>NC_092587.1:15755000-16955000 GCF_047663525.1 Anas platyrhynchos | reverse complement strand
GATTTTAAGGTTTATTTTTTTTCGAAAAAAATAAGAACAACTTCCATTTAAAATCATATTCTCTCGCAAGCTATTTAGAAGGATAAGATTAACAAAATAAAGTTTATTTGATCTTGAATTTTAACCAGACAGTCTTCTTTTTGCTGTATGAATAGTTTAAGAGAAATCATAGTGTGGAGGATAAAGTATAGTAAAAAATATGTGTAATGATCACATTAATCATAAATCAGATTTGTATCAACCTAAATGAAGATCTTTCTTTTAACTTTTCTTATCAGAAAGATAATGACCTGAAAGGGTAAACTCACCTAATGTTTAAGCTAAAGAGAATATAAAATTAGCTTCACAGTGCATTTAATCAAGAAATTAATCTTTGCAATATTTTGCGGACTAAGATATCTAGATGATTAAGCTAAGAAATAAATCAAATACAAACATGACCTGAAGATCAAAATGAAAAGCTATCAATCTCTTTATGACATGGACTTTACCAAAAGAGCATAAATAACAAAACATGGACAAATGTAAACAGACATGTAAATAGTTGAATGCAAACGTCCTTAAGAGTAGAGAATACTACTTTCTCCACAGGCTAAGATTCATCCAATAAACGAGACCTCCTGAAGTTTAAAGTGAGATTCTATTCAGAATAAAATCCTCTTAATATACAGCATGTGGTCATTTATGATGAGGTTCTTGTGCCTTTTTTAACCTGTCTGGGTACCTCTATAAAGCCATTCAATTGTGGAAAAGTATGAAATGCCACTTAAACTAATTTGTGCATATCTTAACATCAGGTATGATCATCTATTTTTTTAACATTCTCTACAAGGCAAGAGAACATTTAACAATGTTGACAACTAAGTATCATGCTCATAATTTCATAACATCTCACTTAAATGAACACAATTTTCTTCCTGCTAAATGTTGTTGCCCCATGCATGAGTAAAGCATTTATACTGGACTCACCTTTTCAAAGACTTTTTAGTAAACTTAAGATCTGGAGATATTTTATTGTAATGAAATCATAGAATAGAAATGAGAAGGCATTGTTTAAATTGGAAAGACTGATGTGAAGAACCTGAAATCATTTATTGGTAATCAAGAGGTTTCAGTTTTACAGTTTAATGAGAAAATCTTCTCCAGTGATAGGTTTCTTTCTATGGGAGCCTGTTTGGAAGTAGGGGAGGCACATCATACTGTTATTCATTCAGGATTTTACAGACTTCTGGGCGAAAACTCTAGGGGAAAAAAAAATAATAATAATAAAAAAATCAGAGAGGATGCATTCCTCACAGTTTTCTGTGAGGAATCACACAATAGATGCATGAGGACTGGACAGATGAGCTGAGCTGGTCTCTGGGACGTATTAATTAAACTGCATGACCACCTCTGTTTTTGACACACCATATAGATGTAAAAACTCAAAGTATATGTTGAATATTATGTCCTCATCAGAGATTGCTCTTCCACGGGAATTTTAAGTTCCAGTACCTCAGATATATAGGACAAAATTGGCAGTAAGGCTATGCTTCCAGCAGCAGAGAATCTGGAAAAATTCCCGAAAAGATTCCAAAATTATAAAGAATTTCACTCCAGAAATCTGAATTTTAGATATGACAGTACCAGCTCTACGATCTACGAGGGAAATCAAAAGCTTCCTTGTAAACATGCAAGCACAGCAAAGCAAAATTGAGTCTCTGTACTACCTTGTTTAACACTAAAAAGCCAAATGTTAAATGTACCAGAGATTTACAACCATCACACATGTAAGTTATCAGGCTCTTGAACAAGAACAGTGGGTTTTAGCATAGTAATCGGACACTTGACCTTACTATTTCCTATTGTGAGTAAAGAAGATAAAGAACTGAACAAAACTATAATAGAATATGACTTCTGCAGTATGTAGTTAGAAATTATTTTAATAGCAATTCTTCTTGCAAATGAATAACAACTAAAAATATTCTTACACTACTTATAAGACACAATATAAAGAAGTTTTTTTATTATTTTGTTAATATATTTATTTGCTTGATTTTTATTCAGTGATATGAATTGGGCCATATATAATGCCTTAGGGTGGAATTCAGCTGATATAGGGTAAAATAACTTCAGTACACATTCAACAGCACCATCACCCTAAGATATTTAAATGGTATGAGCACTCTTTCTATTGATGATTTAGGGCATGTATATAGCTAGCTTTGATGTAGATTCCTACATTTGGTTAGAGGTATCACCTTAGACTGTGACAAGCTAATTGGCAATAAATGCCTTAAAACATTCTTTTGAATCACCAAAACATACTCTTAGATGTCTGCTGAACATTATAAATACTTTCTCTGAGGGTTTTCCCTTAACTACCAGGTGTGCAGTAGATCAACTCAACTAGGAAGTGACTGTGTGCTTTAAAACTAGAACCTTTACTAAATTTCTTCATGCAGCAGTTTATTGCTAACATTTTATTTCCTGAGACATATACAAATTAAACTGTTAGTACATTCTGTGATTATCTAGGAAATATTCCTTATACATAAGTAGAAACTGAACAAACAAACAAACAAAAAAAAAATAGATATTATAATAAGACATTAGCAAGACTGATTACATATAGGACCTTCAGTAGTACTGCTTTTCATAGATATGCATGATAGTAAGAATATAAACAGACTTTGTAACCAAGCTGGGCTTTTAATAAGCTTGGGCTATTCAAATAAATATATTATTTCATACCCTAATCCTGGGCTTAATTTCCACTAAGTTATTCACATATTTTTTGCTTAAGGCAGATGATCTTTACCTAGTGATTGAGCATATTGTTTTGTCTGAAAGGTAAAGACCTAACTATTTCTTATGTAAGATATTAATATATATATATATATATATATATATATATATATATATATATGAAAGATATCTAAGATATGCCTTTCTTGAAGACACTGCCTGGTGAGAATTTATCATATATTCATTTCTTGACACAGCTGTCTCCACAAATGACATGTGGCAAATCCTGTTGACCCTGACTCTCGTGGCTATGCTGAAACCTTTAAATGGGAGAACTGAGTAAAGCTATTTAGAATCATAGAATGGCTTGGCTTGGAATGGACCTTAAAGATCATCTAGTTCCAACACCCCTGCCATAGGCAGGGATGTCACCAACTAGATCAGGTTGCCCAGGGTCTCATCCAGCCTGGAATGCCTCCAGGTATGGGACATCCACGACCCCTCTTGGGCATGTTGTTCCAGTGCCTCACCACTCTCAGAGTGAAGAATTTCCTCCTAACAACTAATCTAAATCTCCCCTCTTTTAGTTTTAAACCTTTCCCCCTTGTCCTGTCATTATCTGACTGAGAAAAAATCTCTCTCCATCTGTTTAGAAGCACTCTTTAAGTATTGAAAAGCTTCAGTGAGGTCACCCTGGGGCCTTCTCTTCCTCACGCTGAACAACCCCATCTCTCTCAGCCTTTCTTCATAGGAGAGCTGCTCCAGCCCTCTAATCATCCTCATGGCTCTCCTCTGGAGCTGTTCTAACAGCCCCACATCCTTCATGAGCCAGAGGCCCCAGACCTGGATGCCTGGAGAGCCAACTCCAAGTTGGCTCTTATAAGGGCAGAACAGAGGGAGACAATCCCCTTCCTCAACCCGCTGGCTACACCTCTGTTGATGCAGCCGAGGACGCAGTTGGCCTTCTGGGCTGCAAGTGCACACTGCTGGCTCATGTCAAGATTTTCATACAGCAGAATTCTCAAGTCTTTCTCTGCAGAGCAGTTCTCAATAAGTTCTTCTCCCAGTCTCTGCTCATGTCTGGGATTGCCCTGACCCAGGTGCAGCACCTTGCACTTGGACTTGTTGAACCTCATTACATTCATGTTCACCCAGTTCTCAAGTTTGCCCAGGTCCCTTTGGATGGCATCCTTTCCTTCTGTTGTATTAACCACACCATTCAGATTGGTGTCATCTGTACACATGCTGAGGGTGCACTTGAACCCACTGTCTGTTGTTGATAAAGATATTAAACAGTATCCCTGAAGGACAACACTCATCACTGGCTTCCACCTGGACATAGATTGACCACCAATCTTTGGGCGGCCTCCAAGCCAACTACTTATCCACTGAATCATCCACCCATCAAGCCCATCTCTCTCCAATGTGGAGATCGGGATATCATGTGGGACCACATCAAAGGCTCAGTAGGGGCCAGGTAGATTGACATCTGTCAGTCTTCCCTTGTTGAGTAATGCAGTCACTCCATTGTAGAAGGCCACCAGATTGGTCAAGCACAATTTGTCCTTGGTGAAGCCATGCTGGCTGCCTTGGATCACCTCTTTGTCTTCTATGTGCCTTGACATTGCTTCCAAGAGGATCTTTTCTATGATCTTCCTAGACACAGAGGTGAAGCTCATTGGTCTGTAGTTCCCTGGATCCTCCTTTTTACCCTTTTTAAAAATGGGAGTAATATTTCCCTTTTTCCAGTCAGCAGGGACTTCACGTCACCACCAGGACTTTTCAAATACGATAGAGAGAGGCTTGGCAAATACATCAGCTAGTCCCTTCAGGACACTGAGATGTATGTCACCAGGCTCCATAGATTTGAACTTGTTCAGTTTCATCAGGTATTCTTGAACCTTCTCTTCATCTACAGTGGGAGGGGCTTTGCTCCCCTAGCCCTCATCATCAGGTTCAGGGAAATGGGAGACATGGAAAACCTGATTGGCAAGACTGAGGCAAAGAAGTTGTTGAGTACCTCACCCTTCTCCATGTTTGTTGTTACTCGGTCACGGTTCTCATCCATCAGAGGGGGTACACTCTCCTTGGCCTTTCTTTTCTGAGCAATGTACGTATAGAATTCCTTCTTGCTACTGTTTGCATCCCTTGCCAATCTCTGTTTCATCTGTGCCTTGGCTTTTCTAATCCCATCCCTGCAAATCCAAACATCATCCCTATACTCTTCCCAGGTCACGTGTCCCTACTTCCACTGCCTGTGCACTTCCTTCTTGCACCTCAGTTTGATGAACAGGTCCTTGTTCATCCATCCCAGTTTTCTGCCCTCCTTGCTTGTTTTCTTACATATCTTTGAGGAAAACATCCTTACAGAATTGCCAGTTCTGTTCAGCCCCTTTGTCCCTGAGGACCATGTTCCAGGAGATTTCATCCATTACTTGAGAGATGTTTATCTGAATTTCCAGGTTTCCTGAAACAAGATGACTAGGGCTCTAGATTTCTAGCATCCACTAAGGTATTCACTTCTCCTAATCTAGGCTTCTGAAAGCAAAGTGTCAAGTCAAAAAATAAAAATAAAAAATCTCCAAACCTCCAGAGAATCATTCTTACACTAATATGTCTGTTTAATTTAAATACGATGCTCCAAATTTACAAATGCATCTGTGTCCAATGATTATGGAGAGAGTCAACAGAGGTGTCTTCTTATATGCCTGAATGGCATATAGGAAAAGAGATATGAAAAGAATTCCACTCTGTGGGTTCTCCCCCTTTACTGTACTTCACATTGAATACCCTGCTATCAACAAGATCTTTTTTCATATTACATGAGTGCTGATTGCACTGAGTAGTGCATTAGCTTGTGAGAAACAATATTAGCAACAATCAAAGTAAGCAACATCTCAGTCATACCTTAACTATTTCTAAGCACGGGTGTGACTTTGCCCATATAAAACATATCTTTAAAATCAAAATTAGTAGGTTCAGGATAATTTATTTGAAAAAAAAAAAAAAAATAGGAAGGAACAAGTAAATAAAATCAGGTCTCTAGAAAAATGATTTTTAGCTACCAAGTTTCAGGCTATCTAGATATTTATTCTGTGTATTTTTGCCAAGTGACTACTCATGCATGCGAACCCTCACTGACACATTTTGTGTTAAGCTCATAACAACAAAGAAGTGTTTCAAAGTTAACCAAGAATAATATCATATTTTCAAACGATGACAGAAATGCCATCTTTTATCCCTTTTTAAGGCCTCTGCAACTTAGCATGTGCAGCATTTTTCTTTAAAACAGTTACTCTGGTGAAACATTACCTTTAATATGATCATTTGGGTATTACTGCTATGGATATTTAAGGTTCAGAAATGTGCCATATTCATTAATTTGTGCTGTGACAGAAAGCAGCCATGCAGCATCAGGAATAAGAGTTCCTTTGGAATGGCAAAAGAATATTAAGTACAAGTTGAAATTAAATTGTCTATTACGGTTTAATGTACTTATTCTCTCTGTTTTTCACAAAGATGTAGATTAAGTCAGGAGAATCTGCAAAGAGAAAACATAATCTTTTGCTAAAGATTTGCCTTGCAGAGCACAATTTCTAAAACTGCTTAACTGCTTTTGAGAGATTTGGATAAATCTGAAGAGGGCAAGTAGGCAGAAATGTTAATAATTAAATAAATCTCATTCATACTTACATGGGTGTCAGGAATTAGACAGAAACAGATAAAGACTTGTAAAAACTGGGTAGTTCTCTGTCAGCAATCTGTCAGACTGCAAAGCTAAAACAGCACGTCCAAGTATTCTGGAAGATTAGCTAACTAGCGACCTTGAATTTTGCCTTTAACAAAAGCAACACCATTATTTCATTTTTAAAATCTTGTCTTATGAAGTAAGGTGTTGTCATCCTACCGTAACTTGGCTGGATGAAGAGAAGAAATGGATGAAAGCAAAGATATTGCAATCATGTTAAATCAAGTGAAACATTTTAAAAACTGTAATAGAGTCTATTCTACTTGGGTTTTGTCTGTGAAGATGTTCTCCAGTGCTCTTAAGTCTCCTATATGTGATCACTTAGCTCAAAGTCCATTCTGATATCACCAGAACAAGTAAAAGCTATCAACCCAAACTGCATGGACTCGAGTAGTATTTTTGCATTCTTTAAGATCACATGGAGCCATTCCCACCAGGACAACACATATAAGTACAATAGCCATGAATGCACAGTTAACTGAAAGGTTTTCATCACTTCATATGCTTTCTAACTGAAATGGTGTGGATACAAAATAAATAGCATGAAGATGAAGTGCACTGACTTTAGGGTCAAATAATTATACATATGCATTATATAACACTTTATATGGTGCAATTACCTGAAATAGATTTGTTGACACTGCTGAACCATTCCATGCTTTGGCTTCCTCAGAGCATGTATCTTTTTGTATGCTGCTCAATTTAAAGGTTTAGAGTTCTCCTTTTTCCATATGCTGGCATTTTCATAGTTACACAGAGACTCACAGGTTAATGGATCAGCTATATCCATGTAGTTTCTGCTGCTTCTGTCATTACTTGTATGACTGAGCATTTTCTCGTTGGATTTTACCTTCCTACCCTTGTGTTAGATTCTCACCAAGTAACTATGAACACAGGGTTGGCAAATTCCTTGGAGGTAAATTTATTTGTATCAGCAGAGGTGTAAATTCACCTTATTGCTGCCTCTTGTTGAAGTATGAAGCTTCAGTTTAGTTTTGTTTTGTTTAAAAAAAATGATTTGGATTTGTACTTCAGCCACTGTAATCATTTGCCATTACTCAATGTGCATCCACACAAATGCTCCATTATCCTCTGAAAGGATTGCTATTGGTCACCTGTTGCTTGGTGGGTAATGTCATGGGAAATTGCTTCTTCCGTTGCCTGTCTGTGCTTCTGGTGGTTTATTCACAGTCAATAGTTCCGACGCATTTACTTCAGCCACTGTGTTGACTTTTGTTTTTCTTAGGGGTATGCATATATCAATTTCTTGTTAAGTCGTGGCTGGAAGATGCAATACCACTTTTTGTTTACTAGGCTTTTCCACTTGCACCAGCTGCTATGAAACAGTGCAGAAATCCTGCTTAAAAGTTCTCCAATTATGCTTCATTATTTTATACCATTTTCAACAGCTGGATGCTTGATTACATGCACTACAGAGCAGAAGTCTTTTCTCTCTTTTGGCAAGTATGCAGCTGCAAATCTTGTGGCTTTAGAATAGTATCCTAGAACACATTAATCATCCTTCTGAAGATTCCTATCAGCAATAGCAATGGAAAATAGCTGAGAATGAGCTATTCAACAAGTACATGATCGATTACATATGTACTTTGAATATTATAATTTGCGGCATAAATAACTGTACTGCTAGAAAGCAGATAATATTTTGAATTAAATAAATGAATAAGTACTGATTATTGAATGTTCATCATTGCAACTATTTTTAATAACAGAATTAAAATGATTAATTTTACAGAAACCAATCTCAAAATAGACAAGTCTTTAAAGAAAGAAAAATACACGTTCACATAAAAAGCATTTCTTCATTTGTAGGACCTGAGAGTAAGATTTCAATAAGGTTTATATTTACTTGATTATTATTTTTCTTGCAATTTATTTCAATATAGTCACATACCTATTAAAATATTACAATAAATTTTAGTTCTGATAAATAACATTAATAACTACTCAAAATATTAAATGATTATTTTATTCTTAAGAGCTGCATGAAACGTCAAAAAATGTAAAAGACAAAGTACTCCTCATTTTTATAATTTATCATCCATCAACTCCATGGAATTTACACAGTTTTTCCTGTTACCTGAAGGGATGGGTTAAGGTGGCATTAGAGGTGACCCGTATGATTTATTTGACTCAGACATTTTCTTTGCTGTCATAGTTGGACACAAAAATCTGTGCCTACCAGAGCACCACAAACACAGTTGGTCAGCTGGTGCCTTGGGCAAATTATCAATATGTGGGCTGCATATGCCACACTATAAACGTTGCACAGCTTTCGTTTCACAGAGGGAAATTGCATGTAAGGATTCTTTAGTATTTGCCTGTCATGATGAAAGCTGGCATGCCTCGAGCACCTGGGGAAATTCAAAGATTTCTTCATTCACCTGTTCTCCCAAGTGGGGATGCCCATTGAGTGGAAGTTAGGATCTGTAACATTGTGTGAGTAGAAAACAGAGAGCTCTCTTCCTTTAACACTCTTCCATGCACCCTATTTTTTCATCCATGCAAACTATTTACCATTCTCAGCAGGTCCTTCTATCGAATTCCATACATCTGCCTCCAAAGACAGATATGAACTCTTAGCATTCTTCTGGATAGATCTTTGTATAATACTGTAGTCAGAAGAAATATCAAAGAACAACCCTATTGCCAAGAGTTCTGTGACAGTTGTACCTTTGAGGCAGTCCCAAAGATGCAGCAACTGCATCATTGGCTCACTGATGAAAGCAGAAGACTATTCGGTAGTCTGAGATGATGTTATAACATTCATATAATATTTTTATCACAAGAACAAATGTCTAAGCAAAGTCTGCTACTCTTCCCTTCTCCCCTGACAAAAAATAAATAAATAAAATTACATTAAAATTAAATTTGATGCAGATAAATCACAAATCTGAGGATACTCACTGAAAAGAAAGCTGGAAACAATTTGTGACAAAAATGATGTTATTCAGAAAATTTAATCAATAAAATGTGAAATCAAGAGGACCACCTACAAATGCACTATCTGGAGACCTGATGGAATTACTTATTATCCTCTGTGGCAAATATAAGAACTCAAAATGGTAAAAGCGAGATTATGAAAAAGACTACAGTACCCCAATAGAGCATCTTGCAATCAATACCTGGTAAATTTCATAAAAATATATCCAAACCATGTTAAAGGCAAAGAAGTTTACAAATAGAGAGAAAATGAAGAGGTTTTAGAGGAGGGAGGGAGGGAGGGAGGGAGGGAGGGAGGGAAGGAAGGAAGGAAGGAAGGAAGGAAGGAAGGAAGGAAGGAAGGAAGGAAGGAAGGAAGGAAGGAAGGAAGGAAGGAAGGAAGGAAGGAAGGAAGGAAGGAAGGAAGGAAGGAAGGAAGGAAGGAAGGAAGGAAGGAAGGAAGGAAGGAAGGAAGGAAGGAAGGAAGGAAGGAAGGAAGGAAGGAAGGAAAAATATTTAAGTTTGTGTGAATAAACAGAGAGAAGGAAAAGAACAAGATCTGTGGGAGAGAATGTAAAAAAGGGGTCGTATATCCCACTGAATACCTCTGGTCAGATGTCATAATTCTTTACTGACTTTTTCTTTCCTACATCTCAAAAGGAATTGGAACTTAGAACTACTTTACCAACAACTACCTTCTTTTTTTTAAAGAAATGGAATATTGCTGCATTAAATTTTAAGTGATTTATTGTTAAAATTTAAAATGATAATTGGTTTAGTAATAGTGGGATTACAGAAAAATAAAGTTTATTTATTAAGTAATTTCCAGATGTTAGGGAAGACACAAGGCAGAAAATGCACAGAATGAAAGGGAATAACTGCTCAAAGGAAAGGATAATAACATTTTTTAAGACAAATACTGTCTACATATTTGCTGTTCCCAGTCCATTTACATCACTGATTATTGATTACTTTATTTAAGGAAGGAGACTTATGACGAGCAATATGAATAAGTAAGCAGAGGAAAGGTGTCTGTATAAGGCATTGCTTGTTGGAGTATGGAGTATTCTTGACTCTGTATGTTCACTGTACCTTGCTGAAAATAAGTATAGTATAAATAATAAAGCAAGAAATGAATTAAAAGAGTTGATGGCTAAAATAAACTGGTCTAAGTAAAATGACTTGTTTCACTAGTAAGGATAATCAAATGCAAATCTGATTTTGTGAGTAGTTACCAAACAGATAGAGAAGGAACTGGACAGCCTGATATGACCAAAAATCTTGTGTTCTTGAGATTCCATTGCAGGGAGGGGAAAATTAAACATGAGTCACTCAAAAATAATTTTCAGGAGTGAACAGAACATTCACGTTATTATACAGTAATCAACAAAGCTCATTAAAAAGATTTTGCATCATGTCTCCTCACACAACGTATAGGAGACAATCTTCTTCAGGACTAAAAGTAGATCCCTAGCCAAACTGCCACATTCTATGAACTATTATAATAGCACCTAAAATGAATAATATATCATATACAATGAACTTCATGTAAACATTAACATATTTTCATCACTTTGTGATTGACTTAATGTAATGTACTACCAGAGCACTAAGGAAAAACATTAATTTTGTGATTTCCCTGTGTCACTGGAATTTAATCAAAGAACCATGATCTTTGCAGGGATATACAGATGATGGAGTAAGGTAAGCAGGTGGCAAAAGCCATGAAACATTTGAGTACTGAGCTCGTCTCCTAGAGGAATAAACTATATCATGATGTTTAATTCCCTTGTCTATTATGGATGATCCTTTAATACATAGGAACATATTATTAGGCTTCACATATCTGCCTGCTTGTCCAGCTTCAAATTTAAACCTATTATTTTAACTATAAAGAAATTTTGTGCCACAGTTGATTTTGGAGAATGACATAGCATAGTGTTACAATGCAGTAACTGCATTTCAAAAGGAACCTTTTACTGTTGGTAAGAGTATTAATCATTAATAAGATGTGAGGATGAGTAACACAATAAGCCAAATCAGTTTCATAGCTGTTTGCTAATATTGATGACCCAATTACAGGTGAAAAGGGAAAGCATTTTTAAAATGTTTTTGAATATGTTTTTATCACTTAATATTTAATGTGTTATGAATATAAAACATCACTTTAAAGAAGAATATATGGAAGAGCTGCTGTAGCTGGAAGAAGATTTTAATTGCCATGCTTCATTTTTGTTTGTACTCCAAAGAACTTTTAACTGTACTTAAGGATCAGCATCTGCAAGAGCAGCAATAAGGGTGAATTTCACAAAAGGCAATTAATGATTGGAAAAATTAGACCCCACCTTTCTACCAAAGTCGCATTTGATGTTCTGGTAGTGATGCTGGAAAGTGCAGAGTATCAAATCCATTAGTGATCAATCTATTTCATTCTGCCCTGTCTTTTATAGGGCAGACATTGTTGAACAAATACACCAGTCACTAAATGTATGGCAGTGTGAGACAAGTGCCAAGACTTCAGTGTTATCATTACCAGAATTCAAGGGGTTTTGCAGTAGGCTTCCTTGGAAAAAAATAGGAAATAAATAAATAAAGATCAGAGCACACTGATAAAAAAAAAAAAAAAATCCCCACAGAGACATGCAAAGATCTTATTAAGGAAAATATGCACAGTATAGTAAGAGATACTCTGATTTATGTTTCTGAAAATGTATTAATGGAATATACTGGCGGAGCAGCAATACATGAAAACAAAATTGTATTGCATTAAACCAAGGAAAAGAGTGAAAGTTGTTCATCTAAAAGCAAAATGCTTGAATAAACTTTCTGTGAGATTAAACTTCTTCAAAATTTATAATGGGAAATTGCAGATGTAAGATGTCATGGATAGTATAAAAAAATGATGTATTAAAAATCAATTGCTGTCATGTTCATCTGGGTTACCTTTTTAGCAAGATCAGACAGTTAATTCAGATGTCAGTACATTTGCTTCATCATTTGATGTGACCCATCTACTTCCCTGGAATATAGAAACAGATAATTTTGTGAATGAAAAAGGAATCACTTTGGAAATACAGAAATGCTTACAAAGTACTTACAAAGCACAGGGAGTATCAAATCACCTACATGTAGAAGGTCGACGTTCACTTTTTTGAAAATTCATTTCAATATGCCTTGTTCTGAAAATTTTCCCTTTAGCTCAAGACTATAGTGTTGTAACCTCAGTAATATTACTCTAATTCTTGTTTGAATCAGTGTCTTTTAATATCCTTGGATATGGGGCTGACAGGATAGAACACTGCCATCCTGGGTCTGTCCCACCACCTCTAGCCAGGGAGCATGTGGGGCAGTCAGTCCTCAGATCCCCAGGGGATGGGTGTTGCTCTGGCAAGCAACCATCTCAGAAGGGGGAATGTACTCGGGGCCATTACACAAACATCCAAGGTTGGGACTTGGGCATTACAGGCCAGCAGCAGCAGGTAAGCACATCTGGGAGAAGAAAGCAAGTTTGCACTGCTCTAGGTGGAGCAGGAGCCACCACACAGGGGCCAGCTGCCTCCCAAAGTACCCATACACACATTTGCTGCTGCTCCATATCTTCCTGACTTGCATGCAACTTTCCAATAAGTTTTGCTTTATGGCCCTGTTTCTTTTATTCCCAGTCCTAACAATGCCGTTCACATTCTTCAGAATCACAGTACTGCTATACAGAAATTTCTGTTGGGCTAGATTATAAATATATAGAGCTTCATTAAGAATATATGCAACAATGTTCATAAATTAGTGGTCTTAATAAAGTTGTTATCACTAATACTGCTTCCTAATACTTTGTAGTCTCCAGAGATTAAGAATCTGCTCTTCCAGGGAATAGAGGCAGAAGTAGAATTTGAGATTCTACAAATGCATGCCATAGTTTTAAGTAGATTGGAATAATGTTGAATTATGGATATGTTTGCTATGAGTATTAAATACTTAATCGTTGTTGCTGCCTTCAGCTAAACAAGCCAAATAACAGAAAAGGTTAACTATTTACACAGCTTAACACTATGTGTGTAACACATTCCAGATGTATTATGTGTTTCAGCTGTGAGAAAAATAAGACAATGAGAGAGAAGAAATGTCGTTTTAAAAATGTCAAGGCCAAAGCAGTGAGTGCATATAGAGCTACCACATAGCGAAGGAGAGCTTACAGCAACAGTAAATGACACCTTGATGAGTGGCTAGACCCTTACTCTTCAGAACTAGAGAACAGTATACAGTCCCATAAATGTGAAAATCTAGAAAAACTGGCATCTTTTACAAGCTAGTTTTCTTACCTTATGGCTGATAGCTAAATTAAGTCAGACTGTTGTGGGAAAACTTTAACTCCCCAGTGCACAACTGAATTTAGGATTTTCTATTACTGTAAATGATGTAACACATAGCTGCAGAGGTGAAATACATGAAGCTGGGGGGGAAAAAAATGCATCAACAGGTATTGAATGTTAATGTAGCATAAGTAAGAAGTAAACCTAAATTTGATGGTGTGAATTGTATAAAGTAGTACTGTCTTTTTCTACACTTTGATGAAAGAACAGGTACTGGAAAGTCCCAAGGTTACTTCTCATCCATATGGCTGATCTCAAATGCTCAACAGATACTCCGTGTAGCATCTCAGGTGGTCAGTGTAGTTGCTTTCTGATTCATACAGTGTGTCTGAGGCCACACAGATTTTAGAAAGGATGTTCTGACATGCCAGAGAGTGCAATATGGAACTTAAGTAAAACATGTTCCTGGTTACCACTAATAGAGATAGCTTATGTTATAAATGAGTTCTCAACTCAATCTGAATTTTGTAATATTTATAAAACAAATATTTCTAAAAGGTATAAAAGGCAAGTAAACAGCGCTGGGTGTGCGGGGAGTCTACACTCCACCAACACGCACACACGAACATCAAACATTCTAACTATACAGAACATTGCTTTACATACTAAACGCAAGCATGCCTATATATACATACAATCAGGAAAGGTAACAAACAATCCTTTAAGTTCCATGACTTAACAGTCTCCATTTGCCATTCCGTTTCCTGATTACTAACAAGTCTCCATTTTCCGTTCCTTTTGAACAATATGTCTCGCTTTAAGTTGTCAAGCAACTCGGTCTTCAGGCCTTATGTATCCTGTTCTTCCCGGATCGACGAAAAGCATATCCATCTCCTTTTCCAGGCCAATAGGGCCTGGGTCAAAAGGCACGCCCAGGTCAACAGGGGGCGTAACAGCAAAAGCCTTCGATGGCTGTAGCAGCAGAGGGGCCGATGGCGTACCAGTCGGAGCAGTAAAGGAGCCCGCAGCTCCCTCACTATCTGGCAAGCTACACGTTTGTGATTGTGGCTCCACATGGCTCTTTAAGGCCTCAGAGATTGCTCGCCAGGTGCCGAGCACTCCCGCTGCAACCTTGTCGTTTTTAGTTGCAGAGTCCCACACCTTGACCTCAGTTTGGTCCCATATTTCAGGCTCATAAACTGTACAATTGTTAATAAGGAGAATAAGCTGTAGGGTTACCAGGACAGTCTTTGTTTCTAAGGACGTATGATTCCCCATAATGCGCAACTGCTTACCAGCGAGAGGCAGTTGTGTGCACGGGTCCGCTTCTCTCAGGTTGAGCTTCTCTCCAGCTCTGGTGTGCCTATTTCCAGCGACTTTCAGTACGAGCTTCTCTGAGCAGTTTGCTGAGTTTGGCCGAACCTATTTGCATGAGGCAATCAAAGTGCCTGTTCCCGTCCTGGTCTCCATTCTGCCAGTCTGTTCCTCTTCACTTCTTTTTCCTGCTTCTTTATTGATGACGTAAATTCATCCTGTTGCCTTTTTTTTTTTTTTCTTCTTGAGGACAGGTTCCCCTCTTATACCCTTCTCTCCACAGCAGTTCTTTTCAAAACAACTTTTCATTGGTCAAATAACGTTGAATGTAACAACAGCAAACACCCAGAAACATTCATGCCTTAACGGCTGGAGAACAAGAAACCAGGTGGAGAACAAGAAACCTGAGACTGCAGGGAGTCTCCTGAATCACCCTTCTTTGTTTCCTCTAAACTCTTTTATATTCCTGATGGCCTCGTCGTTAAGAGTCTATCTCAGTCACGGGGTTTTCCAACCCCCATGGCCACATTCCCAAATCTCCCCCTTCCTTATTAATATCAACCATTTCCTCGACACGAATTACCACTCCATATATAACACTTCTAAGGACAAAATGCAATGGAGATGTCAAGCTCTATTCTGCTTTCTCCTGCTGGCCTGCCAGTGAGCAGGCTGGGGGAGCACAAGAAGCTGGGAGGGAACACAGTGAGGACATATGACCCAAACCAGCCTAAAGGGAAAGTCTATACCATATGACATCATGCTCAGAAATAATAGCTGGAGTAAAGAAGGAGGAGGAATAGCGATGTTTGGAGTGATTATGTTTGTTCTCCCAAGAAAGCATTATGCACGATGGGCCCTGCTTTTCAGGAACATCCGCCTGCTGATAGGAAGTAGTGAATTAGTTCTTTGTTTTGCTTCTTGTGCATGCAGCTTTTGCTTTAGCTAGTAAACTGTTTTTATCTCAACCCACAAGATTTTGCAGTTTCACCTTTCTGATTCTCTCCCCAACCACATTGTGGGGGAGTGAGTGAGTGGCTGGGTGGTGCTGAGCTGTCTACCGAGGTTAAACTACAACATGAGCCCTACAAGTCACCCTAATCTCTCCCTGGTGCCAGTGGGAAGACACATGCATTTCCAGAACCCATGTAAGATCTCACTGAACAGAAATAATTTTGTAGTATCTTTATTTACAGAATCCTCAATATCAACTTGTGCAGATTCCCGCTTCTTCAACGGGAAAAAAAAAAAAAAAAAAAAAAAAAAAGTGAGAAATGCATATTTAGAATTCATGGAAATTGTAAATACAGTGCTACTCATCAGATATCTAGGCTCATTGCCCAGGCTCCCTAGGCAAGTGACCAACTGGGAGCTGTACAAAAATTAAACTAGTCTGCTCGTGGTTTGTTCTGTTTTTTTTTTTTTTTTTTTTTTCTTGATTAGTATAAATGACTGCAACATATATTTGCCAATCCCTATACTTTTTATTGGAAATCTATTAGTAAATAAAAAGTGTTAAAAGTGTTTTCCACTTTGGATATGTTATTTTTACAGTGTTTTTGAAAGTGTTTTTCACTGCATGTAGTTTTTATTTAGCTCTCATTGTAAGACTTTAAGGAACCATCATTTATGGCTTTCAGAAAGTTCACATGCAAAAAGTGCATTTTGTTCTGCTTGGAAAGTAATTGTCGAATTTGGTCCTGGATGACATTTTCACATATTCGCTCCAGGTTAAATGTACCATTGCCACATTAAAATCTGAACACATTTCACAGCAAAATACCTCCTTCTGTCTGTGAAAATCAGCCTCTGTGTTTGAAGAAGACACCAAGTCACCTGGAAAACTTTAAAAAAATATATTTTATCAAATATAGGTACACTGATATTTTGTGTGCAGTGAATACTTCTATATTGCCAGTTGTAATGCTACTCTCTATATAACTGCTGGTTTTGCTAGTTCTGAATCTCTTCCAAGATGAACTTTGATGTCAGTCTGTACTAATAGTCTTTGTCTTATGCTGAAACACTTCGATCTTCTGTTTGAGCATAAAATCAAGAGGAGAAAGACAGCTTTTCACAAGGAAACCAGAATATAAAGGGGAGACAAAAGCAGCTCCATAACCTGTCTCCCAGTTGCTGTTTCCCTTGCTAAGGTGAGGGTCCTAAACTTGCATAAGAATGAAATACAAAATATGAGGCAAGGGTGATTCAAATATTAAACAGAATTATATTCTGTGTGATGAACGACATAAAGGACTGTGAAATGATTATTACATGCCTGTTTTTCTGTTTTTGTTTTTGTTCTTTGTTGTTTTGTTTTTTTGTTGTTTGTTTTTTTTTTTTTGGAAACTGTGTAAAGCCAGTATATTTTGTAACTGTATGAATGTAGCATATTGAGGGCTGGATTTACTATTTCATAATTCCTGCAATTTCAAAGAATAAAAGAAGCCAAAGAAAAATGGTCAGGTGTCATTCATACTCTTGTTTGAATTGACAGTACCAATAAAATAAGTAGCATACAATTAGTTCCTTTGCAACTTGAAAAAGAAAATGTTACATAATCTGTCTTCCTAACCATGAAATCCATCTGACTTTTTAATTGTCTCCCTAAAGAAGCTGTTAAAATTCTTTGCATTCACTTAAATCAAAACAAAATACATTGAAGACACAGTCAAGAAAAAAATGGATTATCTACTGCACCTATTCCATCTGAAGTACCCAGCAAAAGAAACCAAATGGGCAGAAGCTTGATGCAGGTAATGCACAATGCAATCGAGACAAATACTCAGCATTAGATCTAGTGAAAGACAGAGCTTGACAAGAAGCTACACCACAGATGTTTAGGAATCTGGTCCACAAATGAACACTCAACAGACTGTCAAGTGCTTAGAAAGGTTGTACAGTGGGAGAGAACAAGGAGAGAAAATTGATCCACCAAGGAAGCTGATTTTTACAACAGGCACCTGCAGTTGTTTTGTCAAGGAGCTAAGACAGGTCATCGTTTTCCTTTTCAACCAGAGAAGGAAGATGGTGCTATGGTCTGCCTCTGATATAATTCCTTATTAAGCAGGTCACCAATCCAAGAACTTGGGGAAGGGAGTGGGTGTCATTTTTCTGGCAATTGTGCTTGATACAGGAGAGTGAGATCTGCAAGGTACTTCAGAAGATAATTCATCTCTGCCTAAAATAATGCAGTCTGAATCCCCTGAAAATGGAGGCAGGACCTAGACAGCTCGATGCTTTCACCAGAGCAGTTCTAGACATACACAGAAGGAAAAAATGTAATCATTTCTTAGGAGGACATGACTCACACTTTTGATGTACCTTTATGTCTCTGTTGATAATAAAGGAGCCTAAGGTGACTGAGGTAGATCTACTAACTCACAGATACCAGAGTTAACTGAGTCAAAGAGATTTGTGGGTAGATAGTGAATTCAAACCAAATATTATACCTTAATATACTTTATGGTACTTGTTCTATGCTCAGCATAGCTCCTGAGAGAAATGACCAACGAAGGCAATGACTGAGTTCATGAGATACGTTCAGCTGAACTCAACACAGGGCCACACACATCCCAGCAAAGTAAAGGTGACAAACAGTAGTTCCAGTCTGTGCACATCTCTTTCCCATTTCTGATATGATTATAAAACCGTATTCATGGTTATCTGTGTAAGCCATAATGACCAAGATTGTGCCAAAGGACCATGGAAAGATGGAAACGGAAAGATGGAAAGAGGAAATTCACCAAGAAACTTGTGGGCGAAACTCTTAGAAATCATTTTGCTGTAAGATTTTAAGGAATTCAGGTTTCAGTTTACTATATTTAAACCTGCAGATTGTACTCTGTGCTGAAAAGGCTGCAGCTGGTCAGCAGGGGGCAAGGCTGATTCCTCTCACTATTGCAGTCTGGTTCAGGTTAAAATACTTTAAAAAAAAAAAAAAAGTGACAGGAGAGGAGATTGTGCTTTCCCTGGAAACATCCATGCGCAAACAGTCTGGAGACCTGTTTGCAGTGGAGGACAAGGCATGCAGGGCTGAAGTTCACCCACAGCTCACATGGGGATTGGGAGACTCCTGTGAGAAGCAGAGGGCCCAGCTCTGCAGGGAGCACATTCTCAGACCAGCTGCAGCCAGAAAAGGTCTCTGCTACAGAGCCACAAATGAGCCTGGAAGCATTTCAATTCCTGAATTGTCAATACTGGAGGAAATATGTCTTGTGAGAACACAGGGGCCAAGGGACAGACCTCTTTTCCAGCATTCTTTCTATCCCCCTCAGAAGATCTGATCTTTTCATCATTTAAAGTATTATTCTTTTCTAGGTTATATATTTGTGTTTAAATAAAGAATAGCTTTGAAGACTGAAAGTAATCGGTATCTTCTAGTGCTAAGACATCTGAAATAAAATTAACCTGCCCTGACTAAATGGTATTCAGTCAAATTAGGCTCCTTTTGTATTCCCTGAAAAGAAGTAGGAAAGAAGTAAGCAGTTCCTAAAGGTCATCTCATCATAAGTAAGACCCAAGGATAATTAAAATGAATTGCCCTACAAAGAAAGACTTTTGTGATTAGTTCACGTTTGATAGATAACTTCAAGTGTCTAAAATTGGGTGATACGAATCCTTCCCTTCTCATACTTCTAGTCCTTTGTAAAATTTTATATAGGTATAAATGCAATACCTAAATTTTTGGAATATTGTACATGTTTATGTTCCACATGTTATTTCAGCAAAAAATATCAGACTAGTGATATCTTTGAGAGGGCAACTACACCTCTTACCTATACAGTTGCACTCACAATAATTGATTTTTTTTTTTTTCCAAAAGGTTTCTTTTTTCATTTTTGATACAAACTGACGTATTTTATTAGTCATTATTAATAATACTTGATTTTTGTGAAAACAGAATATCCTAGAAATAGAAACCAAAGAAGTTCACAGACTAAAGCTATAGTTGCAGATTAGTGCAATAGGCATTAGATTCAAATTTCATGGTTAATATTTTCTAATATCACAAGTAAGAATTTGTATTATTATCTAATGCTGATGATAATGTTTGTTCAGCCTAAATGCAGGAAACAAAAGAAAATTGGTATCAGAATCTCATGAACTGTTTGAAAGAACAGTAAGCCTTGAAATTCTTCACAATAATTATATGAGTTATATGAGAATTGTACTTCTCTGATTCCTCAACAATGCAAAGATGTAACAATGTTTGTAAGTAAAGTAAGGCTGAATATTTTGCCTTATTACATTTTCATGTCACAGGACAGAGTACACATATGAAGTGACTCCATTTACCGTAAACACATAATCCCAACAAAATCTGACATTCACAATAATCTGTGATCTGCAGCTATTTATTTCTTAAATGATTTCACCTATCAAAGGCATTCCTTACGCCCTTTCCCAGAGCTATCAGTAAAGCTATCACCATTGTTCTATAATCAGGCACATGAATTCAGCAACAGGGATAAAGACTGAAAGAGGGGTACAAAGAGAAGACCAACAATCCACTAGATGAAAATGACAGGATTTGACATACGTGGATCATGGAAGTTCAAATGACTGTGAACTCAAAAGTATTTAGTTCTGAATTCAAATGTACCAATGTTTCGTAAGAGTGGAAGAGGCTTTCACAAAACAAAGAAAAGATGATCACTGTTTTAGTAACTAAAGCTACCATAATTTTTTAAAAGGAAAATAAAATTATTATGATACTGATAATGATCTTACTAAAGACAATGGATATTTTGCTATCATCAAGGCACATGGCCATGGTCATTTTCACCTATTTCATCTGCAAAATATAAATAACTGAGATAGTGAAAATTGGGTTATTTAGCTGTGTTTAAAAGTCCATACTTATAGCAAGTTTATGAGAAATGGGATAGAATGTGTAATTGGGCTTTCACAGAAACATAGGAAGAAGCATCAGTACATTTCAGTCGTGTGGCTTGTTCTGTAAAGAAAGCAATACTTCCTTCCATTGCAAAGGGCTATTTTGATTGTTCAGTAAAGTTAAACTTACTATTCTTATCTGTGCCATTAACGTAAATATATTTTTTATTAATTCCCTTTAGTGTCCTCAGAACTCTAGTGTAAATGAGAAAATATTTTGTTCAGTCATGAGAATCATCATACAAATGGGAGCAAGTTCCTGTGCCTCACCACTGCAGTTTGAAAGATCGTGAAAGCCTTAACAAGCTTCCTTCATCAAATGACTAGTGGAGGGTTAAATTCATGGAGTTTTATGCCTCCGCAAGAACTGTGGAAAGAAAGGATGATTGTTTCAGGAACAGCATGGTCCCATTTCAGGCTTGGTATTATAAAAGTAGTACTTAAGAGGATAAATTCATCTACTGAATGAATTCTCCCTTTAGTTTTCAAAAGCACTTGTAAACAACTTAGCAATATAGAAATTGCTGTTCACCTCCTGAGGGACTGAGGGACTGCAAGAAATACATATTTCTTTACTTGAATGTGTACTTTAGCCCCATTTGAAGATGTAACCAAGACAAATGAAAGGCTTTTATAGGAGGACTTTTTAATTTTTCTCATTTCTCTAAATAAACAGCTACTCCTCTAACCTCAAGGAGAATTTCTTCTTTATTGAAAATGTCTTCTTGGAGAAAAAAAAAAGAACAGAAGGTTCTATAACAGAAAAGGATAAGAGACTCTTTCTCTTGTAACAATTATGCACATTTTAAATAGATACATTTATCTCAAGTCCCTCAGCATTTCAGTTTTCTTAGCAGGTGAATGTGTCAGCTGGCAAAAATCACAGTAGATTGCAGAGCACAACAATGAAATTTACTTGATATTAACGAGGCAGCCTCTAAAGAGGCAAGGACTAGCTCCCCAAGAAGTAGCATCAACATAACTGGACTATAAAACCAACATGAAAGTAATATGAGAGATATCTGATGGCATGAATTTTAAGAAAAAAATGAAAGGTTATCTGTGCTAGAAAAGTGACTTTAGAAGAGAAATAAGAGAATTGACTTAATGATCTGAAATCTCAAAGCATGAATCCTTATACTGCATATTATGCTACCATTCCCTTAAGAAAATTATCCTTCAGACTAAGGGAAGATGAAAGTTCATTGCAGTGGTAGGAAATATGACAGTAGCAAATGCTGCTTGTACATTTGAGAAAAGAATGGAAACCCCCCACAGACAAACAAGAATAACAACCTTTCATTCAGTAAAGCCTCAGAAGGATTTGAAACTGTCATTTTGCTGGATGAAAGACTAGTGATGTATGCCTCTGAAGTAATGGGAAAAATATAGAAGAAATCATGGAAGAAAGATTGCTATGAGCATCTTGTAAATATAAATAAAAAATATATGAGAGAGAATATCATCTCAATTATCCAAAACACTAGCTAACCAAACTCTCAATTACTAAACATAAAATATGTTCCCTGAAGCCAGAAAAGCCAACTAAGGAACAGGAAGAAAGAGAGGACATCCTTGAATTCAAGAGCAGGATATTATGTAGATGCCTCAGAGTTGGGCCTTTATTTGTCTGTATCATGCAGAATTTTTATCTCATACAGCAAGAAGCAAGAAATTTTTCAAAAATTCGTGTGGTCATTAAAAAAAAAAAAAAAAAAAAAAAAAAAAGACTTTTTCATATCTTCCTAGTGTTTGTACCTGATGTTACTTGAACTTGCAGTAGTAATGGCCAAGCTGGTGGTATCAGATCTCCATCAAGACCACATCTGCTGTCATCAGAAGTTAGTCAAGTCTGCAAGAGTCTAGCTGTACAAAACAGTTGAGGAAAACTGCTTTTTTCCAATGTTTACTGGGGTGCAAAATTATAATCTGCGAGGAGATTTTACATCACAAAATTACTGCTTGTATAAGGAAACAATTATTTAACACTGTGTGTTGCAAAATGATGAAAACAAGTCATCGAGCACCCAGGAAGAAAAAAATACATAAAGAAAGAACAAGGTAAGTAAAGGCATTGAGTAAACATAACCATTAAGGCTATTTTTCTTTGTATAAATACCTCAGTCCTGTGGATGCAAATCGGTCTCTCCATACGCTCACATACAGAGACAGATCCTGTAGAACCCAAGTATGAAAGACTCAATAAATACAAGAAAACATGACAGGGTCATTAAAACTGTGTAGGCTCCCTAAGCCACCTTGAATCCAAGGTTGACTAAGTTTATTTGAGTACAGCAGGGAGGATTTTGCTGACAGGCTAAACTCCATTTCAAAACTGATAGGCTGCATAATACAGTACATCAAGTAGCACTGTGTTAATGCATTTTAAATGTCAACCTACATGCAGTGGCAGTACAGAATGAATAAATATCAGAAACTACTCCATCATTCCAACATCTGATCCTGAGCCAGAGGAACAAATTCCTTTTCTGTCTGTAATGGAAGCTCCACATTCACCTCTTCCCCATTCCCTCTTCCCCAAAATACAGGCCATAGCTTGTGCAAGTCTACCTCTATGTTGTATGGGTTTTGAAACAACTACTAGTTTGACAAAACTCAGACCATTTCAGCTGATTAACTTTCCTATTTGTATCAGCTTTTCTTCTAGAGGCCGTGCTTTTCAACTAGGCATCCAATATGCAATAGCCTTGTATGTAGTCAGTGCTGATGAATGTAAACAAGCAATCAAAACCCAGACTACATTTTTTCTGTTTGGGGCTATAAGAAACCCTCATCTGGTCTTCTTTAAACTCATTGCTAATCAATATGTCTCAGCAAATTAATGAATTAAATCATTAAAGTCTGTTTCATTCCTTTTTGAGCATTCCCACTTTTTTTTTCTTCACAAATCAAAAAGAATTAATGGAAAGGAATATGTCACAGATCAGATAAGAAAGGAAACAAAAGGGAAAAGACAGCAACAGCCTGCAAAGTCATCTGTCACAGTTTTTGAAGTTCCATAAGCTCTCTGAGCATTTTTTTCCCTGTGTCAGTTTGCAGGCAGTGGCTCACAGACCATTAGGGCTGGTAGACAAGTAGCTCACTATCTTTCTAGTTTCCAGTGGAAGAAAACAGTAAAGATGGAAGAATAAGGCTGACAGAAAGACAAAAAATAGACACCTAGTTAAACAGAAAATTGAAGCATCAGTGACAGTTGTTCTTAAATTCTCAAAGGTGTTCAGATCTTTTCAAAAAAAAGAACAAATGATATTGCATTGGAAACAGCCAAAAACATGTAGAATCCTTTCCTGTATTCCAGTTACAGCTGCTGGGGAGACTCTGATTCCAAAGTTGAAACTTACTGAAGGTACTTGGGTTTAGAAAGAAAACCTCTCAACTAGTGCTATGAAATGAAGCAGTCTATAATATTTCAAACCCATTTTAAAATCTGAAGTTAGAGTGAAAGCATTATTATAACAAACAGTTTCAGAATTACTGGGTGATAGAGAAATTGCATGATAGACTTTCACTACAAAAGAACAAAAGGAGATAATGCATGCTAAAATTGATCTCTACTAGACAAAACATTCAATTTTGCTACCTCTGCTGGAGTGCATAATTAAAAAACAAATGCATCTTTCTACTTAGCTTGATAGAACAAGTCTAAATAGATCAAAATTAACTGGATTTAAGTATCCACTGCAGTGGTGTAAGTTAAAAAGAAATAATCTTAGACTTATAGTAAAATGTTTATAACAAAGAAGCAATGACAGAGGTCAGTATTGAGAGATACATAGAGAAAGATGTGATAAATAAGATTTTTAAGCATAGAAATCTTATTTCTATTGTTTCTGGTGGATGAAGAAGGGGAGGAATAATCCTTTCATATGCTTCTAGTGTTTAAGGCAACGACTATGACCTTCTAACCTTGCCCTGTTTTTGGAAATGTCAAAGCAAATTCTTAGCAACGTGTTCTATTTAATTAATAACTCTTTTCTTAACATGAAACTACAGTAGATCAAAGCCTTCATTAAAATATTAGACAAGGTATGATACTCCTTGCTAGTTTTTTTGGACTCTTTTCTGGAAAAGGTAAAAAGGTTAAAATTCTTGCAAACAACTCAGGGCAAAGAAAGTTCCTGGAGTACTATATTTGAAAATTCTGAGAATACTTATCCATGTGAACTCTTTTTTTTCAGATTTTATTATATTTTACTTTCCAAATCTCCTTTCGTTTTAAATTATTTTTAATTCAGGCCACATTATTAATACTGTTTCAAATTAATGCTGTAAAATCAACATATACTGATTTATAAAACGGAAAGAATTTACCATGATTTTTGGGGAATATATCTATGATTTATCACAGGTGTGTTTGCAATCTCTTCTTTGCCTTTCTTTTTGAGCTTGAATGAGTACAAAACAAAATAAACATTACGTTAGCATTAGCATTTCAACCTCCGTTCTGTAGAAGTATGGATTATTTACTCATTCCACCTCACCTTGAAATAAAACTGCAAGTAAAATAAAACTGTAGTCAACTTCTTTTTAAACTTCTACTGAATTTAAATTCAAGGGTGTTTCAAGGGACAAAAGATCCGATTTAACACTTGCCCACAATTTTGATGCTGTACCTCAAATTAAGAAATTATTTTTTGTTAGCGAAATTTGAAATACAGCATTTCTATGTGTTTTTTGTTTGTTTATTTGTTTGTTTGTTTTTAATGAGCTTGTTTCAGATTCCTGAAAACATGATTGGTATAATGGTATTGAGGGGTAGGGGCTAAAATACCTAAAGTTACCTCAGTGTGGATGTTGGTTTGAAGGCAGTGGTCTAAATTCTCCAGGTCCTGAAGACACCTTAGGTTACTCTGGTAGGACAGGTAGAGGCAGTGTTAAGCTAGCTAAATGGCTCTGCAGGATCATTCTATGAAAAGTTTGTGTTTTCTCTTCCTCTCGTACTTGTGCACCAGAGACACACATGCAAAATGGTGCTCCAGCTGAGAAACTTCCATACGTGAGGGACCAGAACTTAGCAGGGTAACAGGCTGAGCCTCCAAAAGTAGTGGTTCCTTGGTCTGATGCTGCACCTGGATCTTCCACAAGCACATCTTGGCAGGTCAGACATATCTGAGTGTTTGGATCAGTCTGAAGGATTAGGTGAGCATCAGCAAGAGAGCAGAAACACATTTATATATCAAGCAAGTCCCAGCTTTGTTTTCACTTACACTCCTAAGTCTATATAGCAAACACTGATAAGTTTCATAAGATGCAACAAAGGAGGAAAGACATAGACAAAACGTCTAAATAAGGAAAGCTAAAAAGACTTCTTTTATTTTTTTTGCTGAAGTATAAAATAAATTGCAACAATCAAAATTTTCCAACTGATAATCTTTCTCTCCTAAATTTGCCACTTTCACTGACTTACCCATTTATAAACCTGTTTATTTCTAGAAAAACAGCTTTCTTTGCCTCTTTCCTATCTTGCACTGTTCCTTACTGCAGTTTTAATAAGCAGTTTAAATGTAATTAAAATACTTATTTTTATGTGGCTATGTGTAACATACATGTACATAAGCGTAGCATACACATAGTAACACACACCTACCTCCCAATGTTATCAAATTACTTCATTTTACTAAATATAAATTATGTATTTTAAAAATAACCTCTAATTAATTCCTTATTTGGAAATCTCTGATGGTTCTTATTGAGTGATTAAGGATAAATGATTTAAAACAACCATCAATTAGAGCATTTTAAATGCTTAGAATTCACTACCTCATCTAATTATGTAATTATGGGGTTAAGAATGATGTCTCCTATTCTGTCAAGACCTAGAGTGGAATTAGTTTATAGATATTTGACCTTAGACATTCCACATCATTATGCACAAAATTCTCTATCAAATGTAATTCCTATTCATTTATACTATGAAGTGCATGGTAATATGAAGTACGTAAAATAATAGGAAATGTTTGATAATCTAAACATTGGTTATCTTTTTGTGCATTTTCTCACAAAAGGATTTTTTCCTCAGTTTTCACTGTGACTGTGGCCTTCTCCGGATTATGAAATAAATCTCAGTTTTGGTTGTCTGAACTTAGTCTTGTGATTTCATTTATAGGTCTCTTGATACAGTAGCACTGGTATAAAGAAATCCATTTCTGAAGACATTTTTCTTCATAGTCCCAAATACAGAAATGAACAATGTTAGAAACACCAACACACCAACAGAAAAATTTTTAGTGGAAAGTAAGACATAAATGGCAAAAAGCTGTGTATGTGTTTTTTTTTTTTTTCCCTAATAATATTGGTAAAAGGCTGAAGCACTGCTCATAGCTAAGTGCTAAATCACACAGGGAAGAGGAACGCCTGTGAACTCCCGCTTCGTCTCAGAGTAAATGCTTTGCTTCCCATGTGATCCAGAGCCCAGACTTCCCTTTCACACAGAAAAGCCTTACTGAGCTATTTTTTTGTAAATACACCCTTTGCAGAGGTGGTTACTGTGTTTGCCCAGGAACTAAAAATCCTGGAATCAATATAATTTTCAACCTGAAGGAAGCTGTTTCAGGTTATTTATAGATACTAAATCACAGAAAAACAAATAAGTATGTAAATAAATAAACAGGAATATACTTCCTCTTCCCCCCTGACAACAACCCTTAGAGTCTCTGCTGAAGACAAAGTTGCATGAAGCCAAGAAGCAGAAGACATGGGCAGAAGAAGAGTATGCAAGTGAGATATGAGCTCTTAATAGTGGTTTGTGTGTAGAGGTACAGGGGAGAGGGGAACAGACCTGTTTATTTTTTTTCCTCTCAGCATTCAAACTTCCATAACCTTCCAGAGAATTTATAAAATATCCCATAGGTATAAGATATACCATAGGTACAAATGAATGCAACATTATAAAAAGTAGAGCAGTATATCTGCTCTGTGATGCTACAAAAGAATAGTACAAAGTTGCATGCACTTTTTGAATATTCCAGAATGTCTTAAATTTATCAGGGAAATGTCTAATAGAAATAATGCTGCAATACAAAACATTTGAAGTCATCAGATGATTATTGGGGTAGTTATTGCTTATACATAGCAGCAACTGTAATGCTTTTTTCACTCTGCAATATTATCTGTCAGTTCTTTTTCATCCGCTAGTGCCTGCTTTGCATATTCAAAAGCTTGGCCCCACTCCTACCCACTTTAGGTCAATGGGAGTTTAATGACTGCCTCGAATAACAGGATCAAGCCCATAATGGATGTCAAACTAACAAAAATGTTTAATGCCTTTAAGTGAAATGAATGACCTTCTAACTTGCCTTCATGAAAAATGAAGCTGCTACACTGATATACATACCATACATGCTCATATCTTGAATTACCCTACAATTTTTCTCTACATGGTATCCATCATTTGTCACATTACGCTATTTTAAGTAGGCAACCTTGCAATCAATAGCATTAAACATCTTTCTTGGGAAGAAGTGCATTATAAAATGAATCTTAGTCAACTTGACAGGAGGGATGTTTAACCCTCACTCCCTCAAATACATTTGGCCAATGTTTTAAACCTAAAGCCAAAAGTTAGGCAGAGAAGTACAAAATTCAGATGACCTTATTTTCAGGAGGGCTTAGCAATCACAGCCTTTGCTGAACTCAGTGAACAGTGTGAGCTGCATACTTAACACCTGACAGCCTTGAAAGCTGCTGCCTAAATACAGATTTAGCCCCCTAACCTTAGACTCTCAAGTTGAATCACTTAAATCTTTTTGCTGTGGTGGCATAATTCAAGTTATTAGCATTTATTGACATGTACAGTAATAACCTACCTTTCAACTGTCATACACTTAAGTAGATGGCTCCATATATAATTTGTTTAATAATCCATACACTATTGTCCTTTCATTAATAGTTAACTGTATGTACTGGACAATAAGTTATATGAGCTATAGCATACCTTATAGATAATATGACAGATAAACTTTAAGATGACAAGTGATGTGTCAGCAATATCTAGTTCATTATGCGAGGCTATCAAATATTTGGGGAAAGTTTCTGAAGATGTAACTTTATCTTTGGATTTTCAAACCTTCCAAACTTTTATTCCTACAATTTTGTTTTACAGAAAATTTTTCACTATATGCTTATATCGTAATTCCAGTTCAACAAAGATCCTTTCTTTGTTTGGCCTAATGTCCAAAAACCCAAAAGAATAATATGGCCAATAAAGAAGGCTGCAGAAGGAAACATTTTGAAGGTGGTACTAGGCAAGTAGTCATTGCTTCAAAGCTACAAGGCTAGCAAAAGGTCCAGAAACACCTAAAATCTCAGCCAAAATTTCCTTTGTGAGTCAGAACTTTTTAAGGCAATTAGAAAGTGCCTTTACAGGTACTTTAAAAAGAGAAGAAAAGAGAAGTATAAAAGGGTGAGAATGACTTACATCCTCTGGAAATATTTTGCAGTTTCCGAACCTGTAACAGTATTTAAGTTTATCATGAGGTCATGTTCAGAGGATTCTATAACATGTGGGGAAAAACAGTAAATGAATGGGGGTGATGTAAGTAGAGGACAAGCATTTTTTGCATAATATTTTAGACAAAGATGCTGAATCTTTGTAAGAAAGTATAAAATAAGCAAGAAGTATTCTTACTGTAATTGCCTATTGTAGAACAGCCCATCATCAACAGAAATTTTTCTTGCTGTACTGTTATCTACTGCAGGAACAATTCAATTATTTTGCTCTAACCTCATTATTCCCCATTTTCACCAAAACCCGCCATTATTCTACACATAGATATTATTCAGGACTTCAGTTATTCAGCCTGAAATTGAATATAAAAGTTTAATCCTCTGGTGTCACACTTTCAAATTTCAAAAAATTCCCCCAGCTTTCTTAGTACCACTGATTTCTAAGGCACTCATAAGATTGCTCTCTTATGGCTATTGTACACTTGAGAAGTAGGCGGAGAGCCTCAGTGAAGAACTTATTGATCCAAATAATGCCTAACATTATTCACGTTGTGAGGTCTGGGCCCCTGACTGGATCCCAAAGGCTTTCTTACCCAGACTGTTAACGGAATAAGAAATAACTAATAGCCTCATGGATGAAATTTGGGAAAATTATGCCTATAATCTCTTATAATTTCCACCATTTGGCCATGAGAAATGTCCATTGAAAGACCAGGCAATGGTGTGATGTGATTTTCAAGTCTAAAGCAGTTGTGACATACTTCCTAGGCCAAACTCATTACTGCTGTGCAATATCAGCAACTCCCAGATTTGGGATGTGCATAGACACCTTCCATGCAGTCCTTACCTGTCCTGGAGCAGGTACAAGTAGCAACCGCCCCGAACCACAGGAGAGCATCTGTGGTTGGTGCGTGTGAGGTATGGGTATCTAATGCCCCAAACCTTCCAGCATGGATGGGTGACATTGAGAAAGCCAATGCTATTCTTGGCTGCATTAGGCAAAGTATCACCAGCAGGTCAAGAGAGGTGATCCTCTCCCTCTACTCACCACTGGTGAGGCCACACCTGGAACACTGTGTCCACTTCTGAGCTCCCCAGAACCAGACAGACATGAACGTACTAGAAAGAGCCCAGAGGAGGGACAACAAAATAATAAGAGACTGGAGCACCTCTCCTATGAGGAGAAGCTGAAAGAGCTGGAGAAGAGGAGGTTCAAGTGGGATCTTATAGATACCTGAAGGAAGGGTACAAAGAAGATGGAGCCATGCTCTTTTCAGTGGTGCCCAGGGCCAGGACAAGAGGCAATCTTCTGTAATGTGGAAGCCAGTTACCAACACAATATTTGCAGAGTGCAGATTCGCAGCAGCAATATGGAAATTGCCAATTCCCAGCCAATATAAATCCTTCTCAGCTTGGTTTGACATAGACCTATCCACAGACAGCACAAAACCTCTGAGATATACCCGCTCAAAACAAAGCTCATGTCCTTCCTTTGTATATGCCACAGACAGCTTCAATGCAGGAACTCCCCAAGGGCAGAAGGGTGACAGATGAAAGACACTTGCCTCTGCCTTTTTTTTACCCCAGCCAGTCAGCACAATCCAAGAGCAAGTTGTGGTCCCTCAGTGTACCATCACAGAGGACTGAGTCACAGCAGTAGGGGATGGATCAGGGGAAGTTTTTGATAACTCTGTGAAAATAAAATCAATTTACAGTCTACTCAGAAACTTTTGAGCTAGATTCCTTTCTAAAGAAATGGGTTGGAAATTCTTTATATGAACAAAAAAAATACATTTTCTTGTTGTGTCACAGATACAGAACTATAAAGTATTTCATATACAGTAATGAGGAAACCTGTGATAAGCCTGTATCTGTCAGACAGTAAAGGTTTGTTCCTTTTTTCCTACTGAGATTGTTAACTTCTTGCAGCCTTTCTTATTTACATTTTAAATAATGAAACACCCACGAGTACCAGGCACTTTTCCATTGCTGCTCTGTGCAAAAAGAATATTAATAACATTATTAATAATGCTGGGAAGACTGCAATAAAATGTCTCTGTGTTTGAAACAAAGGAGCATCTTGAGAAACTCAGCAGATTTTGTGCTGTAAGCTGGTTTGATAACACAAATATGATTAAAATGTTCTCTGCTAGTAGATTAGAAATGCCAATTTATGTAACAGAAACTGCCTAAAATGTAGGCACATTTTTTCAGAGAGATTGCATTCCCAGTCGGTTACCAAATGCTTGCTTGACTGCCTGGTGCTCAATTCCCATCTCACTTAAGCTGCTGCAAATCAGGATGAAGTAAATGCCTCTGTGGTCTCCACCAGTGCAAACCTTACAGAGCTAGAAAATATAGGCTCTATGGAGAATATAGATCCCTAGTGCAGAACAGAGACAAAAAATCTCAGCACTGTACCAGAAGTTGTAGTGAAAAAATTGTAGTTTGATTTGTGTTCTCACCAATCTTTTTGCATTTCATTGGTTTTCTGATATTTTTTTTCCAGTCTTTACTGTGATGTGAGCAGGAGTAATACCATTTCCTTCTGCCTGAAATTTCTCATAGCTCCAGAAGCCTCCTTCTTCTTTTATAGATACAGAAACTGCCTTAGCAGTTGATGTCTTAGTCCATGCCTGGAACTGCTTTGTTCTCCTACAAAAAAAACCATAAATATTGTAAAAGTACAAATGATAGTTAGGTACCCAACTTCTGCTTGTTTCCAGTTGCAGATCACGTTGATCCCCTAATATCCGTGAAAATGTTCTTACATGATATACTCATATATCATGTTCTTATATGATATACTCATATGATATATGAGTATACTCATCATGATATCATATGAGTATATCATATCATGATGATAAACATAAGTACATAGATACATATGCTACACAGTGTTTTACATTTACATTGCAGGACTGAGGACTTGTGGAAACAACTGGAACAGTACTAATGAATGCAGACAGCTTCATTTGGGGTGGGGAGTGAGTTTTTAAAACACTGCGGGTTGCCATCAGAAAAAATAACTAAAAGGGCTTATTAATTCATGCTTCACATTCTACAAATAATTAGCTATATGACACATTAGCTCAGGACATCAAAGTAGTTTATTTCACCTTATATAGGCTCCGTATTTTTCCTGGATTGAAAATAAATAAATAAATAAATAAATAAAAAATAAGAGCGTAAAGGGCAGTAAAAAAGGGGGGGGGGGGGGGGGGGGGGGATTCAGAAAGTATCTCAGATTTTAGTTTCAGCTGTTCTTTTCCTGAATGGTTGTGTACAATGAGGAGGGACAAGGCCTCATCCAGGGAGAAGGATAACTATTCTCATCTGCTATCAACTGGCTTAAAGTAAGTTCTACAGAAGAGGTAGGAAAATAATATTCAAGCCTAGAAAAAGGGTTGTAGTGAGTGCAATCCAGCACCAAAACAGCGAAAGAAGAGGTGAAGGAGGAAAACATGGGAGTGATGCTTTCATGCCTCAAGGAGGCAAGTCAATTCTCACCTGTTTTGTAGGACAGATATGCATCTTTCTGACTCCACCTGATATCTACAAATTGCCTTCCAAACTGCTGACCTCTCTTATTCAATGTGTTTCTTTCTTTTCATCCCATTCTCTGTTGATAGGGCTTCCACAATACAGCCACTAAGATTTGTTACTCAATATGAGTCTGAATTAGACATCACTAAGCCTGAATGCTTGAAAATTGCTGGAGTCTTATTTATATTGTGCTGTCTTCTCAGTAATAGCTTTTAACACTTGTGGTGCAGAGTGCATCACAGTTTTAGATCATTTACTGTAAATATATAATATATCAAGTTCTCTGTATAGACTGTCTTGTATCATATATACATAGAACACACAGTAGAAACATGGAGGAAAAAGGACAGGACACAGCCCATGATTTATTACAGACTCTTAGCATGCCTTTTATGGCTGCCCTGCAGATTCTAACTTCAAAGCCATATTCAATCTTTTCACTTCTCCTCCTCTGAACCACAGCACAGCACGTGCACAAATCCCTTGTATGTTCAAGTCTTTGGGCTCAGACAGCAGAGCAGAGAGATCAGGACTCAGAAAGGCAGGTCAAGATTCAGAAAACCACAAGAGAGAATACAATGATGGCCCCTCTTATCGTTCCTCTCTGCAGACTAGTCTGCAGGTTGCATCTATTTGTTGAATTTCTGCTGAGATCGTTATACATACACACAATACAGAACCCATACAGGGCTGTGGGCCTATTCAACACTGTCATACAAATAACAATAAGGACTGACCATCCAGGGGTGTCTATCCAAAGCCAAACTCCTTCAAAGGTGCATACATTGAAAGAGGATATACCTCTGTAAATAAGGGAGTCTGCTTTGTGTTATAGACTCCACCTTGTTCTGTGTGCTGACAACTCAGCTAAGTTAAGCAGTCATAATACAGTCCCTACATGGACGCTGCACACCAATACCTATGATGACTGATAATTCATTGAAGAACAGCAACTTTAAGGTGCATACCCTTGAGCCCTATTCCGGATTACTGCCTGTTAAAATAAGTTAAAATCTTTTTTTACTGTTGTTTTCTTTCAGATCCCCCTGTGGTAGAAGAGGTAGAGAACACCACAGAACTCGGTAAGGAAGCTGTTGTCTTGGGGCATAGGATCAAATATCCCAATGCCCTGAAGGGCTGAATAAAGTCTGAAACTGAGCTTTTTCCCCTTCTATGATAAATGCATAGTCCTACATGTAGTTCTAATGACTCTGCCCTAATAAGTACTATTCATACAAAACTGAACTGAATTAACAGGAGAGAATGTGAAACATCAGCAAATACGGGAGATGCAGAAATGTGACATTTTCTTAAGATCCAGGAGACTGCAATTCAAGACATCGTAGCAAATCAAGCATAGCATGGACACAATCCCAAAGCTACCTATATTCCCAGCAATTGCAATTCTGCATTTTAGCCTCAGGAAAATTGCTTCCCACATAGATTGATTACCAACTCAGAGCTAAAAGCCAGCAACCAGAATGTCCTAATCTAGTTGGCCTGGGAGCACAGCAGGCCATTTTCACCAAAGAGCATGGGTTAGGGGAGGCAATCCATCTCCTTTTCTCAGTTCCTCATGAGACAGTGCAAATGAATGAATTACATTTGGAGAAGGTTTAGGGCTTCAGATCAGATAGGCAGCAAATCCCACAAGAAGAAAGCTAGTGCCTTAAATGACTATTGAGTTCCTCGGTCATCTTAAAAAATCATGAAAGGGTAGTCACAAACATAAATGTATGCTAGCAGCTTCTAAATATGGGCTGTGTCCCAAGCTCTGACAGACTGTATCCCAGAGGCCAGGGCTTTCAGTGGGCAGCACTTTCCTAAATGAATTCAAGGGCAACAAACCAGCATCTCCTGAGAAAAGAAAAGAAGAATTTATCAAGGGAAAAATACTGACACGGGGTAGATATTTCTGGCATCAGTTCAGGGCTATTCAGAAGGAGAATGAGAGTGTATAAAATACGGTGGGTAGGGGTTATGCTACAGTCAAGAAGGCAGTACACAGATGAATGAGCAATACTGCTGAAAAGAGCATGAAGCTATAAAGCTCTTATGGGTAAATGTAACAAAAAACACCTGGGTGTGCTGAGGTTTCAACTGGGTGCTGGGGAGAAACATTCCTGCAATCAAACAAATAGGAGTCTGAAAGATAAGCTGTGTATGGCTGAGTGATCTACATTTTATAGTCAAGATTGTTAATCAGGCTGGGTTAAAATACATGTAAAAACTGCAAACTGCTTCCAGAAGCACCTGAGAGTCCACTGCATATCTTAACAACTCATTTAAGGACTAGAGAAATACCTTCCTTCTCCACTAAACCACTGCAAACAAGGCAACTCAATGAAATATCAACAGTGTACAACTCATCAGCAAACATTCAGTGTTCAAACTGCTATAGTGTTCAATTAATGATGTCTGTATGTGACAGTATATATGTATGAAATGACAGTGAGCTAGAGGATGACCCTGAGAACACCCTGGACTCATAGAAGAATAAAAAACTCTTTTAGGGACAGTTGCTTGCTGTTCAATGCAAATATCGGATTGGTGAATAGTTGTTGCAGAAGCTGTACTCTTCACCACATTGAACACCTTTCAAAGATTTACAGCCACAGAGGAAGCATTAAAATCAACAACAGAGGAGTATCTTCAAAGTGCAAAAAATCCCTTGGATTCTTACAGAGTGCCTAATGACTTCATGTGAAGCACAGCGAGGCACAGGAATTTCTTTCTACCTACTTATTGAAGAAACTCTTTCATATGACTGGATTCAATATCCACAGACACAAATATTTTTCAGAACTACTTCATGTATGTAAATATGTTGACATGAAAACACTGTGAAATATATAGGTGTGTATCTATATACAGGAACACAAATTGGAGGAAGAGAGCCTGTTTCCTTTCAGCACGTTAAAAAACAGAGCCTGACTGGAAGCAGATTTATTTCTAAGTGGTGCAAAAGCCTCTGTGCAGCATTAGTTAAAATGCTCTTACTGTGTCATCATGACCAAGCTACAAAGTTCTGAAGGCATAAATAGTTTTGCTAACTGGTGTTAATTGAAGATGTCCACAATGCTTCTCCAGGCACTTAAAAGTGCAGCAATAGGTGCTAGAGAAAGTCCATTAAATAAGTCAAAACCTGTAGATACTCAGAGTTAATAATCTACCTTGTAAAAGAAAAAAAGGATGCCAGTTCTAATACAATATGATTTTACAAAGATTTTTACATTGTAAAATAATGTTATAATCACCTGATTTAACTTCTTGCATACCAAATACCAATTTCCTGGTAAATAAGAGAGTGCTTTTTAGAGAGACTTGTGGCTGAATATAAAAACATCAGGAACAGAATTCCTAATAACTGGGGGGAGAGTGGTAGGAGAAGATTTTTGTTGTTGTTTTGTTCTTGTCTCTGAATAGCTACTTTATGCCACAAAATGCTTTTTGCTTTTTTTTTTCTTTTACTAGATCTAAGAACCTTTTGCTTCTGAACTCTCTTCTTTGTTTAAGTACTTCTTGACCTCAGTAAAGATAAAATCAAATTTCTCCAGCCTCTTCCCAAGGTCAGACTTTCCAGGACTGATTTTGTTCTTCAAAACAAGCTTCATCTCTCTCTGTCCAAGACCTCAACTTCCCATTGAAGTGTTTCAGTGTTATGCAGGTTTCCTTAATGCCAGAGAAGGAATACAACCTTCTTACGTCTCTACTTAATATTTCTCCACTTCCTAATCAAAAGACCATGAGCATTTTTTAACCACTGTGGCATCCTTAGAAATTATGAGAAGAGGAAACTTCATTTTTTCAGAAGGGTGTTCAGGAAGATACAAGGCCACAAGTAGGAAGTGCTGGCAGTGTGTTGCTCTTTATGATACAGAAGGATAATCTCTTCCTTTTCCCCATTTCTTAGCCTCCCTTTCCAAACCCTGTAGTCTCTCTGAAACATTTGATAAAATATCCAAAGAGCATGCAATTTAGAAAACAGCAGCAGCTTTTCAAATAAGAGGCCATAAGTCAATGTCATGATCAAGACAAGATCAAGTTTTCCTTCCTGATGCTCACATTCTTTCTGCCCCTGGATTACTCTGAACATTCTCTCTTCCATTCTTAGAAGCAACTGCATCATATTCAATACTTCTTTTTCTTTCCCTTCCATTGATGGGTAATTTCATCAAAAGAAATAGTCCATTTTTTTCTGAAATACCTCTCAGATTAAGATCTATTTTAATGATACCCAGCAACTTCCTGTGAGATACATTCTCTTTTTTACTTTTCTATTCCTGTTCTCTTCTGCAATTGCCAATACCTCTTTTTAACTTCTTGTTTCTTTTCCTTAATGTTACCCTCTCTTTACTTCAGCAGTTCTTTGCTTTCTCTTTAAACACTTAGGTTTTCAAATTAACTTTGATCTCTGTGTGTGGGTTGTCCTGGATAGGATTGCTTTTTATCTCTGTTGTATGTCTGCACCTTTTTCTCCATTAATCTTCCAAACCTATAAATTATTGCAGAACATATTTCTATTTTCCTCTCAGTGCTTCCAGCCATGGAGAATTCACACTGACTTTAGACTTACTGCTTTAAATTGTCCAAGACTTTTATCATTCTCAGATATTTGAGAAAGTCTGTTAATATTTTAGGGCTATATTTTGACCTCAGAGATTCACCCATAACTCCAAGTATCTTCAGTGGACATCTATAAGCATATTTCAGGGATAAGTTCAGCCTTCAGTCTACAAAATAAGATAAAAATATCTTCCAGTGCACCAAGTACGTTCTTCTCAAAGCCATATTATATCCACATATACACTCAAACATGTTCTGTCTCATTTCAGCACATGATGAGCAGCATCTTCCTGCAAGTTAGGCCTGTGAAATGGCAAAAGCACCACTCTGTTAAAAGATAGAAATTTTGTTAATATCTTATTTCGAATGTTTGGAATTCAGGGAAAATATAATTAATAAACACCTATCAAATAATACACCATAATGCTTTTATCACTTGGCTTTTAAAAGGGGGTGGGTGAACTCTGGACTCATGAGAATATACACAAGTAGAAATCTTTGACCTCTGCTCCACAGGGAGGCAGAAGAACTGCTCACAGCCTCGATCATTTTTGACACATGAAAAAGTCCTTCTCTTCCACCAAGCTCTTCAGTGATTTAAAGCGTAAACAATATCTTTGGGGTATGTGTACAGCACTTTGCATTGCAGGGCAGGTTCTCCTACAATGCTAGCAGGTATCAAGCATTGACCCATGAATAATTTCAACCCCCTGCCAGATAAATGTTTGCTTACATTCAATCTGATTTTTCTTAGCTGCATGGCATGTTCCTCAAAAACAGAGGAGTTGATGTGGTGCTTCTAGAAAAAGGCAAGACAACGTCTTTTCCTGAGGAACATTGGATGTGTTCAGATGGAGAGCAAATGGAGCAGTCAGCCCTCAGTAGTGGCGGCAAGATCCCTTGTTGGGACCAGAAGGGACAATACAGAGTTTGCTTCAACACTGAAAGTTTCTGAGAGAGCTGAACAAAAACTGGAATGCAAAGACGTACAGCAGGCAGAAGGAAAAAAAAAAAAAAAATAAGACATTCTTATTGCTAGTCACTTTGAATTTTTGCAGCTTAAAGACCTTATTTTGGAGCTCAGTAGAAGAAAACATCTAAGTGGATCCCCTTCAAAGTTGTGGCCAGTTCAAGGTTCCTGACAGAAAATCTCTCCCTTCAGCACTCTGCATGTTTTCTTAGTTTGTGAGAGCATGTGAATGAGGAGCTCTCCACACAACAAGCTGGAAAAGACAAGTTAGAGAGAATTTAGGATTTCAATTCCCCATGCATCAAACCACTACGGCGTGATTAACACAGAATGAATTTTTGCAGCTCACCAACTGCACAGGCATAGGCACAGGCTGCTCTGCTACAGTGAGCAGCCAGGAACATGCCCCATGTTCAATTTGCTTTGCTGACATGAGGCTTCAGTCTCTCTTCTCCATAAACGTTTCTGCAATAGCCTACAACACTGGAGAAACAGGAATATCTCTCTTAACTTCTCCATCCAATAACTTCTCCAGGGAAAAAAACAATTCACCAAAACCATTCTGGCTCAGTCTGGGGTCTGAGCCACTGAATGAGCTCTCCAGACAGAAGCAGAACTATTTTTCTTAATTATCATATATGAGACTTGGCTTTAATATTAAATCATGTTTTCCTTGAAGAGAGAAGCATAGCTTTCTATTAATTGTGACCATAAAACAAAGGCAAGGAACTATAATGTGGGAATGGATTCACATACAAACATGGAAATAAAAGTGCTAAATTACACTTTATTGCATTAGCTATGTACAGTGCGGTTTTTATAACAATGATATATTGAATTAATACAATTTTTCATGGGCTTGAATGAATTCTGTGCTGAATCAGGAAGGCACTTTTCTACTTTCTAGAAGGAACAGAGTTGTTGGTCTCTTCATCAGGAAGGCAATTAATACTCCCCTGATTGCTGTGCGTAATTCAGAGATATGTCATATATAAACAAATTATTTTTATTGATATAAGGATAATTTTACTCCATGTTGTCTCTATATCACGGCTTGAAAATAGATTGAGATGATAATGACATTTTAAAAAATCTCTTACATACCTCCATGGCAATCACCACTTAAGCCGTATACCCATTCACTTTTGGCAGGGGGAGGTGGTAAAAATACTGTTTGTCAAACATCATGGTTCAAGGCTATTGCTCTTCACACTGGACTTCAAAGTTCAGAATATCCATTTGTTTCAATGACAGAGTAAATATTCTTAGAATAGACTCAAATCATCATGATGTTTGATAAAGTTACTTTGGTTCAGTTATGAGTTGGGATTCAAGAGTGAGATGGGAATGAAGTTAGTCAAGACTAAATCCCTTCAATTGTCAGGTTATGCTTCTTTTGTTAACATATTTAATATATCAGGTAGGATATTTACATTCTTCTTTACAGAATGGAAACTTGAATATTTAAGAGATCTGTGTTTGCACCTTACTAAAAATCTACATTAGATAAATAAAGCATAATCATCTATTCCCTGTGCCAAACCTTGACTTTATGATTATGACATAAAGAGATATTGTACAGGGAAAATAACAGTGTCTTGGTTATACTCTTAGTTCTGTAGTAACATTTCCTAAAGGTAAAATTGATAGCATTTAATTTTAAGAACATAAGACAGATTAATCATAGTTTGAATAGGACATCAGCTCATTTGAAATTCTCACCACAGCTACTCAGTCTTTTTAAATCAGCCCTTGATTTTTTTGAAACATTTATTATTCCCTCCAACCTAGCCACTACTCCAAAAAAAGTTGCTTTTAATAATAACAATAATTTCAACAGCCCCTTAATGTCTTGTTTACTTTTGAACATAAAACAAAATCACAGCAAAATTTAATATCATGTGTTGCATTTGCCTTATTTGGATAACATTTCTATTAATACAGAGAGAAATACGCCACTAAATATACCATTTTGATATTCACTTAATCAAAATATATATATATATATTTTAGTCACTAGCTCACCTGGTTTTGTTCATACAGAATATTAAATTGGTTTAAGGAAGCAATCCTTTATCCACAGCCAATTGGTAATAACCAGCTTATGCCCACATTGTCCAGACCACTGTACTGTCCTCTTATGGATCACATATAACCATGATGTGCATCAGGTAGAACAAATAACTGCACAGATATTGCTCTCCTGTGACTTTTGGCACCTTCATGACTACAAGGCCCTCTGATACAGACCACATAATGCTTTACTCATCTAGAGTAGACCAGCACACCACAAACACTTTCTCACATTCTTCTAGCTTACATTTTTTCTGTACCTCACCGATTGTGACGAGGTCGTCAGTCTTCTGTCAGTACTTTTTCAAAAAGTCTTATCCTTTCGAAACCCTCTAGCCCCTTCGTGTCATCCTCCTCATCTCAGTTCTCACAGGCCTTCTAGTAACAAAAATATGATTCACCTCTCTAAGCTTTAGATATCCAAAAGTTCAGATGTCTCAAGTGGTCACCCTTGAGTTGTTCTATGCTTGAAGAAACAGCCAAATGGTGACATATCTGCTCTTAAAACAGGAAGATTATTTTAATGTGTTCCATTAACTTCTGTATGTGTAAAGTTATGCAGGATGGATACTACTCACAAGGCCACATCCAGCCATTCTGTGGTCAAATCCATATTTGACCACATCCAGCCCTTCACCCTTTTTGTGCTCTGTGTTTGCAATTCTTGTACAATGAGGCTATAAATCCACTATAGGGAGAGTTAGGTGCCAAAACATTTACTTCAGTTAGCTGTATTATGTTTTATGTTCTATGTTTTTTGTTTTGTTTTGTTTTGTATTGCAAGAGTCTGTGGTTAGTCACTATTAGTGTCACTCTTTATCTTACATGTCCCTAAAGTCTTCTTTACTTGTCTCTTTTCCATCTACAAGATTCCATTCTCACATAGGTATTCAATACTGGAAGAAATAATTCTACTGCACTAGCAGGAAATGGAGGACATTTTAGCAGGGAACATTTCTCAGCATCTCATGCTTTTGGACATGGCCACAGGCCCAAGCTGTTCCCCTTTCCTTTTTCCTCAGGCCTGGAGGAGGAGCTCTCACAAAATGGAGTGCACCATGGCATGCAAGTGGGAGGACCTCCTATGAGGAGTGGCTGAGGGAGCTGGGTTTGTTCAGCCTGGAGAAAAGGAGGCTCAGGGGCAACCTTATCGCTCTTTATAAGTACATTAAAGGAGGCTGTAGAAAGGTGGGGGTTGTTCTATACTCCCACATGCCTGGTGATAGGACGAGGGGGAATGGGCTAAAGTTGCACCAGGGATGTTCTAGGTTGGATATTAGGAAGAACTTCTTTACTGAGAGGGTTGTGAGGCATTGGAATGGGCTGCCCAGGGAGGTGGTGGAGTCACCATCCCTGCAGGTCTTTAAAAGACATTTAGATGTTGAACTTAGCGATATGGTTTAGTGGAGGACTTGTTAGTGTTAGGTCAGAGGTTGGACTCGATGATCTTGAGGTCTCTTCCAACCTAGACAATTCTGTGATTCTGTGATTCTGTATGACCTTTGTGCATAGCTTGTGAGGTATCATGGAAGTGGGACAGGTGATTCGGGAGTTTGTCTCAGCCTCTTGGTGCTGTGCTTTTACAGTGCTCATCTCCTGTCCATTAAAGGCTGTATCCCCTGTAATGTGATCTCTGTCCCTTTGAGAAGTGTTATCAACCCGTTTTCATGGCCTACTGGGGTATTTCTGGAGGACTGTCTCAGGTAAGAAGAGTAAGACATTGTGCAATGTCTGCAAGGTGTACCTGTAGAAAGAGTTAGTCTCTTTCACATCCACTTTTTCCTGCCAGATCTACTTGCAGTGTTCAAGCAGAAACTGAGATCAAACTAACAAGTCTATGGTGTGGTCATCCAGGACTAGAGCCTTGCAGAGAAACAGAAAGAAAAACAATATGACATAGAGGATGAGCCAACCTTGTTTCAAAATGCTACACAAAAACAAGATCAGATAGACTGGCAGATACATGACCTTTAAGGAAAGTATCAGCATGTGACACAAACACCTGTCTCCTAAGGCCAAAAAGGCACTAACCTCTTTGGTGCACTCACGAGCTCTCTGGTTCCTCCTAGGGAGATGAGCACCCAGCAGGGAGCACTTCTGCATAGTTCCATTTGCACCTTAAGTTTGCCCACCTGGTTTTTACCCCTTTTATCATCCTCAAGTTCTCAGGATCAGAATAGCAGGCAGAAAATGTTGCTATCCACTGTCAGTCTTAACTGTGCAGAGAGTATGAGAACCACACAAAAAACACAGATCTGTGAGCTGATTAAAACCCTCTAAGAGACCATTTGGTATTTTTTCTAGTAAGGTTACTCTCCTTAGATGGACAATGATTTATCTTTGTGTTTAGATAAGAGGAGTTTCTCCTACAGTTCCCAAGAATTAAATGTTAAAATGGCTGTGTGACAGAGGGCCACATCTGCCCTCTGCTAGATGTGGCCAAACAAGAACATTTAATCAGCTGCATCAGAGCCAGTTACTGTCAAATACTTCTGATGTAGAGTCCTACACATGTAAAACAGAAATCAAGAGGCTGAATGGCCCCTACAGCCCTTTTGCACTGAGGTTGCTAGTTTAAAGCCAGTTTCAGTCAAGAATAACTGAACTCCGTTCAAATTAGATTGTTACTCCTCAGCTCTGTGAAATGAGGTAGATGATCACAGTCCATTTCTCATTAGCCTAACAATCTGCTTTACTAAAACCACCTGCACAATTGAAACTAATTGGTGCCCTCAATACCAGTATCAACAGAGAGGATACAATTAAATAGCAATGGATTATGAGCTATATCCTCTCCCCTAAAGACTCTATATCTTTAGACACTGACTGTGAGCGAGCTTGCATGGCTAGAGCTTGGAGTAAGGCTGCATTTACACCAGTGGGCTGCCAGTCAAGATCCAGTCACAAGCAGAAACATAGCTTATGCACAAATGTACTTTAATAAGGATTTAGCTATTCAGCTAGAATCTAGGCAAGCCTAGAGCAATGGAAAACACATACTTCTCTATTTGAATTAAAGAGATTGAAGTGATACAGGCCTAGAGCTATCAAAAGGCCATCAGACACAAACCTTGTGAGGGACTTCTAAACTCCCTCTCCTCAAGGGATTCATGCAAAGTCAGTGCAGCAACAAAAACTGAACGGCATTGACTCGTAGAGCAGCCTGAGAACACACAGATACAATGCCATTGCTGGTAAGGGCAACCTCTGATCAAGAACCAGCCAGTGGGAGCCAGACAGCAGAAGTAAGGTGCACTTATGGCAGACAGTTCCTCTCCTAAGCTTTCACTGCAGTCATTATTGAACAGGATTCATCCTAAAAACAAACTGCACCTTTGCACAGAGCACTAGTTCCAGCCTTTTCCAAGCCTGCTGTTTTCTCATTCTCCTCTCTTCACTGCTCAGTCAAACTACACAGCTCATACAGCTCTCCTGTACCCTCCTCCCCACATTTGGGGTCTGCCTCCAAAAAGAGTGCTCTTGGATGATTTTTGGATTTCTGCCACTCCCTCTTCCCTTGAGTTACCATAACCATGTCCTAACCTTGCTACTGCAGCCCTGCTGATGGCATAAGTGCTGCCAGTGTCCAGAATGCAGATCAAGCCTTTCAGCAATCAAAATGAGCAGTTTGAGCAGTTTTAGTTTCTTCAGACAGCTGTCTCTTTCATAAAGGCAACCCAGCACAAACAATGTGGCACATAGAGATGTCACTTCTGTGTGGCTCCACTGCTCCTTAATAAGCAGTGTGTATGTCATTCAAGGGCTGAATCTTGACTCATTGCAGACCCATTGAAAAATATTCCTATTGGCTTTTACCAATATTTGAAAACCTGTAGCTCTATTACTCTTTTTAATATGGCAGTTTGTACTGTGGATTTCTATAGGGTACTTTTTTTAAGGACTGCAAAATGATTACCAGAAACCAACAAACCAAACTTCATACCACAGCTGGGAGGAAGAAAAGTAAAACTTTTCTGCTTGTGTAACTATTTTCCCCCTCTCTGGGCCAGTCTGAAGTTTAAATCACCAACTCCAAAGCTGAGACTGAATCCCAGGCATCCTCCCATGTACTCTAACAAATATTAAACACTTACTCTAGCTGTATTTGTTGCCTCAGAGGGGTCAATGCTCTGGCACAGCACAGAGAATCATTTACTGTATTGTCCAGCCTAGAAATATGACACTTCAAAGCATACTAGCTTGTGATTCTTCAGATTTTCCTGTGTTTGTTCAGTGGGTAATTGCTTCTTACTGACAACCACAGGTTAATAACATGAAATATATCTAACATCGCTGGTGTGATGATCAGCCAATTCATTAACATGCATAAGCCACACCATAGTTAAAAATAAATAAATATTTATTTATACTTGTAGAAAATATTTATACTTGTAGAGAATGTAAAAAGCAGTAACTGATACCAGACAAGAACAATGCAAGACAATGCTTGCTTTGGTTTCAGATGCATCAGACTTGCAGCCCTCTCTGGGATGCACATGAAGGTCAGATTTCTCTGAAGCAGTTAGAGTGCACACCTGCTCTTGGTGTCACTCTTACAATCAAATTTTCGTATTACTCTTTCAGAAAACTGAGCTGCTTTGAAAGAGTCCAGGCTTGGATGTGGATGATGAATTGATTTTAAGTCCCCGCCCTTTGTTTGGAGCAGGGAGGGGAAGGAAGATTTTGAGAAGAAGCCAAAGGTCAACTGCAAATTGCTTTTCTTAAAAAAAAAAAAAAAAATAATAAATAAAAATAAAAAAATAAAAGTCTGCACTTCTGAAGAGATTATAAGTACTTCTACATTTTCCCTCAGATCCACTCCCTGTATATACCAGCACAGATAAATTGTTATACCAGTGAGGTTTCTAAATCATAATTAGGCTCCTAATTATCATCCACTAAAGACATTTCGAGTACGAAAAAATGCCTATGCCTAGACATGAAAAATCCCCCTTCATCACCCTCCATGAATTAAAAGTGAATGAGTCCACAACTGAATGCTCATCCACCTTTATTTCCTTAGACCTTAACATGGTTTCCTTTCAAGCTGACAGTTTCCTTCATCTGCCCTGTAGTGAATGTAGGTGGTATCCTCTCAGGGGCTTGTTTAGGTGTTAACAAAGAGGCAAACAACAGCGTCAGCAATGCAAGTACAAGTCAGAGATGGCAATGCTCCTGCTATTTGAAGTTTTGCATGAGAAACAAATTTTCTCAGGGGTCATCAAAGCCAGAATCTGCAGGCAATAATGACTTTCTTACAGTTATCTGTTCATTTCCTGCAACAGAGCAGAAAAAGAAAGAAATAGATAGTATTCTAGATCTACTGCTCACTTCTTTCTTGAACTGCTTTATGGAATAAAACAATCACAAAGATCTAAGAAATTATTGCCTATTTTCCCCACAATCAACAGATGTGTGACTTCAGTCTAATAAAATCGAAATGGATATGAGGATGAGTTAAACTTATTAATATTTTAATTTTAAAAAATACTACTGGAATGACAAGCACATTTTCACTAGGAACAGCTGTATTTTAACAAGACTCCTACATTCTTGTTTGCATCTCACAGTAAAACATGGACAGAAATTGTTATCTAAAGCTAAACCTTGGAGGACTGATTAAGACAAATACATTTCATTTAAATGTATCATTATTTGGGATCCTGCTAGGAGTTCACACATTGCTTGTCAACTGTATTTGCAGCCTTTGTGAACTTAACCAAAGAACACAAGCTTTCTGTGAATTTTCCCCCAGCATCCTGATACTTGTATTTAATGAATCTATATATGGTATTATTCAAGTCTATCCTTCACTTTGATTAAACTCCTTGTTTAAGAAAATTGCACTGAAGTCTAATTGTGCTTTTTAAAAGCACAATGTTTTCTATAAGAAAACCAGAAGACAATATACCAAAAAAGAAAAATCAACAGTTTTGACTTAAAGAGCGTGCACTAAAATCATTAGAAGATAAAGCTATGTGTCTTTAGAATATGTGGTAATAAATAAATTAAATCACACAGAACAAATAACACCAGATGTTACACAGATAAAAATAGCTACCTTGAAACAGAAAGGATAAACTATATCAACCTAAAATAAATAAAAAAGAAAACAATACAAGGCAATGAAATGTTGTCTTAGTCTGAAAAGCCTTATGTTTCCCATTTATTTTATACTGAGTCCATATACTTTTCTATTATGCTTTTCCCTCTATACACTCAGTGCATACTAAACATGAATTGTACCATGACGCATTTAAACTTGGTGTTGTTTGAGCTTACATGTGTTCTTTGGAGATAGGGATTATTATATTCAGTTTTGGAAAAAATCTTTCTTCTTTTCCCCCCATTAGCATCTCACAGGACATTTGTGAGTTGGCTCTTCCTCCCCCTCTCCTTTTATTGACCATTCTAATAGTAAAAGGAAGAAAGCTGAAAGATAATTAGATTTCTGGCCTGTATGAGTAATTTTAAGAGCTTTCAAGCCTGACTCTAGGATATACTTAATGTCAATCTCAGCTTTGTTCATTCAGTATAAAAGACTACGCATTATGAGACAGAATGGCTCAACTTCACAGGGTTATGGAAAGGCAAGGAGGTAATATTCAGGGCTTAATTATATCAGCCTTAATTTGAGCTCCATCATCATAAATCTGTGTAGGTCAACATGTTTAAAGTTGACAGAACTGATCTTTCAATAAGCAAAATAAATGAATTGTTTAATAAGATGCCAGTTAGCTGAAACTGATAGAAACACACCCACCCATTTACACCAGGAAATGTAAAATTCAGCAACAACAACAATAACAAATAGAAGAAGAAAGAAAGAAAGAAAGAAAGAAAGAAAGAAAGAAAGAAAGAAAGAAAGAAAGAAAGAAAGAAAGAAAGAAAGAAAGAAAGAAAGAAAGAAAGAAAGAAAGAAAGAAAGAAAGAAAGAAAGAAAGAAAGAAAGAAATGCAGTCAATTAAAATAGAAAGCCTCATATTGTCAAAACTTACTATGATAAACAATCGAATTTCATTTTTATCATAAAGTAAAAAAATGTATATTTAAAAAAATCTACAGAATGTCAGTTAGTAAAGGTCATAATATTTTCTTAATAAAATATTACCATGAAAGCCTAGGGGTTAGTATATTTTCTTGCACTTACTGCATACGGAAGGTAGGAGAGCAGAAAATTAACGGTTTTGCCATAGAAAATGATTATACAGAAGAGCTGTGCTTGTCTGAGAAATTTGGTACTGTAAGGAGTGACTGAATTTGTTAGTGCCGTGTGGCTGCCATTTTTTTCAGGTAATCAGTTTAAGGGAAGCATTTATTAACTGACTCCCAGAACTGGAACAACTTTGGTATTCTTCCATTTTACAGCTACACTGATGTAAATGCTTTAATAGTGCTGTAACGATAGGTCACAGGCTGTGGTAAGTTGGAGAAAAATAATTATCTTCCTAGAGGTTCAAAATTTCTTTCTGCAGCTTATTCATTTTCTTCATGTTTTGAATTCCTTGATAAAGCTATAAAACACTAAATACTAAATCCATCTCATAATGTTTTAGTTTTCCTGATTACATTCATTTATATCACCATAAACACTTTCTCACATTCTTCTAGCTTACATTTTTCCTGTACGTCACTGATTATGATGAGGTCTTCAGTCTTTTGTCAATACTTCTTCTAAAAGTCTTATCCTTTCAACACCCTCTGGGCCTTTCATGTCATTCTCCTCATCTCGGTTCTCACAGGTCTTCTAGTAACAAAACTATGATACACCTCTCTAAACTTTAGATATCCAAAAGTTCAGATGTCTCAACTGATCACCCTTGAGTCATTCCATGCTCGAAGAATGGAGTCAATTAACTTTTAGATGTAGGGATGGATACTACTCACAAGACCTGTATTTGACCATATACAGCCCTTCACCCTTCTTGTGCTCCATGTTTGTAATTCTTGTTGTACAATGGGGCTATAAATCCACTATAGGGAGAGTTAGGTGCCAAAACATTTACTTCAGTTAGCTGTATTATGTTTTGTATAAATGGCTCTACTTCCATTGCCTTGCTTTACTCCAAGATCAGATTATAAATTCTTGTCTAATTTGCTGTCCTCTCTGTTCCCCAAGGTCTCTTGTAGCTTTACTGCACTTTCCATATCACAAAATATATGTTTTTCAGTTTATTTTCTCCTGCATACGTTAATTGTCGTTTCTGCCAGATGAAACTCTTTACTGTATTGGAGTCCTCGGGCTTTTTCCCTTTTTTCCCTTATGTTCCTTTACAATATAGTTTCACGGCCTTGAGAACACACTGAAAGGGCTACATATCTTGATCTTCTCTTCAAACAAGAAATGACATAAGATGAACAAATTACATAAGTTTGGCAAAATACTCAAATGCTTTTGTTGAAAGGTGAAGATTTTGAAAGAAATAATGATCAAAAACATTTATATTGAATTTCATTTCATCACATCTATCATGGGCAAACAGGACAGAGGAAAGCATTTCTGAACAGTTCTAATTCCTATTTATTTTTCAGCAGCAGACTGGTTTATTTGCTGTGATATGCTAAAATTTCTAGTGACAGCTGGAATGTGGGTTTAGACAGCCTTTACACTGTAAAGTTCATTCTTGCAGCAGGGAATAAGAAAAGTTGGTTTTCCCTGATCTGAAGAAGAAAGCTTTAAACTAGAACAATGAAGAAGATTATTTATTTATTATTGGATTAATGATCATCATAGTGAAGAGTCAAAACTATACATAAACTGATACCATTTGCCTGTCATTTCCGAGTGCCTTCCAAAAGTAAAGAACAAGATGTTGGAATTATTTCCAACTGTATTCACAACTTCATGGTGTTTCATGGGTGAACATTATGAAAAACATCTGGAATACTGTGAGTAATGGAATTTCTCATCATGGTATCACCATGCTCTTCACACTACACAACAAACAAAGATGAGATCTGGAAATCCTGTCATATCTTGGCACTGTTGTTTAGTTGTGGACCTCTGCTGAACAGACAGTGAACGGTACTTAATACACTATCTGCAGAATTTCAGAGAAGGGATTTTTTTTTCCTCTTGCCAAATACCCATTACAATTTTGTATTTTAAATGTGCTGGCTGTTTCAAATATATTTGAGTTGCAATAAATATGCCTCTAGCTCTCTTAGATCTGCATCATCTCTGCTGATGTAAATTACAAGAAACTTAGGTTTATAGTCAAGCTGTGAGATCTTGATGCAGGAGGGAGGATTTGTTTTTTTGTTGTTGCTATTTGAATTTGGGGCTTAAAGCACTACTAAAGGCAATTGTCACATAGACAAGTACTACACATTTTTCTCTTTTCAGCTTTGTCAATAAACCATGATTAAGCTGGCCTCCATGGAATCCTTGTTCAAGGCTTCTTAGGAGCAAAGACTTACCATTGAGAAATACTGATTACTTTGTATCCTGTTTCCTCCCTTCAGAAACAGCACTGAGGGAGGCATAAGAGGAAATCCTCATGTCTCAGAATCAAAGGCAAAGTTCCTATTTCATGCATCATCCCTTACCCTAATATTATAATCATATAGTGAGGCAGGGAGTACCAAAGTGAAGAGAGATGGAGGGGATCTATGAATCAGAAAGCCCATAAGAAAATGTTTACACAAATACAAAAATAAGAAATGTACATGACTTGATTTTTTTTTCTGGTTTTAATGGTAATTTATATATATATATATATATATATATATGGAATTTAAAAATTCTATTTAAAGCAGATGATGATTACCTTATTTAGGAACAAAGTATGGGAGAAATTTTCTAATGCCTGTGTGATCAGGGCATATCAACTAGATATCTGAGGATACAATACCATTAAAGGCACAGCTTCACCTCATCTATATGTACTTGCTCACCTCCAAGGCTTCAGAGGATGGTAAATGTAGACACCAGAACCAAATTGCAAATCAAGACAAAAAACTGATATCTGACTTCTAACTGCTGCTGAATAGAAACTCAGCAACATGGATTAAGATATAATTTTCTGACAATAGCAATTCTAAGAGACCTCTTTGGGAATAGTGACACATCATGTATTTCAAAATTGTTGCTACAAATTTGTGTCCTGGGGCAAAACGACCTCTTAGGATTCGATGACAAATCTCACTCCATGAAATCTCCTGCTTAACTACACAATCCCTTTTCCAAGCATATCACATTGCTTTGAGAACACTTTAAACTGTTTGATTCCTTTCCCCTTTGTCAGATAGTTTCAGAAACGTACTTCTTGGATGGATAAGGACCTGTCTTCCAATTTCCTCTCTAAATTTATTCATGGCCAATTTATAATATTTTGATCTTGTGCCAATACCATCCTTTAACTTAGATAATAATTCTTCTTCCTTGATATTTACCTCTACAGTATGTCATTCATTCATTTAATTCATTCAGTTTAAAATAATCTTAATAAATGTGAAAATGTTATAGCTATAAAATGAAAATGAACTATGATGACCTTTACCAGAGTCTGGCACTAACCTGGTTTTATTAAGTATCAGAAATACTATAACAGATATTAAAGTGTAGTGACATTCCCTCATTATGCAAAACTATCTGGATTCATTTAAATACTTTTTGTCTTTCCTCCTCCACCCTTTCATTTATAGTTTAGTTTTACAAATGAAGAAATTTTAAGAGTAAGCCCAGTTTTTCAGAGAAGCATTTACATATTACTGTCTGCATATAAAACATAAGAAAGAATATGTTCAGACAGTTCAGTGGCTTATGCAACTATCAGCTATTTCTGTAGACCCTCTTTCATGTAAGTAATTACCACAGTTGTCTTTACAAAACAGTTACTTAAAGGTAAACACATTTGGCACCTATTCAGAATAGAAATGAAAGCCTAGACCATGAAATTAATGTCTGCCCAAATCTCTCAATGTGATTAATATGTTTAGAAGACATACTAATGCTTAGCAGCGAACTACTGACTTTCTGCTTTTTTTTTCCTTTTAGTGCATCTACCCTGAAAAACACTTTCCATCACCTGTGTAGTGAGTTCAACATATCACATGTCTGACCCGTGCTTTTTGAAATACCAGTGCTGTCAATTTTGCCTGTAACAAGGTATAGGAATAATACCAGTAAATCTTTTAGTGAAAATATGTGTTCCTCTATCTCAGAAGATCACAAAACCTGGATTTTCTGAGAGAATGAGCTGATGGGAAAGATTAAGATTTTCTTACAAATATGATGTCCTTAAAGCTACATTATTTGGCCTTAGAGTCAGAACAAATATATGCATTGCCAAAAAAATCTGGCCACACCACAGCCTTTGACTGTTATATCACTTCTTGTACTGAGAGCTGAACTACGTGTATATTAAGACAACAAAAATCATTCATCAACTGTATTGGGTTTACATGGCATGGGTTTGGTAGCAGGGGGGGCTGCAGGGGTGGCTTCTGTGAGCAGAGCCCAACAGCTGCCCCATTTCAGATCAGAGCCAGCTCCAGCCGGCTCCAAAAGGGACCTGCCACTAGCCAGAGCTGAGACAGTCACTGACACTGGTTGGGCTTCTGTGAGAGCAGATTTAAGACAGGAAAAAAAAAAAATAAATAAATGACAACAGCTGGGAGAGCAAGGAGTGAGAAGCAGGCCTGCAGCCCTCAGGTTGAGTGCAGTAGGAGGGCAGGAGGTGCTCCAGGCACGCAGCAGCAATTCCCCTGCAGCCTGTGGAGAGGCCCCTGGTGGAGCAGGCTGTCCCCCTGCAGCCCATGGGTCCCACATGGAGCAGATCTCCATGCTGCAGCCCTTGGAGGAGCCCCCAGTGGAGCAGGTGGATGTGGCCTGGAGGAGGCTGTGGCTGTGGCCCATGGAGAACCCCCACAGGAGCAGGCCCTGGGCCAGAGCTGCAGCCCATGGAGAGGAGCCCACACAGGAGCAGGGGTTTAGCAGGTGATCAGTGTTCTAGTCTGCTAGTGATAGACAATAAATTAGTCTTTGAGCCTGTTTTGCCAGTGACGATAATTAGTGAGTGATCTCCCTGTCCTTATCTCAACCCTTGAGCCCCTTTTGTCATATTTTCTCTCCCTTTTTCATTGAGTTGGCGGAGGGAGAGAACAGTTGGGGAGTTTAGCTGCCCAGCAGGGTAAAACCACCACATCAACGTATGTGACTTTCTAGATCTTCTTCACAGAATCACATAATGGCTGAGATTGGAAGAGAGTGTTGGAATTTATCTGGCAGGGCCCAGGTTGCCCAGGAACATGTCCAGATGGCTTTTGAATATCTCCAAGAATGACAACTCCTCCCCGGGCAACCTGCTTCAGTGCTCAGTCACCCTCACAATGAAAAAGTGTTTCTCATGTGTTTCCTGAGACCACTGATTTATAAAGAGGATTTTATTTATAAATAAATTTCTGTGTATTTGCCTAGATGGAAAAAATTCGATGTTATTGAAACCTTTCAATTAATTTCCACAAAAAAAAAAAAAAAAAAAAAAAAAAAAAAAAAAAAAAAAAGAGAGAGAGAGAGAGAGAAAGAGAGAAAATAAATAGTTTCATCCTTAACTCCCAGAACAGCAAGTCATTCTGAAGTTTAGGAATGCTGCATAGAGGCTTAATTACTCTTGGCTTTGTCCCCAGCTCTATACTAACACACTATCATCTCACAGCCCTGAGATTTTTGCAACGTACTACAGTTGCTGCATGTAGACATTCATCCATCCACATTTGGTACCATTCAAAGCACTGTGCAGTATGTTAAAAATGATCTGTATAGATTTCCCCTCATTAGTCAAGACATGAGGCGTTAAAGATTTCCAAGTTTTCTTGTGAAACAGCATTGTACTTGCAGCTCTACCATCCTATGGGGATTTTACCCTCATTTGTCTGCATTTACAGCTTTATCATTTCTATACATAAAAATATTGTCTTCAGCTGCCCTGAGAAATAAATATTTAACTGATGAGGTATGCAGTTCATCTCTTTATTCTAGGGAGTGTTTTTTTGGAAGTGGTTAGTACATTTTTTTGAGTGTTGTGTAACATAATGGATCATCTTTAGTTAGTTATAAAATGACATTGTGGCTCCCTGTGTTTTCCTTCAAAATTGCTTTTTAGAAATCAGTCTCGTAACAGCAGTATCTCTTTGATGCTTTACAACTACTTCCTTTTGCAAAAATATCATATAACTTAATTTTACAAACAACCAACACTGTAGGCACTGAAAATGTGATTAATTTCATTCGAAGGCATAAGAATGTCATCAAAATCTTTGGGACCTGACATTACATGCTATTTTTAACATATATTAATAAAAATATTAAATTTTCTAGAACAACTGAGCAAAAAATGTCTGCTTCACAGGTTATGTGAAGCAGAATGCTTATGTACTAAAATGTTTATGTACTAAAACTTTGGAGATATAACTGCAGTCTAAAGTGCTTTAAGATTAACACTAAACAAAAACAGTTTATAACTATAATCTGTTTCACATTCAATTGTCCTTCCTAATTTACTTCAAGGACAAAAATTCTCAACTTTTCCAATAATCATGACATCCTTTCTGAAATCGCTTCACCTCTTCTACCTTCTCAGTGAGGTTCTTATTTGCTAGGTGGGAAGTGGTGGGGTTTTTTCAGTCCATGATACCTTGGAAGGACTCTGGCGCCCATTCCGAAAAAGCTGCTCTTTATGAATATCTCAGGTCTCATTCCCAATAAACATTTGTGTAATCACTCCAGGAAACTATATTGTTTATTATTTTTCAAACAAAATGTCAGTTATAGTCATCCAGAATATTATCAAGCTGTCATGTTTGCAACATGTTGTGAAAAAAATATATTTTCATATTACCACCGTTTGGTATTTGAGAGAAGTAGTAATATTATTGTGTTCTTTGAAATCTCCACAGTATTTATTCTCTTTTTTGTTATGATTTGGATCAGATATAGTACATAAAACTTAAACACAAGTATATTGTTGAAGGGGTTAACATTGCCTTTTGTTTTATCTGGCAAACAAAACCTATTTTTATAGTAGCTTGATAATTTCTTTCTTTAGCTGATGCTTTCACATGGGAAAAATGCTTAAGACCTCTTCAAGTTCTGTGCAACAGAAAAGCTCTTACTGGTCTTGAGGTAGAAAGAAAAGAGGTATCATAAAACGAAGTCATGGTTTTGGCTGGGACAGAATAAATGTTCTTTTCAGAGGCTCACACAATACTGTATTTTGGATTTTTGATGAAAATTGTGGTGATAACACACTGATTTTTTTAGCTGCTGCAGAGCAGTGCTTAAACAGAGTCAAGGACTTTTCTCCTTCTTGTACTGCCCTGCCAGCAAAGAGGCTAGTGGTGCACAAGAAGTTGGGAACAGACACAGCCAGGACAGCTGACCTAGACTGACCAAAGACAGATTATGTACCATATGGCATCATATGCAGCAATAAAAGCTGCAGTAAAGAAGGAGGAAAGGGGGAATGTTCAGAGTGATGGTGTTTGTCTTCCCAAGAAACCGTTAGGTGTGATGAGCCCTGCTTTCCTGGAAGTGGCTGAACACCTGCCTATCAATGGGAATGAACTCCTTGTTCTACTTTGCTTGCACGTGGCTTTTGGTTTAGCTAGTAAACTGTCTTTATCTCAACCCATGAATTCTCACACTTTCACCTTTCTGATTCTCTCCCCCTTCCCACCTGAGGAGAGTGAGTGAGCAGCTGCATGGTGCTCAGCTGCCTGCTGGGTTAAACCAACACAAACAAACTGTGCTGTGGAAATGTTTTCTGAACACAGGAAGGCAGTCAGGAGTAAAAAAATTTCAATTTTAGATCATTTCTTTGCCTCCAAATCTTTTAGAAGCAAAATCAACCAAATAAAAGGCCATACCTTATCTTGTTAATTTGCTTTTTGCTAGCTTTTTTATTATTATTCTATTCATTTACAGCCACTAACATAGTTTTCCTGGTACTCAGCGGTACATCTCCTGTGGCAGGTACTGGCTCAACCATGAAAAAAAAAAAAAAAAAAAAAAAAAAATGTTTTGAAAAGAAAGACTGGAATGATTGCTTTTAGCCTTATATATGTATATATATATTGTTTTAAAGAATAAGAATTACCCCATGTACCACAGTGGGATTGACTGGCCGGGAAGCAGCTTTGCAGAAAAGGACATGGAGGTTCCAGTGGACACCAAATTGACCAAGGGTCAGCAATGCACTCTTGCAGCAAAGAAAGTCAGCCACCTCTTGGGGTACACTAAGCAGAGCATTACCAGCAGGTTGAGGAAGGTGATCATTCTCCACTACTCAGCACTGGTGAGACACCCCTCCAGTGGTCTCCAGTGCTGGGTTCCCCAGTACAAGTTAGACACGAACATATTGGAGAGGGTCCATTGAACAACCACGAAGATGACACCAGGACTGAAGCATCTCTCCTATGAGGAAAGGCTGAAAGTGCTGGGATTGTTGAGCCTGAAGAAGAGAAGGCTCAGGGTGATCCTTTCAATTTATACGAATACTTGAAGGGAGGGTGTAAGGATGATGGAGTCAGACTCTTCTCAGTGGTGCCCAGTAACAAAAGAAGAGGCAATGGACACCAGTGAAAGTATATAAAATCCATCAAATCATAAGAAAAAACTTGTTTATTAAGATGGTGATTCAACACTGAAACAGGTTGCCCCAAGAGTTTGTGGAGTCTCTATCCCTGGAGATGTTCAAAAGCTGACTGGACATGGTGCTGAGAAACCCAGTCTGGCTGATCCTGCTTTGAGCAGGGGTTTGAACTGATATCAAGAGGTCCCTGAAAACTTTGTGTATTCTGTGATCCTCTGCTTTATAGCATGCCAAGAATTCACCAACTCTTAATGAATACTGATTTGTTGTTTGCAGTGTGAGGTTGTGGTGTAGGGTATGAGGGTAGCAAAGCAAGGAAAGTAGTGTGCTATATAATTATTGCAACTCATTAAACTATTATTAAATATTATTTCTTATTAATGTATGTTATTTTACAACACTACATTTTTTTAATTGACCAGCAGGATATAGTGACATGTTTGAATAAATGAAAAATAAATACCTAAATAAATAAATAACAACCTGAATTAAAATTACAATGCTACACAAAGATGTGCATTCCATTACTTCTCATTGAAGATCATAATTTCTTTAATCTCTTTTGTTTTCTCAGGAACATCTTCATATGGGTATTTCACTACCTTAACTTGGCTCTAGAACTGCCACTATGTATGGAATACCCAAATATAAATTGAACAATGTCTTGCAAATAAGTTCAGGGACAAAAGGTGTCCCTAACCTTGGCAGGAGGGTTGGAATTTAAAGTGCTTTCCAGCTCAAGCCATTCTATGATTCTGTGACAAGTGCAGGTACTATTCTGCATAATAGATAACTCAAAATAAAGGGTCTAGTTTAGCAGCCAGGACGAATTCTAGTCTAGATACACCAGTGTAATCATAACAATATGCTTTCTTCAAATGTCTAAATGCATTAAAAATAGTAGAATTTTCCCCTGATGCTCTACTTATTCCTGTGTTTCCACCTTCCACTGCATATTCTAGTATTTCTCTCTCCTTCACCTGTATCTGGTATGGAGTTGGGTAGGGCGATCATTAGATATTTTTTGAGTGAAAGAGTGCTAAAGACCAATGAAGCTGTAAGGACAACTAAAACAGGACAGAAAACCATTCTGGTTTCCTGTGATAAACGCTTGTTTTATGTATGCCCACTATAAATGTAATTACAGTGCATTTGTACACATTACTTTGATTTCTCTGAGAAGTTTTATGTCTGATTAAAAATAAAAAAATAAAAAATATTGCACTGCTACTAAGCAAACTTTTTGCCCAACTCAGTTCCTTTGTTTTAATAAACAAAAATGGCTACCGATTTTCTCCTCCATAATAATATCATATTTTTTATCAATCCCTGTTTATTTTTTTCCACTAAATCTATTTTTTACAAATAGATCATTTTAACAGCATGTTATTCTTCATGGAAATATTTGCTTATGTTATGCCTTGTAGTGGAACATATCATGACATGGCTTTACCTCCAGGCTTTTCATCTCATTATGTCTACACCTCAGTATTTACATTGTGGATGCCATGGTGGTCTGAAAGACTGTCAACAGCAATGAAACATAACAGTACCAGAGGTTGGATGGGCTGTAGCAGGCCCTGTATCATGTCCTCAATTAAATGAAGTATCTTGAAACTTTGACATGTCCTTTTGTAAGGTTTCAACAACAAGCAGTGTATCTTTTTTCATCCCTCTACCTTATCATGTAGTAAGAGACACTGTGATGATTTCTTCACATCTCTGACATCTCTGTATTATGATAACGTGTTTTTTTTTTTTTTTTTTTTCCACTGTGAAGGACTATTAACTACATTTTATAATAATCTTTTCCTAAGCACCATTAACATAATTAACAGCCTGTTAACTAAGGCATTAGACCTTAAGCATCAAACAATAAATTGTAAGTCCACAGCTAGCAGGACACCCTTTCAAGACAAGCACTGCTGAAGAATACAATAGCCAGAACTGTGAAAATCTGTTTGTTCAGTCATGGAGAACATCCAGCGCCCATTAGAGAAGAACAAACATCTGAGTTAAATTGCTCTAAAAATGTACTCAAATAAATACCATGCTAAGGAGCTGCACTTCCACCAGTTAGAGCTCCATCAAAATTGGTTAATTATTCTTTTAAAGATTACTTCCTTAAAGGACATCACTTTGCTACAATAGCTATCTACTGGGTCATTAACTACCCTTCAGCAACAATTCTTTGATATTATGGCGAACTATTCAGAGAAACTTTAAAGCAGAGAAAAAAGATTTTGCTGTACATTAGGAAGCAGGTTAGGCAAAAGCTATCATGTCCATCCATCTTTAGATATCTTCTTTGGAGTAAATCATTTGCTAATTGCTAGTATCCTACAAGTTTCCGTAACATTGTTATAGTGAGTGCAATTACAGCCAGGGGCTGTAATTCTCATGCGGCATTTGCCATGCAAGTCTTCAGTTTATGAATTTTAATTTCCTCTTCTCCCCATTTTAAAACACCACCACACTGCCATAACACAAAGGCATTAAAGGAACATAGCTCAAGAGTCTTTTTCATATACTGCAAATAAGAAAAGTGTCTTTCCTTATTTGTCTGGGGAACGAAGTGCTGTTAGACCAAATTAACTCACATCGTGTGACATACCTCACTCAGACTTTGCCACAGGAGCTATCACAACAAAAGTTGCAGTGGCCTACTTAAGAAATCAGTACAGAAACAAGCAGCACAGTGCCACCATGATGGGAACATTAATAAACTGTCGACCACTTAGACCATTTTAGAAAAGTCTAGGGGCTGTGTGGCTGCCAAAATGATTGTCACTATGTTGTTACAATGAGCTAGAGCAAGACAAACAATCAATACAGCTTTGTAAACTTGAGATGAAGAACTGCGCTGTTCTTCCTGAGGTTTCCAGTAGACTCAGATCCTAACACTTATCTTGCAAGACAATTTGAAGAAATTATATGTATCAAAAAAATACATAATTTGCCCTTAACCATTCGTTATTTTCCCAGTCATTAAAGCAATCAATTCCTATGTCAATCCAAAAACACGTTGTTCTACATGGAAACTTTTTCTGTTCCTCTTCTGAGCTGTCATGTTTCTCTGTTGTTGCCTTTCATTTCTCTAGCCTGGTTAAGCAGTAAGCAAGCAAGTAAAATTACTAGATTTGCGAGGGCTTGTTTGTTTGTTTTTTGCAGTCACTCATGGTATGAGCAACTGAAGGATGAATGCAGAGAACAACAAAATAAGGTAGAAAAATAGAAAATGTTGCTTTGCTCTTTTAGTTGCTGAATTTTCTTAGGCAGTCACATACTTGGTAACTGAATGCCATTGTGATAAAGCGTTAAAAGGAACAAGATCTTTTGCTTCTAACGTCAGCTCAGGCCCCCTTACCCACGTCTGGCACTCACTGCTACTCTCATGAGATACTTGCTCATCCACTTTTCTTCGGGAGGCTTTCACCCTTTCTTCGTTGCTTGATACGGAACAAAGTTTAGCTTGAAGCCTGCAAGTGCTTCCTGAAGGCTCACTTCTGTAACTGTCACAGACTCTGCAGGTGTGACAGCACTGAGCACAGCTGAGCAAACTCCTGATCACATCCCCCAACACCATCATGACAGCAGACTTAATACATCCATGAAGAAAGAGCGTCAACCCAGGAAGCACAGACGGAAAAGACACTATAATTTACCTCAGATTTGTTCTCCAGTATTAAAAAACCACAGGAGAGTTACAGATGAGCAGAAAACACACTGTTCTGAGCCATCTCTTTTCAGAGGGTGTCAGAGCACAGCAAGGTTCCCAGTGCACTGCAGAGCAAGCGCCATTGCACATGACTAGGACAATGGATTTGCTAACATCTTTAAGGAAGCCTTGTAGATCCTGGCTTTACAGGCTCCCTGAAGGCTGCAAGCTCATATAAAGCTGCATCTTTGTGAGTTAAGCTTCCACTGTCTCCCTGCTCTTAACAAGCAATGAAAGATTTTAATACTTAAAAGGATTCGAAGATGTAAAATAGCCCTCCCCGGTTCCATGTTTCTTAATCTGAAAATCTCTTACATTTACTACACTTTCAGAAATCCTTCTTCAGGATAGGAATGGAGGAAGGGAAGAAAAACTTGTAAGAACAGGTAATTTTTCCACTTAGACATCCTGACACTGGGTACTGAAACCCCTGGGGGCTGGACCTACTCTCAAGTTTGCTCACATGGACAATACTCAGTTCAGCACAAGATGTGATAATGAGGGGATGTGAGGCACATCTCCTGAGGCACAGGGCTATGGAGCAGAAAAGCTTTAAGAAGAAGGGAAAAATTAGGATAAAACTTACGTTTTGCATTTTGCTGTTGTTTTTTTTTTGTTGTTGTTGTTGTTTGTTGCTGTTTATTTATGTATTTATTTATTTTCTTATTCAATCCATCTTCCTTGTATGCACTTGTGTTATAATTAACACATGGTCCATTCCATCTCTCTGGATAAAAGCCAAAGAGATTATTTAGCCTGTATTTTTAGCATAACATAATGGTTACACAGTTCTACAGTATCTGCCTTGTAATTAACTGTAAAAGCACTCATTTTTTCAAAGATTTTCATCACGAATATTATTTTGTCACAAGTCCACCCATCTTCCCTGAAGACAAAAAATTTGATCTAACAAGGAAAAGAATTTGAACAAAAAACAGAGTTCACGCACACAGGATAAATCACTAAGGAAACCAAATTTAGGATTACTGTGTTGTGAATAAATAGCTCTTTGATACATGCTATGGAATGATATAAATATATCAGATAGTTTATTAATACTTATTGCACAGGTAAATGCAACATGTCTTTAAAAAATCTTTACTGAGGACAAAATATGATTTGCCATTAACACTCAGCAAATCTGTCTGTTCAAGCAGCATTATAATTCTCACACATCTTGACCTATAGCGATCTGTCAAAGTGTTCTGTAAAAATCATTATTTCTTGATCATGATACTATGGTTAGAACTCCCATTTTACTGACGTTATCAGTGGCTGGGATCAGGGTCATGTCCAGAGCAGAAAACTCTTGCTGAAAACAATTCCCAGCTGAACCGGCTAATGTACAAAGACAGTGAGAGGCTTTAATGATCAAAACCAACATCCTGAGCTGCAATGCAAGAGGCAGCAAGTCATTTAGGGTCTGATAAGTGAAAAGGAAATGCTGACTGTGCCAAAGAACAAAATTTCCAGGCAGTTCCCCAGAAGCAATGCGCTGCTCCTATGGCCCTGTACAACTCTCCTTTTAGCAGAAGACTAGACAAGTGATACCACCTTTGCTGCAGAGGGCAAACAAAGGCATTATCTGTAGTGAGGAAGCAGGCAGGATGTAATCTTTCTCCTTCTCCTGCATGCAGATCCCAGAGCAAAGCCTGTCAGCTGCACTGATTTGGAACATACACTACTCTGGCATCACCATGGATCACCCCAAGCTCTCCAGAAAGTCCTGGAAAAAGAAGTTCACCATGTGCATAGGAATTGATGGTGTTCTGTGAAAATTCATCTCTATCCTAACTTTTTTTTTTTTTCTTTTTAAAAAAGATTTTCCCTTGATTTGCTTTATAGTTGTACAGTTCAAATATCAGAAGGCATACCACAGAATTCAATTTTGAAATGCTGTAACAGCGTGACAGCGGGGTGCCTAACTCGGGTCTTTGAGCATTTGGGTGTGCACATGGTAGATGACAGGCCAGTGGCTTGGAGTTTGCCACAGGGAAATCTGTGCTGATATCACTGAAACAGAAAACTCATTTGTGTGGAGGCAGCGCTAGGGTGCTGTGAGAAGAAGCCAGGGGCTTTGACAGACCGGTAAGTGTGGCTGAGGGCGTTATCAGCCCATCTGTCCACCCCACTCTTCCCTCCAAAGTCTCCATAGCAGGGGCATCACAGACAGACATACCTGCTGCTGTAGGAGATGGCAGTCTCGGCTCATCAACGCCACAGGCCATGAAGCTACTTGACCACCATGGCAATGGAGCATAGCACTGCAGCTTCTGCCACCCTCCTCCGGGGCAGAGAGGGGCAGGGGGACAGCTGAGGGTGGTAACACCTTGGATCACGGCTGCTCGGCCTGACAGAGCCCATCTGTCAGGACCCGAAGTGAGAAAGCGAGATGGATTACACAGGAGCTGTGGTTGTATTAAGGGGAGATGTAAAGTCAGGCTTTCCCAGGAAAAAATTATGTAATTAACTTAGTTACTGTGCTCGGTGTTTGTGCACTGTATCTGTAGCAGCACATTCAATTAAAATCAAATAATAGAAAATAAATCTCAGCTGGAGCACTGCCTGGATAAGTGCCCAACCAGGAAGTAGAGCTGTATTGTCTGAGCGATTTATGTTTATGAGCAATTCATGAAACAGATTTTCTGTTGATTCTGCACTTTTTACTGATAATTACAGAACATTTTGGGGGTGAGGAGCTACCACTCTAATTGAAACAAATTTTCCATTCCAAACAAACAAAATGTAAAAATAAGCCTGTATCTTACCAATTTTTTAAGGGGAAAAGAGTGTTTAAAAAATCATTGTCTGTTTCTCATCTATTTGAGGTTTCTCTACAGTCTTTTGGTATTATAAATGGGATTTAAAGGATACAAATATTAAATCTAGATATACTTTGAAGTTCCTACCCAAGCCAAGATGGACTAAAGAGACTCTTGACTATAGCATGGACTTGACTGACAGTACACAGTTTTAAACAGTAGTGGGCAATGCATCGTGGAGCCTGGCATGTGTGTTCTTGTTTTTCTACAATGTTTTTACTTAACCTTGGCAAGTCATATACTCTCATTGCATTAACTACAGAGGAGAAAAAAATAAATAAAAAGGAAGAAGATAAATAAAAATAGGAAATATAGACCCACCCTTACCTTAGCAGGATACTGAGAGAAGGAAATACAGACAGTGGTCACATTTTTTATATGGTTACATCTACAGTAGTAAGTTAAAGAAGGCCAAGACACAGGCCAAGTGTTGACCCTCAAATCTCCCTTTATTTAAGCTGGTAGCACAGTCCCTAGCCCTGGCTTTGGCTTTACTCCTTCAGACTATGTCTAGGAAGGTCACCTGGGTAGCTTTCTCCACTGGTGGCCTGGGCATGGCAACCCTCTTTTATGGGAGAAGGGGAGCAGGGCTGTTTCTGGCTGGGCACATACCATGCAGTGCTAGTTGGCCTCAAGACTGGAGTCTTGCCCTCACCTTCCTTATTTACTAGTATCAATACAGCCTGTAAAAATCTGAGATAAAGGGCCATAGCTGCTGGATACACACTATAAAACTTGATTAATGGTAAGAGTCAAGCATGTACTGTTGTGTGTCAATTTGACCTGCAATTAGATCCACACAGACAGTTTCTTGGCTGCAGTCTTCAGGACAAGAACAATGTTCAGCAAGTACAGCAGAGTCTGTGCAGAGTCTGACTCTGTTGATGCCTGCTTTTAAAATGATTTTCTGTAAAGTGTAGACTCAAGGTCAATAACCCCAAGCTCAACAGCATGACCTCCATCTCACTAGCAATGTATGTACTGCTGAGAAGACCTCTCCTATCTGTACATTGGTGTGAGTCAGGCAAGCCAGATTACTGAGAGATTCTGCAGTGCTGCCATCCAAACATACTGGGATGGGAAAACACTTTCCAGAAAACACCTATGGAACAGATCAGTGGAAGAACTTTTGGTGAAAGATACGATTGTGTAATAAAGCACTCCCCAAAGAGAAGAAAAGAAAAACCGATTTTAAAAATTCCACGTGGAAAATTTTGGCCTACTTAAATCAAAGTGCTTGCAGGAATGTTTCCATCTGTAGAATTTACAAAAATAGTCTACTTACTCCTTTTTGATATAGCTGACATGTTTCATTTTGAGAAATCAAGAGCATTCTCCTTCACTGTTAGTGATGCTGTGTTTTATTGCACGGCCTCTCAGAACTGGCAGGCTGGGAGTTGCCAGAAAACAGACTGACTGTCCTTTTCAGTGACGGATGTTCTATCACTGGAGGTGTTCAAAGTTGGGTTTGATGGGGATTTGATCAACCTGATGTACTGAAAGATGCTTCTGACCATGGCAGCGATGTGTGACTTGATGATATTTAAGGATCCCTTTCAACCCAAACCATTTTACTATTCTAGAATTCCTCTGTGTTTTAGGTAGCATCAACTGGAAATACAGCATCTCTGGCAGAGCTTTTTCTAATCTAGTCTCACAAGACTGTTTTTCAAGACTTTTATCGTGTTTATTAGATTAAAAGTTATTCCTAATATCTGACATAAATTTATCTCATCTACAAGATTTTGGAAATTTATAGAAAAATGTCATAGGTCTGTCTTCACCACCTGAATATGTATAGTAAAGTAGGACAAATAACATCAAATCAAAGTGTTTGGTCCTTAAGGAAACAACACACATGCATGTTATAAAAACTAACATTACGTGATTTTGATATTTCCCAAAATCTTTTTTACAAGGAGGATCAGAGGCAGAAGTTCATTTCAGTTTGACACAAACAGATAATCAGAATTTCCTGCAGAATGGCCATCCTCACCTCCAGCTCTTTGTTGTTTCTTCATAATTAAGTATGCAGGACTACTTCAGTGCCTGTCTGCCAGGGTGGCCAAAGGCCATAGAGTGCTTCTTCAACTTTGTTTCTGAGCTGAAAACAGCCTTGGGTGCACCCTGGAACCTGGCACAGATTGAGCAGGGAAATGAGATCAGGAGGGACTGCAAGAAAGGAATGTTACAGAAAATTGCTGAAATAGTTCTTAAATCATGAAGACCTTGCTAAAAGGGCAATAAGAACAGCAGGGAACTCTACAAATAGACCTGAATCTTGGTATGGGAAGATTTGCTATTTACATGGTTGCAATATAGGACATATCTGCCTGTTCCTTTTTGAGTATCCTCTGGGAGTGCTACAGTTCCCATACTAATGAAAATCAAGTGTTAAGTTAAATGACATAATAAATTCCAGACATTGGTTTTTATGTAAGTATTCATCTTTATGCAAAGCATAATGTATCATCCTAAATGTCATTCATTCAGTAATACTGTTATAATGCTGTTCCTTGGTAATGGCCAGGAAGAAGTTGTGCAGGGCATCCATCAACACTGTCACTATGTCATTTTTTGTCTGCTATGAAACCTGACTGTGAGAGATCTTGGATATTAGATGAGAGAAAAACTTGGAGGCAGTTGCTTCCAGAGCTGATTCAGTTGTGTATGCTCCATTCCTCTGTTCCTCTGTATGCTCAGACACAATTCACCTCTAGCAATCAAGTAAAGGCAAATGAGGAGCTTTGGGGCCAGAATATTGTTTGTTTGTTTTGTAACTGGCACCTCTAAAAAGGCTGATGGAGCAGTGAATGCATCACCACTGACTCCCAGAGCTGCCTGATGAAGCAAGGCATAAAGTGTTCGCAAATAGGGTTTGCAATGAGGGGGACCCCTGAGCTTTCAAGAGGAGCAATACCCCTTTCCCAACTGCACCCCAGCTCAGCTTGGGCAGGGACTGAGCAGATGCTGAGTGAAGAGTGCCATCTACTGAGCCACAGCCTCTCACTGCCCACCCCAACACAGCTTGCTCAGCCTGGGAGTCCCACTTGCTCCTGCCCACAGCCCCAGGCACCACTGCCAGATGTGGGAGGTGACATTTCCACTCTCCTCATTGCCTTAAATACAATGCAAGGAGCAGAAGTCTGTAGAAATTCCACCAAAGTACACAAACAGAAATCAAATCCCCCTCTACTTTCTGCAATATAAAATAATTTCTTATTTATATAGCAAGAAAAATAACAGACAAACATACCTGTAGTATTTGGATTATTCTGGATGTGATTAATTCAAAGATATAAACATCCACATCTCTCAGGAGAACTGCAAAAAAAATCATCCTTCTTCATAAAGAACAAGAAATTGATCTATCCTCCTCTAAGACTAGAAAGCATTACATCTGCTGAGCAACATCCCTATTCATCAGAACAGTAACCTGCTGCTACATTATCTGGGCCGCAAGGGTGCTACAGTATTTTTTTCATTTCATTATAATAAATTAGCTGCTTGGTTATTAACATGCTTCATGTTTAAGGGAGATAGTCACCAGCTCCTAAGGAATCAGAGCCAGTCCATTACGTAAACTGTCCCAGAGTTTATTTAATTACTGCAGTGCCCAAGTGTTTAAATGAAACTTCCTCCTTCAGATATGCCCCATCAACACAGAGGAATCAATAAGGCTCATTTGAAGCAATTTACCCACTGTCGTCTATATCCCAGGCAGCACTTGCACTATTAGTTTATCATATGTCCCTGAAGTATTTGCCTGTCGAACTTTCTTGTTCCATGCTCATACAGATGAATGAACTCTGTCAAGACAATTTCAAACTGGTTTGCCTCTTTGGGAATTTCAGAGCTGGGGGTGGGATATTGGGATGATTATCTAGGTCTGTGAGAGCCATGGAACAAGGACAGCATCCTTTCTGATTGTCACGGATGTGCTTTAGTTGCTACATCAGCCTTCACCTATATCACCCTAAATAAGAGAAAATGGCAATTTACTGTATCATGCCTACATGGTCCTTTGCTCATCCAAGGCAATAGCCTCCTCAGAATCTTGGTGCCACATGAATGAAATAAAAAAAAAAAAAAAAAAAAAAAGTATATTCCCTATTGTGTCACTACTTCAAATAGCAGTGAGAAATTGTCTGGATATCAGTTTTTGTTTGTTAAGTTACTTTAGCCCCTTCCTTTATTTATCAATTACAAAATATGCAGGAGATTGGATAGCTAAAATCATTTTTATCAGTGGTTTTATTCTGAAAGAAAGGGGCATCAGGTAATAAGAGAGACAAACTGGAATTTCTTAGCAGTCTGCTTGCCTCACAGAGATAGGAGTGAAGGAGACATCTGTTCCCAAGAGACTATTTAAAAATTAACCTTTAAAGAGGGCATTTGCGAGATTGAGAAGAAATAAGAATTCATTACATATAAAGATGTAGCCCGGACTTGTTCCTATTCTCCTGGCAAGGCATCACTCCCTTAAAGAGGCTTCCTTTGACTTTCAGATGATTAGCTAGCATTCAGTAATACCAATGCATTCAAACATACATTTACTAACAAGAGTTGTCTCCTGTCTCCAATCCAGGCATCACTGGCTGTCCTATGGGTTTAATGCAATCCCAGCTGGATGAAAAGCTCATCTAAATTTCAACAGCCTATGGCCACATCAAGGAACAAGCAATTTCAGGTTTTCAGGAAATTCTGAACAAGGAAGCATGATACAACTGTATAATTATAACACAGGAATATGTAAAATAAGTTACTGAGTAGTTTAAATGATGCTTGCAATTCAGACTGATGCACTTATTTCATATACAGTTTGATTGCCAAGATTTGCGACAATAAGATGGAATGGAGTAGACAAGAAAATAGCTGTTCATTTCTAAAGCAATAAAACTAGGATAGAGGAATTGTTTCAGTACCACAGAGACACTGCCAAGAAGGTCTCTCCCCATTGCAATAATGTATGCACCACAATTAGAGGGAGAAATTTATTTGCTTTTTTCAGCTGTAGAATGCAATGTGACACTTCTGCCCACACTGTTGTGCTCTTGTCTTCATGAGGAGAAAGGCCTTTTTGAAAGATCCCCCAAATTCAGCTAGAAGAAAATCCTGCCTTCATATTTGAAGCAAACATCTGCATCATTCAGGTAAGAGATTACAGTAATCTGATTTGTTGTCTTGTTAAATTTCAAATGATAAAGTCTAGAGGCTTATTTTGGGATGCTTTTCATGTCTTTTATTTCTGTTTTACAGTAAAAGTGTAATTTTGCTTCTTGGACTTCTTCACAAAACCATGTATGCAAAAGGTTGAATTTTAATTTTGACCAGAATGCACTCAGTCTTGCTAAGATATTGGTGCAAAAACATCCATCTGTTTTGGGACAACAGCCTAGAAAATGGGAACCTCAGGGTGAGATTTGCCAAGCTTCCCATTCCTTTGCACTAAACTGGCTCTTTTTGAACCAGGAAACAAAAGTCAGTAACTGTATTTTGAGGATAGGATTGAATTCCTAGCAATTTTACATGGAGGAGAGCATCACACTTAGGTTATGATATTTCATTTGTTCTGCAACAAGAAGGCATTTTCTAGGCAAAAATCTGGATCCCACTAAGCTGATGCAGTAGTAAGAAGACAACCTTCCCAGTTCCTGTGCTGGAACTGTGAAGCCCAGAAATTCCCACCTGGCAACTACAGGCAAGACAGACAAGGAAGTCTAATTACTTTCTTGTAGAAGGTGTGTAGAGAAAGTTATTGTATAGAGCTTGTTCTGATGACAAAAGTAAATAAAAAAATAAAAGCAAATGGAAAGGAAGGAAACGGAAAGTCCCCCCTGCAGGACACAAAATGCCCTTCCCTCCACACAGTTCCCTCAGAGGTTAGGATGCTCAACAGCTCATGTTCTGGGGTTTTCCTACAGTTCATATGTGGAACATTTAAAAAGAAAACAAAAAAAAGAAAGAAATATTTCCATGCTCATGGTATCAGCTAGGAACCTTTTGTGAGAATGAGATTCACTTTGATAAAAGCAATCACAAGGCACCCACTGTTTGACAGTCCCTATACACAGTGGGGTGGATTGAGAACAGAGTGTCAGCTTTCATATTAAATGTGACTGATTTTCATTTCTCATGTCATACTTTTCTGGCTATTTATATAGGATCATTTTTATTTTTCCTGTGCTAGTGCCCTGATTTTTAATTTTTTTAATTCTCATAAGGGTGCATGCAAGTTAATACAGTCACATAATGATGTCAAGCATTTGCAAATAAGTAAGTATTTATGGATTTCAAAAAACTAAATTATGCAAATGCAGTTCAATAAATTGTAAAAAGTTATATTATTTAACACAGTGCACTGTGTGGATCTTCTTAAAAAAAAAAAAAAAATTCTTTTCAACTAGTATTATGAGCTTGATAGCACATAACACTTCCACTGGAACCATCACAGTTTAATTACGTGATACCATATGTATTCCAAGTATTTCTAAAATGGGCAGAATTTGCAATGAAAATCCATATCAAACAACTATGTGACCTGTGTAATAGCCAGTTTTCAGAGCTATATAGTAATCCCATCCAGAAAGCACCAAAATGTGCTGAGAGAGAGCGAAAGAGGCACCATTTGTGCACATTGCACTGAAAGAAAAGGACACAACACATGTATGTTTGAACATCATCTGCTTGCAGTCCTCGTTACTGGACCTGGTTGCCTGCAAGTTGCATTGCAATGAGTCCCCTAAGAAGATCATTCAGTTTTCACAGGGCAAGAGGAATTTTAACCAACAGGAATGTAAATGTTAAAAATAAGTGCATTTTAGGAAGAAAGAAGTACTATTTACAAAACCAGTCTTCAGAACTGGTATGTAATGGTGATACCAGTTCATACCTAGACTGAATGACTTTGGGAAACACTCTGAGTAGATAATACATTTTTAATCAGAGAAACCAATACAACTATGACTTCAAAAGACATAGTCACCAGCATTTTTGTAACTCAGCCTTGTGTCTGACTTCAACCTTAAAGTAGGTCTGCTTTTCACAAGAGATTTGGACAGTTGGTTTTACCAGCTTCAACACAGAAGCTGAGAATAGGCAAATTTACCTTGCTCTCTGGAAAATGCCCATTATACATATCTTCCAAAAATTAATTAAATTAAAAAAAAAATAAAAATCTTAGCTAATCAAAGTCGAGCTAATCAAAAGAATGTGACTCACATCTTTCTCTACATTGTGCTGGCACAAAACAGAGCTGGTGGAGGCAATGCCGTCCCTCTTCCAGTGCAATGCACTCATCTGGCAGCTGCAATGGACTCCGGCCACTCCGAATTCTGGCATGGGATCAGGCAGCATGTGCCAGGCCTCAGCCCTCGCTTCTTTTTACAAGCCAGAAAGTGGCAATGAAAGTACTGCAGCAAGAGGCAGTTATGATTTTCTACAAGGCACTGATCCTACAGCCTATCTCTCTTTCCTTGGTATACAGTAGCCATTTGCCCTGGCAGAAGTAGAACATCTCACATAGTCAGCCCATTTTGATGCAGCTTTTAAAAGCCATATGTTAGACCTGTATCTATAATAGATTTTTTAAAAAGGACCTTTGTAATCAGATAATCCTGACGCTCAATTATACATCTGTACATAAAACACCTAAAGGTTTAATGGTGGACTACGTGGTCTTAGAGGTCATTTCCAATCTAAATGATTCTGTGATTCATATGCTCCAAGAAGTAACACTTTTTGGCATTACATTAGGGCTGCTAAATTCCTGAAATTTGTCACTCTGTATTGGAAGAGAAATATGGTATTTGCTGCAAAAATGATACTTCTAACAAATCTTCGATCAACTACAGAGCAAATGAATTGGCAAAATTCTTTTACCTGTTGGTTTTACCTGTTTTACCTTTAGCTGGCTGGCTTTTAGCCACAGTTAAATTTTACAGTAGATTTTCTTCCCCACCCTCCTGATATTTAACCACTCATTATTATATCCATCAGTCTTGAACTGGAGGATGCATAAAAAATTTAAAAAGTTGGTGTTCATATGATCAGCCTCAATGTCTGCAGAGGTGGCAAGCCTGAAGAGCTAGGCAGGACATCTACAAAAGAAATCATTGAAGTTACTGATGAAGGATGAGTTATGTCTTAAATCTCACCATGGCAGGTTACTGATCCTCAATGCTTTATTACCCTCACTGCACCAAAGGCAGTTTTCCACCCAGCAGTCCGCAGAAGAAAATATGTCCCCATGGCTCAGACATTCATTTAAGTCAGCTATATATGAAGGAGTGTTTAGCTGGAGATGCAGGACTGTGCATGGAAAGCAACTGGAGGAGAAGCACACTTTCTCCTTGCCAGCTATGTTCAAGAGCAATGACTGACAAAGGGGTAAAGCTGAAAGTTTAAGCTTGTGGTGGGAAATTTACCAGGATTTGTTTACTGTCATGTGCCATATTTGCAGTATGATTCATAGTGGTGTCAAAGCCTGTTTCCTAGGAATATCTTGAAGGACAAGACAAGGGGTTTGGATGGACTTTTAGAATCACAAATCATAAAATCATAAATGGTATAAAAATAGGTGCAGGGTTATTCACCTTTTTTTTTCCCCCTTTTTTTTTTTTTTTGGTGGACTATCAAACCTTATGAAATACATCTGTCTGATCAGCTGTACTCTTCTGGGAATAACATGTGAATGCATTTTACATTTTCACACATCAGTGCTCATAAGAGAAAATGTTGAAGTTTTGCCCCCAAAACAATATGCAGGATCTCATCTCACCTAGTTCTAGCCATCTCAGACTTAGGAGTTAACTTTAAGTAATATATAAATTCACCCTAAAACCAATAGAAAGACTAAAGAACCTCTAGTCAGTGATTTTCCCATCCAAAAATCATTGGAAAAGATGATGAGTGCAGAGTGAGGTGACATACCCTATTAGGAGCAGAAGTGGGAGGTAGGAGGATTTATATTCTGTTTTAATGTTTTCATAAGGTACAAATCTTAACCATAAGAACTATTAAGTGAGGCCAGCTGGAAACATTCCTGCTTAATATTTTAATATGGATTTCCCCAAGAGAAAATGCTTCACCAAGGCTTTAGGATTTGGAAAAAAAAAAAGATTGTTTGAAAAGAAACATTAGGAGGAAAAAAGGGGATTTTGAGATTCATTCCAATAATACACTTGTTAAGTACTGGGATAAAAAGCTTCACTGCAGACACACAGAGGAGCACAGAAGCACACAAGTGGGTGGGGAAGCCCAAATAATACCCTGTCTCAGCTCCTTGCAGGTCCATCCCAGCCATCAGCCCATCAAAAGCCCATCTCCACAGACAAAAAGGAACAAGGGCTCAAGGCAGGTGGAGAAACTCCAGCAACCCAGTTAGAGCAACAGCCCTAGCCCAGTTTCTCCCAGTGCTGTCCCAGGAGAACTTCAGCACCATGGGCTGGGGGACACCCATCACCATGAGGCAGTGGGAGCCACTCTCCAGGCCACCTTTTGCAGTGACCCCCTAGGGATATGGGACACACTGTGAGATGCAGGGTCAGAGTAGAAAGATGTCAGGAACTCGGGGAGACTGGGACCCAGGAGAAGCTACTGAGCAAGTGGGGTATATGATCCCAGCCATTTGAGGGATGCACGTTGTATGTATATATTTCCACCAGCAGACCTCCTTCGTTCTCAGCCAGAGAAGAGAGCAGGATGAGGCCATTGGTATTGTTGGTGTTTGTGTGAGTGCTCTCCATGTCTATGTCGATCTTTGCAGCCCTTTGTATGTACGCGTATATACGTGGTGCAGACATGTTTGTGCCTGTCCCTAGGGGATATTTGCTCAGCCTCCCTACTGGCTGCATCTGGGAGTACGGAGCTGCAGCAGTCTTGCCTCCACTGGATTTGGCAGCCTCTAACATCAACATTTTGATTTTGCTTTCAAAACTCATTTCCATTTTTAGGGATGACAAAATGGGAGTAAATGAAATAGAACTAATATTTTCAATTTTATTAAAATAATATTTCAACCAACTCAAGCAAACTGTAATTGTTTTTCAAAGACTATCTTCACATTGTTTTAATTTTTTTCCTGTTTTGAAGCGGAAATGAAAACAGAGGCACAGTATTTCCTCTTATACAAAAGATCTACCTCTATTTATTGTCTTCAGAAAAAACTTCCTGATGAAGTGACAGATACTAAAAGTATTTGCATCAAGAGTAAAAAGTGTCTGAATACCTTTCTGTAACTACAAGTTTGGGGACTAATTCAGAAATCACACAGGGGAAATTTTATGGCCTCAGTAATGCAGTAGGACAGGTTAAATGATCATGATGTTCCCTTCTGGCCTTAAAATTTATTAACTTCCTCCCATTTTTCCTGTTGATAGGTTCAGTGATACTTTCCAACTACACAGCTAGCTCTCTGTGGATATTATATGGTAGCTGCATATAATTACTTCCATCTCAGAGCAGGAAAACTGAGATTCAGAGAAGTTAAGTGACACAATCATCATGCAAGAGTGCACTAGAACCAACATTAGACCTTAGATTTATTGACTAGCCATCCTACGTGTAGTCCATCAGCCTCCCAATCTCTGACAAGTTAGTTAAGTCCAGTGTTCTTTTTTCTCCCCTTCCACAAAATAAGGGCAATAACACCTTCTTATTTCTATTTACCTATAAAATGCTGTCAAAGATGATTTCAGCTTATGTGAAATTCCTTCTACGATTTCTAATCAAGCTACCTTGGGCAATATTAGCTATGTAGCTACACTAACACAGAGCTCATGGCAAAATAATCACCTTAGCATTTGAAAAACACATTTCGCATCCTCTGCTGCCATAGTCAGTAGTGTGGCATGAAACCTGTACCAAATACCTGGACCACAGTGGCTATTTTAAAGCTAGCAGGGACATTCTGAGTGAATTCAAACTGGGACTACACACTGTTAGAGTGTACAGGTACCTACCCCAAGTGCAGTTGTGAAAAGCCACTGCAGCTTTTTTTATTATTATTATTTCATGTGCACCTGACATCTGTGCTCAGAAACTCATGGATTCTTCAGGAGGTGTTATCATCACTCGCATTTGCACCAGTCTTATCTCTGATTGTCATTCTGGGTAAAAGTATTTACATTTTAAATGATGCATACTCATACAACATTTAATACACATAACAAATAATTATGACAAACACTCTTCCTAATAAATAGTAGAGAGCAAAAACTCCTTAGAATTTGCAATTTGAGATATAAAGTAAATTGGATTTTAATACTTAATTAAGTTGTTAAAAATTGAAGAACACTTTTATAGCACATTTAAAAAATATATTTCATGTGTAAACTCTCAGAAGCAGTTTAAAAAAACATGGAATGGAAACACCCTGCAGCGGCTCAGGTTTTTCCTCTCCAGCTGAATTCAAGGGCTGATTACAATGAGCTGTTTTCCACATCAGCTCTGCCCTTTTCACCACTTTACTCAGTATCTACAGAAGTTTTAGGAAGAGATGATAGGATAATGTACACAGAATTGATAGTACTATGCAGGTGACAAGGAGTACCATGAGCAGTTCTTTCAATCAGCTCTGCCAGCAGCAGCCTGCAAGCAATGCTTGGGTGAAGATACAGAAATCAAAAGAACTGAGAAAATATACTAAAGAGCTTGCCTCCTTCATAGCAATACCAAATACGAAGGGCATCCACTCCCAGAAAATACATTCATCAAACACACAGCCTTGGACTGTGTGACAAGTAGCACAGCTGTAAAAATGTCTTTCCATCCTCCAGCTAGGAGATTGCCCATCATTGCCTTGTAAATAAACCTGGGGTGCTTTTCAGGCTGCTTCAGTCCTACTAGGCATCTTAAATCTCACTAAGTGCCAGACAGCAAACCTACCTACCGGCCTTCCTAATCCAGCATAGTTCTCCACACTCATTAGATCCATCTTTGCTTTATATTTGTTATGCATGCTCAAAAGTGCCTTTTAAGGGGAAATGAGTTTCTGTTACCTAACTGGGACTCATGTGAAAGTAAACAAACACTTGGCTTCTGCCCAAATCTCCCAGAGAACCTAAATGGTTAGAGGTGGTCAGAGATGTGGCTATTTTTATATCACATCCTAGTGACCACTTCTTGCCTAATAACCTAAACATAACATTATTTACCATATCCCTCCTCAGGTGTTTCTTCTCAGAGGTCATAATCTCTAGTCTACTTCTCTCCTCACAAAGAAATCATCCTCTACATGTAGCTATTTTTCTGGAGTTTGGCAGCAGTTGTTTTGACAGGCTTCAAATGATTTTCTCTGTTAATGTTATCCTGAGATCTTTTTCAGCAGAGACTTATACATTTTCTGCATAAAGAAAAAGGAACACATAGTGATATCAATGATCCCAGCAAATACAAAATGAAGTAGCATCTCTTGCTTTTAGTTTTGTTCTCTTAGTTTGATTTCTCTTCTATGTAGATAAGTAGATTTCATATTATCTTTGGTATCATTTTTCTTTTTAGTCCGTGAGCATAACTTTCTATTGGAGTGAACTGATCAGTAAGGGGGATGTGCTTTGCAGTTCTCAAATACAAAACTCATATCAGAAGAGACAAGAAACTGTCGTCTTTCATCCAGAAGAGACAAAATGCAAAAAATACCTGCTTGATTTCAGTTTTTCTGGGAAAATTTTTTTCACATACATTCTACTACATTAATCCTGTTCCTGGTCTTACAGAAGAAGAAAGAATGAGATTTACTATTATTTCCATTTTTAAGTTGTGCTTAAATACTATGAAGATGTGGCACTTGAATGTATGAGAGAAAAAGGACAAAAATCCAGTTGGAAGGAGGAAGAAAGAAGATTCTGAGTTGTTAATACAATTTTAAAGCCTTTAAAGATATTGCAGATTTTTTTTCCCTTTAATGAAGCAAGCTTGGGTTTTGCAAATTAACAATTCTCTGAAGGATTTCACAAAGAGAGAAAATAAATATGGAAGAATTTTGTATTTAAGACTAAATTTTGTTACCTGTACCAGCACATAAAGTGATGGCAAATTAAACTAAAGATCTGCATACAAGTTACTCTGAGGAAGCAGGAAGAGGAATGGCACAAAAGATTTTGGCAAGTCCTAGCTGCTTGGGAAGACTGATAGTACACGCATCTGACAGAATTAGCATACGTATCTTAGCATAGGAACTTTGGTTGCCTTTTGTGGCCAGGATTCTTGCCAGTTGTCTCTTCCTTTAGCCACAGGGAAAGAAAAATCTTCAGTATTAGCATATTTGTTGAATGAGGCACATAATTCTGTCTTTCACTATACTCGTTTTCTCATAAGACACATAAGCTATTCTCAGAGTCCCCAGCTGAATGCAGCTCTGAGCTTGTGGAAAGGATTACAGAATTTTATTTGAATAAGAGCTAGTAGTTCCTTTTTGTGTCTGGTATGATTACTGGAATTGCAATGTGTTCCTTTTTATGTGTGGAATAGATTTATGCAAGCGTATACGGTAAGGGAGTTCTCTGCCATTGGCAGAGAAGAATATCAGCTGGAGCATCTCCTAAGGCCACTCAGCAGAAGTACACCTGTTATTCCATGCTATAGTCTTCCTCCAATGCCATAAAACACAAGCTCTACATTTTTGCATGTGCATAAACTAATGATAGATAATTCACAGTCCAAATGACAGTTGGGGAAGCCAAGCCCAAGGCACCAACCCATTTTAATACAAGCATGCCAAAATGAGATTAAAACCTTGAGCCAAAATGGGATAAAACACCCTTAAAACACTAATAATTCTGATTTAATCAATGATTATTGCTCTTCTCAAATGGAGTTTAAAAATTGTGCACTGGCTTTGATTTCCCTTTTTTGTTTAAAAAAAAAAAAAAAAAAAAAAAAAAAGAACTGTTAAATAAGCTCTGTTTCTGCCAGTATGGAAAATCTTCCTTGTTGCCCTAACACTTCAAATGCATAAGTAAAGTTTAAAAATTTGGAAAATGTAGCTTTAGCATGGGAGTGAGAAATAATTATTCCATTGCTGTAATATCTTGTGTAGCTGAAGGCAATTCAAGTATTTTGTGTGTCGCTATAACAGTTTCAACTGAACTAATCATCTGGCTCCTAATCTTTTTTCAAGGTTATATGAAACCCTTGAGTGTGACACCAGCCCAGCAAAATTCAGGTGTAGATGGTACTGAGAAACGAGATTCATGGAAGAATAATTTCTTTGAGAAATTATGGTTTGGTTGGGTGGATTTAACTCAACAGGACTTTCCATAAGAAGATATTTCTATAGAAACCACTCTCTCTTTCCATGCCTTTTAATTAAGTCTGAAGCCTTGGCTGTAATCAATGTACACAAAATAAGCAAGCAGGCAGCTACAAACACAACTAAGGGAAAGAAAGGATGTTATGGGTTTCTAAACAAAGATGTGACAGATTTACTGAAGGGAAAAGAAAATAGAAAGAGCAGAAAGAAAGATTACAACCCAACTGGATTCTCTGATTTTACATTCTTCTTTTCTTCTACTTTCACTCCACTAGAACATGGGATGGATGCCAGAGATGCATCAAACTGTCCAAGTATAATTTAAGTAGTCATGGAACAGATGTTCACAACAATTTCTGGTCAGTGCAGGGATTTTATTACCTGCCCACAAGCTCCTTCCCACTGTGAAAACTGTATTTCTTGCAGATGCACTATATCAGATTATATCAAATTACATGTATTCTATAAGGTTGAATGACCCTAATCAACTATCAATGTAATATAATGCCTCCCTTCCTCCTCCCACCTTTCTCCAAGACTGAATAGAAGTTACTTATGCTGGCCAATTTTATAACGTGAGCTTCAAAAGCTCAAATACTTCAGGAATTTGACTTTGAGTGTTAGCGACTTCCTACAGCGTGAACAGGTGGGAGAATGCTGGAAACTGAAGGTGAGCAACAGTTCTCCTTCTCTTCTCCCTTGTACATGCAGCAAAGGTCACTACTCTAATCCACCTTTCACATTTTCAAAGGAAGAAGACAGTGTGCCAACTCCAGAAGTCTGCCAAAACTTTTTTTCCTTTTTTATTTTTTTCCACAAAAAGTAAGAAAATTGTAATTTCTCTGGGAAGATTGTTAAAGTATGTTGGTTCTTTTCAATTGAGAAGGAAAGGTAAATGAACAAACTGATGTTATCTGAGCATCAGGGTGTATAAGTAAAACCTAATATATGGACATGAATAGAATTCATAACAGAAGAAGATATTAACAAAACATAGAAAAGGTTGCCTGGAAAAATGCCAGCCAATTAATCAAAAGCATGACTTCAACAATATAGAATATCTACCGTGCATTACGGATAAGCTTACACAGCAATAGTTGTAGCTCACGTATATACACTTTGGCTAGATTTACACAGGTCAACACCAGTGGAATCACAGAATCACAGAATGGCAGAGGTTGGGAGGGACCTCTGAAGATCATCTAGTTCAATCTTTCTGCCAAGCAGGATCACCTAGAGCACATTGCTAAGGAGGGCATCCAGGCAGGTTCTGAATATCTCCAGAGAGAGATATCTCCACAACCTCTCCGGGCAGCCTGTTCCAGTGTTCTGTCACCTTCACAGTAAAGAAGTGTCCCCTCATATTCAGCCAGAATATCCCGTGCTTCAGCTTGTGCCCATTGCTGGGTGCAACTGAAAAGAGACCGGCTCCATCCTCTCAACACCCTCCATTCAGATGGAGGATGCATTGATGAAATCTCCCTTCAGTCTTCTCTTTTCCAGGCTAAACAGGCCCAGATCTCTCAGAATGTCCTCGTACAACAGGTGCTCCAGTACTCTTAACTATCTTAGTAGCCCTCCTCTGGACTTGCTCCAGCAGCTCTATGTCCCTCTTGTATTGGGGAGCCCAGAACTGGACACAGTACTCCACCTGAGGCCTCACCAGGGCTGAGTAGAGGGCTTAATAACCATTAGCTGAATCAACCTTTGTATCTGAAGTTTTTTTCCAGCTGGAGAATATGCTATCAAAGGAGCATTGCCAGTAGGATGCAAGACAGGTGATTTTAACCTAGCTGAGGTTTGTCTAACCATGCTGCTGTAAGGCTATAGGCTCAGCCTTCATTGCAGATGGAAGAATTCAAGTCCTCATCATCATAACATATTTTGTGAATTTGACAGTGTATTTGACTGACTTGTTTTCAACAGTGTCTTGAAGAAATAAACTGGTTCTAGACTGGGAAAAGACAAAAGATTTCACATTTCCATGGAAAGGCTTTGTGCTTATTCAGGAAGAAAAGGTTCAAGACACTGTGCATGAAAGAATCACAGCACAGAGAGACCTCAGAGGCACTGGAAAGGATTTTCCCAAGACCAAAGGAAACTCAGCTTTTTTTTTTTTTTTTATAAGATAGAGTTACATTGTTAACAGCAGTAAGGCTTAGAAGCAAGAACTCATTGGCACAGGGTAAGAGCTGTGAGTGAAAATTTAACTTCCGGTTTGTACTTCTTATTTACTTTGAGTTTTATTTCAAAATGTTAAATTCCATTCAAACAAAACAAAAACTAGACATGTAAAACATCCTGGTCTCTTTGGAAAGCTGACTTGAAGACAATCTGGGTGTATTGACCTCACAGCTGTGGCCAGCTTGAAATACCATCTTGGCTAATCCAAGAATAACTAAATAAATTAAGACTAATGGCCTATCTGGGTAAATAACACATCTCTGTAGAGTAGCCAAGAATACACATTACAGCGGAGATAAAAGTATTTCTTCCTCTCTTTCACTTGTCTTTAGTATTCCATAGTATTTTTCAACAATGAAAAAATGCATATTTGAAAACCTTGAAGTCTTTTTATACACCTTACTGTAGTAAAGAGAATGGTTGTATGCTTGTTCTTTAAATGTTTTTCAAATTGCGTGTATGAGTGAAAGATCTCTTTCCCAATTTCAGCATTATGAAAGGAAGGACAATATAATGTTTCTACGTGAGCATGTCATATATATATTCATTCATGATGAAGGGGTCACTTAAACTAATTCTGAAATGACAGTACTAGTTGCTTCTCCAAGTACCATAATACCACACTAGACCTCTCTGAAGGAACAAAATAAACATGGCAAAAAAAAGCTTTCTCTATTCTTCCACTGCTGTAACAGCAACAGTGAGAAACTGTATTCTTTCTTTGTTTAAACCAAATTTCCCGAATAGACTTGCAAAGACAAAATAAGGAAAACACTAAGTAGGCAACTTTTTTGTTCTGCACAAAATATTCCTCAAATGTACTGTCTTAGGTAGCTAAGAATAAAAAATAGAGACAAAATGCTAAACAGGATCCTTCTTTGCCTGCTTAAAATGCGCTAACACTCAGAGGTTGTGTAAATGGTTCCACACCGTCTGGCAGCTATGAGGAGAAAAACAAAGCATCATTTGCAGGTACTGTACTTCTTGCATTTTGAATAATGTACCACAATGTACTAATTGTCATAACAGGCAGAACAATATACACAGAATTTAAAGTGCAGTCTGTTCCCTCATTCATATTTATGCTACGCAGTTCAGGAATGCACTTACATTTTGTACAATTACTATTCTGTGTATTGCATGGCTGTGTAGATTTTATGTGATGTATGAGAGAGAGAGAATAGGTTAGATAGAAATGACGTACTTTACACAATGCAGCCTTGCACAACTGGAAGTGTACTAAGAATGATAATCACAGTAACACTTTCCTCCTCCATGCTGATACACCAAGCTTGTTGCCACGTTCTATTGTGCTCCAGCACTCTCACAGACTGCAGCCTATCCTGTGGATGCACACACCCTGTGGACTTGCACACATATCATCAAAAGCCAGCTCTTTCAGCTCTTGGCCAAAACCCAGATCTAATAAGAATCAGCATATCGATTTAGGATGGGCTGTTCTCTCTCTGAGACAATCCTGAATCCATTCACCTGCTACATTGATGCTGGCTGTAGCCCCAGTATATCTACACCTATGTTCCATTCAGACTGGGGTTTCGCTAATTGCTTGGCACAGTGGCAGTGGTCACTGGAAACACTGGTGTCTATGTGAACAAGCCTATGAGGAAGCAACCACAGTCTTCATAGTAATCCAGCTCCCTGAGTTGTTGTTTTCAAAACCAAACAGAATGGAATCATAATCCTTTGGAAATATAAACTGGTTTTTACACAGTTCCACAGACAAGTATTGAGGGTCAGCAAGGAAAGCATATTGCTTCATATCCAGAAATGATGATAAACATGACCTTTCCAGCACTTGGTCCTATCATAGTCTTAGATGGTAGCAAATTATTCCTAACAACCTCTTTAAGCAGCTCTCCCATTTTTTTTGTGAATTGCAGTCTCTATCAGAGGTAGTTAATTTGGGGAAAAAGTCCTCAGGATTTTTGTCTTTTCCTAGTTGACTTCCCATAGACCTCCCTTTCCATAAGGAAAGCAACATTAAAACTTGCACAGCCAGGCAAGTTAGCATGTGTCAGCCAGTCTGGGATAGCTTTCCATACATATCTTCTCAGCCCACACCAAGGCAATTAGTTATTTTAACCTTCTTTCTCTGAAAGTTTACATTATGGAAATGTCTTGCTCTATCAATTGGAGAAATGCATTTGGTAGCATCTTACCCAGCAGACTTCTCCACCTTCTGTCATCACAGTTTTTCTCTCATCTTTCTCTCCTCCACGACATGCAAACTTCAAGCCTACTCACGCTCTTTCCTCATCCGCTATCCATCCCACGCGGCTATGCCCCCTCCTTCAGTTCAGCAGGGTTTTTTCTTCATTAAGTGTGCATGCTACCAGTCAGAGTCAGCCACAGAGTGAAGCTGACATCTTACAAGGTCCTGCCTCTGCCTTCTGTACATCTTCATTATATTGAGAAATAAATTGTCTTGTTAGTTACATTATTACATTTTAAGTTGACAAGTAAATCTTATTATAAAAGTGTAATGATACAATAAGATGTTTTTTTCATACATTTAGCCCTCTCTGTCAGACACTTAATTATATCTACTGCTGCATGGTGATCTGAAACATTAATTTGGCAAATCAACTAAAATCCCCCATAACAGACTGATTTCTTAGCCTGCTCTTAGGGTTCTAGTTTACCATATACTGAAATTACTTTAAACCTGTGTCTAGTAAAGCTCTGAAGAGCAAAAGGGCTTTTCTTGGGGGGGTTGGGGGAGAGAGACCTTAACAGGAATATTTTGATAAGAACTCTAAAGAGAATCAGACCCGAACTTTTGTGTATGTTGAGAAAAGAAGTTTTGCAAAGACACAAATAGGATCTTCCCTATCATAAGCAACATAATACCCACATATCTATTCCACCACAGAACACTGATCTCATAACAAAAGAGCTCCGTTCTATGGCACAGGGGCACTGAGACTGCTTCTCTGCTTTTCACAGAGCTTTGCCCTGGGGACCTTCCTTCACATACACACACACTACATGCACCTGTACACACACTGGCTAGCCAGGGAAGTTATGGTGAGAGCTAGCCACTCCACACCATGGAGTTCTGAAAGCCCTTGGGATCCAGTGTAGGACAAACAGATTTTTCCTTTCAGGTAACCTGCACTCAGCCTGAGCTCAGTCTCCCTACAGCTCCCCATCACCCCAGTGTGGATAGCACCAGAGCCCTTCTTGTGTCTTGAAAGGAAAAGCCATAGGTTATACTATGCCTTGCTATCCAGCCATATGTTCTTAATCTCATTGTAGAAACGTATGTGGTAGCCCAAGAATGCACAGTGAGCCAGGGGAGGCATCCTGCAGGTAAATCAGCTCTGAAGTACACTTGGCACTCTGGTAGATCAACCCCAGCACATTCTGAAGGTATTCCAGCAGACACTTCTTGATGTTCCTATTGGAACTTAGGGGTCAATCAGCAGACAACAATGTCGAAGCCCTACATCTTCCCAATACCAGCACGTAAAACATGCAAAGCCCTATTGCATAGCTCTTCTCCCACTTGCCACCTGCAGAGCTGAACCATTCCAGACTGCAGCCTGAGAGAACCCAGTAGTGCTTGCAGGTATAGGAGGGCCCTCCAGAGCCAAGCCTCCATGAAGCTAGAGCTGGAAGAGGGAGAGAAGTGAATGTGATCTGCAAGTCTTAATTTAAGTTACAATTTTTTTAAAAGCCTCTGAAATTGACCAAAAAGACTGGTAGTTCCCAAACTGCCTATAAATTGTGTTGATAACACTGAGATGACCTCCAAGCAAGTAATCTATTCCTGCACTGAAAACAAGCCTGACCCTGATAATGCACACTTTTGTGAAGGAGCCTACAGACTATATAACAAGGGATGCTTTCATTTCCATAATGTGAGCAAAACAAGGGACACAACTGCATCTCATAAACATGAAAGACATCCACATTCATTAACCAATAAAGCTGAGAAATTATCCTACCTAGTATAAAGGAAAATGGAAAAAAAAAGGCTGAGCCTTTCCTGTGGTGGCAAATAAATTCCTGTAGAGTTACTCCACAAAATGTATAAGAAAGCTTAAGGGACTTTGGCATCCAGCTTTTGCTGAACTTCAGCTGGAGGTGGATGAATAACTGTTCTGCACTCCCTCTAAAATCCTTCTGAAAACCATATTTACTTCATCACCTCAGTAAAATTTTGTCTTCTGCTTGCATATCACATATCCCATCTAACTTGGAACTTGCCACTTTAAACAGAGGACTTACTAACAGTAAACATATCTTTTCTAGCCTGATTCCAGCATGACTCTATTCATCAGTAATAAACTCTGAGTATAAATCTTTTTTACTGCTGTGCTTCTCCATGTGTCAGAAATTCACGTACAGATTTGGTATAAGCAAGTGCAACTTCCTCTAGAAATTTAGGAGGCAAACTCTGCAATGACAGAACATTGTAACTTATATGGTAGTATAAAAACATTCAAGTGACAAAATATGCCTATTTGCTATTCAGGGAGTGTGTCAAGACAGCAATTCATGCTACAATCTTCAGAAAGCTAAACTTCTACAGCTGGGACAAAACATTAAAAAAAAAATCAGAACTCACTAACACACCAAAGGAAATGACCCAAAGGCATTAAGAGGAAGTCAGTCCATGAGTCACAGAATCACAGAATCACAGAATTTCTAGGTTGGAAGAGACCTCAAGATCATCGAGTTCAAACTCTGACCTAACGCTAACAGTCCCCACTAAACCATATCCCTAAGCTCTACATCTAAACGTCTTTTGAAGACTTCCAAGGATGGTGACTCCACCACTTCCCTGGGCAGCCTGTTCCAGTGTCTAACAACCCTTTCAGTAAAGAAGTTCTTCCTAACATCTAACCTAAAACTCCCCTGGCGCAACTTAAGCCCATTCCCCCTCGTTCTCTCACCTGGCACATGGGAGAACAGGCCAACCCCCACCTCACTACAGCTTCCTTTAAGGTATCTGTAAAGAGCAATAAGGTCGCCCCTGAGCCTCCTCTTCTCCAGGCTGAACAAGCCCAGCTCCCTCAGCCGCTCCTCATAGGACTTGTTCTCCAGACCCATCACCAGCTTCGTCGCCCTTCTTTGGACCCGCTCAAGCACCTCGATGTCCTTCTTGTAGCGAGGGGCCCAAAATTGAACACAGTACTCGAGGTGCGGCCTCACCAGAGCCAAGTACAAGGGGACAATCACCTCCCTAGCCCTGCTGGCCACACTGTTTCTTATGCAAGCCAGGATGCCGTTGGCCTTCTTGGCCACCTGAACAACCTGCTGGCTCATATTCAGCTGACTATCAACCATCACTCCCAGGTCCTTTTCTGCCTGGCAGCTCTCCAACCACTCATCTCCCAGCCTGTAGCTCTGCTTGGGGTTATTGCGCCCCAGGTGCAGGACCCAGCACTTGGCCTTGTTGAACTTCATGCAGTTGACCTCAGCCCATCGGTGCAGCCTATCCAGATCCTCCTGCAGAGCCTTCCTACCCTCGAGCAGATTGACACACGCACCTAACTTGGTGTCATCTGCAAACTTACTGAGGGTGCACTCAATGCCCTCATCCAGATCATCAATGAAGATATTAAAGAGGACCGGCCCCAGCACCGAGCCCTGGGGAACGCCACTAGTGACTGGCCTCCAACTGGACTTGACTCCATTTACCACGACTCTTTGGGCCCGGCTATCCAGCCAGTTTCTAACCCAACGAAGCGTGCGCCAGTCCAAGCCAAGAACAGCCAGACTGATAGAATAGCACTTTATACTATACCTCTCTTAACTATTTTCCGTACTTCAGCTTTTTTTTTCCTTCCATCGCATCTATCCTTACAAATTTGAGTCATTTCCTAACCTCCGCATTCACAGGATTATAAATCACCATTTCACCGCATCTTCTAACAAAGATGATATGGAGGCAAAAGCAGTTTAAACTGTGTATTCAATACTTGGACCATAGGTGCATATTGCTTAACAATAAGATTGGGTGCAAATTTACCATTTGGTCCTTAGGCTACCTGCAGACCTATAAGCCACAACTCTTCACTCCAGCAAAATGCCTTGAAGTGGTGCTGCATCACTACAAATGGCTTAGGTTCCCTTCAAGGGTCTAGCTCTGAGGCTCAGCCACTCACTGGCTATGAACAGATGTAAATTAGTCCTTTCATACAGGGATAAATAATTGCTTCTTAACACAATCTCCCTCCACTGACTGTCCAAAAGACAGTGATTCTTTCCTCTTTAATGTTCATTTAAGTATCTTCAATTAAGGAATAAAGGACTCCTTCTAACTTGACATTTCAACTTGAGAAAAATAACTAGTTCAGTTCCTGGTAGGCAAACTATCAACTTAGGCAATCATTAAGCACCAATTTGTTACAATGCAATTTTGAAAGAAATTCTCAAAAATGCATATATGAATAGAACCTAAACTCTACCAGTAATAAAGGGAAATAATTTTACACCGTAATCGCAATTCTATTTTTAGAGAAATATTTAAAATCATCTTGTTCTTGAATCTAACAGGTTTGAAAAACATATATGTTTAAAACAAAATAAATTGTTTAGTAACCAAGAAACATTATTCAAGTATAATGCAACAACTCAGAAATGTACACAATTATCCTCAGTAATTGACAAAATCAATAACCTTCTGCATGAACTGCAGTATCTGTCCCTGGGGGGAAAATAAATTGAACCTAACTAGGAACAGTGGTGAATAGCACCCTAAACTTTCCTGGAACTTCATTTGTCATGTATGATTTATTACTATTTTTTCATGTCACTTGTTGATCTCATCTTCTGGTAGAAAGCAAATTGCTTTGATGAAAGCCAATTGTATGGCTTGGATTAAAAAGGCAGAGTTGTCATCAAATGCAAAACCATCCTACATGAGTACCATGAACACTATCCTTCCTGGTAATGGTATCTATCTCAGTGCAGTGGCCCCGGATGGAAAATGCTCTCATTTATGAGATTTACCTTAGGGATACTAAAATGTAAGTCACAGATGAAAAGACTGAGTACAAAGCATGTTTCAGCCCTCCTTGCACAAAGAAACACTTCAAAGAAAACAGCTTTTTATTTGTATTGACAATTATGTTATCATAAAACCTATAATTTTTCCTTCCCCTTCTCCCTGTCTTGCCCCACTAAGAATTCATTGTGTTAACTGCTGGAGAAACTGAACTACAGAAGCCCCCATTAATTACAGTACAACTGAAACAAAATGCAAACAGTGAGAAAGAGTGGAGTAAGGCAGCTGGAGAAAATCCCACAGATATTACCTCAGGCTGTGGACATTACAAATATTGGTGTTTGTAGGGAAGAGATGTGAGAAAAAAAAAAAAAAAAAAAAAAAAGATAAATGACTCAGCTTGAGGAATCTCTTCCACACAGGCTTGATGACATGGAAAAAAAAAAAAAAAAAAAAAAAAAAAAAAAAAAAAAACAAACCTATCATCTAGACAAGTGCTTAGGTTAGGTAAGTAGTGGTAATTGATGCTGTTCTCAAGAATGAGGGGCACCCACATGAAAAAATATGAAGAAGCCATGAACCCCCTTCAAGATATACGTGATATATCATGATTGGACTTTAAGGATCAGTTTTCTGGATACTGAAATCACAAGCTTAGATTTTTATTTTTTTTTATAAAAGAGAACACGCATACAACCACCCTACCAATTTCTAGATTCTTTAGGTAGGGAAAGAAATGTAAATGTTTCCTAACAGAGTAATGCAGTGGAATCTGTTCACCTTTGCAGACAGTTCAGAGCGATTTGAACTCCACCACATGTAATACATAGTTCCTCAAAATTCTGTTGGGTAACATCAGCTTTACTAAATGGTGTTCTGGGCAAAGCTAGCACATATCCATGTTGTTCACATATCTGGCATGTAGAGCTGCCACATGTGATGTGAATCATCATATTCAATAAGAAGTCTAACAAGTGCTGCTGCTCCTTAGCTTCATAATTCTACTGAGTGGAAAAAAAAAAATAAATAAAAAATCAGATGTTCTCCAAAATGTCAAACTGTTGTGTAAGTATGCTGTTATTTCAGTCTCTCAAATACTTGATTTGTTGTTTGGGGTTTTTGTTATTTTCCTACAAAAGAAACTGTTTTATTAAATAGATTTGATCTCCACATAGCACTGAGTTTGAACCACTACTAATTCAACCACAGATCTTTGAACCTTTCATGTTATTTGTAAATGAGCTAAGATGGCTCATCAGAGCAAAAAGAATTTGCAAGATGAATCTGTATGTCCATGTTAAAAAGAGGTAGTAGTAAAACAGAAGTTGTTACTGTCTCAGATTTTAGTTTAATACTTAAATCTCTCCTGTATTGAACACTGTTAAATCTTTTCCCTTGATCATGATTTGTGAACATTTCACTTACCAGTTGTGTATATATTTTTCATAATTCAAGAAGAAATAGAACTGGCATAAGCTATGGTCATGCTGCAGTCTTCCAAGCTGCAATTTATGTTTAGTTGTGCCCAAGATAACTTTCTGGGTAGTTGTCAGGGATCAGTGAGGGCTGGGGTCCTGGGCAGGGAGTGCAGATGGGGATACCAGGGGAGGTTTAGAGTTCCTGGGATCCTGACGCTAATAGTTTCAATGGCTTTTCTCCCCTCAGGAGTAGCATATCTACCTGCCACAAGAATACATATGAATCTTGTTATGTGTACCTGAGTTATCTCTCATCCTAAAGGACATTGTTTCCTGATGTATTCCTCAGAAAAATAAAATTCATGAAGCTATCTATCTAAAGTGTTCTGTCAATGGTTCTGGTGCTTTTTAATTTCTCTCCTCCTGTTTTCCTCCCAGATGTAGGGTATTCTGACAACCTTGGTAGAAACTGAAGTATTAAGCTCTTTGGACTATTCAAAAAATAGGAAAAAATAAAACCACTTATACTTCCAGGTCAACCACTCAGTTGCTTAACCTGCATTTGCAAAAATGAAGAGGGATGCAGTACTGTGGGAGGCAACAATACCCTAGAAAATGGTGCATGGACCCACAGTTACCTATTTCAGCTTTCAGACAACCTCTTGGGACATGGTTTCAGTGACAGGTACAGTGGGAAAGAGTGGAGAGAAACAGCACAGCATGAATTGTTGATGTGATGTGGCCAGCCTGTTTGAAAATAAATAGTTAGTGACCAGCTGACAGAATTAGCAAGAATCAATCATGCAGTTAAGTTCATTGGAAAAGAAAATGAGAACAACAAAGGGTGAGCAAAACAGTAGCAATGAGCCCAACAGACTGTTGCATAACAGCTAATGGTGGTTACTATAGCCACTGAAACACAGAATTTTAGCAAGTGTTTAAGTATAGGAGCATCACCAGAAGCTGGGCCTGAGCTGGAAAAGCACTGCTGCTCATGTTTGGGAATGGCTCTGGTCAGTGCAGACTCCAGCAGAACACAACAAAGGGTTGATCATACCTGTCCAAATGCTAGAAGAAATCTGATTAACCTTCAGACAGACTGGCATTTTCTACCTACTGTGTCAGGTAAGTACATACTGCCTTACAGCAGAACATAGGCCAATAAAGTTTACAACCTTCAAGGAAAGGACTTCCCATAATCCAGAAATATGGAGGGACTCCAACCTACCATCACATATCCATATTCTCCTGGTTTGATATGAAAAAAAATATTTGAGCAATCACCAGCTGCATGAAGTTAACAAGAGCAAGCGCTGGATTCTATACTTGAGCCAGGGCAACCCTGGCTGTATGTACTGACTGGGGGACAGGACACTGGAGAGCAGCCCCATGAAAAGGGAATTCAGGAAGGGATTGTCATGTTCTGCTCTGTGTTGCTGTAGCCTCATCTCCAATACTGTGAGCAATGTTGGGTGCCATGCCACAATATAAGAAGGACATAAAACTGTTTGAGAGCCTCCAAAGCAGGGCAACAAAGATGGTGAAGTGCCTACAGGGCAAGATGCATGAGGATGGCTGAGGTCCCTGGGTTTGCTCAGCCCAGAGCAGAGCAGGCTGAGGGGAGGCCTCATGGCGGCCTGCAGCTCCCTCACTCACGAGGGGAGCGGAGGGGCAGGCTCTGAGCTCCGCTCTCTGGGGACAGCGACAGGACCCGAGGGAACGGCATGGAGCTGGGACAGGGGAGGGTCAGGCTGGGGATTAGGGAAAGGTTCTGCACCCAGAGGGTGGTTGAGCACTGGGGCAGGCTCCCCAGGGCCGTAGGCACAGCACCGAGCCTGACAGTCGGGAAACTTCTGGGCAATGCTCTTGGGTATATGGTCTGATTTTGTGTGGTCCTGTGTGAAGACACAAGTTGATGATCCTTTTGGATGCCTTCCAACTCAGGATATTCTATGATTCTATGATTTTAAAATATAGACTGCAAGCAATCTCTGTTTACGTGCATTAAAAAATGTTTAATTGTTTTAATAACAGGCTCACTGGAAAACTTCTAATTCGGATCTATTATCTTCCTCATTAGAATTCCAGTGGCAGGGTGAACACACAGGCTTCTTATTATACAGGAGTTCATTATCAAAATCTACCCTAGATTGATTATCAATAAAGTGTTTTTCATTTCCTTAGAATCCTCACCACAGGGCTCTTTTATTTATTATCCTTCCATTCTTTTTTCTTTATCTAATCAGCCTGTGTTGAATCAGCTGCTAAGCATTCAAGAGTGAATGGTTTCTTCAGTTTTGTAACCATTAAAAGTCCGTAGGAGCTATCATTCAGACCAGATGTGTCAATGTTCCTTTAAAGAGCCAACTCTCCTTTCAGTTTTAAATACCTGTGTATCAACAGTGTAATGATACTAAATGATGACCAAATACATTTTCAGACAACTATAGAAAACATGCTTCAAACACAGAGGTTTACCTTTCTAGCCTAGGAAGCCAAAGTGTGCATGTGCACCTTGGCACCTTCCTCCTCATGAACCCTGGAGAGCAAGAGTTGCCTATGCTGAGAGACATCAGGGCCTAAGAAGCTACCAAGACGAGCTGGAACACACTAACTAGATGGCCAAGGTTCACTTGCATGCAGCTGGTCTCTCTGGGTGCCTCTCTGATTAACAAGACTCTGTTAGAAAACAACACATGGCATCTGAAGTTCCTGCTCATTTGCAATCAGTGAAACTGAATTACTCAAACCTCCTCCGGGGCTGTGATTGGTAGGAAACAAGAGAAAAACATGGGTAATGTTTAAGCGCCATCATTTGTACATGAAAGTTGTCAAGGTTCATATAAATAAATTGTAGAAAGCAGCAGCTCTGGGCACTCTTTTCATCAGAAAAGACAGAAAATAATTCTGGAGGTTTAAAGGAAAACCACAGAGCATCCTATGCTACTGAACAGAGCAAATGTTATATGCGTTTGGGCTGAACACACTTGAGGGAACTGAGATGACTGAAAAATTTGACTAGATCTGACAAAGTTCTCTTATATGACAAACTAGTTTCATACTTTGAGTCTTAGTGCTAATAGGGGCAGAAGAAATAAGAGCAATCTACCTCTTCCTACAAGCAAAAGGGGGAAATCTAATATCTGGCCTACAGTTTCCAGCCCTGACATATTTTTTACCTGAAGTGTAATGCAACATGTAGCACATAATTCATAGTTTTTGTATTCTGATCTTACAACCAATGAGAGTTAACTGGTTTAACTGGCAATGGGGCATAAACAGTTCAAAACATGCAGTGGTAAGAGTCATAAGCTGAGTATGGACCCTGGGTAAGTTTGGGAATGAGGTTTTGTGAGACTCTGAGATGAACACCCATGAATCTACATGGCTGACCCATGGGATGCTGTGATGGTGGTTCATCAGGACCCTGATGTGACAAGCAGGCAGTCCTCAGCTGGTGAAAGCCAGTGGCTCTGCTGGCTGTAGACTACAGGACATGGAAGTCATCTTTTGACATTGACATTGGTGTCACTTTGTTTGGATTTGTAAGTGAAGTTTCAGGTAGGTTCTGTAATTCCAAGAGAATACAGTTAATGTGTTTTACCCAGAAAGACGTTTACAATTTTGTTCTCAAGCATCTGTTTATGACAAGGGGAAAGAAAAACCTGTAAAAACAATAGGCTAATTTCAATGCAAAGTGCTCAAAAAATGTGAGAGGAATACTTTTGGGAGCAGTACTGATCTATTCCTGGTATTTATTTCTTGGCAAGTGGCATCTTGGTGATTCTACCATCCCAAAGGCCGAAATTACAAGGAGACAGCTATTCTCTACCTAAAAGCTATATAAAGCTTTCTATCTAAAGTTGTTGTTCTAAAGCTCTCTCTCTAAAGTGACAGTCCGAGTCAGCCTCAGGGTTGAGCTTATCAGAACTGACCCTGCAAGTGTCCTCTGTGTTTTCCTGATGCAGATTTGTAGAAATAACCTTTCCATCCATCCGGGCAGCAGTTCTTGTTACTTTAGAAATGTAAGAGATTTTTCTTGACTTGTGAACAGACCATTATGACATTCAACAAACCAAGTTACAAAAGAGTAAGTGGAATTAGGGCAGGAGGGGCTGGAGGGGTGGACTGATTTTGCTTTATGGCCTAAAAGTGGGCCACAAATCCAGACAGGGTGGGTGAGGGCCTCAAATTATTTAACACTGCTAAGTATAAATGATGAGAGTGATACATAACAGAAAGAGGAAGGACTCAGTTTCAGAGAAGGCACTATTAGGCAGTAGCAATTGAAATGAAACACTTTTTTTTTTTTCAGCTGTTTTGTTTGTATTTAGCTAAACCATTTTTAAGATGTTTTCTCAGCATTGAAAAAGTCTTCTCACATAATATCCAAATAACTTACACAACATTTTTAGCCAAAATGTTAGTAAAATTTAACTAGGATTAAATACACCTGCACAAAAAGATAATAGGTAATTTATACTAGCTGAAATAAGAACTGTAAACTACATAATCTAAAACCTGAGGTCTCGAACTGATCAATGCTGGAAGCCAAGGGGGATTTATGTCCCCTTATATAATATTGTATCCCTGTCTAGGTATTCTGTGAGTTTTTTCTGCCCTCTTTGACAAGCTTGTAGGCTTGATGAATCATTGTTTGTTTTCTGATTTGGCAATTCCCATGTTCTTATAAAGAAAATAACATATGACAAGGTCAAGAATATGAACACAATTATAAGAGAAGCTTGACAGATCAGATAAAGCTTCTGTGGTATAAAGGGAAAAATAAATAAGGAGTTTGAGAATGGACATTAGTGTGGATAGTGAGAAGGCAAGCAGAAATATACAGCTCCAGTCCTGGAAAGACACAGCAGTCAGTAATTTGTCAACAACAGAAGAAAAAAGGGCAGAAACAGTCAACATGTCTGGTACCAACCTAATCCATGAACTATAAGGTATGAAACATTAAAAAATAAATAATATATATATATATATATATATATATATATATAAGACTTAATTTAAAGAAAGAAAAAGAGCAACAAAATTCAGAGCAGGGGTAAATGAAACTATATCAACCTTGATTTGAGTCCACCTACAGTGTGTGCTCCCAGTGAGGATCTGGTATGGATACACCTCAACTGGTGTTCAAAGCTGTGTTTGGGCAATGTTTGGATCTAAACCAGGGTGCAAGGTTCATCTGGAAAAGAGAGACTGGGATAAGAAGATTCAGAATTCATAAAAATTTAAAAAAAAAAAGCATATCAGCTTTCAGCTAAGCAAAGAAAACAGTCTTCTTGAGTGAAAAGGAAGAAAAGAAAAAAATGAGGTTGAGGAGGGACCTCCTCATTCTCTACAACCACCTGAAAGGAGGTTTCAGCAAGGAGGATATCTGTCTCTTTTCTCAGGTGACAAGTGATGCAAGAAAAGTGGCCTCAGGCCATTTCTTCATGGTGGTCAAACATGGGAATGGGCTGTCCAGGGAAGTGGTGGAGTCCCTGCAGGTATTCAAGAGACATGTGGAAGCAACGCTAAGGGATATGGTTTGTGATGGGACTTGGTAGGTCAGGTTGATGGTTGGATTTGATCTTGAAGCCCTTTTCCAACCTAAATAATTCTATGATTCTATGAAAAGCAGTTTAAAAGCGAGCAGAGGAAAAACTGAAGTTGATCTCAGAAGCATCAAGTTTGGACCAAGAGAAAAAAAAGATTAATAAAAATTATCTGGTTTTAATACAGACTACAGAAAATCCAAAAGGATGTGGGTTGACAATAAGAGATGAAGGCACAGTAACAAAATACAGAAGAGAGAAGAGTTGAGGTGGAAAGAGATGGTACTGCATTCCAGGTGCTGAGGTGGGACTGTGATGAATAGCATCTGTTTAATTTTCTGTTTTGCAGTTAGTGTGTTTTATGTTCCTTTGAAAAGTCAGTGCCTGGGCTGCAGGTAGGAAGATTGCTTGTTTGTCTTGCTGTGACAACTGGGCTCTGGCAGAAGAGGAATATTTTACAGGCAGGGGCAGTTGCTTCTTTTCTGACAGCTGCCGAATTTGCTCAGCAGGCTCAAGGTGCAGAAGAGCAGAGCTGGGCAGTTGGGAAGGGACAGATTTGGCAAGCAGGGAGCAGCTAAGGCACAGAAACAGGGAGAGAGGAGCAATAAACAAACATGTAGTCAGCCCAGAGCTAAAGAAAAGAGAATTTTTGAGGCACCCAGTGGGATGGTGGAAGTTGATACAAACTAGAAAGCTACTGAAATTTGCTAGACAGAGAACAGGGCTGATGAGAAAAATCTGCCCAACACAGTACAAGCATTAGAGGGGCTACAGTATCTTTTACTTTCAGCTCTCTCTGAGTTTTGCACTTTAGAAAAAAAAAAAATAAATATATATATATATATATATATATATATATATATATATATATTCTAGTCTGTTTTAAAAAAATAGTGTTAGAAAGTAAAAGTAATTTGGTACTTTTTGCAGTATTTGCTTTAAGAAACAGCTGCTTCTCTTCCTGGTGGATTCAGGCCAGCACTGTCACAGGATGAGGACAACTTCAGTTCAATTTCAAGCCCTACAGCATTTTTAGGTGATCTTGTAGAATGGCCTTTTCATTTCTGCCTCAACCCCCAGCTTCTGATATATAGATGTTAGTCAGTGCATGACAATAAACCCCTGCTTAATTTTGGAAGCTGTATATGTCCAGACAAGTAGTAAGAAGCAATTCTTGTGTGTTTCTTTAGAATTTGTCCAGTTTGTGTCATTTGACAATGCTACAGGAGCTTTTACATTAACAAAGCACAAAGATGTCCTGATATTTAGCCATAGTATAGTATAATATTAGTGCTTGCATCAGAAGGTAAAACAGAAAAGATTAAACAAAACAAGAGAAAGAGAGAGAGCGAAACATGTACATTTAAAATTTAGCTGATATAGCTAAATTTCTGTTAACTTTTTTTTTTTTTTTTAATCTGTAGGTCCTTTCAGATAGAAGGAGTTCAAAGGCAAAATGTGAGTGCACATAATGGGCATAGTAGAGCATCCAGCAGATAAAAGAGAGAAAAAAAATGTGGGCTTAAATCCGCATTTTCTGCTTCTCAAAAGTCCAAATTATGCTCTTCTCAGAGTTTTTTTGATCCCCAAACCATAGGATGACTTCACACCGCCCATCACAAATTCTCATAGCTTTCAGTGAACACTTTTTCACCAAAATTTCAGTTTTCCATGGGGACTTAATTACTCACTTAGGCAGCTGTAGTTATTTTGTAGGTTTGTACTGTACGATAACAATGTGAGAAACATCAAGTGACCAAGACCCTTCAATCAGAGACCTAATCCTGAATTCATTCTGAAACACACCAATAAGGTCTTGTAACATTGCAACAAATTCCAGCTTTCTGTTACATTGCAACATGTAGGGAGGTTTTTAGATAAGCAAACATGAAGGGAGGTTTTTAGATCAATCAGAAGTCTTCATCCTTGGACAGAGCTGGGACCTGACCTTACACTAGATACTTAGACTACACTAAGTCAGTCATAGTTCCAGCCACAGTGGTGCTTCTTTGCAACATGGTCCTTATCTGTTTTCTTTAAAGAATAACAGCCTCATTTTGCACAATTTGTTCGGATGATCAAGAAATGGTGATTCCTGCAGGCATACAACCCCAGGAGCCATGAAAGCAGGGAGGAAACAACATCTGGTATGATCTTACTGAGGCTTTGTGTCCTTCCCATTCTGAAAACCCAAAGGAAGACCTGGAGCTTTCTTCAGGCTCCTGCATAAGATCAGTGAGCTTTGCTCTGAGCTGTAAGTCATCTGGGGAACCCATTCCCTTTAACAGAAAGGGATGGGGGAAGGTTAATTCCTAATTCTTTTAAATGAGATTTACAGGCTGCATGCGTGGCCTGGGTTGTGAACACGCTGCACTAGAAGGTACCTAACCCTGAGACAGGAGATTCATCTGCCTCTTGTTCAAATACAAAGGATAGATGACCGAACCAGGATGTGTTTGTATTATGACAAACTGACCTAGGAAACACAAACTTGATTTGCAGGACCACTGCAAAACAATTCACTATCTCAAAGGCCAACGTACATGCTCATGAGCTATTGATCACAACAGGGATACCTATGGTTCAGCTGGTGGCTAGTACTGAGCTGAGCAAAACCAAGGGTACTGACATGTCACAGAGGTGACACAACTACAGGTGAATTTGTGTGCTGAAACAGTGTGAGTACTTCTTAACTTACACCCTTGCAGCAGAGTTCAACCTGTAAAAAAAAAAACAGTTTAAGGAAGGCAGGCTGCTGTTTATTTGATGAGACTCTCAGGTAATGCCACCTTTAGGATGTCTCCAGCCCTGTTTTGGCATGCATGTTGTTTAGGAAAGAACTGTGGTAAACATATTGAAGAAATACAGTGGATTTACATGTTAAGAAAAGCACTGTATTAAACTATATATTAAATTGCAATGTGTTAGCAGCCATCTTTCTTCACAGTACCAGGCAGTGCCATGTCTGCTTTGTAGTATTTTTAGTTAAGCGGTTATAAACACAGGGAGTAAAATTTTTAAAAGGTGCACCTATATTGCACCAATAAAACAAGCAATTTTGTGCATAACAGGCCATACAAATGCACTCTCATGCTCTTGAGGATTTTCTGAGCACAAACACTGTTATGGACCTAACTGAGATTGAAGTAACAAATGGTGCAGCCTGAAGATGTGGTTATCTGTTTATAATAATAATCTTTCTCTCTTGAAAGCCGTATCCAACCTGTGACATGATTTCAAGGTAAAATTAAAGAAACGTGTTTCTTCAAATGGAGTTTGGGTCAATGCAGCCAGAGTTGCCTGGCTGAAGGCTAGTCTAAATCCTTTACTGCCATCCGAATTTCCAGGGAAACACTGTACTTTGAACTCAAGACATGTGCAGCTGGAGAATGGAATAAAGCAGCTATAATAAATTGTTCTACTCCATTAAGAGCTAAGAATTTATCAAGAAGCTGCAGCAAGTGCCTTACTTTTTAATTATGTAAGACACCATCTTTAAATATCAAGAAAAACTTTGTTCATGACTTGTCTCTCTGCCATAAAAATGTGCAGTATCGCTGGAATTCTAATACACGTTATTCATAATGACTTATTCCAGACCACAAGTTCATGAGTGCATTAAGCTGATATTGGCCAGCATTGCCACCAAAAAAAGACTCCTGTCGGCCTCTTCTGCTTCTCCTGCCCACTGTCAAGACTCTCCACCCTGGCAGAAAGCTCCATGCAGCCGAATGGCTGACGGACAGGGAAGTGATGTGGGCTATATCTGAATTGGGGTGGGAGAGGGGACATGGCTCACTGCTCAATTGCATGAGCAATTTTACACCACAAGGGTGAAGGCAATGCACTAGCAAGGTCAGATGAAAGCTGCTGGGGAAGGGTGTACTGCAGGGCTGCTGCACCACCAGTGCCTGCTCATGGCACTGTGTCATCCAGCTACAATGTTCTCACCAGGAGACACCCAGGACCCTCCTCCATCCCTTCATCCCTGAGAAATCTTCAAATGATGAAAGGAGCAGAGCCTGGACATAACTTTAACCACATAAAAATGTGCTCCAAGCATTTCTAAAATCACTTATGGATACTCCCAAAATTACAGAGAAACTATGTTTCAACACTGAAAAAAAAAAAAAAGCTTTAGAACTGTCCAAGTAATATAGCAATATATCAATTTTTTTATTTTGTGTGTGTGTGTGTGTGTGTGTGTGTGTTAGATCTCGGTCTGGTCTAAGATCTGTGTGCAGCACGGGCATGGTCTGTGTTACATCCTCTGCTTCCACAGAGAAAGCAATGCCACATCTTAATTACAGTCTGTTCAGAAAAGGTATTGTGTGAATGCTCTGTGGGCAATATTCATCACTCTGTCGCCCATCCCAGCACATCAGAGCAGCAGCTCTGCTAAGGACTTGTGTTTCTAAGGAGGCAAAGCAGGATTTCTGATTACAGATTTGATAAATGTTCTATTTTACATGATTTTCTAATGGAGATGAGTTCAGAAAAGAGTGCCTAAAAGATGAAACGGGGGTGGGAAATATTCATCAAAAGCTGATAGGTGATGACAAGCCTGTTTTGGAGTGGGTATTACCTAAGGAGAAAGGCCTTTGCTTCTCTAAGAGGGAAGGCAAAAGAGTGTTCAGTGAAATAGAAAACCTGCATGATGATTTCATTATGTCAGGTCAGCGATCCAGTTAGATGGACTAGAACAGTTAGTTCCAGCAAATCTTCTGACTAAACACATAAAGGAGGAGGTTACTCACCCTTCCAGGCCTTTTGAAAATGACTGCAGGCATCATGGATCCTTTTAAGCACAGCTACAGAGGGCAGGCATCCTTGCTGGTCACATATAGTTAGGCAACTTGTTGCCTGGAAACACATCCAGGTGGTTTAAAGTGCTATAAAGAGTCAATTAAAAAGCTGTCTTTGTTCCAATTCCTGAGCATTCTCATGTTTTCATCTTTTGTCTTCTTTAACACAACTGTTCCATATTTTGTAAATTAGCTGTAAATAGGCATTGAACTGATGAAGTCCCTTAATGCTTCCCTTCGTGAGGGGAAGGTGGAAGGAATGGGTACTTGAAGCAGCACAGCTAATTCACCAGAGGTATAAGGGAGCAAGGGTCCTTTTGTCCATCCTATCCTGATTGACTGAGTAGCAGAAAGATACAGGATGAGGGAAAGATTGCTCTAAAGTGCCTGAGAGGTAGAAGTGGGGAAAATAAAACAGCGGTGGAAAGCTATTAAGGGATCTGGCTGTGGGCAGCACACTTGTGTTTGCATAGTGGCTGTCCTTCAGACAGCACCGTCAGCAGGCCTGGCCCTTTATGGAACATCAGAGACTTCAAGGCTCGACTTAAAATAAAACCTGATCAAACACTATATGTAATCTATGCCTACCCTGAAGTGAAGGGAAGGACTCCTGAGGAATGAGGTATATGCTGCTTCTGAATTACAAATACCTCAGCCCCGCACACAGAGAGATGAGGTGCTCAGTCTCACGGCCCCGTTTTCAGGAATTTGGCTTCCTTTCTGAAGAGACGCCTCAGGAAATATCACAAACTAAACCTGCCAAAGGAGAAGCCGCTTATCTAACTACAAGTAGACAGAACAGGTTTTTCTTTTGCTCTCCCTGTCCTCCCTTTTTTTTCCATCTTCTTCCATCTGGAGGAGCCAGCCTGTGATACTCACTGCCCAGGGGCCCATTTTTCTTCCCCGAAAGCAGCAGGCTCCATCCCATCCTTTCATGCAGTTGCTCAGTGTTTAATTCTCACCTGGGGTGCAAGCTGTTCTGTTCCCTTCACCTCTGCATATTTTGAAGCATTGCAGTCTCAGACCTGCCTCTCCAGAGGAGACTAAAATGCTGACCATGCCAAGGACAGTCACTGCCTCTCTTGTTGAAGATGGGTCGTGGTGTGGTCATGGTTGCAAAACAAGGCACCAAGAGAGCTCACAGCAGCAAACCTAGACTGCTACCTTCACAGCAAGAGATTTTTTTTTTTTTTTTTTTTTTTTTTGGGGGGGGGCAGGGGTGAGGGTAGGGGTGTCCTACATTTCAGATCTCACTGTATGCATTTTAGAGCCCACTTAATATTTTACTCAGATCCTGCATAATATAACAGCCCGCAGGAAAAAAAAAAAAAGAGGCTACAACTCAAGATTTTCCTTTTCCTCTCTTTCAGTAAAGATCCCAGTTTCTGTTCCAGGCACTAGGCTGAGAGCATGTCAAATGCATCAAACATCCATGCTGACAGATGGCACAGCATCCACTCGGTGAAACCTGAAAGGACTCAGGTGTAACACAGATGCCAAAATGCTCAATATTGTCAAATATAAAGCATCTGGGAGCATGCACAGAGGCAAAGTTTCATGTTCCTATAGTGTACAGGGTTATGCAGCAGCTGAGCAAAATGCTTTGGGATTTAGGCATCAAATTCAACTTACATCCTTTGGAGAGATATAGGATTTGATCCTCGAACCCGTGAGTGGAATTACAGTTTGATACGTTGTGCCTGCCCCATCTGGAGCCTGCCATTAGGGCTCCCTCTGGGAACTCTTGTTTTAACAAGTGGAATCTGCAACTATAAAAGAATTAAGCTCATTTAATTTCCAGGATTAGAAATCAGTCACACGGGATAGCAGTTTGTGGGGAGCAGGTAGGTGTAGTGCAGATTTCAAAGTAACAGAAAACCCTGCAAACTAGCTGCAATATAAGCAAATTAATTAGTAGCTATTCACTTATTATCTAGCTTTTTACTCACTCCAGGCTGGACTCCTGTGTGGATTTGGGTATTCCCTCACCCAGTACTTCCTAGTTCTACAGTCCAGGCGTGGAATCCCTTTTCTGCATGCAGGATCTCAGACCTGAGCAGCATGGCACGTGAGCATACAGGTCAGCTAGGAGCAAAAAGGAGGTGATGAAGCAAAAGATGTATTTGAAGTATTTTGCATGTGAAGGTATGGCTGCCAAAGAGAGGTCCAGTGTCTGAAAACCCCTCAGGGTTAGGTGCTTTCATCAGTATTGAGAATCAGATGATTGCTCCACCTGCTTGTTTGTTTGTTTTTAACAGGATAATGCAAGTGGGAAGGGACCTCAGCAGGTCTCTAGACCAACCTCCTGCTCAGTGCAGGGTCAGCTTTGAGGTCAGCTGGGTCTTGAAAACCTGGACGTATGAAGACTGCATAAACTCTCTGGGCAACCTTCTCCCCTGCTTCACATTCCTCATGGAGAAGGTTTTCTTTATATCTCTTTCAAACTGCTCTTTTTTTCAGCTTACACCTGTTGTTTCTCATCCTCCTGCTATGCCCCAATGCTCAGGGCTCCTACAGCTCCCTGTAGGAACTGGGGGCTGGTGTTAGGTGGCACCAAAGCCATCCCAACTTCCCCCATATCTCCTCCCATGTCAAATGCTCCAGCTCCCTGCCTTCTTGGTGGCCTTCAGCTGAACTCCCCCTCAGTTACCTACCTCTGCCTGGGACTGGGGTCCCAAATCTGCTTCCCCTCCTTCTTCCGATACTGCCACCATATGATGCAAATATCCAGGAAATGGAGAAGTCCTCTTCAGTGCCCTCTTCTATTTGTGGAGCCAGCTCCAAAGGCACATCTCAGCACTCCTAAAAGAGTTTGTAGATAACCAGTTGGCAGAATGGGAAGGTGTGAACTCTACAGGCACAACTGGCCTGTGCAGCCAGGAACGGAAAATTAGCTGAGCCACTCTGGCTGATTTTTATCTCCCACCCATTTGGGAAAGGGGGAAGAAGAGTGTTTTTTTTTTCTCTATTGCATTTCTTTGTTTGAGCTTGAACAGCTATTTTATTCAGGTGAGCTTCATCACTTCTCCTCCAGTATGATCTTGAAAGTCACAGCTTCTCTGGTTGTTTTGCATGGCTCCAAGCCTTAAGTTTCCTTGTTAAGATGAAATTCATTTTCTAACTATTGATCTTACCTGCTAAATTTTTCATTCACTCTTTGAAGTTGCAGCCAAATAGAAATGTTCCTGCCACTGACTGTGATTTTCTCACATGAAAATTAAGCTCAGTGTATACTGGTATGTAAAGGTAATGAAATCAGATCATCATTGGAGAAAAATCAAAGCCTTTTACCAAGTAAATTTTATGAAAGTCTTCTCTGTTTGCCTGTGCAATGGAGGGCCAAAATTCATATTGCTGGCCTAGGTGTGGCACTACTCAGATGATAAACATGTTCTGATTCCACCTAACTTCTTAATGATTTTGTTTACTATCCTAGATTCATTTACAGCAGATTAATGATTGTTTTCTTTCTAGAGAAGATGATATGGTAATAATCCTTTTGGGTCAGAAAGGAAAACTTACTGGATAGAATTGCCAACATTTAGGTGAAATATTGCACAGTACAGAATTATAAATTAATGTCACATGCATATATCCGAAATGTCTGAAATTCAGCTGAGAGTATTTTGTATGTTCATTCTGTTGTGAATGTGGAGAAAGAATTTAGTGTCAGGTGATGATCATTAGTTAACTATTAGCTTAAGAGGTAGGAAATGTTGACTTCATGGACTCACAGGACTTTGTAATTAAATTTTCTTTTTTTTTTTTTTTTTTTTTCTTTATCGGTGTAACCCAACTTATAAATTCATAAGTGAGCTTGCTGACCAAACTACATGGTGCAAATTGCTTCTGTGTACAATGTCTTAGCTGCAGGGAAGGTGTTCTTCATAGAACTGAAGGGATGAGCATGAGTAAAAAATCATTTTCTAGAAAATATGTTTTCAGATATTTTATTATAGTTAGGACAACTCTTACAGCAGTGTCAAAGGATGGGTATTGTGGTGCCTGAGGAGTATGTGACTGTAGGATATGCTCATGGTTTGTAGAGCCTAGTCCATGGCTGTGGATGGATACTTTCTGTACAGTCACCTCGTGTTTTGGGAGCTTGGGAAGCAGAAGCTGTGACTGAGCAGATGGGGAGCTTAGGGGTGAAGGGGGTAGAATAAATCAGTGAGCCCTACCTTTCACCTGTGGTAGGGGAGGCCCAGCTTTTGGGAAACAATGCTCCACTAAAGAGCTCTGTACCAGCTCTGATCCCCCAAGTCAGAAGGGTACAGGAGTCATAATGATGACATTCAATAAAATTTCTCCTTGTATTCACGACTTGCAGGATATGCAGGCTATTTTCAGCTATCATTTTAAAATGGAAGGCATTTGAATTTCCCTGGTAGGTAAAACAGCATAAAACAAGCAAACAGTTACATACCATCTTCATCTACCCCTAAGCATGTTAATCGCCACGTTAATACAGCTGTTCATTCATCATTTAATAATGACAATTCCCATCTCAACACCTGCCTGACTTTTATCTGTAAGCTATGGTGCTACAATGTTCTGGCCATCCTTTGATCTTGAGCACAATGGGCCTTTGAAAAGCAGCAGACTGTCCATTCTGTCCATTGGAAACCTCTTCTCTGATCACGGTGTTTCTGTCTGAGCATTCCCACTTTCATGCTGCACTTGCAAACAAAGGTCCTGCCTTCTTTCCTCGCCGCTTCACATCTTTCGTGACCTATTTCCCACAAAAACTTTGTTCTTTTCAGAATGGTAACTAAGAAAAATTTGCAATTTTCCTTCCTTTCCTTTCCTTTCCTTTTTTTTTTTTTTTTTCTTTTGCCTTTTTTCCCCTTTCTCTTTTGATGTCATTATGGTGACACACCAAACTGGACTCTGCTCACAGCACTGCGACCCTCCCTCCCACTCAACTCTTGCCACCCCTTCCCACTTTGCTGCGTCTTTATGCTGTTTGGTTTATGATCTCAATGAACATAACTATTCTGTTTAGGAAAAAATAAAAAGATCACTTTTTCATTTTATCCACCTTCAGTGCTCATTGTACTACCCCCTTTTATTTTTCCTTCTACAGAAGTCATTGTTAAGACCCTTTTTTTTCCAAGGTGTATGCCTTTTTTGATTCAAAAATCACTACCTCGGTGCCTTTTCTTGAGAACTCTTTTATCAGGGCTGTTATCTTTTGTCAACTCCCACTGCTTTTTCAGTCTCCCTTTCCCTCAGTATGATCCCTGAATGTTTTAATTTTCTTACCTCTCTTCTCCCCAGTGCTCATTTCCATCAGATACTGATGTTACAAGCAGCACAGTTGTTGCCATCCTTTGCATTTTCAGACAAACTGCGCGTTTTGCCTTCTGAACGTTATTACATAAAAAAAATGTTTCATGTCAGTTGTTCTGATTCATAAATGTTGTGATTTTTAGCTCTGCAGAAATGAACAATCCTGCAGGTAGTTACATTCACCGTCCACTAATCTTTGGACACAGTTTATGGCATTCCCCTATTAAAAAATGCCCGTGTGGTGTTTATTACTAATATTTGCACAGTATTTACTCTCCAGACTGAAGATTCAGCATCTTTCAGACCCGTAATTTATTTTTGGTACCACTGTCAAGAGACATTTAGAGCTCAGCTTTGCAGGATGCTAAGCATAATGCTGCACCAGAGCATTTAAACATCAACTTACTGCTCAGGACGCGTGCGCTCCAGTCAGACCGTAAGAACCTTCACAAATTTAAATGTAAGTGTGAAATTAACTTCTCAGGTGGACCAGGATTCACAGGCTCAGTCTTTTACAGAGCTGAGCCTTATGTACATTTTTTTGTAACATGAGTGTGTGGGGCTCTGTGCCCTGAAATGATGACATTTAATTTCAGTAAAAGAGAAAATAACACCGACAGAAATACCCACCCGCTAATCAGCACTTTAAAAAGTAGCTGTCTGTAGATGTATCAAGCCACCTTATCTGTCTTCCACTGGATAATTCCCCCATCATATTCAACTACTAACCCAGATAGTGCCCATATTAAACCAGATTTCCTACACTGCTGTTTTTCTCATCCATCCTAGCTTGCTTTCCAGTACAAAGGTTTGTTCCTTGTAACACTGGGGAAAATACAGGCTAATATAACTTAGAATATAACTTTGCAAATGAATACAGTCCAAGTAATCATAAAGCCTGTAATACTTATGAAAAGCATACCAGAGAAATGGGAATAAATGGGAAATTAGAGGGAGGTACAATATTGAAAGGACATAGAAAGGCACAGTGCAAGGATCAAATCTACTGATGTGAATACCTGAGCAAACTCACCAGTGGTCTTGCCATACGTACTAGATAGTTAAGAGAATTTTATCAGGAAATAAAAATAATTGTGTCTCACCTCCTACAGAGCTGTCTCATTTTCTGCTTACAAAAGCAGGTGATTAATGTCCCTTGAACATCAACTTTTTGACATATAAACTTGACAAGGAGTGATTGAGTTTCAGTAAATTATCACTAAGCCAGGCTTTCTAGCACATTTATCTTGTCTAATTGCATTTGCTATCTAGAATACTTCTGCAAATTTCATGAGAACTTTGTATTTTTACCCTGGGTCATGATATTAATTTAAGCTCTCTAAAATCTGTTCCCCTACTGAAACTGTAAAATAGAACAAAGAACCATAAAAAATTCTAAAACCACTTATTCTCTACATCTTTTAAATAATCCACTCTCTTGCAAAGAATAAGTACCAAAAGTTAAATCTAATCTTCAGAAATATATGCTCAGTTTTACAGCACTTCCAAAACAACAAAGCAACCGAAGATTGAGTTTGAATAATACATTTAAAGAAAAGATAAGATTCTGGAGAACAACTGTTTAAAAGCAGGTTTTGGCTAGCATTACTTGTAATCCTTTATAAATTTCTAAAAGGAATGGAAAGGGAAGTGTGGAAGTATGTATTGCAGATTCCAAGAAGGTACAGACAGATCAAGGAACTAGATTACTAACCACTGGTGCTTGAAATACCCAAGTTGAAATAACCCCTACTGCCACAGACAGTTGTCACTGACTATGGAGTTACTGAAGCTGCCTTAGGTTTCCATCACTAAAATATCCCAAGCACCTGGTGGTTTTGTACATTGGAAAGTTAAAGTCTGGCTTGAACATCTGACCCCAGGAAAATTAAAGAGCACGGAAACAGCCACAAATTCAGTACTGTGAGAGTCTGTTCTGGCTCCCTCCAAAGTCAGGTCCCAAGCGTGGAAAGAGTGGAGGTGCTTAACGGTCACTCTGCATCATTCTACAACCGTGAGCATTTTCAAAGGTTTCTTAAAATTATATGGAGAGCTTTGGCACAGAGCTCACAGCTGAGTTAGGAGTGATAGGGGCCTAAAAGTCTCTCCACCGTGCTCCAAATGCACGTGGCTGCAGTAAAGCTGACAGGTTTAAAGCTAAACATATGCTGAGAAATTGGTGTGCCCAGGGCCTGCAACAATCTTTTGGAAAGAGCTGTGGAGGTGCAATCAAATAGCAGCAGTGGCCCAGCCTGCTCATGCGGCTGCAGGGACTGCAAGGCAAGCTGAAGCAGCTTGTTAAGAAATACTTCAAGCAAAACTAAACAGAGAAAATCATTGTAAGGAGGAAAGGGGAATACTTCAAATGCAACCCAAAATGATTATTCTGCAAATAAGTGCTGCCTTCAATCTCAGTGAAAATACCCTTTTGCATAATGTCAGATACAGAAAAGAGCAGTGCATACATTAACATGCAGAGCAAGGGGTGAGACGCCTTTGAATACACACACCAGAGACCCACAGCAAGGCTTTGGAGGAAACCAGTTCCCTGCTCCATTTCCCTGATGCCCTGATGAAAGCCTTCCTCTGCTGCTTCAGCCAACAGCTCAGCCTCACTGGTGGAGCGATGAGGACTAGCTGTGGAAAGAAGAGAGCTCAGTCCACCACCGGGCACTGTTCCATGCTCTCAACTCCGGCTCACTGCCAGGGCTTGCAGCAGACCCGATGGCTTCTTCACGGGGCAGCCATCACCACAGCCCTAGTGATGCACAGGACACTGAGCTGCTGCCTGACATCCCCTCTTGACACCCAATGTCAGCAACAAAAATGGGAACAGAGTTGCTCATGTCTGAGAGCAGCTTAGGAAATATTCTGCCAAGTTTCTTTGAAAAAAAAAAAAAAAAACCTTAGCTAGATTAACAATGTAAATAGAGACCAGCCACCCTGGATGACTTATTCCTTCTTTTCTTAAAGCCACTTTAATTCCACTTTCAATCAGGGTGCAGCAGGATTTGGTGTTTCACCCCTGCAACACACTGTCTCTAAGCACCATGGAAAGAATTCCAGCATGTACTTAGCACTCTTCTGTCAGACTGGGGTTGTAGGTCTATTTCCTCTCCCTGGGTGTTCGTTTGTGATTTTTTTGTTATTTCTATTTGATTGTTTGTTGGCTGTTTTTTGTTGTTCTGGTTTTTTGTTTGTTTTTACATGTTTGCCAAGGGAGGTGGTGGAGTCACCGTCTCTGGGGGTGTTCAAGGAGAGGTTGGACGTGGTGCTTGGGGACGTGGTTTAGTGGGTGACATTGGTGGTAGGGGGGTGGTTGGACCAGATGGTGTTGGAGGGCTTTTCCAACCTTAATGATTCTGTGATTCTATGGCTGGCCACACAGATGAACACAGACACACACGGTGATACAACACAGTGATGCAACCCTCACACAAACACATATGGTAAGAATGTCCTAATCCTGTCTTCCTCTCCAGTGGATCAGGATGTAGGTCCACTAGCGAGACACACACATGCACAGGCACACACACTGTGGATCCCTCCAGGAAAAGGACTTAGACACCCATTCCACCCTACAGATGGCCCCTGGAGCCCCACGGGTGCCCAGTAACCCGTGTGAACCTCCTGGTCCCTCCCATAACCAACTCTCAGGCCCTCCTGACTGCCCATTACCAAGCCCAGACTGGGGAGCTGTTTCACTGAGTGAGTTACCGGGGCTTCCCTTCTGCCCTTGGGTCCCTCTGTTCTTTCACATGTGTGTGGAGATGGGCTTTTATTCCCATAATATATAAACTTGAGTTAGCATCTGCACTTTGTGCTGCAATGAGAATTTCTGCTATAGAAATTACAGCATTAGTGGATATTTAAATTTTATTCATGTGATCAGTAAAAATGTGTACCTTTTAGAAATGTCTTCATGTTTCTGCCCTGTAGAATAGACATAACTTGCTTCAGATGGGTTGAGATTTATCAGAAAGGATTAAGGAAAAGATCATGCTGTTACTGCAGCTGTTACCTTATGTCTATGTTTTCTCCTACACCCTATGCCCAAAGTAGAGTTTCTTTTGTAGAACAATTAAAAATCTTAGGAATGAGATAGATAAGGATATTCTGCACCTAGTTTTATATTTGAGACATTTCCAGACAATTCTTCTATTTCCATTTAGTAGGTCTCTTACAAAGAAAAGAACATAAATGATTAATGGAAGACAAGTCATTTTTGCTTTAATTATTTCTACCAGGCTCCTGTTGGTGGGGTTACACCAGAGATAAACTGTACCAGTCTACTTTGTACTAATCAAAACACATAAGCAAATAGTTAATCAAATTATTTCAGAAGTTGCTTCGTAGTGTTTGGTGGTTGTTCATGCTCATTGCTGCAAGGCCAAAATCAACTTGCAGGCTCTTGCCTTTCTTGCCAATCTGAAAATATATGTAATTCTGCAGGAAAATAATAACGTTCATGTACTTACAGCAGAGGTTTTGTGTCATCAAACGCTACGTGTTCATGCTCGCATATGTTATTGTTCTTAATGTTCTTAAATTGTTCTTAAATAATTGTACCTTCAAATCGCATCAGTAAAAGCATTACCAGGATTAGTGGGGAAACATTTTTGGAGCAAACCCCCACTCCGGAATACAAAATTTCCTATTGCAGATCTCAACTTAACTGAAATCAGTGGGACTTAGCACAGCTCCTATAAAGCCAGCAGCAAAATTTCTGGCAAATTTAGAGGGAGAAGGATCAGTCCCTTTTATATTATACACTTCCTTTTCCTTCTCATCTATATAGTTGAAAATCCTGAGTTTGTTTCCAATTATCTTTTATTAAGCTTATATAATAAAGTGGGCTTTTTAATTACAGAAATAAAAATATGAAAAACAATTTGAATCACAAATGATTCTTTCTGCCAACAGAGGTGGAAGATAATTACCACCACAGTAAAGTGTTATTTCTAAAAGACACCAAGAGAGAAAGAGCCTTTTAGAGCCACAAGTGGCAATTACACACTCACCTCTCCAGGAATTTCCACGGCCACTGAACACTGTCAGTGCTTGTGTGAAAAGCCCCTCAGTATAATATTCCAGTATCTCTCGTTAGCACCAAGATAGGTTACAACCTATTTTGAAAAATAAAAATCTAGAACAACGGCAGCAATATTACAGATGCAACAGATTTGTGCAAGTCTAATGACTGAAACACCCACCACTGCTGCTGCCAGGTTAGCGGTGTAGGAATTGTGGCTGTAGGCAAGTTTTAATTGCCTGTTACGTGTTCTCTTCTATGGGCTTTGCTGTGCGCAGAAGCTGACGACGGTACTTTAAAAAAAGTGTCTGCTTGAGCCCTGTCTTACACCACTGCCTTTGGTGAAAGAAGATGCTGACAATGAGAAGCAGCAGTAAAAAAAACACTTGGGTGTAGAGACAAACTTTAGATGGCACTCAGCGGGAAGCCATGTGTGGTTCGGAAGTGCAGGGGTATATTAGATTACAAGAGTGCAGGCTAAGTAATGAAAAAGATGCAGAAGCACATTCTGCAGTTATGAATCATTTTTCTATCACAACGATCATTTTTATTAGCTACAATACTAATTGAGTTTCTCTGCAGTTACTTCGGTTCATGTCATTATTAGCAGAAAATAGATTAAATTGTGAATCAGAGCCTGTGGTGATCTCATGGAGGTAGGTTCATAATGAAGGACTGGAAGCTCCAATTTCTGCAGCTATCTGGAGTTGTAAAGAGAATTTACTGGGCTCTCACTAGAGATCCTCAGCTTCTCAAGCTGACAGATGTTTACATGGCACAGAAAAACTGGGAAGTGTGGAAAAAAAATATGATGTATAGGAACCAGTGATGGTTCCCCTACTGCTGTGAGTATTTTAGAGCCTTCTTAAGTGTGTGCTAGAAGACAGGAGCAGTACTACAGCCCACTCACCTGCCTTTCATGACTCAAAACCATGCTATATGGTTGTGTCCTCTGCCTGCAGGCCTTAGGGGCAGAGCTCTATGCAAAGCAGATGTGACCCATAAATATGGCTCAGCCCTCATGCTTGACCCTTAGAGACAGCTCTGTGGGAATAACATCAGCATCAGTATTACTTTATCATATAGTACAGGGGAATATCTGGGAACAAATTCTAAGCAAAACTATTTCAGAATTATACTTTTTTCCACGTGAAAGCCAGTCTGGCAAATATGCCTTCTGCTGTGTCACATGGATCAGTCTGCAAATAACAACAAAAACAGTTGCATGAAAATTATTCAAGAAAAATCTCGACTCTTTTTTTTTTTCTTCTTTTTACTGTAAAATATTTTGTATGCATTTGTGTTTATTCAGTTCTCTTCCAGGTCAGAAAGGTTATCAAGAAATGTCAGCAAATGATTTTGGAGATGTAAAATGGGAGGATAGTCTCTACGGGTAAAACAAAAAACCAAAATCAATTGAAACAAATGTATGCAGAAGAACAGGAGAAATGCCATGTGCTTACTTACATGTATAAGCCTTTGATTTTTTTTTACCTGCATTTTTCTTCCTGCAGAGCTCTATGCTCTGCATTTTTTCATCAGCTATGTTCATAGACCTCAAATTTACAACAGACCTTACCTCTCTCAGTCTGTGAAATTTCACCTAATGTCCATTTGCATGGAGCTGTAACTGCTTTTGGCTAAAACGTTGCCTTCTAGATAAATATTTAGAGCTGAACCATTCAGCACTCTCTTTGATAGTGTGTTGTAGGAGATAATCACTGCCACCACTGAAGTTCTGAGCTCTGTTTTCTGTCTGAATTTGTCTAGCTTTAGTTTGACAAACTGGCTGCTCACAGATCTTCCTGTCCTTAAAAGCTCTTAGGTACCAAATATATTTTTCCTGGGAGGTACTTACACACTGTAAGGAGCCATCTCTCTTTCCTTTTTGATAAAGCTAACCATTGTGATGTCTCAAAAATTTATATTATTAGGCATGTTCTCTGGCTGCTAATCACATTTAAAGCTCTTTTCAGCAGTTGTTTTAATTTCTTACTTTGTTGTTTGTTCAATGTTTGCCCTAGGGCTATTCATATGTATCTGATGAATTTACTGAGAAAATAAATAAATAAATAAATAAATAAAAGTACCTTCTTAGCTTCCCTTTTGCTAGGTTAAAGAAACAAAGTCTTATTATGTAGAGTTCCCATTCCACCATCCTGCTAGCTTTTTCCTGCTCCTAGTCAACACCTAAATCCCCTTTCTTAAACAGGTGTGACTAGAAATACACACACTCATTTTAATCATCATCTTTGCCCTATCACAATGATTTTTCTTCTGATTGCCTCAGAAGTCTTTGATGTTTTTTATTGTTATTCTTGTTTGGTTTGGTTTGGTTCAGTTTGGTTTTGTTTTTGTTTTTGGTTGGTTGGTTTTTATTCATTTCCACAAGCTGTTAAATATTAATGTTTGTGCCTCTGAAGCACATATATATTTTCCAGTCTGAACTTTAAAGTATTCCTACTGTCCTTGGCAGTAGATAAGTTCTGGAATATTCAAATAATGTCTTTTTCAGGCACTCCCCTGATGTCCATATCTGCTCCCTGGTGTCTGGTGATAACCAGCAATCTATGTGGGCTGTCTGTGCCAGTATCCACTGCAAATGGATGTGCTCAGGAATGAATGGGACAGAGCAGGGCTCTGCAATGACTTCAGAAACCTTCCTTCAATTGTACTTTATAGATAAATACAAACATATCCCTGCCTCCAGAAGAATACCTGATAGCCACATTTATTCTCTCTTTTAGAAATCATAAACCAATTCTTGCTGCTTAGCTGTGGTTACTCACTAAAAGATGGATCATTTGCTAAAGGACTGAAAACCTTAAGTCATTTCAAACATCTAAAGATGCGAGCCTCATGCTCCTCACAGACACAAAGGAAACTCTTTCTCAGAAATCAGCAATGGCAGCCAGTAGCCAAAAAGATGGAAAAATACACAGGAAGTTTATTCCTTGCAGCAGCTTTTTTCAAGCCCTCTGCTCTTGAAGGCAGCCAACCTTTTATTTGGGGAATTATTGCTGTGGGATGTGGCTGCTGGATAGCCAAGGTCATTTTGAAATGTGCATGTCACCAAGAGGGGCACGTTCAAGCATCAGTGGTACAAAGTTGAGATCATTTACTGTGACTTCCCAGAATGCACACATTAAGGAATCAATTTGGCTTTTGGCCTCCCTGCATTTAACTGACTGGTAGCTACTTATGCAAATAATAAGAGCATCCGCCATTAAAATTAATGCTGAGATTCACTGTATTTCATTGGAGCAAAACTGAAAGTCCTGTGAAAGAAAGGGGAGGGACAAAACGATCTTGTTTTACCATTTTTGATGACTCTACTCTTCTAAAAATAAAAAGAGAATAAAATATAATAAACTCATTTTTCATGTGAACACATCTCTAAGTATTAATAGTAACCTAACATGTCCTAAAGGGATGTCAGAAGAAAACATCTGATTAAAGAAATAGGAAGAGGACATCTTAATATGACTTAATGTCTCAGTCTCCTGTTGCAAATTGCCTAAAATGTCATGCTCAGCAAGTAAAAGGGTACGCTCCTGAATGTGTATTTTCAAATAGCCTATAGTATGACTTTGAAAGAACTCCTGCTGTGTAACATCGGGACTCGGTGCAAAAACAGCAGCTGAGATCAATACACACACTCCGAACTGTGCAATACTGATAGCCCATTAAAGCAGTTCTAAAATCAATGGAGTATTTAACAAGGTGCTAATGTAACTCCGTTGAGACCGAGAAAGTGAGCCTGCTTTGTGTAACGTGCTTCTGAAATATTTTTGTGGAAGTATTTTGTATTTCTGTGGATGCTTGAGAAAAGCAAGGATACACCTGATAACCGATTGGTCTTCGTGTATGCCTTCGCTGTGCCCTGATGTGGCAGCAAACCCCCTAACCAGGTGCTGTAATAATGCTGCTCTGTTAGAGCCAGCCCCAACATGAATCCAGCCCTGTCTAGCAGTGGTACAGAATGGCATCTCACTAGTGATCCCCAGCACCCTCAGCTGTTGTTCTGGTACGCTGACATGAGGCTTACCAGAGCTACAGAAAACACTGCTCAGAGCAGCCTCCTCAGCTGCTGCCAATTACTTGAACTCCCGTGGAGTGAACTATAAAGGAAATTCCTCAAAGGTCACTTCTGACTTAATGCAGGCCGGTAAACTGCCCCCTGTTAACATCCAGGATACAGAGTAGAAGCCATGGCAGCAATATTGATGGAAAATTCCTTTTCCGCATGGAAATGCATGACCAACAACTGCTACTGCTTGGTCCCGAAATGAGACAGGGATGAGGGAACTGGAATGACATTGCTGCAATTGCCCACTTTGATTATCTGGTCTCAGGCAGTGGCTTCATGCCAGTTATCTACAGCAGAGGCAGTATGAGAAGTTCCTGGGCTGTTCATTTATTCCCCCCCTCACAACATAGTTGACTGCAAACCTCAGTCGTGCAGGTATCTGTTGGGAGCATAATCTAAACTGGACTGGTGAAATAATCCATGTTTTTTTGGTTGGTTGGTTGTGTGTTTTTGGTTTGGTTTGAGTTTTGCTGCTGTTGTTGTTTTAAAGCAACCAATGACTAGCATGCAAAAATAATTCACCTTGATCCAATTGCAGAGGTGGTTTTGGACATGGTTAACAAGCATCAGTGCAACTGAGGGTGCTCTAAATTACAGGCTGGGTGTGGAAAGTCTTGTATCCCATGAAAAAAGTATGTGTGGAAATATACCCAAAAAAAGCATATGATGAGCAGCTCACTGCTGGAGGGCTCAGTAATCTGTTCTGCCACCCCAGTCACCTACTGTAGGAAGCTATCGGAGGGTGTCCCTGCAATATAAATTAAGTACTAACAGTATGCTGATCGACTGAGAAAACTTCTGGTCATATGCAGGAAAATCAGGACATTTAGGAATCTGTGTCTGAACTATGGAAATTGTTGTTCCAAAGTTTTTCCATGGTACGGCATTTGCATAGAAAAATTAGAAACAAAAACTGATTAGGAAGTCAATGAAAAAGGCAGACACAGCTTGCAAAAGTTACATCAGGCTTTTTATCTCAAGAAACTGACAGTACAGCAGGCAGGTAAAAGGAAAAAGCACTTGGGCTCCATATCCCTGTTCCAATCAATATCTGAAGCCCTGGTATTGCACACTGCATGCCAAGAGGGGAGATGATTTCTTTCTTTTTCACTCATTCATCTTGTTTTCCTGCTTTCCATTCTCCCTGATCCTAGTCACCTCTTTCTGTTCCTTGCCTTCTGCCAGTTTAGTTATGAGATGTTTTAAATTCACTAATCCAGCAATATATCACTTTGGGGGATTCAGTCTTCTCCTGGGTAAGTTTAATTAGAATATTGGGGGGTCTGGGGAGTGTTAGATCTAGCACAAAGTGCACAGCTAGGAAGCAGAGAAGTGGTGTTGGGGAGGGCAGGATGCCCTTGCCTTCAATTTCTCATTGTTTGCTTAATGAAGTAAACTCAAGTTCTTTTCAATGGATGTTCTCAAATTATTTTCAGTAGGATATCATGCTGCAGTCAGTAGTCATTCAAGGTAATATTAAATTGTGGTCATATTCTTTGGGTCTTGATTTCAAGAATCTGGGCTTATCTACTACCTGGCAATAATTAGAGATGCCTCTGAAAAATAGGCTCTTTTTGCCTGGCCGCTGGCATTAAACATCAGCATATTACTAAAGCTTGGCACAAGGCATTGCTTTAAGACCATTTTTAATAACACATATCCATGTGCAATTATAAATCAAATAGCTTTATAATTAAAAGACATACTTGGCCTTTTTTATCCTGTGAAGGTTTGCATGAAATTGGAGCCTTGCTGTGGTGGTGGTTGTTTTTTCTTTTTTTTTAGGTAATTGAACCTTTTCACAAATGACTTCTTCATTCCTCTTAATTAAAATGTATAACAGCTTTTTATTTAAAGAGCACGAATTCATCAAAACAAATAACAATGCAAATTGTCACAGAATTGTTGCGTTTGTGTTTCCTTGTCACCTACCCAGAGATCTAGGAAGTGATGCAGAAGTGTAGATGACATTTCTCTCATTGTCGCTGGTGGCACTACAGATTCCTGGCACTCCTCCGCCTGTTCTCTTCTAGGACAGCAGAGACAGCAACTGTTTTTGGAATGTTAGTGCATTTTGCATCTCACTGACAACATTCTTCTCAACTAAATTATCATTTTACCTGCTCCTCACAACTGAAAGTATTACATTTTTCCTTCTCTTCTCCAGGAACTTAACTGTCTCCAAAGGCATTTTTACTCAAAAAGAATCTTACATAATCCCCTTCCTCAGACAATGTGTTTGTTTAAGTTGTCTTTATCTGCCCTATCACAGTACTACTTAATTTCACAGGAAACTAATTTTTATTCTGTAGTAGTCTCCAACTTTCTCATATTATGTCTGCATCATAGCACAGTGCAGTAGCTCTATAATAAAACATGATTATTTATTTATTTTTATTTTGTGGCTGCAGGATATTTTTATTTTTTATTTTTGTAGGCTGCAGTAAATGCATGATCCTATTGGGACACCCTCATTGTCACTGCAGGATTTGAAGTGGCAGGTGTTTAGGTGTGATGCAGATTCATCCTCTGATGCCTGCACTGCCTAACAGCATGAAGGCAAATCCAAAGCTTCTAAAAGCCTGTAAAATGCTGATAATCCTGCTAAGATTTACTGCAGCTGTTCAAGAAAGAGATACGACTGAGTCCTGAGATTAGATTTAAAAAATAAATAAATAAATAAAGGAAACTTTTTTTTTTTTTTTTAGATAAGCAACTCCACTCTGAAGGAAGAAAAGTCTGTAATTCACCTTAAGTACTATCCAAGGAGAAACTAATTCCTTTCAAATGCAGGGTCAAGTTTTATGTGAAGCCATTGTGACCTGTAATCACTTCGGCTATGAATAAACATGTGTGCTCTTCGAAACTGCGGAGTGGAGATAAAATACGGTCACAAACACATCTAGGCAAACTCTCTTGGAGGTCTGTGGAAAGGCTGCCATTGATTTTGACAGGATTTGGATAATGCCTGTAATTCTGTCATTCAGCACAGGTGTTTTTATTCAGGACATTTAGGTTCTCTCAGTGTAAGAACAAATACAGCCCACATTATCAACAGCAGAAACCAGAAAAGCATGGTACTTGTGAAAATTAAGCTAGCAAATCCTTTAGAAAGAAGATGTGTTACCTCCAGATGAGTCCTTCTCAACTGGTGATGAACATCAGTTTAAGTACGAGCTTAAATGGGAAAAAGATTTTCGGCACAGCTGGAAAAGGCAGGCAGAGATTTTGTGAAGCTGGAGGTTACTGCTCTTGTCCTTCATGAGTGGCACTTTGTTTAACATACAAATTCTGGGGTGCTCACTGATGACTGCCACTGCTAACCGGTGGATCCAATTCCTAAAGTAGAGGGAATGAAAATAGATTATTCTGGTTTGTGATGGTCGGTGCATTAGCAAAAGAGCTCACTATTACGGTGATTTCTATGGCTACCAACATCAAGTCACAAATAGCTGTTTCTCAGACACGTCAGCCATAACACTGAGTTCAATTCACAACCCTGAGATCATTTGGGCTAAGTTCTTCCCGATGCACGAAAAACAGGGTCATAAAAAATTAAAATAATGCTCCCAATTGCGAGAGCAATGGGAAGGAAGGAAGCAAGGAGAGAAGAAAACCTCATTTTCCAAAACTTGAAGTATTTGAATTTCAACTTCTGATGGGCCAGAAGTTACAGGGAAATTGGGCCTTTGAGGAGATTTAAAGCAGATCAAATGAGACAGTCATGCTGATCTGCTCTGACTGCAATATCCTTGGCCAGTAGATCAATGGTTGAGCATTAAACTTTGGCACACTGTATAGACCATTGATATTTTTCTGTTAAAAAAAAAAAAAAAAAAAGGCAGAAAATTCCTTCATCGTTCCTGCTTTCCCACTGCATGCCAAGCACTCTTCCTGGGCCACTGAAGGACCTTTCTTTCCCTTTCTTTCTCTTGGACCTCTGCACTTCACTCCTGGGAGTAAGTAGGGGGTATAAGTTGGCTGAGGAGGAGCCCCCTCTCCTTTCCTTAGGATCACTGCCCCGGAATGAGGGAGCCCTGCAGCTTTGCCAGTTATTCTGGAACTTGACAAACAGTAGGAAAAGCCAATAACAAATCTGTACACCAAATCCAAGCAAAGCACCTCCACTGTCTGTAAGAACAGTTGGACAGAAATGAAGGGAAACGAAGCATGCCTCACACGTGGCGGCTCTGTCAGCATGGTCCAGCTGAGAAGATGCCAGACACTACCAGCCCTTCTGTTGAGGACACTCTCATCCAAACTTACGTCCTCCATTTGTGTTCTTGGAAGGGGATTGAGATTTAGGGAATCCCATTTTCTTTTGCAACCCAGCTCCACCTTGGGTGTGAGATTCAGAATTACCCTTGTTCATTGCCCCAGCTAAGGCTCTCAGCTGGCCATTGTTACTGTGATGGGCTAAGCCTTAATAAAGTGTTAACTCTTCAGAAGACTTTCCCAAGGATGTTATAGAAAGGCAGGAATAAACCTGTTCACATGTAACCTTCAAGATCTATATATACATCCAATTTGTTAACCACATTTAATAGGATGTCACAACCAGGACTGGTACACGTGGTTTACTATCGACTGTCAGGTTAAATAGGATGGTAACCACCTCTGAGATGACAATGAATCTGGGGATCGTTATGTCATCCTCTATCCTACAAGCTTGACTTTGAAGTCTTACTTTGAAGACAATCAGGTGGAGCTTTTGTAGATAATTGGGAATTTTTTCTTTGAAAGCCACATGCTTTCACATTGCTGGAATGAAATATTGCAATATTCCAGTGGCACATTTTTAAAATTTTTGCTGGAGGTTTTTGTTACAGTTCTGAATGCATTTTTTTCAATATATATATATATAGATAAATAGATATAGATATATATAAAGGATTGTAAAATGGCAATTAAATGTTGTGAACTCTGAAGGTAGCCACTCAAAGTTTGAGCTTTCTGGGAAGCACCTCTATATACACAGGTATAAATGATGCTGATAACTTAAGGCATGGAGGACAGCAAATCCACAAGTTGCAGAGATATCCGCATTGTTTGCTACTGAAAAAAAATATCTATATTTACAGTCTATTTAGGTGAAGAGATGTATTCTAATTCATGAAACTTATCAGAGCTGAAGGGCTATGTTTTAAATAGCATTCTCTGTTGCCTGAAAGCCTTTATTTCAAAGCATAAGACAGAAGTAAACGTGGTCTGTTTCCTGAAAGCAAAAGTGGCAGTGCTGACAAACGAAATAGTGAATAATACAATGAAAGTAGTCTGTTCTTCCTCTAATATGAGTTTGGAGATGTCAGTGCTGGTACTCTTCAGTGTAATAACATTGTGCATTATTAAAGACAAGATCTCAACAGCTGCTTAATGTTAATATAAGACCCCTGAACATATTCTGAGGGAGTCCATATCAGTTCAATGTAGGTACTGCAATTCTAACTTACACTGTTATTACTGCCTTCTCTTATACTTCGAGAGTTTATTTTATTTTGTAAGGCAATCATTAATCCCTTCTCTAAAGAGAATCAACCAACTCTCTTCTGGTTGTCCTTTCTAAAAATAAAATAAATAAATAAATAAATGCTACCCACAGTTTTCATAGCCATATTTGAAGGAAGAGAAAGTTATTTCAGTTAGCTGAATCTCTGCATCCTTTTCCTAGAGTCTCTGCATTCATGTCCCCATTCTTTCCTTTTCCTTGAGCAGAACCCCACTGCTCCCATTTCTCAAGACAGCACTGCTGGCAGCAGCTGTGAGCAGATTCATGAAGAGCCTCATGCAGGACCTGAGCTTAAATTCCGGCTGTTCACATGCTGTGTGCTAGCATATGTTATAAGCAACTATAAATTGTGTACAGATGTGTGCTTGAATTCCAGTGTACCCAAGCTAACAACGAAGAGTAACATCTCATATGCTTTGTAATTATACATAATGAATGTGCTGTCATATAACAGAGTCCGTGGATTTATCCAGTGGCTTTGGCAGCAAGGAGTAAGAATTACCGTGTGAATTTTTAAACAAGATTTTTAGTATGGGATATGCAAACCGAAGAGAGGAGGCTGATTTCTCAGGAACGTTTTATAGACGAGGCTAAGCTTAAATGAACATGCAAGCCAGGACTTGAGAAAGGTTTGATTAGAGCAGGTTTTGAAAGCCTAGAGACAAAAACACTTAGATAAAAGCAAAAAGAGAAAGTATGCAAACATTGTCCTAGATGAAAACGCCAAGTGCCAATAATCAGTAACTGGAGGGAAGTGCAGTAAAGGAAATGGAAGGTGGCTCTAAAGAATCTGCAGGAAGAGCCGGGCTGAGGAGGGATAAGAATCCTTGATGCACTTTCCCAGGGCTTGTGCACATTCTCTGCTGTCCACTTCTGCAAAGGTAATGGTTTTCCTGTCTACCAAGTGAAGATTAGTGTGTTGCTCTCTATACATCAGAGTTTGGGGAATAAATGCCAGGAATAGCTACCATCTTCGTTGCCTGGGAGCCCTCATCTCAGGCTGTATTCCTCATTGCCCTTGTACCAGTTGTCTCCTTCCCATGGGCCCAACAGAATGGACACACTAGCTTTTGTTCCTTCTGACCTGTGGCAAATACCAAGCAGATAAATGCAGCCTGCTTAGAGCAAATGACTCTTTCCTTTAAGCTGTGTGAACAAAGCAGTAGAGGAAAGAAAAAAGAAAAAAGAAAAAAAAAAAAAAAAAAAAAAAAAAAAAAACCACAAGGAAAAGGCCTGAACACAGTCTCAAAATGAGAAGGTAGGTTAGCTAGCAACTGGTAGAAGATCAGGCTTCTGTGGCCTCTCCCACCCAGAGCCTGAGTCTCAGCATGTGGTTTAAGCTAATCTAAAACAAGGTTGCTCTGATCCCACTGTCTTGCCCATTTCGAGCTCTTTATGCCTTTCTCCTTTGTGACTTTAGCACAGGCATTCGTTTGATTGCACAGTGAAATAGTTCAGGGAGCTGGAAAAACTGAAAGCTTACCATGAAATAAAATAATTAGCTTTCAGCCAGGTCAGTTCTGTGAACAGGATCTGCGTGAAGCCAGAGAGATGCCAGGGCTAATGCAAGAGAAGGGATGAAGGTGTGTAGCGTAGGCCATAGGGAAAGCACAGGTTGCACTAATCCAGTCCTAGATTGCCTTAGGCTGCCCACGGAAGCACACCCTGATGCCTCCCAGCAGGCATCACAAGCTGTTTTGCAATCCCATAGATAAATGTTTGTTCCTTCTGGGTAAGAAAGAAACCTTTTTACAATAAAATAAAATAAAATAAATAAACTAAGATGTTTTGTGTTTCCTCTCCCCCAGGTTGTCATCCTGATTGAAAGAGGACTTGTAGGCTTAATGACAGCACTATCCAACAGGTAGGACTAGCAAATCATTAGTGAACAGTATCAGCTCTGGCAGAGATGGCTTTCAAGATTCATCCTGTGTTTGAAGGAGATTTGCTACATCAAAGATGAAAAATGTATTAATAACAGAAAAAAATAAATAAATAAAAAACATTGCAGTTTGATCATTGCAGTTTGATTATATCTTGCATTTTTGTTATTCAGCTTGCATTTTTATTATTCAGCTTACCTTTTTGTATAGATCTGATGCTTGTATTACACATTCCAGTGCATTTCTCCATACATATAGTACTTGCATCATTTGGCAGAGAACATGAAAACAAAATGATGATCAGACTTTCCAGACTGTGCTATTAAAGTGTCTGTTAACAGAACAGACATGCAGTTAAATCACTTCATATTAAATCAGCAACATTCCTAACCCTGAAGCATGGCATCTTATTATTTATTGACTCTTTACTCTTGACTCTTTGGACTCCTCATATCTCATGAAGCTGATTAGCTACATATCTGATGGTTGTTTTCTCCTCTCTTAAAATCCTGTGGCTTAATCTGTGCAGGTCATTTTGTGTGACCCACTTTCTCCAAACTTGTGATACTCTGTGGTACCCTCGGAGCCTACCTTACAGCGCTGCTCTAGCTTAACACTGGCCAGTCTCCAGGCTTTCTCTGCTGCAAACAAAGAGCTGAATGCTCCCATCCCTTATCTGGGAGGGACAGCTGCGGCTGTTCTTCCTAGTTCAATTTTAACTGTATATTTCTGAAAGATTAAGTGCTATATACAAAATTCAAAGTGAATATCTTTTGAAAAAATATCAGTGGAAAACATTTAAAAGCACAGAAGGACTAACACTATGAAGGCTGTGGCTCAAAAATCCCAGGTAACATTAGCTTGTCTGCCTACAGGCTGTGCCTGTCAATGAGCTACACAGCTTTTTGCTCTTTTATTGTCCCATTGCCTTTTCTTGCACTGGATGCTATACTATTTCCCTGAGACTTTTCACAAGGCAGATTATATTTGACCACATTATGTAGCAATGTTTCCTGATGTTCTGGAAGAACCGGTGTGAATTACAAGACATTATGCCATATAATGATGGTAAGACGTCGCAAACTGCTACTGTCTGAGTAGTTTCTAGGCCAGGTTAAAGTGCAGCAGAGGAGCAGGACTTAGTGACAAGCTATGGCTGGAGGGATTTTTGTAAAATACAGTCTTTTCTCTGAGTGTCTTAAACTTCACCTTAAGTGTCATTGTGCGGGGCAATGGAAACCACAGCCTCATTCAGGAAAGGAACTCAGGAGCCAAACACTGCCCTTACAAGGCTTAGGGACCCTGAATGTCATCTGTAGCCTGGCAGACTAAGTAAAAGCAGGCCAAAGAGCCATCAGCTGTTGGACCAGAGTCAGTACATTAGAGCTGGACTCAAATACTTAGTACAAAGGGTAATTTTGGAGCAAGGGTAAGTAGAATATGAAGGTAGTGTACCATACATGGATAATGATCCTGGCCTGAAAAATAAAACATTTTATTTATTTATTTATTTTCAGATATTGTTCCTGTTTCTGGCAATTCTATTATTTTTTAGAGAAAAACAACATTAGAGGAGTTTCTCTGTCCCAAAGGATTTGTGTTGCTACACCAAAGCATGACTAACTACATTGTTAGGACTTCAGCTGCAAGACTTACCACGCTCCACTGCATTCCCAACCAGCATTCCCTACTTAACAGATAAGAAATTAGTTTTGTGATTAAATTATTTCCATCAAATGCTCTCCTCTTTCAGCTAGGCTGGTTGTCCTTTTGTTGTTTTATTGACCTCTATTTTCCAGGCCATTGCATTTCCAAACAGCAGTCTTCAGAAGCATTATCCCATTAAGGAAACAATTAGTTTGCAGATTTTAACGTATCTGGAGCCTTACTGGTATCTGGTTGCCCTTCTTCATCTGTCAGCTCATTTCATGCGGTTTTGCATGTCTTTCCTGTTGTTTTAATCGATTGCCCTGGTTTAGCAGGGGGAACATTGCCATAGCTGCTAGGAGCGATGCCCAGGTACCAGGCCACACCGCAGTGACACGCGGTAGCACACCTCTGCAGCTTCCCTGATCTCGGAGGCTGAGAGAAAACCACTTGGAAATGTTTGCTATGGGAGGTGATCAGTGGCTGAACATGCGAGGTTGTGCTAAAAAATGTGACATAGGTGTCACAGCAGAGCTTTCAGGGGTTGGTTGAGTTTCTGCAAGGACTTTGGCAGGGTCTCCCCGCCACTGCATGACAGCCCTGTGCAAAAAACAGTATAGGGGCATGGCTTTACTTTCCTCCTTCATTACACCATTGGCCAAAATTTGCCTTGGCAACTAAGAAACCACAGAAACTGTAATTGAGATTCATCCCTACACTACACACATGCTCTTTCTGCCTCCGTCCCTTTCCATATTGCACCAAGTTTCAGGCACGAAACCTGGCTCTGTGGTGGCATTCAAGGTGAACAGCTGAAGGAGTCAGATAGTCACTCTGAATGAGCTCACGGAGCCTAAGTAGCTAGATTAGTAAAGTACAGGTGGGAAAGCGATAAACCCCGCGATCAGAGGCATTTACAATGAGCTGTGAGATTCTGCTTTGTGCTGTTTGTTGCTTTAGGCTGGGATTTTTAAATCCCAGTCTTTGTTGTTTTCCCAGCTTTGTTTGCTCAAGGCAAAGTGATTGTCAAATACCTCACACCGAGGACCCTAATTCTGACTGGGACATCCAGTAATATACATCTTAAACGAGACACAGTCCTGCTCTGCAGAGTGATGTCGTTCTGGTCTTACTGCTGCTGCTATTTCACTGATTTTACCATATGGTGGATGTTTTCAGTATGCTGTTTTCCCGTGCAGGGTTTCAGCCCATATGCCACAGCACGGCGTGATGTACACTAAAGGCCACATTTTGCCAGCTTTGCTCCCCTGCAGCTGTGTCTTGTAAGGTCTGTCCGGTCCCCGAACAGGAAGAGAAAAGACATGCTGGATTTTCCTGCTTCTGAAAACAGCATCATGGCAGGTTAAGCAAATTCCTTTTGACTGATACTGAAGGAAAGCAAGTAATTTCTGAAGACTGGCTTTATAAAGTGACTCTCCCTGTGTGGCATAAGGCTTTGGACTGTGGTTATTTTTACCATCCTTATGTTGTAGCCGGAGTCTTGATTGCTAAAGTCTTCCTTTGCATGCTCATGAATAAAGCGTTCCTGCTCAGTAGCTGATTGCTGGGAGTGCGGCTTCTGTCTCATTGCAACCGTAGGATAGATGCGCCCTCCCGTGTACCAGCTCCGAAGTGTTTTTGCAGCCGTAGCACTCAGAGATCTTACACACACCTCTCCAGAAATCTGGAGATCTGGTTTTCAAACAACGCCTTTTTTTTTTTTTTTACAAACAGCAGCTCTGCCAAAGCTCTTTTTCAATCACACAGAAGTTATTGATATGTTTTTTTGTTTGTTTGTTTGTTTGCTTGTTTGTTTTTTAATATGGAAAAAACGTCGATGCTTAGATTTGCAAAATGTATAGCAACAAAAATAGTGGTGGTGGCTTCCCCCACCCGGCTTTTCTGCTTATGCAGTGAACCCAAGTCAGAAGAAGCAAATTAGTACACGAGGAGCTTTTGCTATTTTCACAGATGGTCTGATAAAATTTCATACAGCTACCTTGCACAAAAGAAGTAAATTCCTGTCAGACAGAGCAGGGTAAAGAAAGAAATATTTCAAAGTAACAGTCACTTTGCATAAGCTTCTCTGAAGAAGTGTAGCACCAGATGTACATATATAATTTCAGGGAACCACTAGAATTTCACTAGCACCACTGAGAAATCTTATATATATATATATATATATATATATATATATATATATATATATATATATATATATATATATATATATATATATATATAATATATATATATATTGACTCCAACACTGTCATCCCTGCATGAATTCACCGTGGAACATTGAATCAAAATGTTGACCATCACTACCTGTGTCCAACAGTATAAATTACTGTATTTTTCATGTGTTTCTTCCTGAAACATCAGAGCATGTCAGTGAAGTGTAAGGTGCCAGCACTGCAGGTCTATACTAGAGGACTCTCTGACCAAGAGGGTTTTTTTTTGTTAACAAGAAAAACTCATGGAATTAATTTTAGTTCAAATGGCAGGAGAGTTATGCCAGTCATATTTTCCCATGGAAATGGCATAGATTGGGACAGGGAGATGTTTCTGTTGCCCAGATGACTGGTCCTTCTCAGCTGCTGGCACATTTCTTTCCCAGAGCAAAAGAGGTTAGAGGCTGCCAGTTGTCTCTGTGCCTTCGTTTCTTCATGGTCCCTGCAACCAACCTGAAGAGATCAGCTGAATAATGTTTGTCACAAACTTAAAATTGAGTACTGAGAATAATGCCCTTGGGTGACAACATAGCTTCCTCCTCCTTCTTTTTTTTTTTTATTTATTATTTTTTTTCTTCTTTTTATACTGGATACTTTTTGTGATACAAATGATGCTAGTACCTTTACTGGGGTTAGAGATATATTGGATTGCTTTTGTTTCAATAGATTATCCGGTTAGATTCATTGATGTCTTTTTATTTATTTATTTTCTGGTTTCTTCAAAAAAGAGTTGTGTTTGTGTCTTTAGCTGGTTTTCAGGCTATTTCTCTTCATCTCCTATTGTAGGTTGAGAAATTCCAGATGTATTTTGTTTCCATTGATCTATTTTGCCTTGTCACCAAAAACTGCAATCTTCTTTCTCTGCTGCATTTATTTCATCAGTAGTCTTAACTGGCAGTTTCTTTAACAGTCCTTGTTCATGGAAGAGATTTTCGTAGCTTTGAGCTACTTCATTTCTCTGGAGAGGAAATTAATTTGCACTTTAAACATAAGCAACACTTAGTCTCCATTCAGAAACTGGCAGCTCTTATGCTGTGGGCTGCCTCAGATCTATCAGTATTTTTTATTTTAGCCCAATTTGTTTCCTTCCTTTAATAAAAAAGAATCTCGGTACTGGGACCTGATTTCAGATCTTGAAATTACACTTCCTTTCACTTGGGCCATCCAAGAAAGAAACCTACCAATTACTTCTGAAGTTAAAATCACTTGCTTTTCAATACGCTGATGCTGCATCACTTCCTCATGTGGCAGCACCACTCAGCGTGTTTTAAAAGCAAAAAGAAAAACAAATAAATAGATGAGCTTATAAAGAAAAGTCTATAAAGGTGGAGGTTGAAGTTTGTGCTATTGCTAAATACTCAAATATATTTACTGAATACAATAAAAACTTACTGCATAATATGAAAGTCTAGCAAGACACTTTACAGTTCCAACACATAATGTCCGAAATTTGACGACAGTTCCAATATTATATAGAAATGTTTCCCAGAGGACCTTTTAGAGTGAGCTTAAAACATAGCTGGTAGTATTTATTAGTCACAAAAAGGTTGTCCATGATACATATTCTTATACAACACAGGCCTCAGGATCCCAAAACAATGCTGTCTGAAAACAAACATTATTTTAATTTATTTTAGCTATATCAATCCTTTCTGTATTAATCCAAATCAGGTAGATACCTAGGATGAGGTCCATAGTACATCATCAGTTACAGCAGCTATTCCCTCTGAACCACCATTTTCCTCCAACCGTTTTTGGTATCCCCAAAGTTTGGATGAAAACTGGTGTTGGCCTGCCTGTCAGAAAGGATCTACATGAAGAGCTTAGAGAAGTTTAATAAACTGAAAACAATAATTTAGACTGAAAAGATACATCTTCAAAATATTGCCGCTCCTTAAATTGATGCCGTTTCCCCTAGATCTCCCAGATTATTTGAAATTGAGAGCAACACTGCAGTCTTAGAGAAACTGTCTATATCCAATCTAGTTAGCAAAAGAGGATTACACAGAGACTTGGCATTTCTGCAGTCTTATTTTCATCCATAAAGATGAATGCAAGGTTTAAAAAGGCTTTGAGAACCAGTCTAACCACTGATATGCAAACCCTGTATGTCACCTACTATTCTATACAAGTACTTTTTAGATAGCTGTTGAACTCATGCTAAACCTAAGTAGCAACCTCCAATTTTACGATTGCTATTGCTTTTGCTTGATATCTGTACTCTTCAACAAACGGTCTAGAATTCCAACAATAAAGTTACCTTTCTCCTGCAGATTAATAATGTTATTGGTGGGTTGCTCTTATTTTTTTTTTTCTATTTTTTCTTTTTTCTTTTTCTTTTTTTTTTCTTTTATTTTTATAAAACACATCCAGTCAGGAAACCATTAGGTTGTTTTGTTGCTGGCATGGTGATAGTGTTTCTGTCTTCCAAAGAAATATGCAGGTATATGAAGTGAACACAGTTTCATGCTAATTTGTGGCTTGGGAATCTGGTCAGCTAAGCAGGACATCCTTTGGAAATTTCTCAGCTCAACTCCCTGCCAAATAACTGTGTTCCAGCTCACGTTTCCCTCTACCATTTGGGAATGTCTTCCAGGACACCCAGAGATGCACAGCCATGCCTGTGAGATAGGAGCTTTATCTTCCCCAGTGCCTGGCAAACAGATTATACAGTTTGGATGCTACTTAAATAGGAAGAGTAAACCCTACCATTGCTATTACTTTTGGTTAGACAGAATGGGAAATTGTGTCCTATAAATTTTTCTTGGCAGCCTATAATATTTATTTACATAACAAGTGGTAGAAGATCCCAGCGCAAAGATCCCATTTGAAAATGAAGTAATTTGTCAACATTTCTTTTTTCACTCATTTCAATTTGCATGCAAGGATACTAAGTTTTATCTCTGGCTGTGCTACAGGGCTATAGTTTATTCACAGCAGGAAAGATAGCAAATATAAACAGCAAGCTAATGGACTGAACCGCTATCTAGCTGCAGCTAAAGCATAGCTAAGTAAGATTGGTGTTACAGTACAGTAGCTGCAACAAACAAATCAATATGTGTCCTTCAGATTATAGCTTATTCGGTTCATGTGTATTATAAAATTTGAACTTCAAGTATGCATTTTGAAAATGCATTTGACAGAATTTATGTCTGATTCTTTCCAAGGTATGTATGGAAATGTTGTTTCAAATTAATTGAAGTTTATTTAATTGAGTTCAAACTGTGAAAATGACAATGCTGACAGCTCAATAAGGGTTCATCTCCCAGAATCCTACAATGCTAGAGGGGAGATAGAGAAATTTTTAAGGTGCCGTTCACTTGGCATAATTCAGAGGTCTACTTATGGGCATGGGGAATGGCACCTGGAAGGAGCAGTTTCCCTCCATTGACTGCAAAAGAAGAGCGAGACAAGCTCAGAAGTAGAGGCCTACATTTCTGATGCATTTACAACTGGAAAGATAATAACTTGAAACAGCGTGGCAAAGTGATTACTTAACCTAGCTTGTCTTTGTTAGGTCAACCAACTGGCTGGCCCTTACCTTCAAAACATTTGTGTAAGGTTTCTCAAGCAGCCTCCATACTCAGAAAGTAATGGCTGCATCATTGGAACATGATGTCTGCTGCCCCGTATTCTGATGACAGCAATACAGAGAAATGCATTCCTTCTTCAAACTTACAGGAAATTTTTCACAGATTTAGTAATGACAAAATATCTGGGAAAAAAATGAACAAGAAAGCCGTTTTCTTTTCTGAGATGCCAACTTCTTTTATCCCTGCATGTGAAAGCCAAATGATTTGTTTGCATGTGATCATATATTCTGTAAGAGTGCAGCAAATCCTCAACAATGTCCTCAGATAAATTTTTACATGATCAGACAGGATGTATAGTATTACATTTTTTTTTCCTACAGATATATAACTTATTATTAACTGGAGTATAAAAGTGCTTCTACAAGAACTGTTTTGAGCTGGAGTTATTGACTATTTTGCAGTCCAAAAGCAATGAAAAATCACCAAGTCTGTTCGATTGCCTTAGTTGTTAAAATGACATTTTATGAGTGAGATAGCCAGCTAACTATTGATAAGCCTGGGCATCTTGTTACCTCATGTGAGCTGTCATGACAGCTACATATTTTGTATTATTTACACTGCTAAAACGGTGAACAGATGAAATGGGCTGGTAGCAGGCACTGGTCACTTGAAATCTCTGTTCTGTCTTTGGGAAGATGAAAATACATGAAAATAAAAATCCTGAATTTCAAAAAGCTTGTATCAGGATCCTGAGTTGGCACATGAAGTTGTCCAAGTACTTCAAGAAGTACATTGCCTCCATCCTTTCTGTTAAATCAGAAGTTAAAGGAAATAAAACTCTTCTATTGCTCTGAAATTCATCATGGTTCTCCTCCCATGAGGAGGATCTCTGAGTAGACCTAGGGCAATGATGGTGGATAAAAAATACCTAGAATTAGAGGAGTAGGCTTCAAAATCCAGATCTTACGGAACTGAAATGTCAATTGTGAAGGAAAATCAGGAACTGGCAAATCACATTAAATATGCACACCAAATCTTGGATCAAATCAATTACCTGGCTAATAACAAAGGCAGATCAACAATCATCACAGCAGATGTGTGGTAGAAATTTTGGTACTTTCTGACTTATGTCTCTAGGTAGTTCTGTATTAGGAATGAAATGACTTTCTGTATTGTAATTCAGACTTTTCAGCTTGTGCTTGGAGCATAAGCTCCTGAAGATCTCCATACATGGTAGCAAGAAATTCAGACGTTCATTTTCTACATTGAGGACGTTTGTTCACAAGCATAAATCTGGAAGTCCAGTTCAAACCACTATGCCTTCCTGACAGTGCATGTTAATTCCCGTTCGGAAGCCTACAGGAAATTCTTCTGGCCGTAGAAGTCTGAGTTTCTGAGCACTTGTCTCTGAGATGCTTTCCGCGGTATTAGAGCTCTCTCAGCCTCTTACTTCTGGCACATCTCTTGACTCATAGTGGAGTATATACAGAAGACTTGGAAGTGTTAACAAGTTCTTTGATGTAGCGCCATAGCAATTTAATTATTTACTCCAGTGCTGCCTCAGCTATCCTGAACTTGAGAAATCAGATCGGATGCAAGATTTTAGCTGTTACTTACATAACCAGAAATGATGTGGAATTAAATTGCTCAGGAAATTTGCTCTCTCTCCATCATGTGGTGATTTGAAGCACTTGAGCTGAAGTTATTTTCCATGGCACAGTATCCTCCATGAGTGACTGCTGGGCTGGGAGCTTTCCTACCTTGTCTCTGCATTTCCAATCTCCAAAGAATTTAAGGCACTGTAAAGCACTTATCCCCCCTGATACCCCACACCCCTCATCCTGTACCCAAGGAGGAAGTGACCTGAAGTATGGATCAGATTTTTGGCAAGTCCTTACTCTTGCAATTCACTTTTAAAGCTGTGGGATGCCTGCCCAGAACATTAGATATTCAGAGCTGCTGTTGTACAAGACAACGAACAGATAGCTTTAAGCTATGTCTCCCAGCGCATTTCTTGTGAGACCTCAGGACCTTTATTCTGTCTTTCTTGATCTCTTCTGCTTTTGAAAAAGTCATTTGAAAAATCTTCCCTTGTTGATTTTCTGTGGGATCTTCAGAAGATTATAGCGGACGGAGAAATACAAATGTCAATGTGAGAAAACAGTATGACTACAATTCATCAGCACTCAGGGACGTAACAGTAAGGTTGCCCACTGAATCCCTTTGTTTCTCTTTTTCCTTAAATGATGTATTTTTAAGCAGAGAAGTTATTAACTTTGCCTTCCATATAACCAGCCTTGTATATTTTTCTCACCTGATGCATGCTGATTATTGGAAGTCTCACACTACCTTCCTTGATGTAAGGGATTTGAGCTCCCCATATGAACAGGGCATCTTTCCTTGTTAATCTACTCAAATCATCATTAAGTTTCCAAATCTTATTGCCTGTTTTGCTATCTCTTACTGTTTCTCAGCACTGAACTGAAGCTTCCTCTCTTTCCTCGTCAACAACCAGAGACATAAAGAATTCTCTACATCCTTTCTTTGCTTCCCCCAATTTAATTTCACTGCTCCATCAAATTTATCTTCATTCACTTTTTGCAGAAAATGCTCAGTACCTTGTGTTATACGGTATATGCAGAGACAGACCTCTGGAAGTTGTCTGCCTCATTAACTTCCAAAATCTATAAGACACAAGGTAGTTGCAGAAACATACCTAGGAACAGAGCTTTTCCAACTGCACTTGCTCTTGTGATATAGGGTTATGGGACCATAAAAAAAAAAAAAAAAAAAAAAAAGCGAACACACCAAAAACACACTTTGATGTATTATGCAATGTACTTGATGAAAACAATAAAAAAAAGCTTTCCACTCTATATAGCACTTCATAAATATGCATTTATTTCCTCATCTTTCATCAGTTTTACAGTTTTAACCAGTGCCTCAGTGTTAATAATTGTCAGAAGCATATAATGGAACTTCAGACAGTTTTATTCTATAGTCCTGAAGTTAAAAACAAATTAATGGGCCTTTCCATATGGAACTGAGCCAAAAAAAAAAAAAAAAAAAAGCAACAAATTTCTTATACCGTATTAGTTACATAAGATTTCAAACTAACATTTCTATCCTATCGCATGTATTGTATTTACATATTGGAGTAATTTGTTTACTATTTACATATTTCAAATACTGTAGTCATAAATCTGTTTATATTGTACATTCCCGCTTAAATTCTTATTACAGAAATTCTTTAGCACACACTTTAGACACTACAGTTTTAATATTTCACATCAGTTTTAGGAAATTACTGCCTGGTTTCACTAATGATGTGTCAAGATGCCTCCTTCATAAGAAAATACATATTACAAAGGAATTTAATAATATTCGGAATCTTTTGAATTTTGAAAAGAATAAGTTCATGGGATGTAATAATCAGGAAGTTATTTCCTTTTCTATGTAATATTATGTTTGGAATGACATTTTACCTGAGATGTACAATCGTTAAATGTAAGGTTGTTGTTTGCTTTTGTTTTGGCTTGGTTTTAATAAAATGAAATATTTTATGTATATTTATGTAAAGTATTCATGTAATGTAATAAAAATTTTGAAAATTTTACATAAATGTTTGCCTTCTTTTTACTGAAAACTATTCCTGTCTGTATAGATATATAAATGTTATTTATATATCTATACCTCGTTTTCCAGAAAATTCTGTCTCTATATAAATAATCATTGTTACTATATTAGGAAACTTCCCACTATCCTTAAAAAGCAATGTGCTCAAGTACAATATTCAACTTCTGACACAGACACAAGAGTAAATGTGACCTCTGATGGTAATACTTTCTTCCAAGGGAAGTAAGAGGTACCTGTTGAATTTGGAAGACATGGCAGACAACTTATGTGGACCCAATGAAGAAAATTCTATATATCCAGTCCCAAAAATGTTATGCAGAAGCATCTGACACAGCAGACAACTTTGGGTCAACTTTCCATGTTACATGTAACTACCTAAATAACATCTTAATTAAAAAATAATTATTATTATAGAAATCCATTACAACATTGTACATTTAATGCTGTGTGTCTTCTCTCAAGTTACAATAATATGCATTTCTATTAACAAATTACTGTAAATACTAAGTCTAAAGCAAATGTTCATAAAGTTCAGGTTTCTTTTATTCTGTTATTGGTAGATATTCTGTTAGGCACAATATGACATTCTTTGTAAACATAAAGATAAACCATGATACATTAGAGCATGAACTTATAGAAAACAATATACAGATATTTATGAAACACAGATCCACTATACACTCTAGACACAAATGCAGCAACCTAGGAGGCTTGAACTTGAAGACATCAAAACTGAGAACCCCAGCTGATGTCAGTGGAACAGAAATGCATCCTAGTCAGAAAACCCTCCTGCTTCTGAATTAATTTGTTTCTCTCTCTTCTACCACTTATTTCATATAATTTTAAAATATAGATCTCATAATCACGTTGGTAAAAATGTATTTTCTTCTATTTACCCTGAAACACCTAATTACTTATTATAAAGTTGGTGTCATGAACTAATATGTCTAGAAAGCTTTCCTCAAAACGTATATTTACATATTTTTAAGAACTTTAAAACAATCTTCCAATAACAAGTCATAAGAGAAAACCTCTTGAAAATCTTTTACTTTCCAAAATTAAAAGTGCACTACACTTTTTGTGTGACATCATGCAACTCTAGAACTGAACTGGTGAATGACTATTCCGAGCTTCCGGTATATTGCTTATTGCACCTCTGACCCTCAATAACCGTATGTGTGGGGCAGGCACAAATTAACATAGGTTTATTTACATCTAATAGAGCAACATCAGAATTATTATCTGAAAAAAAATATTGAAAATAAATAGTGCACTTAAATTATGTAAGTTTTAAGAAATTATTCAGAATCCCATACTTACATGAAGAAACATTGATTTCATTCTATAAAGTCAGAGAGGATTTTTATTCTGCTAATGATGCAGAAGTATCTGAGTGTATAGTTACTGTTATTGGGAACTGTCTTCTCCCTTCCTCTGAATAGTAAGAAAAAAGGTCTTAAACTATTTAACAAATAAGCTTTGGACAGATATATTAATTTTCCTTTTCTAACATGCTAGAAATGGAGAATAAGGCAACAACTGAGAAACAAAATATATCTTGCTTTGTAAACCAAGCTTCTTAATGTGATTCTTAAAAGTGAACTTTCATGATAAAAAATTGAAAGGCTTGAAAGAAAGGCTTTATTTTAACAAGACCACATCTTCCATTTCATTCAATATTTTAAAAACACTCCAAAATAATATAAAGTGGGATTTATTTTAGTGCTACAGATGAGTCTTAGGTATTAAGTCAGTTCTTTGTAGGGCTAAAAATCATCTACAACACCCTACAATAATGAATTGTGTTTAGAAAATACCACCAATTTCCACTGCAAACTTACTTTCTTATATTATTGCATTCTAACCTCATTCCATGGAAAAAATAAAACATGGTGTGAGAACATCAGCATCTTCTGAGTTATAACCAGACCTCAAAACACAGGTCTTGCTATCTCAGATGGTCTTTATGACCGTGAAGAGTTTTGTTTTTTTTTTATCTAAAGCAAGTAATTCAAACTGGCTGATAGTAATGTCAATGAAGTAGTCACAAAATCATTCCTTAAGGAAGTTTTAAAACTCAGGTACATACAAGAATTGCTCAAATCATAATTGCGGAAGGGGAAAAAAGACAATTATGTGATAGACATTTGAATTCATTTTTCATGCTGAGCGAAAAAGTTCACTTTTAAGTTCATTCATTACTCAATATCCTTCTTTGTCCATTTCTTTGGTATTCTCTTCTCATTTTGCAAGTTCTAACAGAATTTTAATGGTCATCTTCATTCAAACAAAAGAGCAATGAGCTGAAATCACAACCAAAACAACAGATGCCATAATACTGCAGAACACATTGGTCTTAATAATTTCTGGCTCTTTATATTCATTTCTTGTAATGATTGGGAGCATCTGCAAATGCAAATTTGAGTCTGTAGGCTTCTGCTAGGAGTACACTGATTTCTTCATTTCCCCAGTGTACTGTGGGCAAATTCTGTAAAAATATCAGCAATTCCTAGTTGGAGAGAGAGAGAGAAAAAAATAATTAATATATATATTCAAATATCAGTGTAATAGCAATGTAATATAGAATGATAACTTATAAGCAATCATTTAAGTCAGTACCCCATACAAACCTGAGATCCCCTTAGGTTAAGTGATTTTCTTGCAACTTGCTAAAGTTACAAGTTATATATGAATTATGGCTATTTTTTAGTATTTATAAAAATAAAAAAATAAGGAGAATGAACTCACTTGTTTTCTACATACTAACAGCTTTATTATGCATAACAGCTAATTATGTATATGTTTGCACAAATACATTTGTTAAGGTTTATTTTAAAGAGGAGGAATGAGTAAACAGGAATGCAATTAAGAACACAACCCTTATCCCGCTATATATCAGAATCCTGGAACATCATATATAAGCACACAGTCAAATCCTTTTCATAAGGGTCTTATTTTCCTTGTCTTGCTCCCGCTTCTCCCTCCTATGTGACTGCTTTCAGGAAGTGTGGCTGCAGAGCCCTTACCATGAGATTTCAGGCAATAGTGAGAAATATAAATGAACACAACACTTTTTCTTTTTTTATTTTTTTTGCAAGGCAACTATTTTAGCTTCACCTATTGCATGGCCTTGATAGATGGGTTCTTGTAAGATAAAACAAGAAAGAAAAGAAGTCGAGCAGTGCTGTATATTTAATTACGAATAATAAGTACCAATAAAACAGAGTTAGCATGGGAATGTTTGTACTACACTTGAGAGAGCACATATTTTTAAATAAAGTATTATACAATTGCCAAAAGCACGCTTAAAAAAAAATCTGTCTACTTTTCTGACAGTTATGCTGATAACCGTAATTAACAAATTTGCAGTGAAGAGTAAGAAGGTTGCATATAGAGATGACAAATGCCTACCTCCATGAAAGGTTGTTTTTTGTTTTAATTTACCAAAGTAACTTTCAACCAGCTCAAAGACACAGTAGATAGTTACATGAATTTTGTGAAATTAGCTGTTCTCATGTTTGCAGTGCCAAGACTTTGCCTGGTCATACCGCTGGTACAAATGCGGTACCACCCAGAGGATGGTCGGGCACTGGGACAGGCTCCCCAGGGCAGCAGTCACAGCACTGAGCCTGACGAAGTTCAAGAAGCATTTGGACAACGCTCTCAGACACATGGTCTGATTTTGGGGTGATCCTTTGGGGACCCAGCAGTTGGACTCGATACTTGTGGATCCCTTCCAATTCAGGATATTGTATGACTATGAAATGATTCATGCTGCTTGAGTAGTGTTTTGATATTCCTTTGGGCTACTGTGCAAATAAATTTAGGCCTAACCAATCCTTCATCCAATGGACCTTTCCAGGACCGCTTAGATTCATATTGTTAGGGTTGGAAAACCCCTCCAAGATATCTGCTCCAGCCATACCCCTATCACCGACGTCACCCACTAACCCATGTCCCCAAGCACCATGTCCAACCTCTCCTTGAACACCCCCAGGGACGGTGACTCCACCACCTCCCTGGGCAACCCGTCCCAGTGCCTGACTGCTCTTTCTGAGCAGAAATGGCTCCTCACCTAATTGGATGTTGCAAACAGCACCTGCTTGTATAGAAGGTACTATTAAACTATTCAACAGCTAATTAACTAAAGCTACCGTTTCAGCACTGAAATTAGAATTTTACCTTGTTAACACATTTGATCAGTTGTTTCTGTGGCAATTGTGCATGCTTTTCAAACTGGAAAATGTTGCTACAGATTTGTGAAAGACTGATATAGCTTGTAGATAATGAATTCTGCTTATATATTCAGTTTTGAACGTAAGGTGATCATACTGGATATGCGTATCAAAAAATTATTACAGTACTATCATTTAATTTCTTAAAACATTCTACATAGCAGCCTTTTTTGCAAACAGCTGACTGTCTGGTATTTGGAAATAAAAAAGACAAAGGAAATACAGTAACAGTCATCCATATTTATTTTGTTACATTTACCTGCCCAAAGCACTGAAGGTACATTATCTAACAAAACAAACCCCATTTTCAAAAATAAATACAGTTTTAGAGGTTTGTTGACCTACAGACAACCAGACAGAATCAATGAATTTTCTTCAAGGACACACAACAAAATAGCAGGAGAAATAAGGTGTTCCAAGCTTAAGACTGGAAATTTTCACCTTAAACTCTTTGCTGATACATCTTTAATATCCATACTATATGAAGTTTAGCATGCAACTGAAATATAAAGTAGCACTATTGGGGAAGAAACAGTTTCATAGTTCTATAATCAATTGCAAACATTCATAACTTTCATCGTAATCAAATACATTAAAAAATGGCAGAGTAATCCATTGACTGTCCAAGTTCATTTCCTTTTGGGTGGGCATTTTTCCTTGTTACCAAGGGAAAAGGATCAGTCCTTAAATACTCAAAGTCTAAGACTGACACTAACCAGTGAATATGCATTATAGATAGAAGTAAAGTAACTGTATAACATCAAGAAACACTACTTGAGTGATTTACTGAAGATAGGGCTTGTATTCCTATGACTATTACTTGAAAGAGCTTCAAAATTATCTGAGATTGAAATAGATTTTACAACTTGTTGAAAAAGTAGAACCTGTAAAAAAGGTTCAGAAAAAAATTATTTGCTTTTTAGTCGTACTACATTTATTGCCGTCCAAATCTGTAGCATTGTAAAAAAAATAAAAAATAAAACCAAACAAAATCCACCCAAATGTCCTAGGAAATGAAGTGTACAAACATAGACTAATCAATATTTATTTACAAGAACACATCATAACAAGTTAATCTAAAGCTGCTCAATTTAAAAATTTATACTTGCAAAAGAGCAAAGATGACTATGCAAGTAATGACCCAAGAGTATCCACTCATTAATTATTATTCCTAGTTTTACTCCAACAGCTAAAGTAGGAAAGACTAGAGTTCTTTAAATAAGGCATCCATGCTAACTGCTTCAATTTGCTTTCCTATTCACAATCAAAATTAAAATATATGAGACACTCTCTGAAATATGATGAATCATGAACTTGGTTTAATATTTAAAATAAAAACTCCCTGGTGACAAACTGCTTGGTATATTTCAGAACTAGAAAACTAAGTCGAAAAAGCAGCATTTGTAATATATCCTTGCAATAATTTATTTTCTGCTTAATTTAAATGATATTGTAATGTCGCTTGGCCGGGGAATCTGTCAAATACTTCCTGATTTCACTGAAATTATTCACCAAATAGGAAGGCTGAAAAAGTATCTTGATATTCCTTTTACATGTAATTAATTTGTTGCAAATCATAGAATCATAGAATCATAGAATCATAGAATATCCTGAGTTGGAAGGGACCCTTAAGGATCATCAAGTCCAACTCTTGACACCGCACAGGTCTACCCAAAAGTTCAGACCATGTGACTAAGTGCACAGTCCAATCTCTTCTTAAATTCAGTCAGGCTCGGTGCAGTGACCACTTCCCTGGGGAGCCTGTTCCAGTGTGCAACTACTCTCTCTGTGAAGAACCCCTTCCTGATGTCCAGCCTAAACTTCCCCTGCCTCAGCTTAACTCCATTCCCGCGGGTCCTGCCGCTGGTGTTAATGGAGAAAAGGTCTCCTGCCTCTCGACACCCCCTTACGAGGAAGTTGTAGACTGCGATGAGGTCTCCCCTCAGCCTCCTCTTCTCCAGGCTGAACAGGCCCAGTGCCCTCAGCCGTTCCTCATACGTCTTCCCCTCCAGGCCTTTCACCATCTTCGTAGCCCTCCTCTGGACACTCTCCAACAGTTTCATGTCCTTTTTATACTGTGGTGCCCAGAACTGCACACAGTACTCGAGGTGAGGCCGCACCAGCGCAGAGTAGAGCGGGACAATCACCTCCCTTGACCTACTAGCGATGCCATGCTTGATGCACCCCAGGACACGGTTGGCCCTCCTGGCTGCCAGGGCACACTGCCGGCTCATATTCAACTTGCTGTCTACCACGACCCCCAGATCCCTCTCTTCTAGGCTGCTCTCCAGCGTCTCATCGCCCAGTCTGTACGTGCAGCCAGGGTTTCCCCGTCCCAGGTGCAGGACCCGGCACTTGCTCTTATTGAACTTCATGCAGTTGGCGATCGCCCAGCTCTCCAACCTATCCAGATCCCTCTGCAAGGCCTTTCCACCCTCATTCGAGTCCACAACTCCTCCAAGTTTGGTGTCATCAGCAAACTTGCTCAAAATGCCTTCTATTCCTACATCCAGATCGTTTATAAAAATATTGAAAAGTACCGGCCCTAAAATGGAGCCTTGAGGGACCCCACTAGTGACCGCCCGCCAGCCTGACGCAGCGCCATTCACCATAACCCTTTGGGCCCTGCCCGTTAGCCAATTGCTCACCCATCGTATGATGTTTTTATTTAGCTGTATGCTGGACATTTTGTCCAGTAGGATCCTATGGGAAACCGTGTCAAAAGCCTTGCTGAAGTCCAAAAAAATCACATCAGCTGGTTTCCCTTGGTCCACCATACGGGTGATCTTATCATAAAAGGAAATCAGGTTAGTTAGGCAGGATCTACCCTTCACAAACCCATGCTGGCTGGGACCAATGACTGCTTTGTCCCCCAGGTGCGCCTCAATACGTTCGAGAACCATCTTCTCCATGATTTTACCAGGCACTGACGTGAGACTGACAGGCCTGTAATTGCTAGGGTCTTCTTTCTGACCCTTCTCACAGTCTGAACAGACCTGGTTGGCTGCATTTTTTCATAAAAAGTGTCTAATAAGTGCATAAGTGCAAACAGAATGATCACCACTGCCAGTTTTTAACTTTTATGAGAACAATTCCACTTTTCTCCCCACACACTTGTTTCCATTGATCCTTACTTCTACATCCCATTATGCAGCAAAAATTAGCTGTTAAGGGGGCAATGCTTTACTACAAGCACTGGGGACCAAAACCATGATGAACTACCACTACGAACTGAAAGAATCTATCAGAAGAATGATGGGCTTAATACTCCATTTCACAGCTTAAAATGAAATACTTCAAAAGCAAATCACTTAACTGTGGCTCTTAATGCCTTTAAATAACAATAGTTTTCATCCTTTTCAAAGCACTTAAGATAATCTAAATTGTTAGATTTACCTACATACGCTGTAGAATGAAGTTGGCTTTCAAACAATTATAACCTCCAGCCTTCCCCAACTATTCTTTTAGTACCTTTCATACTACTGAATGCTAAAAAGATCTTAAAGTACTTTAAATACTTATTTTTAACCACCCAAGTCTTGTCATAACCCTGTGGGTTACACTGCTAGTAAACAGCCCTGGGACACATCATGCACAGAACAACCAATACTGCATAAGGATTTCACTTGCATGACTTACATGTATTTGCTCTCCAGCAGCATTTAGGGGATTATTCTTAAACTAACCTAACCTTTATAATGCTGACAGAAGTCTGACAATGAGCTGTCAGGACAACCATCTCCCATGAATGACATAGGTAAACTGGCAATCCCAAGAGCCAAAGCCGTAAGTTGCATAGCCGACTATGAACTTGAGCTTGTACCAACTTGGGTCAGATGTGCAAAGGGCCCAGATGGAGAACGGCAGCAGTGGTTATTGATGGGTAACACAATCTCCATCACTTTATCAGATGTAACATTCATGAAAAAGAACCACAACAGTTCTTTGGAAATATCAGCTTTTAATACCTTTTAGCAACGTCACAATTACTTTTGTGACAACAATGCCACCTAGTCTTTGCACAGGGCTTTAGAAATGTAAAGCAATTTTACAAAATACATCAGGTTTTTCAGTTCCCTCAGATAAAACTAAGGATGGCATAAACTATCTTGCCCAAGGGCAGCCAGCAGATCATCAGCAGAGCTGGGGTTTCCAAAATCCCAGTCCAATGTTTGTTTATATTTTGGCTGCATCTACAACAGACATAGTCTAAATTACACCCTTTACATTTGGCAAACAGAGCGTTCCAGTTTCATTGGACTCTTACTGCGCTGAACAGCCATACTTATCTCTTGAACTAAGGCCTAGCCATATGAACTGGCCTGCCAGCACAACTCCGGCTCAATCGACGTGCTGCATTTCCCTGCTCATGACACACTGGGGAGAGGCCCTTCCAACCTCCCTTCCTCCTTGCCATTCAGGCAGCAGTGGGTTTCTTCCTTACTGAGGAAAGATCTCAGGTATTTGAGGGATTCACAACCAGCAGCTAACTCCTGATCTAGGGCGAAACTGTTAAACAAACAAAAAAATAATTTTATTTTTTTATCTTTAAGATTTAGAGAAAAAATAAGAGTATTTTCAAAGTATTGAAAACCTTAACATTTCAGGGAATGAAATGGCAGTCTGACTCCTTTCTTGCCTCAGTTTGGACACAGCAGGACCAAGCCTCTTTGGGGAATTCAGAAGTCTCCATGCGCAGGAGCGACATCTGTGGTGAAGATGTACCACCCATGGATGGGGAGGTTCAAGGGTCTGTGTAAATTTGCTCCTCTCTGTCCACCAACTAAAATAAAAAGTACAGCTCTAGCTCTGAATCTAGCCTTGCTTTCAGTAGTGGATTGCATGACAGACCTCCCACAGTCTCTTCAACACTGAAGTTTTCTGGTGTTTTATTTTTTAAAGGACATGGACATAATTAGAAAAGCAAACCAAAATGATGATAAAAGAACTGCTAAGTACACTTAATACACAAATAGCAGAATATTCAGTCTTGGGATATAATACAATACACAATTAGGAAAGAAACATAGGCAGAGAAATTGTGCTCAATGTAATCAGTGGAAATACCACAAAAAGAGGAAACTGGTAACTTATTTTTTTTCTTTATATGGATTTTATTGCACAGAGTGCAGCCAACATGTATTTCATTGTATTTTATTCTTTTCCTTCTTCCTGTGAATGCATCCTAGTGTTTTTCAGTCTTTTGAACATCAATTGTTTGTAGCACAATTTTTGTTCCATTCTCCAAAGAGGAACTGCGTGGTAACCTCCCACATACCAACATTCTTCGCTATTATCAGTAAGATTTCTCTGCTGTTTTCTCTCCAAGGAAAGGAAAAATTAACTCTTTAAGACAATGTATAAATATTTCAAATAATTTCACAATAACAAAATACACTCTGTCTTGTTGTCCTTTACGGACATTCCCTGGATTTGGAAGATGCAATTAATTTACACAAGAGTCCACAGTGTCCATCTTTGTTTTAGTCTATTTTCCTCAAGAGTTATAAGTGCTTCTTTGCCTCAGAGCTGTGTTTTTTTTATGTTTGTTTTGTTTTGCTTTTTTCCAATTTCTAAATCTTCTCTTACTGTCTAATCCTCATCTTCAAAGCACAAGGCTTACCGTATGCAGTAAACAACACCTTGGTTGTCCAAGGCTGGCTGCAGAGATCCTAGCTCAGTGAAGGCAATAGCAGCTAGTACGTGCCATGACAGGAGGGAATGACAACTACAGCCCTAATCTACTTTTACTTCTGCTTCAGTGTGCTGAACTCACTGATGGGTCCCTACTAGGAGCTGACATTTCTATTACCACCACACACACCATTCTTCCTTGAAGCTATGAAGAAAAAATCACCTCCCTCAGCCATCAGGTTCTTGGTGTGGTTCCTCTGTACACCAGCCTCCTGACTTCCAGACAAACCTTGCTCATTTATAACATTTGGCCCAGTGGCAAGTGAGAGTTTGCTTGTGGCAAGCTGCCATAGACCAGGCCCCACAACGAGGAGATGGGCATCTGGGTCCAATCTTGTAAGGGTGGGAGGGGAGGAGACATCTGCCATTCCAGGCCTAAGAATGGCAGTAGCCTCCTGTCTGATTTCTTTTGCTTATCACTGTGCCTCAGGCCTCACTTACAAGTCCCTTCCCTTTGACAGTTCTCTTCGCTTTTCCTCCTCTCTCCTAGCTCAAGATTTTGCAAAACGAATGTCAAGTGTTGCTTATGCCGTGCCTCAGCAAGGAGCCCAGCACCAGGAATATCTTTGCAAAACTGGGTACAGTTACCATATTCTCTCCCTGCTACAAGCAGCCTCCCTGAACTATTTCCACTTACATGAAGCACTTAGGAGTCTAAGCTTCGAGCAGAGGCAAAAAAACATACTATAAAATCCTGTAAACCACCGTATACCAGAGAGGTGCATAGCACGTTGGTCTTCCCAGGTAAAATTTACAGCTGTGCTGCAGAGCATCCCTGAATACTCCAGCAAGGGAAGCAAATGAATGCTTTTCTGTGCACATGCCACTATACTACAGAATTGTCTGTCAAAATGATTTCAACATACATTTCACAATGACCTGCTGACACATACTCTATTCATATCAATACTGTACTGAATAATAACATTTGCTAACCAGCCACAAGAAATGCCTAATATTGAAGGAACTGCTATTTTTTAATCTGGAACGATAGGATATAGTGGACCGGTGTAGCAGTGTTGCCGGGTCATGCTATAGATAAATTAAAAATCTATGCCCCAAACTAATTTGTCAGTAGACGAATAACTGTAGCAGAAAATAGAAGCCTAAAGCACAGCATTTTAAAACCCTTGGTAAGATTTCTGTTTTATGTTAACATACATCTAAATCACAACTCTGAAATAATTGTTCTGCACATTTGAAATTTTGTCACGGCTATAACTATAGCCTTGTATTGTCACACCCACCCTGACTCAGTATGTGGTTCCTGAAGGAAGGAACATCAAGAACAATTATAGAACAAGTAACACATTGGCTGTTACTCAAACAGAATGATGTTCTTCTAATAAGCAGAGCACAAAGATCTCTATCATAATAATCAAAGCGATTTATTTACTTTGATAACTCAGTTCATATTTTTTTATCTGTGTGAATTATTGACAAAGTTCAACTTTGTAGATTTTGTGGTTGTTTTTTGTTGTTGTTTTTTTTTTTTCTCCAACAGGAGGAAGAGACTTAGAACATAAAAAAAAAAGTAATAGAATTTATTTCTAGCTAATATAAAAATGGTAATAACTAAAGTTAAATTCAAACTCCAACACACTGAGGAAATTAATGGAGTTAGTTTTTAATGTCAAAACTGAGAACTGGTCTATTAATTTAACAAATAAAGGCAGTCCTCAAGTATAGTATTTTTCTACTAGAGTTGATAATCCTTCCTGCTGCTAACTGCAATATAATTATGGTCTGAATACTTCTGGTCTACAACAGCTCTATTTTGTACTGATAGGCAGAACCCGCAATCTAACTATATTTTATAATCATGAACTTTTCAACATTAGAGTTTAGGACTGCATATAGCTAAATGGAAGGTAAATTTACTTATATAAAATCTTTCATTATTTAATAAGGAATCGCTAACTTTGTAGTTTGACCGAGGGCTGTATCTGTTACACAGTACACACACGTACAGAACACGGCAAAATTTATGCTGGCCATTTGATTAAACTGCTTCTTTATGAGAGATATTTGCCTTTTCAGAAGTTGAGCTTGAAATTTTAGAACACAATTTACTTTTAAAGAACTAATGATGTGCAACACTACTAAAAGTTATTTAGAGAAAATATTGAATAAAGCTAAGGAAGAAACTAATTATTGCCAGAAAATTGCTCATTTACCTACTGAATTACATTAAAAAAAGAAATCAACATAGATACATGTATATGCATATATTTAAAAAATTCTAAGCATTGTTATGATTTTATGGGGAATTGTGTGATATGGTGCCAGAGATGGCCAGAACTGAACAATCCTCAAAATTTTTTTTCCAAACAGATGTAAATGCTATACAGAGAAAAGAAATATATAATATGAAAATGATTTATTTCCTGTTTTCCTTTAAAATGCATATTCACTTGCTCAAATTTGTGATTGTCACATGTGAAGAGAAGAGGTGACATGGACAACCAGTACCCAGCGGGCATCCCATCCATGGACTTGGTCCCTCCCGTGTCATACAGTGAACGAGAAAGACGGAAGTGCCAGGGCTACTGCCTGGCTGTGCCCCTACAACTGCTGCAGTCACGAGGTTGGTAACGGGCTGTCCTAGCCTCTCATCCCCTTTATTCATGATGAAGCATGCCCACTGCTGGACATGCCGGGTTATGTCCAAGTCCTTGTCTGCCAGCCAGCTACCAGAGCAGGAACAGGCTCATTAACCAGTGACACAAAAGCACACCACAGAGCCTCAATGACCCTCTGCAGCTAAAGCAGAGCTGCCTTTTCCCTCTCCCTGTCCCTTGTTGTCGATATGTAATGCACCAAATAAGTAGGGCTCTAACTCTGAGATGAGCTCTTTTCTTTCTCGAGGACTGTTTTTCCCCTTTCACTGCACTCAGCATATTCCCTATGCTGCTGCCACTTCTTGTTTCTCCAGCTGTCCTAACCTGCTACATGGAGTTGCAAATAATGAACTATATTTCTGGAGTGCTGCGCTTCTTATTAATTACCTATGTCTCAGAGTCAGAGAATCCATTTCGTTCATATAGGGCACAGCTGGAACTGAGAAAGCCAAGATTTCAAAATCCAGTATTAAAAAGATAGTAGGAACAGATAATTTATTGCAGTTTAAGAATCACTTGCTGCAGATACAGGTTAAGAGGCCTAAGTGAACCCAAGTTCACTTGTGTTGCTTCTTTTTTTTTGAAAGGTTTATAAAATCTTATTTTCAAAGAATTGCCTATTAAGCAATCATTCTTATTTATGTTAATTTTGACCTTGCTTTCATATACCATGACATCTTAGCCAACAGACTAAAGGTTACAGAAATCAGAACAGAATAAAACAAGCTACAGACAAAAAGGTTATCCAGAACTTTGTCTAGATATACAATAGACTTGTTGGATCTTGAAATGGACATTTGCAATAAATAAATAAATAAATAAACAAGGTAGAAGTCTTTTTTTCTCTTGTCATCAGCTTACATCCAGCAACTCAAGTGTTCAGAAAAAAATGTTCTCAGAAACTGCGTATTTATTCTTCAAGTATGTGATTTAGTCCTTCTGCACTCTCTTGAACTAGAAATTATACAATTTAAATTGTTATGCACCTTTAAAATAACTAGTGATCTGAGATACACGGCTACAAACACCCCCAACTCACTGCTGAAAAGCATCAGCAAATTCAGTCTTATACAACTGTCTTCCTTGACAGTAATTAGTTTGAAAATCTCCCTAAGCTCTAGAAGACATCCTTGCTAAAATTGGAGAAATAACAATAGCCAGATGATGCTCAGCTGTCATATTCTGCAACGGGTAAATAGGTACAGCTGACAGCTCTCACATAGGTGAAAAATAGGTGGCAATACTTCAACTTAACAACCTCCTGTTAATCTTCTGAAAACATACAGAGGCATGGTATTCTTATAATTAATTTCATACCAGAATTTCAGAAACACTCTTTAGAGGTCTGAAAATGAAAGCTTATGAAAAGTTGATGGTCTTATCATTTCTCTTTCATGTTTTTTCTTTTTGCAACTACTGAACAGATTCTTGGATTCAGCACATTAAGACATTAAAACAGCAATTAGTCCTGTTTCATCCGGTAAGGCTCTGTTACGCAAGTTATTAGCATTCTTAATTGCTAATGATAAAATATGTGGTTTCAAAGAACTGTCAGAGAAGCTGAGTTCACTTAGATAAAGAGAAGATTTACATCTGCATTTACAAGGGTTTACGGTTAACAGAATAGATATGAAAATATATACATTAATAAGGTAAAAAAGTGCATTAAAGGACCACCCATTATCTGATATTGTAGGCAGAATTATGTCCTTCTTTTCAAATGAAAACGAAGAACAAAAACACAAGTAAGCCCCATCATTACATCCTACATCAGGAAACAAATTTGCATGCTAGATTGTTTTCCTAAAGAAACCGAGTATCCACAAGTTACTATCTGCAAGTTTATGAGGCAATGTTAAGGACACAGTCTTAAAAACAAAGCAAGCATTGCCAAAGAACTTACAAGATGTTCCTTTCCATATACCTTTTCCATAATACCTTTTTATTCCAAGCTGTCTCAAATCCTTCTAAATTATATTCAAATGAAATGAGAGAAATTAAGGTACTGATACTGAATTCAATATCCCATACTTGAGGAAGAAGAGGAAGTCATCTGACTCAAACATTGATTTAATTCAATCTTCAGTCGGTCTAACAGAAAGACTAGCAGGTTCTTCCTTACTTTTAAACTACAGATGATCACTAAACTTTCATTTCAGAAATCTCGCATGAAATTGAGTATCCCAGAAAACGTCCAGGTAGATTTCTCAGTACCCTAATTGCTACAGCACAAAGCAGAGCAGTCCAGAACCACTCTGATATTTTTTGCTATATCATTTTATGAAATATTACTTGCAAATGGAGATGTGTACCTCTTATGTCTTAAAATATAAATTATAGCAAAAGTGAAGAAAAGAGTCCAAGTGTACCACTTGTCAGATGTCAGTAGCTCTGTGCAAAAAGCAGCAAATCAAAGAAAAGAGATGCAAATATTCAGAGCGTGAAAAGTCTATAAAAAACTCCAAACAAAAACCACCCAAACATAGTATCTACGGTACCTATCAAGACTGTAACAACTACGGCAGAATTTCATTTCTGAAGTGAAATTCATTTCATTTCTGCCATGAGTCAGTTACTGCATCATTTTTTTCTGTACTCAAGCAAGATCAAAATATTTGTACAGCAGATTCCAACTGAAATTATACAATTCTGCCTCTCCATAAAGTCCATATGTTAGCCACTTTTCTTTATTTGGTTTTCTTGACCGTAACTTGGCAATGCATTTTAAGTGGATCAGTTTGCCTAGATCCAAACTCCTCTTTACAATGACTTCGAAATCTTAGCACTGGAGTATAAATACCTAAAAACACAGAAAAACAAAGAAAGAAAATGATAAAGTACCAATTGAACATAATGAACTACAGGGACAGGAGTGTACCAAAATATTATATATTTCAGAATTAAAGCAATTAGTCTGCTTTGGCAAAAAGGTATTTCATACTGTAAATTGTCCTGAGCAGAATTTCATCTTATTTTAAGAAAAAAAAAATATATTTATTAAGGATTGGTGATGCAAAATTGCCTCTCTGTATAACTTAAGCAACACTGTCTAAGGTATACAATTTTATGTCCAATATATGTGTCACATTAGCAGCAACTTAAACTAGTATATTTTTAGAACTACAAAAATCTCTAAAGATAACTGAAGCTGAATGTTGTTAGTATCCTAGGAATGTAGGACTGAAACAGACCAATTTCATTACGTGGGTTGTCACCCACATCACAGGAAACCATCCATAGGTGTTTTGTTCTGAATAATAACTAACCATCCCATACTTGCCATGTCAAAACCCATGAAGCATCTGTGCACCTGCAGCAGACTTAAGGACAGTAATAGAGAAAACCAACAACTTGGTGGTGGAAGAGGAGAAGCAAACCACTTTTGTGTGTAGAGTTAAAGGAAAAGACAGAAAAAGAACCTGTCAAAAATTCCTATGTCTCTGTATGGGCAAGGAATCTCATAACTGAGAATATCTGAATAAACCTGGGAAACTTCGCAAAACCAGTATAAACTAACCCAAAATTCCCTTTAGGTCTGAGGAGGAAAACACTGTTCACATCAAGAAATAATTTATGCTTTGTTGGCAAGCAAAACATACAGGCACAAGAGCACAAGATATGGGATCATTCAAGCTGCACAGATTTTCTCAACATACAAAAACACCAACAAAAACACCAACCTCTTGTCCATTTCTTGATGCTTTACGATAAAAATACATCTAAATGCATTTCATTTGGAAGTCTGAGAAGAAATGACGCATGAGGAAGAGAGAAGTTCCAGAAGAGCTTCAACAGTCAACCAGACTGAAACATTAATTCAATTAACACAACATAATTCAATTCTATACTATAAGCTAGATAATAAAAATATGCTAAGGCAGTACAAATACTATGCAGGAAATATGATTAAGAACTATGCTTAAGACATCTTTCAACCTCTCAGTAGGGACAACAACAAACCCAAACCAAGATTAATCTTACTATATCATACAATACCTCACATACATTTATCAAGCTCTTTACCTCCTGTTATTTTATGTAGAAGGCACTCCCAAACCTCACTTTATCTAATGGTTCATAAATCAAAGCGGAACAATTTATGTCCTTTTGATCTGTCAACAAAATTACATTATAACTTAAATCTTTATGCACCATTATAAAGCAGCCCAAATGCACTCTAAAAGAGTAATCATACCGCCTCTCAGGCTTTATTTTACAAGCTTAACAAATACTCTTTTAATACTCTCTGCCACAGCAAGTTCTTCATTTCCCAGTCTACTGTTGTTGTGATTAAACGTAATTCTGAAGAGATTACATAAAGAACAAACACATTATTCTCATGTCAGTCCCAGAGAGTTGCAATTTTTAAAAAGCATATAGACAAAGACTAATTATGGGGATCATGGAAAAATAATAGTTCTAAATGGAGTTCATCAAAGCCTTAAGGTAACTACAAATGTCCTAGAGCCCTGGAATTTAAGGCAATTAAAATACTAACACATTTTTATAATTTTTACAAGACTTTCTTACATATTACTACACTCGTTAAAAAGAAAAAAGAAAAGAAAAAAAAAACACAAAACACTTTAATTTCAGCTTTAGCCAACCAGAATTTGAGATCTAATTTCAATATATGATAATGAACGTCCCAACTTTCATGGAACATAGACGATTGCAAACCAACAGTTGAATGCAGAATTTATTCTTTGCTTATCTACAAAGGAACAGCCTCCAGACACAAACATGAGAAAATAACTGAATATTTTTTCAGTACTGCATGTGACAACAGGCCAAGTTAATATTTTCCTACTGCTGACTTTTAAGATTTCCAAAATTAAAGTCTTAAAAGTGTTCAGCCTTTTTTTTTTTTTTTTAATTATTTTTGGTAACTTTAGTCCACACATGGAAGAAAATAATGAAGTTTACCCTCTAAAACTTTACAAAAACCTGCACCTTTAAAGCAGTGGCCCCTTATCATGGCATTGATAACCAACAGAACAGTTTGGCAGAGGAGGCACTGGCAATTGCAAAGCAGCTTCAGACCTTTCATCAAAAATCAAACAAGTCAAAATCCCAAATTTTCCAGCATGTAAAGACAAATCTTAGTAAAAACATGGAAAATCAATATGGAAAGAGGAATACAGTTTTCATAACACATATTTTAGCATGTGACAGGCACTAGTATTATATAAACTGATTTTTAATAATAGTTTGTACTATTTGTACTATTTTTCCAGTTTGTCAAGCCCACGTGGTTTGATACAAATTGAAATTACATTAGGGAAAGGCATACGGCCTTACATATTTAGAGAAAAGCCTTGAAAAATATGTCTGATTACCTAAAGATTCAAAACTGCACACAAAAAAAAAAAAAAAAAAAAAATTGGTTTTAAGGAAAGTATTATATTCAAATTGATTTCCTTTGGAGGACTGGGCTTTTGACAGAATTAAATCTTTTATAAAACCATACCTTGTGCATAAAATGTCATTTTGTTTGAATAACTGACCACAACCAAAAGGTCATTAAGGGTTTGACCAAAGCAGCAATAACGTTTCTAATAGAAAAATACTTCAGTGGTGCATTATGTGCTATACTGTAAGTGTTTGATGGGCTGGTTTACTCATCTGTTCCTCAGCAGGCAGACGAGAGGAGGAATTCCTGTATTTATCACAATAATCTCCAAGAGAGGAAACTATAACACAGCTAGGAAGATGTGGCCTTTTCTCAGACAGCAGAATAAAGACATCAGCTACATGAAATACAACTTTCAGAGGTATATTACTGGCGCCAATTTCAGTTTACTTTAATAGGTTTGCCTGTGAGCTGGCAATTCAGAGGCAGCTACGTGCCATGTTCCGTCATTTTTTGTCAGGGGTGGCAATCTTTCATAAGGGATGTGGGAGAGAACAGCTATTCAGGATTTCAGATGTTTCTGTTTAATATGTTGTCCTATGAAGATCAACACCAGAAATTAAACATGCGTGTATAAACTGTGATGAAAAATATTAACACAAAGCTTTGGTCAATAGTTGCCCAAGGGCAGAAGGCAAACATTGCAATTCACTCAGCTAACAGCAAGCAAATGCTACTGTACAAAAAATAAATTAGCATGGGGTAAAATAGAGTTCCTCCTGCAAAGTGATTTCTAATGCAAAAAACACATATTACACAGAGCAAATGTGTAAAGATCTTCCTTTTTGTGGCAGCTGAAAGAGCTAACTAGGAGGCTATGATGACAACAGTAAATGTGCTGTAATGGTACTTCTGGAAGAATTTTAAATCCAATTTGTTTACAAGTAGATGACAAAACAACAGGCATTTTAATTCTTGTTATTTTTACTGTCTTGCTGCTGCAATAAGGCAATGTTGTTGTAAGATAGCAAAATCTACATGCACCACCATTTAGGAAGCCATAGAAGAAAACAGAGGAGTGAAAGAAATAAAATTAATCCTCCTCCATCTGCTTGTCTCAAAGAAAGTCATATGTCACTTCATCCTATTATTCAGCTCATACTCCAAAAGCTTTTAGTTTCTCTTTGTTCTCTTATCAGTAGTTTTGATTGAGTTTGGTAGTCAAGTGTACGGGCTCCTGTGATTTTAGTCTTCTCCAGGGTTACATGCTGATAAGGCCAATAATTGACATTGTTATGCAGCAGTTTCTGCTGAAGAAATAAAACATGGAAAGAAAACAGTTTTCTTTGTAGAGAGATGTCTCCAGTGACAGCTGTGAATTACTAACTAAATGGAAGTCCTGCCAGTGCATTTAGTTTAGCAGGTCACCTAAATTGCTCAGGAAGAACAGTTTTTCTTTGTTCATGAAAATGCTTTTTATATTGAAATGGAGAAAACACAGAGATTCCTTTGTGGTCATTTACTGAAAATAAATAAAAACATTGGTTGATGAGAGAAAAATACCTTACATTAATCGGAAAGTGCTTTTTCTCAAAACTTACAGGCCAATAAAATCACATTTTCATTGCGTGGAAGATTTGATTTAAAACATTGATAGCAACAGAATCTCTGTAAAATACAAGCCATAAAGCAAGGCTTACAAGAAATCTCTCTGGATTATACGCACCTGGTATCAGATTCTGTCTTTCTTTTTAGCAGCAGCAAGACCAAAAAGAGCTATTGAAAACATACTCAGATCAAAGGGGACCCAAATATTGCCAGGTGATCCTACCAGCCTGCAAAAGGCATTGTCTGTATGGGGTTTGGTCTCAGGATCCTTTGAGCTGTAAAGCTCTGAGCAGAAAACAAATAGATATTTGCTCTAATATAGGCTTCCGAGTCACACAAGTTACTGGCAAAACAAAATACACTTGCTTCTAGAGTTCAGTTACATTAAATGCAGTGATTACTGAGCAACTGCTGGTGCCTTTTTAACCCAAACAGTGCTTTTTCTCTGCCAATTAGGCTTTATAGATATTCAGAGTTTTAGATGTATTTTGTACTGGCAATGTGGTCCCAACAGAGTACATTTAGCAAAGATAACTAAAAATGGTGTGATCCCTGACTATCAAAATATCTAAGAGGTGTGTGAAGACGAAAATATTATAAATGTTCTTAAAATGATGGCTGTCATTTCAAATTGTATTCTAAGGACAATTCATTGCCTAATTGTTTCAACAGTTTTAAGTATTCCAGACATTGTCTACATCTATACATGATAGCAATCATATATGCTAGTGGGAACACTATTTGTCAGATACAAACCAAAAATTTGGAGCTGGCTACTAGAATCAGAGATGTTAAAGACGGAAAAGATCATTACTTATCTTGGTCTGACCTCTTGTGTAGATAATAGGAACTAAACCCAAACCTGTTGTCTTTCAGGAAAAAACAGTGATTTGACATCTCTAAGAGATACAGAAATTCACGACTTATTTTGTTTGTGTGCTAGGGTAGTTTTTCTATTAAATTTCTAATACATTTATCAATTAATATATTGTTTTTCTTTTCAACAAATTAAAAATTTCAAGCTATTCAGTCATCATTCTGAGCCTTCTCTAAGTCTTTGTGTTCAAACATCAGAACTGGATGCAATATTAACATATAGAAAACAAGCTTCATGTTCATTACTTTAAGGTTAATATTACTCCCATGTGCCACACCATTCTTGGAGCTCATATTGTGATAGCTGTCAGCAACGGATCTTTTCAGAAGCCATGCAAGAAAGGATACAGTTTCTCACTCCAGAGACATGAATTCTATTTATTCTATATTTGCAAAATTTTTCATTTAACTGTATCAAAATACAGCTTGCCTAAAGAGGTTGACTGGACAAATGATTCAAGTTTGGTTTACCTGACTATTTTGTCCTCCTCTCTTGGTCGGAGAATGTCATCCACAGATTTTTATTGTCAGTTCTTTTATAGATACTTTCAAACGTCAGTGGAAATGCTGAATAGCATTATGCCAATTACTGACTCCCACAGAAGCTCGCCAGGCAAACCTTTCCTTGAACAGGATTAACTAAAAACATCATTTGAGTCCTCCAGTTAGTTTCATTTTTACTGTTAAATACTATTTAAAAGTTCAAAAAATATAGACCACAGTAAGAAATCATTATCTTGCACATTTACATCTATCAGTCAAATACATAATATCATCAAGGAATAAAATCCAGTTTCATTGCCTTGTCTTATCTAAAGTAGATTCACTTTTCAGGATTAAAGAGAAATGAAGCTCTAGGATAGGAATGATGGTAGGGAAAAAGTTTCAGATGTACTTCTTAACTGATGGAAAGAAAATTGGATAAGTAACTAAATAAGTAATAATAATTTTAAAATACTTGCTGATAGAAAGTACTTAATACTTATAATTAAGAATGTATCTTTACTATCTTCATGAACATAGCCATATTTTCTTACCACGTGGTCTTCTGAAACAGAAAAATAAAAACTGTCAGAAAGAACTTGCACGTTACATGCTCGCCGTTAAAATCCATGAAAGAAATTAAAAATAAAGCTATATTTTTCAGATAATATTAATATATTTTTATTTTTGTTAGATGGGGTTATGAGAAAACCAGACTCTACAATATTATCTTCTGACACTTTGGAGCTTCCCTTTTTACAGTCTTTGGGAAAATGAAAAGCCTTTGGATAGCATTCTCAGGTGTACAACAATGCTTACCCTTTAAGAGAGCGAACTCAACACTAAGAGTTCTGATAAGCTACAACACATAGATATGTTAACAAAAAGCAATTTAGTATTTGAAATCCTGACAGAAGCAAGAATAAATATATAGGACTATCCAAATAGCTTTTAAAAAAGTATAAAACAATTTTAGGTGGAGTGGATTTCTCTTTGAAAAGTAAAGAAAAAAGGTAATAAAATGTCAAATTCTTTCACTACAGTTTCACATCCATGACCTAGGCTATATCACATATTGGTAAGTGATCGTGCTCCCACGAGGGAAACGATAACACGCTCGGCAAGGCTGAAATAGGAGGAGACAGCATCCTTGCAGCACCAGTGAAGCATGAATTCAGCCTGCTCATGAAGACTGGAAGCAGTCCAGCCCTAATGCCGCCTCATTTACATTCTGACATTCTGTTGAGATAGCAAAGTTGCAGTACAGATTTGGAAAGCCACAACAGTCCACTGCTGATTCATGCTGTTAAATCACGCTGTTATTACATTATATTGATGCTGCTCTCACACTACTTTATGATGGGAGACTTCATTACGGTCAGAGCCAGAGCAGATGATGAACTACTTGTCAAAAAGAAACAACTCTCGCTTCCCTGCATTAAAACACCTGAAGTTTATACTTTAAATTAATTCTAGTGCTAAAGAAGCGTTACGAGTTTCAGATACAGTCGCACACAACTCTATCTCGATGATCATGCGAACATACGGGCATGTTCTGCCAAATGAAAGCTTTAGCTGTTAATCACATGAGGACAGCATTCAAGTTGAGCCTATAATGGAGCTCTTCTTTTTCTTTAGATCCAAATAGTCTATATTTAGCTGTGTTCTTTATATCTTCACGAGTTCTGCGGTTTGGGTTTTTCTAGTGCTTCTTACTGTGCCTCTTCAGCAACACTATTCAGCAACTCTAATCAAATGATTTGAAAGAGACTGGTAGGAACCCGGACAGCAGGAGAAGAATCACTCCATTTTATAACGTCACTCTCGGGACTACTGACAAGGGCCTTTCTCATTTACTAAGGGAACCCAAAAAAATCACAAAAGAAGATAAATGAAGATTTTATCTGCAAAGCCAGAACTTTGAAGGCTCTAGATTTTAGTAACTGATCTGATGTCAAATGGGTGGACAGAACATTTCCAAAGAGAACAGTTCTATTAATCAAACCGTGCTGTCTCTGCATCTTCACAGGCAGACAAAACACTTCGGGTAGAGATGATATATCATTCAAAAAAAATGGAAAAAAAAATGTTACAAGTATAAAGCATTTTACAAGTTACAAGTTACAAGAATAAAGTACCTAATTTTATTCCTAGCAAAGTATCAGAATCCTTGACTTGCGTACAATATTTTTAATTCAGGGCTAAGAAAGAAGACATAAAATCTCACCAGAGCATCATCCACAGACATCACTGTGTGCAGTTGAGACACACAGCTACAGCTACTTTTAGCTGCTCTTCTAACTGCAGCTGCTCTTTCATTGGGTTTGACAATTACACTGTCCCTTCTGCCCTGTCCCTCCCTGCATCTAGGGTAAACATTTTCTTATCACACTATAAAAACATACTGTAAGATTTAGTGTAAGCTTCCAGAAATATTTCCGGTAAACAGAAGTGAATACAGCAGTAATGTTGAACACTTTGTCATAGGGCCACTGTTTTTATGTAAAACAGTCTGAGACTTGCATCCTTTAGGGAGGTATATGTGTGAAAATCATGTAATTAATGTAAATCCTACATTTGCACTAAATTTTATCATTTCAGTTAATGGATTGTGAAGTTAACTATCCAGCAGGAAATTCTTCTACATTCACAACATGAATTAGTAACCTAATTAAGCTAATTAAGAGGTGGAAGACATGTTGTATTCAGTGTAAAGTCCTACTAATATCTTTGGAAGCCCTTATTCTCTTAAGTAGGTTTTTAGAAGAGTAAGTGGTGTCAGTAATGAGAAACCACAGAATTCAACTGAGTTCATGGACTAAACACTTGATCTTTTCCCTCCTCTTCTGTGAAAGTAATGATTGAGCAAGTACCGCCTCTGAATACAAAGATGCCTTAATATGTGGTCACCTTTCAAAACAAAACTAAAACCTTAAGATTCGCCCACAAAAAATCACAAATTAGAATAAGAAGTAAGAGCTCAAATCTCACTTTCTAGTTTCTCCTCGTTGCAACCACTGAACATTACCGTGTACTGACCACCTTTAACAAGCTTTCTATCAAAATCTTTACATTTGAATTTCTTTCAATTTTGATTACATCTTCAAAGACAGTTAGTTGTTTCATCATAGAGGATAATTCTGAATACTGAATTTCTTTCGCTGAATATCTGGCTATTAGAGACTGTAAAATAAACTGGGAATTTTTCCAGGCTGCTTAAATTCGTGATATTCATTAACACATTTTTAGATCAATTCACTTTTCCTTAAGTTAAATATATATTTATTCTGTGTCTAATTTGCTCCCCTTTAAGTCTTTAGAACTGGGTGTTACAGAATAAATATAAAAACACCTTCTAATTTCATGCTGCTAGCGTTAGTCATTTTTTCTTGGCCAACCTTCTCAATTCAGTTGATATTCACCACATCACTTTTAGCTGAATTAGTTTCAATAAAACTTGTTGACACGCTGATAGTCTGGCATTACTCTTCTAAACAAAATGTCTACACAATCATGTAGACACTTTTGTCCTAAGGCTGTTTGCTACAACAAGTACTTTTACTGAAGGCAAAGTATGATAATTCTGCAATTAACACAAACTTGGTGCTTACTCTGACAAAGAAATATTTATGATGAAATCATTCAAGACACAACACAATTGTACTGTAGCAAAAATGAAGTCTTGGCTGATAAAAACATTAATTTTTAATTTGCAAGAATGAAAAAAACTTCCTGTTCCAAAGAGCGTACTGTTCTGTTAAGTGGGTAGAAGTTCAAACATCATGGAAAATTATGTGAAACAGCACAGATTCTGTGCTGTTTCAATGCACTAATTACAGTTGGAAGATACATAGATGAAAATATTAAAAACTACTTTTATTTTTATTAACCAAACGGATAGCATCTACAGCATTTCTGATTTGGATGACTTTCTTCTTCCTACTTTATTTATTTATTTATAAAGCATGAAATGAGATTTCATACCTTTTGTAGTTTTGCCAATCCTAACATTTCTGGTTGTAATTTAATTTTCTGTTTGTAGAAAGTCTTATCTGGTTTGGTACCCACTTAAGATCCACTAAGAACAGCACATCCAGAATGCAGTAACTAGCAGTTTTTAAAAACAAGGATGATACCAAAAATATGGGTGTAATAACCTCAACTCAGCTTTTTTGCTGCCAGTATCTTATTATGCACCATTAACAATGACATGCGGTAGTCTCAACTTCAGAATGGAAAGACATCCTTGACGTTCTTTACCTTGACATTGTGGTAAAATGCTGTGCAAATTATGCTTGATTTACTCTGCATATTTGCAAAACATTTCTGGATTTAAACCTATTTGCTGAACTTATTTTTACGGATTCTTAATATACCCAAGTGAATATGCTTTGAGAAGAAGTATGATTGTATTTCTGCAACAACAGTGTGTGGCTGGATCCCTGAAGTCCTGCTCAAAATATTCAGAAAACTATGCATTTTTCTCTCAGCGTACAATTTAATTCCTAGGCAGCAGCATTTACTAAAAATGGTGAGTTGGATTTGTCAAATAATTCAGCTGAAGTCAAAACTGAATTATTATTCTGTTTCACTAAAAACCATCCAAAGACCCAGAGGACTATCAAGGAACTACTTATGGATGAGTGAACAAAAACAAGTCCTTATTAGACAAATGCTATTCTTCATATCCATTGTATTTTATGTATATACTTTTCAAATATTTTTTCCCAGAATAAGTGAAAAAGGATTCTATTTAGATTATATTATTAATGTGATTTTTAGATGCAATCAGAACTACTTAACCATTCCAGCATCTCAATTAAATGCAACTATGAAACTCTGCTGAGAACAATTTAAAGAGTTTAGCAAAAGTTATTCAAATAAACCTACTGATACAATGACTACATTTGTTAGAGGCTGTCAAGTGTCCTCTCTTCCTGAAAGGCCTTTTTCCTCCTTGTGGGCGATACTCTTATAAAGGGTTGGAAATAAAAAATAGTTTCCCACCAACTTGACTTGATTAAGCTATTGATTTATGAGTTCTAGTACAGTATTACATTTTCCTAATTTTGGATTAATGGTGCTGTTTGCACACTAGAAGCATAAATAATGTGTTTTTCTGAACACTACAGATTTGCTAAAGCATTTCTCTATGTTCTGTAGAGAAACACAATGAAACTGTGAATCCTCTATATCTTGGAAATAACATCATTAGATTTGTATTTAAACCTACCCACACTCTGTGCAATATGCTGATAACACGGAGAAACTTAAAACGTATATATGGCAACCATCAGTCGTAGCAGTAAGTATACAGTTTGTTTTTTAAGAAAAAAATAATAAAACGTAACCCACTTTCAAACAGCACTCTAAAATTATTTTATGAGCTGAAATAGTTAAATGACAATAAGTTACTTCCAATGCTTATTACGCTTGTAAAATAATACAGAACTTTATAATACTTTTTGTAATAACTTGTGTCTCATATTGAGAAGCATAATTCAGCAAAGATTAATATAAAATATAAGGAACAACACAAAACATAGTGTTTCTCACTATTAAATACTGATCAACTAACTGGAGAAATCACTTTATTTGCTTTTCTTAAGTCCAGTGAGCATTACTTGTATGATTTCTGCTTTGTAGTTTACTCCAACAACAACACAACAGCACCCCAGCACCCTACAAAATCCTGCAGCGGTTAACCACTAAAACCTTTCTAGAAAGAATTTCAGAATATACAGCCTTGGAAAGAAGGAAAGAAAAAAAAGTAGAAAAAAAAAGTCCAAGTACTGCTCTTCACTTCAGGCAACTGTTGTTACGAATCATTAAATAGCTTATGCCTGAACACTTTAGGAACTCATCAGAATATATGGACCCAAAAACCACAGTCTCTGAAATACTGTTCCTAAAGAAACCTCCTTTAAAGCAACAGTGATTAGACTCCATTCAGTCCAGGTCAGTCTCATTTACTCCATAAATTGCATTTTTCTTGCTGGGCCTATTTATTGTCTCATTTCATTCTGCAAGGACAACCTTGGACAAGAACCATCAAGTAAGGGACATAAAATCACATTAAACATTTTTCTGCAATTAAAATAACAGCATTAATGAAAATAAATAGAGAAAAAAACACTTAATCTGGTACAAATTTCATTAAGCAATTTCCATTAAAAAATTGAGAATGAATTCCTGGGGCAAATAGGAAAACCTGACCAATGGCACTGCAAGGTTAATGGGATCAATCTAATCACATAAAACTACAAAAGTTTCAGGGAAAATAATTAAATAAAGATTTTGGTATGCTGCTGAACTTTGCAGATATGTAACACTAGGTAGTCAACTTTACAACTTTAAAGTATTAGGATGCTACCATTTTTACAGCACCCAATTTGAGACAGAGTTTTATTGGCATGGTTCCAAATTCAGTCTCCATAGTCTCCGCTTTTTTAAAAAAAATCTACCCTTCCTTAAGAAACTCTGATCCTGTACAGACTAGTCAGGGACAAAGCAGTATGATGGCAAACTGGCAGTATTATTATATTTTTAAATTTTATTTTTAGGTTTCTGTGCTCATTAGTCACTACAGAAAACAAATAGTAAAATGAATAGTAATAGTTCAAAATAAATAATCAAAATGTATTACATCTGCAATTGTTAAGAGTATACAGAATGCATAGTATGATTTTATAGAATAAATGTAAATAAAATAAAAATGCACTCAAAATCTCTAAGTTTTATTCAGATAATACTAATTACTAAATAGAAGTTAAAATTAACATGTCTGGGAATAGAAATTAGGCATCTTATTTTTTGTGCATTTGAAATAATTTTCCTCTTACTACCATATAGATCTGTCTTCCACCAAAAACATGTATTAGAAGTTATAATACTAAAATCCTTAAATCCAAAAACAAACAACAACAACAACAAAATAGAGCTAGAGCTGGAAAATAATTATATTTTTACTGGGTTTGAGCAAAACACGTATTATACACTTATGATTTCAAGGAGACTAACATAATAAAGATTTTCCCAAGCTTTCCCTTCCTTTCTTCAGAGGAACCTCCAGTGTTCACCCCACAAATGTTCCCAACACAATGCTCCAAGGTTTTCACTTTGTTGCACACAACGGACTTGGGACTCCGCCATAGCTGAGTGCCTTCTGCCCCTGAAGAGTGAATGCATGCTGAAAGCACCTATCTTTTCGTTCCCTTCAAAACCTTCAGAATTTAAAGGCATCATCCTTCAAGCAATACAAATTGCATAAACACTGTGCTCCACAGCTTTTCTCCACACAACAGAAAGTTTTACAAGTGGAATTACATTTACTACCTCCTTTTCTCTATTCAGCAGTCTTCACTGGATTTGCTCCCGAGTGCTTAAGGGCTTCCCTCCCTCTTCCTTCACTGACCTCCTGACAGCAGGAATTAAAACTGTGGCTTCTGGTAGTGCCATAATCTTTTATAATTAATAGAGCGAAATAAATATTTGCAGAGCGTAGGGTGCGATCACAAGTGGCTGTTCACCCATATCCTTCCACTGACTGGAAATGTAATTTAAACTTACTTTATTTCTAATTTAGACCTGGCTCATAGGACTGGCTTTATTTCATTAAACCTTAAGCCTAACTACATAATGTAACCAATTTCCAATCTAACAGATCCCTCTAACATAATAGTATCTACATGTAATACATGTACTGAACTATGAACCTGGCTAACATTTTTCTTTTCTGTTACTTAGAAGATTAATATTTGAAAAACAAGGAAGACAAATATTAGCTAATGTAGCATAGAATTGAATTAGCAAATACAAGTGGCTGCTAATTTTGTCACATACTTGCTTTGTTCTTTTTTGAGGAACGCTGAAAAACCTCAGAGGTACAGCTCAGTCCTACTAATACATGGCATTACAACCTCAGCTGTCAATTACACTGAAGCTGTTATCAAAGATTTTGTTCTGCACGAAGGAAGGGGTAGAAGTTAATGAATTGTTCTGTGTTGCACATGAAATCCAGGCATGAAAGTGCACTTTCAGTGCTCAAACTTTTTAATTTGATCATTCATCTGCAGTACCAGCATAATCCCTGACTATCTCAAAAGCAAACTATTCAAGTAGTAACTTACTTTGAACTAACTGAAGAAAAACACTTTCCAAATGCAATTTTTCAAGTGGCGCGCACACTTACACGGAGAAAAAAAAAACAGACCAAGTATTCAGGATTATAAATGACTATACCTTCTTAGATTTTTCTTCATAGCATAAAATATATAGAAGCATTATACTCTCACACATGTACAAATGATTTACTTTCCTGTACATTCAGCAAATTTTCACAGCTTATTGCATTCCATGTTAATCATTCTGGGAAAACTGTTGTTTCTGTATCATCTCAGAGGCAATAGCATGTTATACACCATTTTAAACAACCTATTAGTAATAAAAAAAATGGTCTAATATAGCTAATTAAGAAAAATTATGGTGTCAAAATATGTCTAAATTGCTCTGACGAGTGACATAAGATTTCTTAAGATCCTTGCTTTTCACACGTACTCCCAAGCTATTTGCAAGAAGAGGTAGCTGGATGTCACTGGAAAACAGTTCTCTATACTCTTACCTCTTACACATTTACTGTAGAAGCAGCCCCTGCAGCTTTTACAGCAGTGCACCTTGTTCCCTTTTAGATGTTCTCAAGTAATGTGCCAGGGAAGAAGACACTTGTTACTTGTTCCTGCACCTTGATTTTCAGATTTGTCAAACTCCTGAGTAATAACTGACTTGTTAAAAGCTATATGCCTTGAAAATATGCTTAAAACAGTTTAGGGTAAAAATGAGAACAAAGTTACTAAATTAAAGCACTCAAAGACTACTTATAAAAGATTACAACAATTAAGAAAAGTGTATGTATTCTACTTCTGTCAATATAAAAACCTGAAGCCCCTAATCCTTCTTCTCATCAGGGTTCCACCTTTCTATTTCTCATGCTGCGTTCCCAAGAAGCCCTACTGATGCAGTATGTCAGTTTTGCAGAACTAATCTCCTTCTACAGTGATTCTGAAAACTTTCTGTTTCAGCAATCCTACTTCATTATAAACGAAAAAAAAATAAAATTAAACACTCTAGAGTGGAAGATGGGTCTGTTAAAAGCTAGACAGATCTCCTAAGGCAAGTCATGGCAGCAGTAGGCAGTTAAATCTGCTTCCCAAGGACTTCCTCTATTTTTGCTCAATTGCTTTGGAGAGATCAAGGCTGAGTTTCCACTGACCCCTGTGATTTATCTGTTATTATTAAACTAGTTCATAGCACAGAGTAACTTCCCGGTTTCAGCAGCAAAAATATATATTTAAGCTACCAGCAGTTCAATATAATTGCACTATAACTTGTAATTTTACTATTTACAACCTCTGAAAAAAAAAGAAATTAAACAGTAACTATGACTTCTGGGAAGGCTACTAGATGGAGAAAAGGCAACAGAAACAGATGTTCAGATTTCATATTCAGATACAGAATATAAAACAACTGCATTACTGGAGATAAGTTACGTATCAGTTCTAAAAAGTCAGATGACTAACACATTATTACCATGAACTCTTGGCTCGAGAGTTCAAAGTGTTCAACTCAAGCAGAAGAAAGAACAAGAGATGAATTCAAGTGTAAAAATACACATTGCTATCTGAATGAAATATAAATTAGAAGTGATTTTTTTTTTGCAGATTTGTATTGTCAGCTTTGCATATACAGTCCAGCTTTTCAGGACAAACTATACATATAATAGGAAAAATATGCCTAGAGCCTCATCAAAAGAAGAAAGGTCACAGAAAGCCACACTGAAGCCTCAGAGATAAGAAAGGGTAGTGATAAGAGTTTTATTTCCCTTTTTCATGCTTCTTAAACCATTTTTAGTGTACTATATAAACTGGTCAAATTTCCAGCTACTTCCTAGACAAAGGACAAGTCCTCCTTCTGGTACAATACAAGCACCGCTAGTTTCCTGAAGGTAAAAGAAGGATTATATAGCCTATCCCTTATATTTAAAATCAATATTAAATTTTGCAATCATAATTTATATGGGACTGTAGTTGTATTTCTAAGGCTGTAAGATAAAATGTCTCCTCCATTTGCTTTAAAATATGGTTGAGTGTGGAGATTAAGTCAAGATATTTATGACAATCAAAAGATGCACAAGCTTTTAAGTAAGTTGACTTCTTAACAGAGCCACTAAAATGGGGCTGTGATGGCTGAAGTCAGGACCAAAAGGCGCCTGGTGTTTGGTCCCCTTACAAAACTGCATTTAGATACAATTTTTACCACACTCCTAGCTGATTAAGCTCTTTGCATACACAGTAATAAATAATGTCAGTAATTAATTATTGCAAGTTGGCTGCTGTGAATGTAAATGATGTAACACTGCTAACTCCCAGCCATCTCCCACCAATACTCAACTCCAGGTTGCTAGCTACAGCATTCCACATCTAAAACTGCAGTGCTTCCAGCTTCTTAAGTCAGCTTCTTAAATCTAATCTTAAATCAGGCTCCTTAAGATTAGAAGTATTTCTATGCTCAGTCTTTACCTCTTCACAGCTTTTGAGACATTCACAGAAAAGGCCCAGTTAGAAGAGGGGGAGCTAAGGAGCACAGGATCCAGGACTACAAAACCATCTTATCTCGTAGCTTACAAAGAAGAGGGGTAAACGCTCCTCTGTTAAAAAAACCACTCTGTTCAGTATGCAGGGCTGCTCTAAAAGCATCAAGACAAAGATGGATCCCATCAGATCTTAGTTTACCATAACGATTTTTGCTCAGCATTTCACTCCATCTAAGTTTGACTCAAACCCAGTGGGGCGCCGAACCACTGGCACTGAACCATTAAGGCATTTGTCCTAATGTTTGTCTTTGTGATTCTGCAAAACCTGGGAGGAAGTATTCAGGGTGTGCAGTCTCTGGTTCTTGGAGGTTTTCAGGACCCAACTGCATAAAGCCTGGACTAAACTCACAGCTGATGCTGCTTTGAGCTGCAAGTTGAATACAACTTAACACCTCCCGAGATCCTTTCCAAACTGAAGCATCTCATGGTTTTATGAACTTTTCTGAACAAAAAGAGCTCTTACAGAATAACTATAAATGTATACACATTAATTATGGTGAAAAATGACTAAAATGGTTTCCTTCTGACAAGTGGCTGTAAGGTAAAAGTTGTATCCAGGCTGTAAAGACAAAGCTGTAAAGCTTCTGAAAGAAAAGTCTGTCTTCAAAGTAGGAGACAGGTAGAAGGGTAAGGAGCTGCTGGATATAGGGAATCAAACATGGAATAGCACGTACTTGTTTATGAACGAACAGTAGCCAGAAAAGGTTCAGCTAAAATATCCCTAAGATAAAGGTGAGCTTATCAAGCTAGAAGAGTTATTATCAACAAGCTCAAACAAAAGGTGGGACCTGTGGGCTGCATTACTCTACCATGTGCTATATAGCTCTATATTTGCTATTATCCAAGTGTATTCCAGCCACTGATAACTGTTCTTGTTGTGAATACATGAAAAAAAAAATCAGAATACTCACAATGGAGACATTAACTTTTCAGCAGCACAGACTATTTGCAATTAACAACTTTTGTTACCAACCATATTTCATTTCTCTCTGATCTTTTCTTCAATATCCATTATGTATTGGTCAATTTTTATGATACTCAGAAGAAACTTTTTTTTTTTTTTTTTTAATTGAGAAACATTCTGCTGCAGTAGCAACGGGAACTAAATTTCTACCATCATACACACAAGAAGCTAGCTTTACAGTACTTTTATTAGCTATGGCTCATATCATGTGAAGTGGGAAGACCTGTATTTCTATAAAGGATAATTCAGAGAAAGTAACTGTTTAAAAATGTGTATCATAATATAGAACAAGATCAAAAAAGACCAGAGAAAACCATAATACAGTAGTTGAGCAGGAATAGATGGTGTAAAATCATGGTTCTGATATCTTACATGTTTCTATAGAATAATAATAATAATATAATAACCAGGAAAGATATTCATATTAAACTTTCTAAACTAAAACCTGTTACTCATGCAGGCAGCAATATAAAATTGCACAAATTATCCCTCATAAAGGACCATGAAATAAAACTACTTGGTCATTTGACATTAGAGAACACATGAAGGAAAAAAAAACATCCTAACACTAGGCAGATATTATTCAAAGACTGCAATTTGCCTTCCAGGCATCTTGTTATTCAGTCTCTTCTGTAACTAACTTCTAATCTCATTTTAAGGTGCACAGTTACATTCTGTAACTCGTGTAGCTGTAGCAAATACACACCTCTGACAAGTGTGCAGAATCAGATTTGTGTTTCTTTCTAATTTTCTTTTTCAAGGGATTTTAGCTCACATGTAAGAATCTCCTGTATTAGAAATGTTAGTTCGCATAAAAAGTGCAATAAAAAATATACCCTGAATAAATTTAGCAGTCCAAATGCTGAGAGATGAAAGCTACAGACTCCTTTGTGATTTTATATAAAATCCGCAATATGGTAAAGAAAAAAACTGGCAGGCACGTCGAAGAACAAAATAAGGAGACAACAGACTCATCACCTATATGTTCTCAGAAAACGTTTGTAGGAAAGGAACATATTCTCAATAGCTCAAAATTTTTAAACAGTCTTGATTATTTCAGCTTTATTTTGAATATTAATACTAAATAAAATACAGGTGTATTTTATTTAGGAGATTTTATAGAGGAAATGTATTCCTCTGCAAGAAATACATTTTGTTTTGTTTTGTTTATTTGTTTTTGTTGTTGTTGTTGTTTGTTTTTTTTCTTTAATTTTAAAATTACGACTGAAGTAATACAAGCTAGTAACTTTCAGCTGTCAAGGGTCTGCTCATTCTGAAAACAGAGCATTCACAGAATCACATCATGGTTTGGGTTGGAAGCGACCTTAAAGATGACCCAGTTCCAACCCCCTACCATGGGCAGGGACACCTCCCACCAGACTAGGTTACCTGAAGCCCCATCCAACCTGGCCTTGAAATGGGGCATCCACAGCTTCTCTGGGCAACCTGGTTCAGTGCCTCAACACCCTCTGAAATGGAATTTTTTCCTAAAGTGTTATTTGTCTATTCCAGGGAATAACACAAAGCTTTGGGAATTTGGGAATCTGCTAGGCAGAAAACTGACTATAGGCATGACCAATTGCCTTCACACTCCAAAAATGCTGACAACTGTAAGACAAAAAACAGTAAAAAAGCAAGCTCATGTGCTAAACGTGACTTCAAATATTAGTATTCTTACCACAGACGGGAAGACATTAACTTGGGCTTCTCTATGTGAGAAGGGGAAAAACACTCAACAGTGAGCCGAGATTGAAATAGAGTGGTAGGCAGAAGTGAACATCCTCACCCTGTGCTGATTCTAATTAAAAGCCCATTGAACAGAGAATGAAAGATTAAACAAACTGAAGAGGCTGAGAGGACTTCCTGCATCAGTAAGCTGAAGACAGCCTGTATGTCTTTCATTCAAACGCAGACACCGTGAAATACTTCACTAATCTCTGACATGGGCACCCATTTAAAAAAATATATGCAAAAACTGAGATTAAATTGCAGAATAAATATGATCACAACTTTGGAAAGCATAAACTTTTTCATAAGTAATAATAATAATTAACTGGTTTTCCTTAAAATCTCATTGATCATATGAGGTAGGAAGATCATCTTTCATCATTTCAACTAACATTAGCTTGTAATACTTCACTACAAGGAAACATTTGAAAAACATCAAGCATTTTTCAGCATTTTACTGAAACAGACAATTGTGCACACATTCATTTTGCTCACAAGGTCAATGAGACTGCTCACTACCATTTACTCAGATTCAAGAGTCGTTATTTTAAAGATTATATAAATCAGAAGGAAGAACAGTCACTACCCCAAAGATTTCATTACTCAAGAATGTATCAAGAGACAGGAAATTCATAGAAAAAAGCAACAAAAAAACTAGTGAATGTGACTGTAAGTGCTATTAACAGCCTTATAGCCTACCTGGCAAATCTGTTCTGGGCATCACAGAAAAACAGAACTTACACAAGGATTTTGAGAAAAGTAACAAGATCTGCATTAAGTGCTCCATTTAGGTAATGTGGTTAACATGGGAGACAGCACAAATACCTTCATGAGAACTCAGGAGCACGTGATGAGGCAGCTGTCATCACTGGCTGATAAAGTGGCAGTCGGCACCTCAGTACAGACCATGAGATGACACGAAAGGTGTTAGTATTAGTCCATTAACGGCCTCGAAATAGAAAGCCCCTAGTTTTCCTTGGTGCCATAAAGGAAAGGAAGTTAAAGAAGGTGAACAGCAAGGAAAAATGATGGACTGAAAAATGATCTTTATAGCTTCTTTGCAGTCCGCATGAATATAAATGAAGCCAAAATGCATTTGTCAAAGCCAAAGAAAAGGACATTGTAGTAATAAAGATGTGGGTTAATGACAGCATAGGTGAAAATGCCTGCTAGATAGAAAAGCCCATATCTTAGCATCATGAAGAAAAAAAAATCTGCAAGACAGATTGCTTCCAACAACATGCTGAACACATTTTTATAGATCAGCAGCGTCAACAAAATGACAGCTTACTTAAACTGATAATTTGAACTAAATCTCCAATATCCAACAGTTAGGTCGGTATCAGTCCAACATTACTATTAGCTTATATTAAGTTTCATAACTGAACCTGGTCCTAAGCGTCCTGCTTTCTTACAAATCCTTCAAAAATCCTTCAAATATCCTGTATGCAACATTAATAGAAAATATGGCTGTTGAACTTAATGTTTTAATTCTATACATGCTCAAAATCATGCTTTAATAATTTATCACTTAACAATATTAACCATTCACATTTCTCCCATGAATTAGGGAGAATTTTGGAATTACATTTGTAGTTAGGAAAATGAATAACAGGAAGTCATACTCTAAGATATGCTGAGCAAAAGAAAGGCTCACTCTTGTAGGTTGTGTTGTAAATTTTGTGAATTGTTCTACATTTACACAAAAAGTATCACATTTTCCTCACCTGTTTCTAAAAAATGTTAACCGGCAAATCTCACATTTCAAATTAGTTCTACTTTGATATCTTATACTTAACCAGCTAGACAGAAGTGAGAACAGTAACTTGCTCTCATAATAACTTTAATAGATTAAAATGAACACAACTTCTATCATGACTTACTTGATTATGGTCTTGCATTATTCTGTTCTTTCAAACATGAAAAATATGAGACTAGCATCTACACACATTTATATGCTTCTGTTACAAATTTATACATACGTTATTTATATACACTTTTATTTATATATAAACCCCATATACATATATATATGCATAATCATTTGAATATTTGGAGTCCTGAACCACAACATTTATTTCTTCCTCTATCTACTTCCTTCAAAAAAAACTTACTTCCTTTGTTATAATAATGATTTGTTGTACAGATGTAAACCAAGTACCAAGTAGAAGTTTTCAGGTTGTATCACTTCATGGTATTAGTCCAGTCAGCCCAACTCCTTTCACTGCTAAATTTCATTCTCTACTACATAACAATAACAAGCAAACAAACAAACAAACAAAAAATAGGATATTCAAATGTTGTCTGTAATAAGGAACTATTATCATCCACAGCTGAACATTTACTATATAAGCATTAATTAATTGGTTCCTATGAGGAAATATCAACATCGCATGCTGATTGCTTAGTTTGCAGCAAGACAGACTTAAAAGAATGGAAATGAGTATCTTAAGAGCAATGATTATTTTCTGTCCTCATTCTGCCTGTAACATTACTGATAATATATTTCATCAAATAATAAGAAATAGTACTGCATAATCAAGTCGTTTAAAATGGGTCTTTGATCAAAGACCTGCTCATTGTCTCATCCGGCATATCAACATATCCAGTGTTCTGGGGAAATTATTCTGACTTAAAATCCCTGTGCATTTTTTTCCATCTAGGGAAAGAGGTCAAACATATATGTAAAAGCAAAGCGTGAGTTTTCACAGCTAGCACTAAAGAACCAGGCCCTCTGCCTGACAATTAGTAGAGCCTTGCCTCAATTACGTCATATGCAGAAAAACAAATACGACACACACTATGTACAAGAGAAATGATTGGATGCACATACTGATGATCCACAATATAATTTACAGACCACAAAATTTCAGCGTAAAACGTGCCATAATTAGGACTTCTCAGTGATGTGATTTCAATGCAATGACAATGGTCCAACAGCATATACCAAACTTTCCGATTTGCCAGCATAGTTTAAACCCCCTACTATTACTTGAGCTAGATGTTTGTAGAATAAGCAGTGGTTTACAATACAGCTATTGCTAACGAAGTGGAAGAACAGTGGATTTATTCTTGCCTGGGGTGAGAGTAGTATCATTTGTAGAACTGATAGCAATTTAGTTTAAACATTTTAAAAGTTGATGCTACACAATAAAGAAGATGAAGCTTTTTAGTGATAATATAGAACAGTGATAAAACTACCACTGGCCTATAGATCCTCAAAATTGCTAATTGCTTTTCTATGTGGTAAGCAACCTAAGGCAGTCTGATAAATGTGTTCCACTGTCTTCCTAATTTATGAACTTCATAATCAAGTTTACATAGCCTATAAAGAAATTAAACCATGAAGACATACCTGTAATTATTACATAAATAAAAAACTCTGAACATACATAAGGAGAAAAATCTTCACAGTACTTTACCTTGGGATCATTATGCACTTTAAACTTAGTTGTAACTTATTTGGTAGGGAGGAGAAAAATGTTATGAACTTTGATGCAGGAAATCAATGGAGAACAAATTAATAAGAAGTATTAGCAGTGAACAATTATAGTTGAGCAGTATGGCTACCAACACTGAAGTTAGTTTTGACAAAATACCATAAATTGAGAAAATCTGACAGCACTAGTAGGTAGTATAAATTAAAGTAGTTATGTTGTGCCCTTAGGGTTTTATTTATTGCAAAGATAGGCAATGACAGTTAAAATGCTCTGAATAAATCGTTTTACGAAGAAAGATAAAATAGATTGAAATGATACACAGATTCACACAATGGTTCATTTGTACAGGGCAAGAGAGTTCAGTCAGCTGTAGAGAAAATAAGCTGGTAACAGACCATTTCCCTGGGGCAGGAAATGGTGCAGGCTTTGCAGCATGGTTTGTTTACAGACAGCCTGTAAACAGGTCTTTAATGCCTTTTAGGCATTGCATGTGCATCAGAGAGTAAAAGTTAATATAAAAAAATTCTATGAAAGGGAACTGTCACCAGTTCACAAAACTAACTGAACTTCTATGTGGATACACAAATTATTTGCCTATCTACACTATTCAAATCTGATTCCAAACAGCTACCAGACATGCTCTCAGTTGGACAAATGTAAGGCTTTGAAATATAAGACCTGAAATAAATATAACTATAGCCTGAAAAACAGACTCTTTATCTTAAAAGGCTGCTTGCCTAGATTTTTTTGAAAAAAGGAACATAAACTTGTTAGAGTAATTCTGGAATGTTATAGAGATGAGAGCTCTTAAATACATAACTACAGTGATGCATTTAAGGTTTTAAAAAAATCTAGTTAGCTTTTCAGAAATTTTCTTTTTTGAAATACCCACGCTTTACTTATCACTGCATCTCCAGAAATCATTTCTTCTACGTCTCAGTTTAAATAGCATTTTTATTTTTATTTTTTCTAGAATGAACAAGGAATAAGCATCTACTGTTTACAGCCCACCACTTCAGGTTTAAGTTTTGGAAGAACTCTAACAGTCAGACACCATCAGTCTTGTTGCAACTGCTACTGCTTTGTTGTAAATTCATCCCCATTTAATGTTAGGAACCTGAATTTCATAAATTCTGACCTGTGCTTAAAAATATCCCCAGATTTTTATATTACAGAACTCTTCACTTACCTGAAAGTCTTTCTCTTCCAGGATCTCTTTCCTCCACCTGACAAGGAAGGCAGCGCAGACATACAAGTGGAAGTGAGAAAAACCCTCTGGTTCAGACTGCAAAAAAAAAAACACATTTAAAAACAGTTATTTTAATACACAAATGATGCTTTTGATTAAGATACAACCTTAGCATATTTTTATGATGTTCACGACTATCAAAACTAGTGTTAAAAATTGTCAGCTAAATCTCTTTTCATAACACAAACACGTTTGTATTTCATCTGTGACAAACCTAGGTGTATCTGTATGTAGGTATTTTCTGTAACTGGAATTAAGGAGAGGTATGAATCTACTTCAAATACTTACATCCATTCTGTGCAGATGTGTTTATCCCATTTCTGATGTTATCCAGTAGCTTAGATCTGTCCTGAAATACCGTACTACCCATATTGTGGCATGAATATATGCTTCATCTCCATTATTAGGAGCATGATACCTCCATTTGAAATTAAGTTTTCCTATTATAAATTCTACTGTAGTGATCTAATAGAGCATTTTAAAACTATGGTCTATAGTTTTTTAAAACTAAAGCTTGGCCTGTATTTGACTGAATTAAATGTTTTTACTAAAGAAAAAAAAATAATCCTTGTAACACAAAATTTTAACAACTCTTATTTCTATTCTGATCTGCAGCTTTCTGTTCTAGTTCAAGTCAGCAGATACAGTCACTTTATAGCCAGCCCTTTCTTCTCCCTGAAATTAAGATCTCTTAAATACAACAGAGAGAAAGAGTACCAGAGAAAGAGTTCAGGTAAATTTATGGTGCTACTTTAAAAAAATTCACTGAGCAAGTTTTCTTGTACTACCACATTTAACTTACACTTTATATTCATTTCCACTAAGAACTGAAAAAAAGACTAATTTATTTATGTTTAATTATCAATGTGATGATTGGGAACTAATGCTATGTAAAGTCTCATTAAAATAGCATTTAAAAATAGTTATTATGAAATTAAGCTCAGATTCTGACAAATATAGGGATATTTAAATAGTGATATCTAAATATTTTAAAGATTTATTCTTAGATCTTATAAAGATTTATGCTTAGATCTTATAAAATTATAGCATTTTTTATATATTCTCTGCTGGTCATTTCAGAATTGCAATTTACTTTTTAGAAAAATACAGTGTTCTGCTCAAATAAAATAAGTGAACTGAAACAACTTATGCAAAACAGAACACGGTAATATAAAATTTATTTCCATTTAACCTAGAAGCACACAATACTTAAAATATTCCACATAATATTTGTAACAGTACAATGAAGTAATCTTAATGCAAAGAAAAATATTCTTCTTTTCCTTCTCCACCTGACAGGCAGAAGTGCAGTTATTTTAGTGTCCTACAGAGGGTAGTACACTAAACATCATGTTAGCAGCTACAGAAACTAAATCGTCCTGTCCAAAGTGGTAAGAGTTAAGAAAAGGAATAACGCCAATTATTTTCAGGGCAGTTTTAAGTTTAAAAGTGCAGTTTGAACTCAAAATATTTCATTTTGGAACCCGAAAAGGAAGAACATTCCTGTGATACCTTTCCTATTCTAGGAAAAAGATATGCTTGAATAACACAATAAATTCGCACAATGTAAAATCCCAGGACACACAAAGCATATGGTAATTTTGACTAGAACTCTCTAGGGTTTATCTTAATCTGCAAATTCAAAGTACAGTCCAATTTACCATATTAAAACTAGAGTTTTAGAGAATCATGTACTCACTACCATCCTTCTGAAAAGCCTACATACGTCTTTTAATTTAGAGTTGTCATCTCCCTTGGGATGGAAAGTTAACATATGTAAAAGAATAAATTGTATCTCAAAAAGACATACTTGAAAGAAAAGTGGTGCTACCACTTATAGTATCAGATATTATTATGGCAATATTTAAATATTTAAACACAACTCTAAAAATGCAGAAAGCCAAAGAAAACAACCCTCTTCCTATTTTATTCTGTAAATAAATTTAAAGACCATGCTGTGTTGTTTTTTTTTTAAATCGGTCTTTGACAATAATCTTTTATAACCTAAATAACGATCCATTATAAAATTTCTCCTTGAAAGAACAGCTACCTGAAGAGCATGGCACCAGCCTAATCATTTGTCATCAAACACGAAAGGAGGGAAGAAGGAAAATCACGGTGATGGTATGGAGGCAAATAAAGGTAGACTGAGACTGCTGGACAGATACAGAAAAATACAGAATACTGCTGAGGAAGAAAGAGGAAGACCATTTTTGCAGATGAAGTAGGAGACGGAATAGACTGTAGGCAGGAAAAATTCATTTATTCATTATCCTGATATTTTATGTATTGCATTATTTGTTAACCTAGCAGAAGGAAATAAAGGTTTGTATTTCCTCAATCACATCACATGAGCAAAAAAATGAGGGAACTGGAAGGAAGCTGCTTTGGTATTAATATATACACTTGGTCTGCTTTCTGCTCCCCACTCTTCCAACAGTGTATGGGTTCTTGAAACACATAGGGAAGAAGGGAGGATTAAAGAAATCTACCTGGAGATTAAAATGATACTTTCAAAGTAAGTTTACAGTAGTTGTTGACAAAATTGTTAATCTTGCTTTCCTGTTATACAGACTCACAAAAAATAAATTGCATAGGTAGACGAATTAGATCATCATCGTATACTTTTTCTGACAGCCTCGGATTCTGATTCTGAGCCCAAAAATTCAGCCTACTGTAACATAACAAAGAGAATTCTTCCAGAGAAAGTCAAGATAAGTGGCTTTAAAAAATTAACAGCAAACAACCCAAAAACTGCAGTAATGAAAATTGAAAGTGTTTCTGAGGCACTACAGAAAAAAATCCTGGAATTATATAAAAACTTGTACTTTTTATTGAAATTTTTCTCTTCAACCTTTTTTTCCCCCAATACAATTTTCTTCAGCGCTTTTAAATGAAACCAAATAGGTTCAAATATGCAATTCATTAGAGAAAAAATGCATATCTCCCTATAGATTTAAAAACTCATCATGTTTCAGAGATAAGTCTCAGCAACGAAGTATCCAATGGATAGTTTTAGACAGTTTTGGAAATTGAGTAAAACAGCTAATGCATAATTGCCTTTTCTAACACCTGCTACCTATTATACTTTTCCATTTGTAGCTTTTGAAGTTGCAAACAGTTTGATCTCTAAATGTACATAAATGCAGACTACATGCTAGAAGCTATTTAAAATCAAATGTAAACAATGACCTTGATTTAAATATTTTAGCAAAAGATCTCAAGACAGATGTACAGCCCTCCAGAAGACTTATTTTGAATGTATCACAGACAACTCAGGGCACATTATCTAAGCACCATCTGTCATTATCGATAAAAATCAGTTAGATTGTTAACATCACGAATATCTCATTGCCCTGCAAACGCTGGATCTCCTCTACAGCTGAAATGAGAGGCATTCTCCATACTGCACTCCCCAAATTTCCTTATTTAGACAATCAGCGAAAGAATGCAAATTTTTTTGGATGACTAGATTGATTACTGTCTGGCCAACGAATAGTCTATCTTGTCTCCCATACCCTGGACACTTCAATGTTTAGGAAGAGTGTGTACATTTGTTAAGAGTAAATATAATAGATAATTATTTTTTGTAAGTACCTGGAATGATTAAAGCTAGGAAACCGTGCCTGGGCAAAGTATTAAAATGCCACATTTAACTCTCACACAATGGTTCAGAGTTAAGAACTTCCAAACATTTTTGGAATGATTACAGATGACTACAGCAACTTTACGCAACTCATAGGATTTACTATGAGTTACAAAGAGCAGACAGCGTAGATGTCAAGAGGCTAAAGTCATTTTTTCCCAAAATATCCAATATTTTCTTTAGATTTAAGGTAGAAAAAGAGAAAAGCCAGTGCAGGATCATCATGGAAAGTGGAATGTGTTGGCTGCTCCTCCAAGATACACCTCTTCCATCATTGCCTGAGAGCTCCAGTTTCCTAGGCACAGACTCAGTGTACCATAAAAACTGAGACTCCAGTCCGAGAAGCAACACAGCACCAGCACACCACAGAGAGGTCCACCTAGGTGACTATCCTGCCACCAGGGATGACCAACAGCTGATGGCTAGGAAACGCTGTAAGAATACAAGCACAGAGCAAATCCTTCCCAGAATACTCTTCCCTCTGTTAATGATTTCATGCTCAGATATGTCCTTACACAAGTGGTAGAATATTTGCGTTTAATAGCTGTTAATAGATTTGTCATCACTTATCTGTCCAGCACTTTTTGTAACTGAACATAATCATACAACTGCATAACGATATCTTTTTCTTCTTTCCCAATAATTTAAAGCTTCTTTTTTTTTTTCTTTCTTTCTTTCTTCACTACTGTTGAGCTGGTATTTTCCTCATGTGCTGAGTGTTGAACGCTACCTTGAAGTGCATAGCTGTACAGGTAAAGTTAGGATTCACATGCACAATATCAGTTTAGATTTGTTCACATCGAACTTCACGTGCTATGTACTGCCTGGCTGTTTTTAAAAACATGAAGTCCTACAACTCCTTGTTACCAACTCTTTTTACTCTGAATAGCTCAGTGTTGTCAGCAAACTGTCATCTCACTCCTGTATCCCCTTTTCAACCATTTCAATACAGAAAGCTAAAGTCTCATCAAAAACTGTAAAATATTACATATGATTTTCCTTAATTTTGAGACTGCCCACTTACTCCTACCATGTTTTCTAGATTTCAGCTATTACCCAGACAAGGAAATTCCCTTTAAATCCACAGTATAAAACTACCTATTAAAAAGATTTATTTTTAATGAGTTAGCACATTTTCGATTGTCTTCTAATACTGCTTTTATCCCACCATACTCCTGAAGGGACGAATCTAAGAGAAACAAGTGGCCCACAGCCCTTGTCTGAAATTAATCTGATCCAACAATAAACACAGAAACAAAGTTGGAGATATATCTTTTAAAAACAAAACACAACTCTACTTACAGGTAGGAACTAAAAGCAGCTGTTTATAATTCAAGCACACATCAGTTAATAGGAAAATTTATGGGTCTGTTTTATCTTTCCATTAACATCAAATCCGATCTAAACAAAATTCACAGCACTTTAAAATCTGTAATGGAAACTAACATTTTCAGGTCAAGACAGCAAGCCAGCAAAAATACAATGCAAAAGTTATTACCTCAACCCTTACTCCTCCCTTGCAGAACAACTGTTTTTTTTTGGTTTTTTGTTTTTTTTTTGGTACTCTTTTAAGAACTGTGTTCACATTTCCTATTTCTGCTAGGAATGTTCAAAAAATTATCTCACACTTATATTAGATTTGGCAGATGTATGTTGAATGCTAGACCAGTTTTCATAAAAATTTAGTAGCTGGCCTCTCTGATCTAGTTAACAGCTTGGCAATGGTTCCCAAAAGAAAACTTATGCTGTTAAATCCCAGTCACAAGGAACATATACCACTGCTGGACTCTTTTTGGATCAATATTTTGCCTTGAAAGAATGTTCCATATAGCATGCAAAATTTATGGTAAGACTATTAATCAATATCAAATACAAATGGGTGCTATTGATAACTATTTACTTGATTTATTCAGTCTCTCATTAACTATTATTTTAAGAAGCATCTTTAGTATAACTTTCCACAGTAGCTTGTACTTTGAGAACAGAGGTTAAATCTTCACTTGCTCATACGTTCAGTTCAAATAGAATAAAAAATAAGTAACCTCAAGTGTGTATTTGACTTTTTGTCCTAGCTTTTCCAGAATTAAACTGTGGGAGGAAAAAATAAAATAAAAATCAGTGTTCCACATTTGGTTCATTTAAAGAATTCATCGTGAATGGCCAGGATGTCAAGTGGATTCTCACTCATGGAGGTACCTTCACATCCAATACTGAAACGTGTCTTTCTTTTACAGTTATTTTTCTTCTCGTGGGTGGCAGTTTATTAGCTTCACATACAGGAAAAGTGCTAGATCTTAGCAAAGGAATGGAGCTTTTTGTACAACTCTCTTATACTTCTTTCTTGCAAAATTTACAAAAGAAGAGGGAACAAGGCAGTTTTCTCGGAAAATGCCTTTGATACAAAGGTAACGCTGAACTCTATACAAGGAGAACAATTACATTTTGGAACTCTTATTTCCCGTGCTTCTTTGAAAAGAACCTACATATGCACAGAAGGAAGAATTATACACAGTTACCTGCAAGAAAGCATGTTGATTTCTTTTCTGTAATTTGCCATGTTAATAAGCCCTTTCTCAGCTTCTGCGAAGAATGACCATTAGTTGTTCTTTGTACTTATTGCAAAAAATATTACATATACCTGGCTGCTTTGAATTTTAACAAAGCATAAGGCAAGAAGCTTCCATTTTAACTGTTAGCAAGGGGTAGGAAGAACAGAGAACATGGCAATGTGAGCATAAATTCTGCCATGATAGTCGATCATTGCAATTTTAACTAACAACTAGCAATATAATGGTGATATATGAAACCCCAAGCTACTATTTTTAATTTTGAGTCCTCTAGTAAGAAAAAAATAGTAATATATTTTCTGAAAGTTGTTTTTTTTTTTCTTCCATGCAAATATTTAGGATCAAAACCTCCTAATTTGTTTGGAGATGAGAAGAGCATAACCAGCAGCAAGAACTAATGGATCTACTCTACGATGGTGTCAGTGCATTAACAAATACCAACCACATAACATTACAAGCCCTCATCAACAACACTGGATAATTTACAGTGTTTAGGTTTTAGAAAGTGGTTGATTACTTACAGCTATATGTTGTTTTGTTCACTCAAGTTAACGTATTAAAGAACAGTATTAAAGTATTTTGGTTACGGCCATTAATATGGTACCTAATTATTTTACCAAGTTATGGCATCGTCTAATTTCTAGAGCACAGAATCCCTACATAATTAACACTGAGCATCACTGTGCCCTTTATTCCAGAAAAATCTATCTCTGTAGCTATTTCCCAGGATGTTCATTTTGCATCCTTGATTTACTCAGATGCCCCCCACCATAACTTAAAATCAAAGAGCTTCTCTCAATGTGTGAGAGAAGTCATGGAAGCAGGGACTGAGGAAAAAAGCAAAAGTAAGAGATTAGTAGCCCCCCAGCATAAATGAACTTAAAGAAAAGCTTTTTTTTTTTTTTTTTTTTTAATGGGTTTTAAGACAGATTTGAGTGAAAATTTACACACAAAATATATTCAATGGCATGCACATTTATGATACTAAAACCTTAAGTCTTCTTATATTTTAAGCTAGGCTTAAAGCTGGCCTTCAAGTATTCAGACATAATTGTCCAGCTGGAAAGAAATTTGTTTTGAAGTTTCCTGCTAATTAAAACCACATTCATTATATCTGAAATCATTAACTTAATTTGATATGAAATATTCAAATTCTCTCTCAAGTTGTGACTTGACACCAATTAGATGGCCAAAAATGCGATGGAAAAAAAAACACAAAAGCTGTGTCACACTGGAACCAAAGTTGCTTTTATTCACAGAATTCTCCTTAAAGATACGCTTCACCTTAACAAAGCACATGCTAAATCCCGATCATTAGTAAAACCATGCTGCAACTGAGTTAATTCTGAAGAACTTTGCTTTAACGAAACTATTTTTACATAAATGTTAACCTGCTTTAAGCAGACTACTAATTTGAAGGCACCATTTCCAGCAACTTGCCCATCTGTGAGGAGAACATCAGAAGATGCTGTGAATCACCACCAGATCACACCAACTCCATAACTTGCTTTTACAAGGCAAACAAGCACACATAAAGCAGTGTGACTAATATTTACTAAATTAATTCCCCATTTCACCTTTTCAATTTCTAAACTATTTACCTCATGCATCATTTTAATTATTTTTGCAGTTCATTCCCAGAGAACCTTGATGCTGGGAAATTAATTAATGGATACAATAGAGAAACTGTCAGCATTGCTTAAAAACAGTTTCAGCATTGGCCTCATTTACATGTATCCTTTCATTCTAAACAAAAGGGCTGCTGAATTTTTTCTATTAAATTGTTGGTTCATTAAGAAGAGCACAATGATATCCTTTTCTTCATATATTCACTGGTTATCACATTTTGCTGAAATACGTAATCCATGATCAAGACAACCACAAGAGCTTTTAGCCCCAGGATTTCAAATATATTGAAAGTTGTATAATAGTTGTATAATTGCTTGATTAACTGGCTTTAACATTATCATATTATTAGTTTTAATAAAAGTTATTATATTAATTATTCAAAACAGACCTATAAAAAGTAAGAAGTGTTAGGTTACTGCTTCACAAATGGAAAAGATCTTTTGAATAACTATACAAATGCATATCCCATTTACGCCAAAAGACTAAAACGAAATGAACAACATCTAAATAACAGTATTAAAAGCCAATAGTTGCTCATTCCAAATTCTCAGAAAACAAAATATGCTTGCTGGCACACCGCCAAAAGGAAATCCAAAAACATCCTCTCGTCGGTTTTAGGCTACACGTCAGTTCCAGATCTGGAGGCTTACACGTTTACCTCTGCACAAACGTTGGTATTTTGATTGCAAACACCAACATGAATGATTCGGGTCATTTGAGAAAGCTGCCCACAAAGGCTGTGGGGTCTCCTCCTTGGAGACCTTCGGAAGCCACCTGGACCTGGTCCTGGGCAGCCTGCTCTGGGTGTCCCTGCTTGGGCAGGGCTTAGAGCAGCTGGCTCCAGAGGGCCCTGCCAGCCTCAGCCATGATGCTGGGAAAAGTCTATTCAGTAACCCAATAAACATAATACTGAATTTTTGTCCAGTGAACAGAAACTCTACAATCCTCAAATTCCCACATCTGTAAAATCAAGGTATGGTCACATCAAAGGAACATGTAAATGTTTTGCGATGATTTTTTATTAGATTCTGAACGTGAAATATGATTTTTATCAACACTTCTTGTTTGGTCTGAGAAGAAACAGAACTCTAATGTTTTTCTTCATAACAACTAAATTTTCTAGAGTAGTATTCCAACAACTTTGTCTTTCTTTTAAGGAACACACCATAAGAACAGAGGACTAGCAAATACATGTAATGCATTCAGACACGTTTTCTGATAGGTGGTCTTGTTGACTAAGAAGATACATGGACAAGATGTACCGAAGTACCAAAAAGGTATCCAGGAGCTATTGCCTTCCTTTCCTGTTTTCTAAGCTACCAGGGCTTTTCAAGCTTAGTCATGACACAGAGTCAAGAATACCACCCAGGTTTCCAGCACAACCATTTTGAAGATAATCAAGATACTACACTAGGTTTTTTTATAACCTTCTCTCACCATTAAACCACATTACATTCCATAAACTAGCAGCAAAATCCTTAATTTCTTATCACCAATACTCTAGAGACTAGGAAATGTTGGAGCCAGTATTCTCCTCTGTTTGCTGGCCTGCAAAAATCTGAACACTTATTCATGAAAATACTGCATCCTTGAAGAGTGCCACTACTTGAATCAGCCTCTGCTTGGGGATGGCAATTTGCCTGGATGTTCAATTTCATCTCACGACGATGATCTAATTGCACCAAGCTTTTCATGACCACATGACTGCTTAACAACACTCCTTGGCCTGGGAGCTTTACGCTTCTTTCAGCTGCTATTAAAACTAACATCCTACTAGTGCCACAAAAACTGAAGTGGGCAGCTGCTGAATGCAGCAGCATCTTCCCCCGTCGCTGATTAAACAGAAGCACAACATCTGAAAACATTAGTCAGCTGCTCGTCAGCTCTGTCCAGACACCAGCTCTATAGCTGTGATTGCGCAAAGTTATATAAAAGGGATGATGTCAAAAGCAACTGAAAAGCCAGCACCATTGCTCATTCCAAGTACCTGAACATTGTCGCTTGCACAATATCACAGGCGGAAATGTTAATAATGCATGTATTTTAATTAAATTCATTAGATACTTAATAGCTATTGCCAGGAGTTTGATCTTGTCTGAATGAATAAGCTGCTTCTTACCTAAACAGTTAATACAAAAGACTCGCCAAGACGATACAATAAAAAAAACTCTTCAGACCATTCCTACTCCCATCCATCTACTGGTTTGTACAGAAGTAGAGTAACAGTGATGACAGGATACAGCTTTGCTGAATTCTGATCAGAGTGAGAAATCCACTGCACGTAATTGACTGGAGCACAATTCTATTAGCTCCAACACAAATATTTCTTCTCAATAACATTATTGTCCTGAAAATACTGTGATGTCTCAATGGAAGCAATAACTTCCTTAATACACACATTTCTCTCGCAACATTGAACCAAGGGAAGCTCTTATCTTCTCAAAATGCTGAAAATCAAACCATGCTGGACAGCAGAATAATTAAGTCAAAGTCTACACTAATGATCAGTCTTCACATTGTACGACTGATTAAAGACAGCAGCATGAAACAAAAGACTCATATGAGAATGGCAGCACGCTTGCAGAGCAGTTGCAGTTTGTTTTATCAAGGTTGTCTAGAGGGTAACGCTGATGCTACAGCCCCCATCTCTGAGAACCACAAACTCTGACTTGGCCCAGAAGAGTCCTGTGCAGTTATGGTACGGCAACACTTACATTTTTCTCCAGCTCAGATGTAGCGTAAATGAAGAAAAAGTGATGGAAAAGTGAGGCAAATTTTAAGATATTACCAGTTACATATAACTTTTTTTTTTTCCTGGACAACCCTACAATTTTCATTGTAGATAGATACATTAGAGCCGTGTTGCTTGGAAAGCCCTCGCTCTACAACAGCTTCTTCCAGGCTGACAGCCTGAAGTGACTGGTCATCTGTTTTTCACATGTGACACAACACAACTGGAGCTTGAAGTTTAAGCTATTCAAATCACTTACTGCTGTCAAACACATGCCTTGCCTTTTCTTTCCACCAGCTGTTGTGAGCATCTCCCTACTAACCCACATCGGCATTAAAAGGGCCTGGTATGAAATTCCAGCATCTTGAGACACTTCCGACAGGTGACAAAACAAACGACAGTGTCCTGCTTATTACCTCCACAGCTTTAAGCAGCTCAAAACAGGAATCAAAGAATCATTTAGCTTGGAGAAGACCTCTAAGATCATCAGGTCCAACCACTAAGATAGCTTTGATCCAAAGAAAAGGTGTTCTTTGAGCACAGCACACAGAATCTTCAGCAGAAAATTAACTTAAAAGAGTAACACCAGTCCCACTGAAACATCCTGAGCACTGTATCCTGCATTAGATTCCTAAATATTGCTCAAAAATTTCAGAAACATCTTAAAACCGATTTCATTTAAACTTTCAAGTTATAAATAACACTTGCAATGGTTTGAAAAAAAAACAGCAAAAGAAAAAAAAAGCATTTCCGTTTAATTTTCTTCACTTCAACTCTGTTTTATGAAGTTGTAACAAGCATCAGCTGGACAACCATGAAAAAAAATCACATTGTTAGGCTTCAGGATGAATTTTATTAACAAAATGAAAGGAACAAATATTTACCAAAATAACAATTCAGCCTCTAGGAAATTACCATAGAAACCAAACCAAATATTGTCTACCCAAGATATGAACTAAAATAATAGATATTAATAGATGTATATCAAAAAATAACTTGACTTCATCTGTCCTATATTATAATATTCAGCTTCCTAATATTTTTCAAATTAAACTGATTTTCCCTACATGATTTTGCTTCTACCAGTGAAGACTGGTCTGAACAGCATTACATTTTGTTTGGAAAAACCAAACTGCTCTGAACTTTTAGGCTGTAAAATTTGACTACAATTTAATACTCAGATGCTGGAAAGCAGGATGTCAAGCTACATGTTCAAAGATCAACTGAAGTCGAATCTAATGTTTTATTAGCTCAAACATCATTTAAGCTCCAAATACAGATTCATTTGGTACCTAGCAACAACACCTTAAACACAGCTTACTCACCGAACCATGAAGTTGGTTGAGTTGGAAGGGACCTTAAAGATGACCCAGTTCCAATCCCCTGCCATAGGCAGGGACACCTCCCACCAGACCAGGTTGCCCAAAGCCCTGTCATCAAGTTACTAGGTGTATGTTGCTTTTCCTTGACTTCCAACCCCCCTAAGTTGTTATCCAAAAGGTAAAGGATGTAGAAAAATTGAACAAAACATAACATATATTTAGTGTAGGTATTCTGTGCCTTTAAAAAAAATTGCAAGCAGAGCTTTTATGATGGCCTGTATTGATCACCTAATATCATTTTGGAAAACGGTTTTCCATCCAAGTCATTATTCAGGCTAGAGTTGAAAACTTACCACTATAAAACCTCTGCTAGCATGGAATGGCTCCGTGGAAAGCCAAAGCTATACTGACACAGTTTGTAGCTCATTCCAGTCAAAGTGGAGACAGTGCAGTGCTGTTAATTGGAAGCACTGTGCTCCAACCAACCTGTGTGCTGCTCCAAAAGGAGCTGTGGACAAAGACATCAGCTCACCTGACATCCTGCTTCAGATTTACACACTCAAGAGACTTCCAGAGCCACATCCAGACTGTGTGTCCAGATGCAGGGATAAGGTTCAGGGATAGAAAAGAGTGGTGTTAAATAATTAACTGGTTCTAGGAGTTTTACAACTCTCAAAACAAGCTATGTGCTACTGAAGATAAATCCTGGACACTTTTCAAAAATCCATATTTGCCCACAAAACTTTCAGACAGCAGGGACTCTAGCAAGAACATTTCTACAGCTGCTGATTTTTCATGTTAACTCAATAGTAGTAGACAAACGAGAATAAAAGAAATGAAAAATGAAATGTCAAAATAATAAAAATATACTGCAATCGTACATTTAGTCTACACTTTAACTAAGGTTATACAACATCATGCAAAAAAACTGTATTTCAAATTGTATTTCTATAGGAATCCCCCAAAATTTAATAATGAAATTAAAAATAGAAAAGAAAGAAAGAAAGAAAACACAGATGTTAGCTTATTTAAAAATAAAGCAATCACTATAATCAACTACACAAAAGTGAGATATTTTCCAGAAATATTTTTCCTGAAATATTAGACTGAAGCTAAAACATACTTAAGAAACAACTTTCCTCTATCCGCAATCTAAGCTTTAAAAAAAGCATCATTAATGAAAGTTGTTTATAGCTTTCAGAAAGGACAGATTGATTTGTTTTCTCACTACCACACAGCTTTTCTGCAGGTTTGATAAATTACTACAAAGAAAGAAAGAATCTAGTTAGAAAGAAGAAAAAAACTGTTTATTCGCAAAGAGGAAGACCACTAGAATTTAAAGCCTCAACTATGAAAATGCTACTATGAAAAGGTATTTGGAAACAACTTGTAAATTTTTTTTTAACCTACATAAGAATTTATTAAAGGATACTCAGAAAATGCATTTTCTATTGGCCTGACCTGTATTTTGTATTTTACACATGACTTTCAAGAAATCTGTTCTCAGTTTATAGAAAGAAAAGAAAATAGTAGACTGCTAAGGTTATCTGACCATTTTTATCCATAACTTTTTGCAAAAGAGAAAAAATAATTGAATTGACAGTACTTAAACAAAGAAGCAAAAAAAGCACAAGCTGTTATCTCTATTGCCCTATGTACTAGATCATGTTTACAATCTGCAATAAACTTATGTATTTCTGCCCAGAATGCAAGAAACGTTCTGTACAGCTTTTTATATCTATTTAACTTATTCAAGTTATTGCAATTTCCTAAGTCACTGCATAAAACTTGCATTTTCAATACTATTTATTGTGTTTCATAAAACTTCCATTAGAAACAAATTCAGAGGAGATGTAAATTGGAGGTATCGTTTTCATTTATTACTTCTCCTAATACCTTTTTCATTCAGAGGTATCAACACAAACTCCAGAATTAGTCATTGTGCTCAAAGACAGATAAAGGACAAAAAAAATCCCAGCATACAGACTCTAATTATTGTCATCTATCAACAGCAATAGAAGATATACTGCAGCCATACAACGCAGTGTACGGTAACCATATGGATATTTATGATGATCTAATTTAACAGTATTGTGAAAGATTAGAGGTTTGATATGCCTTCAGGTTGTGTGGGTTATATTTCTTTTCAAAAACAGACACCAGGAGGTCACAAGGATGCCTAAAGAAGGAAAGGAAGATCCTGTTAGAGCTTCCCGTCAGAGCAGCTGGTGACACCTAGGAAGGAAAGGGTCCAGTGACAAAAGTGAAGGGCAAAAGAAAAATTGTGGGGGAGAACGCTGGGGCTCCAGCAACCACAGCCAGAAAGCCTGATGAGAGGATCAGGAAGCCAACAGAGCTTGATGAAACAGATCTTCTAGAGGTGAGAGAGGACTCTGAGGAGCTTGCTAGTATTCGGAAAGACTGTAAGGTCACAGCTACTGCAGGATTTTGGTTTGGATCGCAAGCATTTTTTGAAATACATCTCTCAGTAATTCTCATGTACGTGTTCACATTTTCATTATGGTGCAAACTATGTGAAAAACAATCATGGTTTCCATGTAGAGTTTTATTCTACACATCCACTCCCATTGCACTGTACCGTTTGCCAACGCAGACAAAGTCAAACTTGGAAACAAACCTGCCCTACAAAGATGCACCGAAAAGGAGTAAAGTTGCCTACAAATTTCTTTTACTTCCCTTTTAACTAGTCATAAAATTCTATTTAATAAACTACTTATACTAACTTATATTTAATAAAACATAGCCTTCAGACAATTTTAAAAGACCTTTTCAGATGTATTCAGGTGAAAGAGGAGGAGCTGTGTTAACTCCCTTCCTCCTACTGAGTATAGGAGGACCTGTTACAGGTAGTACAGGCAGGTAAGATCTATCCTCTTGTACATGATAGAATTCCTACAAAGTTCTTGTATCTTCTATTTCTATCATCACTTGCGAGCATAGTAGAAAAAATGGCAGTCAGACTGGGAATTTGACATGTTTCACCATATTCCCTTTGCAAGAAAAGACAATCAGACAACTGAAGTATTTTAGTTTCAAAAAGGTTCAGCCAAACTAAACCATGGAAGAATCTGTGATTTTATCTCAGCCATCTGCTCAGTTTATAAGCAAGGAACGTTTGATACACTGGAACAAATTCAAAGTCTTCAATCTGCCTCCTGTGGCAAGAAAAAAGAGGATACTGCAGCGCAAAAGACAGTAAAAACTGGATTTCCATCATTTCCTGGAGTAGTCAAACACCTTTTCACTCCAGACTAAAACAGAATATCATGCCCAAGTTTTCTTTATTGTGGTATCCAGAACTAGAGAAATACTATGATTGCTGTTCCTACTACCACTTAAAAATAAATTGAAGATTTCTCAGCACTCCGAAGTCAAATGGATACCACTATCTTCACTCTAGGATAAGCGAGCATAGCTAATTCATAATTATCATCACATACTTTTGTTGTTCACTCTCTGTAAGACAGCATGGACATACACAATTGCTAGCCCAACCTCCAGCAGTAACGGTACTCATCCGTAATCTTGTGAGCCTTTCCAATGGCCCTACTACTTGACTTCAATCAGCTGTAAAGCTCCTTTATTCTGTTATCACATCAGTGTGAGGGAATGAATGCCAAGGATTGAATGCCCTCCTAAAGGAGCGCAGTCATGCTGTTAGAATAGCAATGAGCTTCATCTGACACTGCTCAACACGTTCGTTCACACTGCCTCACTCTTGCAGAGGAAGGCATGCATGACAAAAACAAATATCTGTTCAGTGCGAACGGTAAAAAACTTATCTCCGGAATAATATACTAAATAGAGCATATAACAGTTTAATAGAAAGTGTTTAAAGTTAATATAAACAATGTGATTAATAACAGAGTTACCGACAGCAGTTGTGTTCCATTCGTCAGAAGAAAGGGATGGGCGGAATAATTATTCTACAAGTGAGAAAGATTCAGAATTTCAATAGAGAGTGCCTCGTCTATTAATAGACAATTCTCCTTAACCTTTTTTAATTCTGCTGATGCAAGAAGCATAGAATTGTTCTTGCTCATTACAATAAGGAGAAGAAAACAAGAGATACAATCCAAACCTGGATGGTAGTCGATACTCTAAGCAAAATCTTCTGGTAGCTCAGTCTGTCTCCTCCCTGTTGTGTTCACTGTTGTGAACACTGCTTTAACCAAAACATGGGGTTCAGCCTAGCTCTGCTGGTGTGCCCCAAGACTCTAGACTACCCTATCTACAAAGCTATCAGACAACCCAGGCAGGAAGCTGAACTGTCATTCATAATTTAATGTTGCTTTTTAGGACTGACTGGGACAAAGTTTTTGCTGCTTTTAATTTCAAAAACATCAGCAGCACTCAACCATGACAGTAAGCTGTGCTTTAACGGGAAGAACAAAAGCGCATCTTCCTAGCTCAAGAATATTGGTGGGTTTTCAGTAGCAAATGCGTTGCAAAAAGCTTTAGGAAAATTTACATTTCCATGGTCAGTTAGGATAAAAACATTTTCCAAGCAGCTATAAAACAGTATTTTTCATCTTTAAGTGTTGTTTCTACTAAATATTTATTTAAATTTCAATCAAATTTATTATTAATAATACTGAAAAACTAACATAATCTTAAATTCTGTTTATACTTCTGTTTCCTTATATACTAAGGTATTTTCATTGTAATTCATCAATTAATTTTTTTTAAAGTCTTCCTTGCATGTGAGCGTATTTAAATTCCTACACTTTTCCATTAAGGACCACGAGAAAGGTTGCTGTCGTCTGCTGAATGTCTTTTATTATTTAACCAGAAGCAGATTATTTGAATAGGGCACTATATCCATCGGTCCATTTTAGAGCAAAGAAGAATACAATGAAATCTCTCTGCTGTAAAGCATCTGTCAGCATCAACTCCTACCTGAAGAAGCAATCTTTGTGTCCCTTCTTAGGGATAAGGCATTGATGTGGCAAGTGAATTGGGCTTCTGACTGCCTGTAGAACATGAACTGACATCTCAACATAGTGGAGTTGAGCCACTCAATGAGCGACTCAACTGATGACATTTTCATGAGGAGTTGCCATGATCCAGTGACACAAACAGAAACTTTTCCAGTAGGAATGTTTTAAATATTGTCTCCTGTAGTTCCCAATCATTGAGAAAAAGATCAAAACTCAGCAGACGCATCTACTGAAGACTTTCCCCAGTGTAAGTACATAGCTGAAGTTATTGCTTCTTCTGTGGTGCTAGACTGCAGAACATAGCATGCAGGTGACAGCCTTCTGAGTAATGTATGCAGAGAACTCTCAGCCAAGGAAGAGAAGGCATCAGACAAATTATAAAAGGGGTCTTTTTCCTTCTTTTTTTTACTGCAGGGGAGCAACAATAAACCACCGTAACTATCATTTGTACTAGTTATATCCTAACCGATAGTTATTAGAACATGCAGGCGGTAAAACCAAACTGCATCACATGTGGAGATGGGCAAGAGGGAAATGAGTGCTTCCAACGCAGCCACCCAGACACCTCTCCCAACACCTGCCTCCTCTTGCAGCATGCAAGCTGCTCCTCCATTGTGCAAACACCTCCAGTGAGAGGAGGAGAAGACAGACAGCACTCACAGCTCACACACAGTTTCAGGACACACTATCCAAAAGGACTAGGCTGTGCCAAAAGCAGATTCCAGGAAGACACACGCTTGATGAGCTGAAGTCCTTTCAGCTCTTTCTCTGAGTCCTTTCACTCAACATGCAGGTTTTAAACAACATTAATGAATGCCTGGACATCAGTTTCAGGACTTAGCATGAGACTGAGGATGTAGTTTGCCATGTGCTTTCATAAAGAATTCCTCAGGAAGCTTACTTCCGCATATGTTCAACTTCATACCTCCACAAGCTTTTTCTAAATACGGAGAGTTTTCTGAATCACAATTTACTTTTGTTCCTGAAAGCAGTGAAGCAGAGTGAGGACAAAGTGGGGAAAAAAATACATTGGTGAGTAAACTGTATAATGAAGATTTAACTCCAAAAGGTCTACTATTTTTTATTTTTTTTAATTGGTACTGGCAAAATTTTTGCAAATAACACTAGGAAAAAAAACAATTATGGCAACAACTTTGCTAATCTGGCAAAGCTAGACAGAATACAGGGAACAGCTTAAATCATATAAATATGAATTCAAACAAGTCTAAAAGAAAACCGATACTTGTGACATTTTAATACCCGAATGAGTAATTGCCAAATTCCTCATACACAAGTCCTTCATGGAGACTAAATTTTTCCACTATAAAAGCACCTGTAATATAACTCTACTTTTGCATAATTTTTTTTTAATGATGTAGACTAAGCAATAAGATGGAAAACTTAATAATGCAGTATTTAATTCTACCAAAAAAGAACATACTGGAAAAAAAAATCAATATGGCTTTAAAGAAGAAATTCTTCACTCAGAGGGCAGTGAGGCCCTGGCACAGGCTGCCCAGAGAAGCTGTGGATGCCCCATCCCTGGAGGTGTTCAAGGCCAGGCTGGATGGGGCTTTGGGCAACCTGGGCTGGTGGGAGGTGTCCCTGCCCATGGCAGGGGGGTGGAACTGGGTGGGCTTTAAGGCCCCTTCCAACACAAACCAAGCTGTGAGTCCATGATTCTATGACTAAAAACGATGAAATAACTTCCTTAGTTTCCCTTGATTTACACTAAGTTCTGCAGGATAGCAAAGCATGTCAACACAACTGCTTTATTTAGAAATGTTAAATATAAGACAGTTGATTTCTCCTACCCTCTGCTTTTTCTCCTCCCACCCCCTCACCAAAGGAGTAACATCAAGATTTCTTCTAACCCTGTAAAACAATATAAATGTCCTTTCTGTAGTATTTTGAGGATGTTGTTAATATTAAAAGTAAAGGAATACTTCCAACTAGATGTGCTATCTAAATCTATACAAGACTGACATTAATATTATGTGAAGAATAAAATGCTTTCAAGATTTGTCTTGCAAGAATGTGGTACTATGTAAGATACAAATAATGAAAAACTGGATTACTGGAAACACTGATGCCCAAATCTGGTATTTACTTGAGACAAGAAAAAGAGAGCAGTGAAGACAGACAAACAGGAACAAAAGGCAGCCCTTGTCACTCTGAGCAGCCCTAGCACCTTAAAGAAACCATCTTGTCCCTTGAATAAGGGTTTACTCACATGAAAAGGCCAACCCATCACAATCCCTCCCCTCCTCAAATACAGTTTTGATGAATAATTGTTTGTCTAATTAAAGGCTTTCTTGGCATAACTGGAAAACAAAATGTATTTTTTTGCCTATAGTACAAATAAGCTTTTATATTAAATATTTGTATGATTTTTTTTATCCTTACAGGTGTCACCAACTGAGGAAGTTTAATTTCCCTACTGGGTTACACTATCAAGTGATGGAGTAAAATGTACAAGCAAGGAAGTGCAGACCAAAAAAAATGGAAATTCTAAGGATGGTACATTTCAGTGTGTTGTTTATAATTGCAAACAAGATTGACGTGGAAAATATGGGTACGGGTATCTAGCAAACCAACATTTTACTTCTGTCTAAATATACAAGTTAACAGAAGGCTTTCATTATCGGTACCAGAAGCTGATAAATACTGTGAAGGAAAAAGTGCTGCCTATTTTTGCGTGTCCATTTTAGATTTCTTCATATAATTTTAGACACAAAATGTAACACAAAACATTCTGACTATGATGCGGCTATGAAAAACCACTCTGCTTTTGCAGAAGAAAAACATGAACTCCATCACATGCAGTTTGTTGAAAATAGTTAAAAATGGTATCTTTTTCAGTGTTTCTAACTTTCCAGAGTTATCCTAGTGCTCTCTAGGACAACCTTTGGATGATACATTTGAGAAACCTATGTGATACATTTGAGAAATTCTATTAGCATCCAGTTAGTTTTGAAAAAATTAGCTAAATATTTTTTATTACATGAAAAGCATCCAAATTTTACCAACATAGCTCCAGTGCCCAGGTATGGCTATTCTAATACTGTTGAATAGCTTATCTTGGAGTTGTCAGTGCTGTGGGCAAACTCTAGGAAGTGCAAGCTTTATGCAACATTTTCCCATCCTCCAGAATCTTGGCACAGAGATTTCTCAAGCCAGATGTTGGAATCTGCTTAATACCTAATGACAGATTATTCTCTCATGAGTCACATTTTGAATTCCCGTAAAATTCAGGACCTACAGGCAGAGTCTTGTGATAGTGTTCCACATTGAAATTGTGTGCTGTGTAAAAAAATGTATATTCTTCGGTTTGAACCTGACACTTCCTTGTTTCCCGTCATAATACTTGTTTCTTTTTTTTTTTTAATGTGACTAAACTTGTCTCTATGTCACAGACATTTTGTACACCTGTACGGTATTTTTCCACTCATCTTTATTTTTCCCCAAGCTAAGGATTCCTAGGACACGTTACCGTTCTACAGAAAAAGTAATTCTTCATATTCAGTCATTCTGTATTTCCTCCAGCCTCGGCCCTGTTGCACAAGAACCCCATAGAACTGTATAATGGTAAAATTAAGCTCTCTCTTATTCTTTATTCTCTGTTCTGACATTTTCATTGAAGCATTTTATCTTCCAGTTCTTGTTCCCCAGTGGCAACATTCAGTTCGTGACTAATGATTATGTACCAAAATAGGATTTCCTTTTTCCCAAACATTTACTTCTAAATTTACACTTACACGAATGGGAATTTCAAGTGCCATTTTATTATTGTTACTCTCTCTCAGGTCTTTCAGCTTTTCTTGCCTCATAAGTTGTTATGTGCTTATCCTGAATACACTGTTATCAGCTGCAAGCTTTTTTTATCCCGTTATTACCCTTATTTTCCTGATCACTGGTGAAGATATTAAATAACTACATGATAAAAACTAAATATATAACATTTATGTAATGGAAATGCAGTTAGCACATACAGGAACTATACACAGATGTCTTCTGATGATTTCAGTGCTGTTCCTCAACTTAAAAAATACAAGTTAATATAAATACTCTCTACTTATACTAGAAATAATAATCTGTTGAGATATGAAATAAAGGAAAATAGAACAGAAACTCTACGTGCATTTGAAAAGAACTGCATGACTTTTTAATATATATAATAAACTAAGTTCCTTCACAGTGGAAAAAAAGAATACCTGCTGATATATCAAAATACACCTTCCCGCAGAGGCTAGCATTGTCTCTCTGAATTAATAACTATTCAACACGTATATTATGCCAAAATCAAAATCATTCACAAGAGCTACTTCACCTGCACGCTATCCTGAAATGTTTAGGTTGTGGTTTTTTATGACTCTGTAACCTTATCTTCAATATTAATATTTCAGTGCAACTGTTCTCCAATTTCTCATTTTAATACATCACCATAACTACCGATGTTTCCTCTGCATCCTTTGTCTCTGAAGTAATGTAATTCAACACAAAGTAATGACAAATAGTTAAACTATGCACATCTAAAGTATACTAGGATAAAATGTGACTTAGCCTTTTTTGCTTTAATGATTATTTTTTCCTCTCCACTGAAATCCTCAGTCAAGCTGAGAAAATTAATTTAGAAAAATAAATAAATTGCACAATTGAAAACAAGGCTAATTACAGTAGACAGAATTTTAATAGAAATATATATATATATTAGAAGATGATACAAGACTCCGAGACTTTAAAAGAAACAAGGGAAAAAAAAATACATTTTCAGGTACCCAGAGATAGAATTCTCTTTAAGATGCAGAACTATCTTTAAATAGAATTACCTCAGTGTTCCTGTGCTAGTTTCTAGTTACTTCCAAATACAAAAGTTTTCTGGAATTCTTACCAAACTCCCTCTAACAAATCTCAATTGTAGTCAGTAGAAGAACACCTCATGCCAAAATTAGAAAGCTTATAATGAACCTCTGTTTTTAAATGAGACTTAATCTGCAGTCTGAAAGGTTACAGGAAAATAATGCGGAATTTGTATTAATCACTTATCCTCAAAAACAAAAACTTGAGAAAATAACTTTGATAGAAATTCTGTATTAAACATTCTACGAAAATATGTACCATAGCTCTTTTTCAAGGAATCAGCTGTACATTAATGAATTGCATTTTAATTATTGTTGATGAGCAACTGGCATGATACGGGTTTTCGTTTCTCATATCAGCCTGCCATTCTCATTTTTAAATCCTTTTCACTTTGACTGTCATCCTCAGCCTTTCTGCTGAGGAAAGAGCATAAAAGACTTACTAGTTCAAATACTTTAATGGGTTTATGAAGAAGAATGTTGTAAGAAGGATTGCTTTGACAGTTTGATTAGATTAACACAATCAATCAGTCTCAACAACATACATTGCCCTTAGAAATACCGGTACTGCAGCTTCCTTAGTGAATGTTACTGCACTTGAATTGAAGAGCACCAATATCAAATCTTTCCAATGCAAATTTCCATGGAAAATGAACCGAAGCATGCTGAATAAGGATGATGGCATTTACAAATACACTTCTCTCACTAAAAGAATAAATTAGCAAAAATGAAGTATAACCACCTGCATCTTTTTTAGTTAAAACGCATTTATATTTTAAAAAGGTACACAGAATTTGTAAATATATAGGAAATAACTTCTGACAGTTTTCCTCCAAACAAATGCCTTGTAGTATCTTGGATATCATAATCCATCATATCATAATGATATCACATGATGGTGTCATAAAAGCAAAATAAGGAACACTAGCACATACATCAAAACATGAGATTTTTGTTCTCATTACTAGCAACTGTTTCAAGAAAATTCATCTGAGGGTGCCATCTTATGAGAAGCACTGACATAGAGAATTAAGAGTAGTTTGAGAGGCCTTTTGGTATGATGTAACATGGAAAGTCTTATCTACACCTGATTTTTTATTTCCTAAAACAGATAGATAAAATTCAGTCGCTACACTGAATGTGGGGATGGACAATGAAGATTACGGAAGCAGGATTTCATTCCATTATTGTTGTATTGCAGTAAACGAGTTACCTGCTTTACTGACCCAATCAATGTTGGATCAGACCTACTCTATTCATAAAGAGAAAACACAGAACAGATTAGAAAGCAATCAGCACATCTTCACTCTCCTGTAACATTTCTATATTGTGACAAACTTTCTATACCAACAATAATTTCTTCAGTAATGATATTAAACAATGGACTAGATACTGATTTAAAGCTGCACAAAAACTTGATGAATTTTATCATATATAATGATAAACAATAATTCTATCATGATATAGCACTGACAGCAAAACTGCCTGTACTTGAATTTTTGTTAGCTAAGCACAAGTAGTTTGAAATGTCTAAGAAAAAAAGTGCTGAACTTTTTAATCTTTTCACTAGATATTGAAGATGCACTGATTAACATTAGTTAAAGAATAAGAGCCATCTGATAGACTGCAGTGATATAACAAAATAATAATAGGAAGTCTTGGGCTTGGTACAGTGCCCACTTAACCCAAGACTATACGAGAGAGCAAATCAGATATCTGAAAAGCTCATGGCTGTGTTTACATTAGCAAGCAACTCACTGCGATAGAAGATAAGAAGATGCAAGCAGATAGCGTTCAGGCTTCCACAGCTACAGTAAATACAGTTTGGGTTTGCATCTTACTTTACACTTGATTTAGTTTTGGATTTTACTTCAGACTAGATGTAGTCTTGATCCCTCAACGCAACAATCCCACAATTAACATGGCTCAAAGACACCCAAATCATTGCCTTGGAAATGCATGTCACCGTTAGACATTATGGGTTGAATCTGGAAAAAAGTGTCTGATAACCACAGAATCCAAGCAATCTGGAAGGTGTCAGTGTACCTGAATGGGAATAGAAAAATTCATGAGCTCCACACGTTAATTTATACGATCGAGGTCACCTCACACGAACACAGGGATACAGCCTATAAACAACTACAAGGCTGCAAACCCAGAAGCACACCTATTAACACAAAATTGTCCAAGTAGGTCAGAAGGTCTCATTTTTATGGCTGCAGAAATGTGTATTTTAGAGAAAACCTTAAAGATAGGGGAGAAAATAAGAAGGCTGCATTAGAGAACTTGAAAGCAGACACAGAAAAATAGGTGAATTGTCAGTGCTGATTAAGAAAACAGTGAAAAGAAAAAAAAAAAAAGCTGGCCAAGGTGAACCACTGCAACTGGAATGAAAGAAACTTGAGTAACTAAATATAAGTGTCCTTTACTACTCAACTAAAGTTGGCTGAAGTTTCCTTAGCGGAATACCAACCAACCCTTCAAATAAACAGTACCTAAATTCAGCAAATAACACACCATAATAATTGAAGAAAATTGTATTGTTTGACTTCATCAATTACCAGTTTTGGCAAGTTCAATTTGAGATAGTTTAAAAAAAAAAAGTCTGATTTTCCAAATTCATTTCATAAGTCTTCAAATTAAGTTCCCAAAAGCGTTTTGGCAACCTCTGTCAGCATACATGTGTAACAAACTTGTGCTAAAGACTACGCACAATTCAAGTTCTATCTGATTGCATGAACTCTAAACTCAGTATTTCTCAAAGCTTGAAAGCTTGTAGTTAATATGAATTAAGATAAAGAACACTGTACATTTTGCGGTATACTTTTAAAATAAAAAGTAATAAAGTCCTATTTTTCCCTGCCTACTGTGGAAAAATATAATTGTGACTTTTAACCCACAAACCTCCATCCTGAATTTAAATTTATCTTCTTTCAATCATCACCAGAGTTGTGGCTTTCAAAAACAGTAATAGCGGATGTTGAGTCACTGTCTCTGAAATATATGGTCCCCACAACAGCTAATTGCAGTTTATTTGTAAACTATGTGATTATTTACAAAGTCACAAAAAAATAACACAGCACAGTAATGACGCTCAAGTTGTGATTCAGACATTTTACTTAATCTTGAGTGAGTGTTGTAGACAGATTTACTTCGATTTTTAGCCTCATTGAAAGATATTACTACCCTAGAGAACATTTTTTAAGACAACTGAGTCATCTGAAATGAGTCTTACTCACTGACCCTCATATACAAGTTTCTTTGCTGCTTTATTACACACACACAAAATGGATTAGGGAACAGGCAAAAATGTTGACTATAGAAATTAATGTTCTTGTATAGGCATATCTTTTCAAATAGATGAATAGCCTAAGTGAAATTAAAATAAATTAAAAAAAAAGGCTAGAGGTAGCTGAATTGAAATAATTAATTTAAAGTGAGCAGGTATTAGTAATAATAACTTTGTGTATTTAATCAGAATAATCACTACGATGCAATATTGTAAAGTTTGTACTTTTTAGTGCACATTCTATTCTTTGTCCATAGATGTGAATAATCAGAAGGACAACTTACTTTCTTAACCAGCATGAAACTGAAGTTCCTAAGCTGATTTTTTGGTTGTTTTGAAATGAGTCCTAACTGCTAAAGGAGGAAAGTTAGTAGAACACATGAAGAGAGTTCAGAGGACAGCTAAAATCATATTTGATTTGAAAACTACTGACCATAACTGATGGTATGTTAGCTTTTCTTTAAAACCTTCATATTTACTGACATCCTGTAACTTATTCAGTGTTATTTTAGTTTCACATATAAAAATAATACTTCAAATTAGGCAGAGAACAGCCAAATTTTAGCACAGATTTACATGCACTTTGAAATGCTGCTTTGTTGTTGTTGTTTTTTAATCAGTAACTCCTGACCTACTACTGTGAGGAAAAAAATGAATTGGAATAAATGAGAGAAATATTTTACAGATAAAAACGGCAAGAAAATGAAGGAACTCTAAGATGGAAGACTTGAGAAATGAGAGAAGCAGCAAATTACATATTCTATCTGATTTAAAGAGACTCATACTTTTCATATTAGACAAAAAGTTCAAAACAAGAATTGTTTTTTTTTGAAAATTGTGATGAGAAGTAGAATACGGATGGTCTGGAGAATGTTGAAGGAAATATGTTGAACAAAAAGTCTGTGCAGGACCTATTATGAAAAGTTACAAAATAAGAAAATTGAGTGCTTTGGGGAAGAAAAGAAAAAGAAAAAAAGAAGTCATGGTATCAGTAATTGTCATCAACTATCTAGGGAGAACTGTTACAGAGGCTGACGAAAATATGCATCTTAACTAAGGGAGTCAAGTCAGAAATATATTTAAAAAAAAAAAAAGTAGATATGCAAATTGTCAGTATAAAGCTGACAGTGCAGCTGTAAGGAAAACCTCAGATCACCCATGGACAGGATGGAGAAAGAGTAAAAAAGGACCAGCAAACCCTGTGAGACTGGAAGAAAGGGCAGAAAAGCTCTCAGAACAGACAGTCAAGGGCAATCTAAGTGGCAGAGTAAAGCACAAGACTGTCATGTATCAGGAAAACAAGAAAGGCCAGAATATTAAGGAAGAAGCAATCACTAGTAGGAGCAAAAGCACTGGAGAGACAAAAGAAGATCAGGATCTTAATATTTCATGTAGTTCTAATGATGTTGTGCATTCCAGAAACAAATAGTAATTATACATATTTCATAATCCCACTACAAGTATCCATGATACGACAAAGAAGCTATTTTTACTGGATTTCACTGGATTTGTTGAATACTACTTTGTCATTTTTTACAAAGGTTGCGTCTGAGTTTAGGTACTATGTCTTACACAGAAGATAGGAGTTAAAAAGCATTTTGAAAGCTTAATAGATGTTCTGTGCTGCCTGCTTAAAAGCTTTGTCACTAAAATATTCTGCTTCAAAGCAGAGCAGGTTAATCTACACGCTTCAACCTACTATCTGCAGTGTAGCATAATGTTCTGCCATCTATAGATGAATTTTGTCATGAATATGTACTAATTATTTTACATATGGTAGCGAGGTTGCCCTGCATGTAAAGTGGCATCAATCGCAGACTTCTGAATTTCAAAAAGCCCATTTTATGGCAATTTATTTTGTTCCCTACCTATACAGAGTTCTGCTATCCAGAAATTTATTCTGCACAATAATATATATCATATATTCTGTTGTTCATTTTCAGATGTGACAAAACGCTTGCACTTCTATTCAGCTGTTCATCTTACACCTACTATAAACAATTCTGATTTGATTTAAAATTTTTACTGCTCAAATTTTTATGCAACCTAGAAACATTATGCATTCCCACATTTAGATAATCTACATCAACTATAAGTTAGTGATCGATGTTTTAATAAATCTGAAACAAGGAACCAGAGAATTGTGCAATGTGTTTATATTATTTTACATTTGTTCTGTTTTTAACAACAACCCAACAGAAACAAAAGGGAAAAAAAAAAAAGTGATCACTGTGTGAAACATCAATTAGTGGCATAACTAACAACAATAACTTGAGAATAAAGAACTAATTAGATTACAGTTTTAAAATACTAAACATCTTGAACTTGCAGTGTAGACTGTTAGGACACATAAACAAGGCTCAGCAAGGGAAGGGCTCTGTGGGAAGTAAAAAGAAACTCCATTCTGCACTGCAGGGGTGCTACGCCAAGTTCCTACTGCACTCTGGCTTCTTTTCTTTCCCCTGGGAATTCTGAATTACTCACACAGCACCTGCACAAGAGAGTCTCTGCATCCACAACACAAATGCAAGCACGAGTAGAATGTAATAGAGTCGTGTCCACTAGCTCTCCTGTTTTAAGAACAACAAGAATATGAGAAAAAAACATGGAACCACTACGCTTAAAGAAGTTAAGAAGTTTCAGGTAAGAAAGCTTGTAATGGAGTGTGGAGTGTTTGCCTGATTTTTCTTTTCTTTTTTTTTTTTTTAATAGTACCTAATAGAAGAAAAGGTGAAACATAAAATCATTACACTGAACTTTCACTGAATCAATTTTAACTGAACACCCTGCAATGAAAGCAGCAGTTATTTTTCTATATCACATAAAATGAGGCTTCAATCTTACAATGGCTGTGGATTTTTTTTTTTTCAAAAGCATTTAAGGTCTAATAATAAAAATCTTAAAGGAAGCAATAAAGTAAGCTTACTCTCCTACTGTCTTTACTCTAAGTAAGGACACATGATTGCAAAAAACATGCAGCTGACAGCACTCATCAGCTTGGGTCTGTACTTTTTCATGCATCAAAGACACTTTTCATCACCAGAGAACTAGTCTACCATGAACAAATCCCCTAAAGATAAACCTGCGGAGTTATCTATTACTAAAGCCATTGTTTGGCTTACAGTAGTGCCATTACGCATAGCAAAAATGAAGAAGTCTCTTCAAATTTATAGTTTTAGATTGTTGTGTTGGAGGTTAGAAAAATAAATTTAATAATTGAAAATAAGCTGTATGTTAAACATACTGGAACAATTTCATTGAGTTAAACCAGGAGTAACTGAACTACAAGTTACAACACAATGTATGTATAAGGTATGAGGAGAATCTATAGTGTATGTAGAGAATGACATACTTATTAAAAGTACTGATATTACTTACTTTAATCATCTAACTTATCTGAATCTGTATGATTGGACTCTGAAAACAATAAAATTAAACCCTGATAGTGCCAGCAGAGAGGCAGTGATACTTCGGGAGGTGGTCATTCAGAGGACTTAAGTTAGGTCCAAGTGAACTGAGGAAATACCTATTCAGTCCACAGAAACAGTGAAGCACCATTTCCAGAGAAGAGCTGGAAACAAATCAGCCATTGAAACAACAGTCAAAGGAGGTTAAAACCTGATGTAGTTAACCTACCTAGCCAACTTTCAGAATTGTACAAATATCTGGGCAAGCAATAAAGTGTATTACTAAAGTGACAGCACATAAGGCATTTTGTACAATATTTTGAGTATTTCTTTCCTTTATCAAGCATATTTCTCCATTTATTGAAGCCATTTGATTCAGAAAATACCCAGGGCATAGAATCAGTTAATCCAGAAACTGTTGGCCAATTCACGTGAATAACAATAACAAAGTAGATTCCTCTTTGAGTGACCATTAACTCTTCTTTTAGAGGGATACAAAAATAGATTTATAAGTAGAGCCAAGTGTTTAGTTTAAGAAACACCACCACTAATTTATTTGCTATGTGATGGGAAACCATTTAATGCCACACTGAACTCAATAAAGTGTCTTGTATTTGAAAAGTGCTTCAGCTCCACACATGCATCCTTGCTCTGACAATTAGCTGTTGTGCCTATAGCGGGAGGCTGTCAAGCTAAATGGTCTTGCTCACATCGCCATGCGAACAGGAGATATGACTATGCAGAATCCACTCCCTATATGCTGACATGCAAAAATATATGCATATATTTTTCCTATAGAGGGAAAAATATCCAAATACAAAGACAGCTTTTTGAAAAGCTTCACATATACAGTTTCACAGTTGCCTTAAGACAACATAAGCACAGGTTGCTGCTCAGGCAGTTTCACCTAGCTCACCTGCTAATATGTGCTGCCACCATTTCATTTATGTCAATATAAAGGGTTATGTAGTGAGCCAAATCATTAAGCTGATTTAGGTGAAAACTTACCCAAAACAGAGAAGTTGTATCGCCTTAAAGCTAGAATGAAACCACAGTGAGGATGGACAGTTGTCTATGACGATGTTAAGGAAAATAGTGCCGAAGGCTAAGCTATAACTGAGGAAAACAACACTCACTTCTTTCCCCTTGTCCACCAAGGTAGTCATCTCACTGTAGAACACTACAGCTGAGTTAACTATGACTTCTCCAGGAGGATTTTCTCCATCTCTTTTCCCAGGAACTGAGGTGAGGCTGTCTGGCCTGCAGTTCCCTGAATTTTCCTTCCCGCCCTTCCTGAAGATAAAAGTGATACTTTTTCTCTTCCTGCCATTGGGAAACTCTCCCAGATGCCATGATCACTCCAAGCTGTTTTTCAATGACATCAGCCAGCTCCCTCAGAACTCAGAGGTGAAAACCGACAGGCACCATGGACCCACATACCTCCACTTTTTTTAAGTGCTCCCTGGGCTCACTGTCCTCTGCTCAAGATAAGCCCTCCTTGCTCTACTTTCCTTCAGGTTTCAGTGGCCTGGAATTCCTGAAGGCTGGTTTTATTGGTAAAGAGGGCATTAAGCACTCCAGCATTTGCCATTTGTCACCAGTTCCCCTGCCCCAATTCAGCAGTGGGCCCACATTTTCGCTAGTCTTCCTTTTACTGTTCATGTACTAATGAAATCCTTTCTCGATGTTCTTCATTTTCCTCGTCAGATTAAATTCCAGGTTGGCTCTCCTAACAATACTGCTGCATGAAAGTCATACTTTTAAAAAAATAATTTAAAAAATGAGGTATTTAAAGAGCTATAAATCCCATGAAACTAGGAGAGTAAGTAGCTTGTATTATCCAAAATGGTTCGTGCACTGAAATCTTAACTTTTGCATACAAATAGAAAATTTTCATTAGTAGCTGATAATTTGTTCAAAAAGGACATTTTAAGCTCTCTCCCAAACAAACTTTATTTTTTTTTAAACTTGGGCAAAAGAACTGAACAAAGCTAGATTACTAGAGTTCTGTGCTCTTTTACATAAATCGATGTAACTAAAATAGAACTGGTGGTACAAACCTTATATAGAAATCAGAGGAAACATTTCAATACACGAATGCACAGTGTACTACATCGAGCCATACAATACTGTAAAATGTTTATATACAGTTATTTTCAAAACATGCCTTCTTATAATTTTTTTTTAAAATAGCAATATAATTCAGAGACTAAAGGACTACATGGAAACTAGAGATACTCATGTTAAATCTACCTTAGAAATTACAGCATTGTATTACAAAAGTCTGACATGTATAGAACCTCAAAAAATACACAAAATAAAAGCATGTGGATGTAAGAGGCAATTTTCTTTCTCTTTTCTTGTATAGAAACATGATTTTTTTTCAGACCTTTTTAAATCAAAATATTAATAAAACTTTCCTGCAGAAACAGCAAAACTACTTCACAGTAAGGAAAACAAACTGTCTTCTAGGCAGCATCTAACATTCAGTTATCATCCTATAGAGTCATGCATCAAGATCCCGATCAATAAACCACTTTAAAGTACATGCTTAATTAACTAAATTCATGACTTGTTCAATTGAAGTCAATGAGATTACTCACATCCTTTAAGATATGCATAAGAGAAAATACTCTATCTCATCCTCTCTGCATTTGCAATTAACTTCTGTTTAGCCACAGAAAAATTACCATCTATTTCAATAGCACCAGAAGCTGCCTTAAGATGTTGAATCCAGAAAAAAAAAAAAAGCAAAGACTTCCCTATGCACATCACTGAGTTCTGCTTTTGTATGACTTTTGTATATCTAAATATCTTCCTCATAAAATAGCACAGCTACACTTTCATTCCCCCTTCTCTTATTTTCCAATTCTCACCGAATCCTCCCTGATGTCACTGAAAGCAATCAAAGAAAAAAAAGATACAAATTGGTGACATACAAACACATTCATCATCTACAGTTAGTTATGTTATAAAACTTTGGTCTAGTGGCCTAGAACATAACACTATTAAAAAAAAAAAGTCTTTTTAAATATTATGAAAGGAATTTTAACCCACTTTTTGCAGAAACTCAGAGCTTCCTTTATTAGATTATGTGTCTGTAAGCATGCTGTATATTTAATTTACAAAGGTAATGAAGATCTGGTCAATATGCTCAATGGTGTTTAAAAAGAGATTCAGCTAACCAGCCACTCTGAGCTGTAACAAATCTCTCTTTAGGCTCCCCTGTCTTTATTCACTAGATCTCTGTCAGATAGGATGGAATTTTTGTCACCTGATACAAGAATATACCCCAAAAAATTACAGTAAAACAGTATTTTTGCGTTCATGTCTCAAACTGTACCCCATTTTTGCTATTTCCAGTGAGCTCACAGGCTGGAAGGCCAGAGACGAGGAACCTCAGAATTAAAGGTCTGACAGACATCAAGTCCCCATGTGCTGGTAGCATGCAGACCCATCCAAAGGCATGCCAGATGACATCTTCGGTTTTACAGGGTCATATTTAAGCATCTCACATGGACAGCTACTCTAAGTTTTATAATTGCTACTATTGCTGCATGTTCCTCAGAGTTCAGGTAAAACCACTATACAAGCTTTTACTTGCAAGAGGTGACCTCGTGGTCCCCAACCTGCTCTGCTGTACCACAGGGTGTGAACAGGGACATAGACAGTGCCATCCTGCAAGGCCAAGAGGGAAGGTGAAAAAAACTGAGTGCGGACGCGCTGCATTAAGTGATATGGCTGAGATCCCAATTAGGAGCGCTGTAGGGTTGGCACAGGTATAAAGATGGTTTTTCGATTTCACAGAGGGAAGAAGTTAATAGAATTTATTTTTTTTAAATCATTGCTCATTGAGGCAAAACATACGGAGCAGGATTTGGGGAGAAGCTGGGGATATATAACTGCAGATCACAGTTCGGGATATAAATGTGTGTGCTTCCTTGTGTAAGACTGTGGTCCAACTCAAAACCAGGATTTGCTGAGTCTGCTTTCCCTAGGAATTTGGGAACCCTGTCTCCCACCAAAACTTCAAAACAAATAGCATTCAGCTTTATCTTTCCTAAGAGAAAACCTGAGAACTTATATAAATGTGAATGACTGCTTTTTAAGGTCAGAAAAGCAGGTATTCATAAGTTGAATTACTATTTTTCTCCACTTTGCACATAATCCTTATGACCGTACACAAAGTTATACATACAGTGGAAGATAAACTTTTTCTTACTAACATTCTTACTTTTCAGTTTTATGTTATTACAGACTGTGGTTAGCAGAAGATAAACAATAAGAGGTCACTGCCTTCAGCGCCTTGCAATGCCACTGAAATATAATTGCCTGCCAAAACAAAGTCCTAATGAGCACAACTCTTGTCAATGGGAGGTTGCCTTAGCAACAAAGTTGTCCTGGCAGATACCTATCCACTTGCTATAAGGTGATGACAGTCAGATGCCTGACAAACACTGGAAAAGTATAAAAACTTTTCAGTTGCTCAAGTTGAAGGGAAGCAATGTGTATCAGGAGTCTACCGACATAAAGGAAAACAACAACTTGCTGAACACAAAAGGACCTAGAAGCTTCCAAAGAGATGCAGGTAGAATAAGGATGCTTTGTTTGTACAGAAAACTGTTTAGATTGCCAACCTCATAAATAAAAACCCTTCTCTCATGTTCACATCTCCCTGCTGTGTTCTTCCCAGGAACTAAATATGACTTTCAGATCACATTTTTAGATGTACTTTTAAAGACAACAATGTGAAATGGTGTTCTTCAATTACTGTGAAAAGTGGGGAAGATCAGGGCTGGGTTCAGTAGAAAGCAGGATGGTGAATTCCAGCTCTTCAGGTATGATGCTAAAGAAAAAAATATTCCCAACATAAAACAAGGGAGGCCAGAATAATCAAAGGGAGAGGCATGACTTGAGTACAGGCTCCAGAGGCCTCCGATGCTTTTGAACCCAGGAGCTGTTTTTCCTTATGGTATATGTCATGTGGACAAGAATTCATTACCAAGTTATGCAATATTTTACCTTTATCTCCTAGGAAGATTAAACTTTTGCATTTGCATTTTATATCTGGGCAGGAAAGATTATGTCCCACCAAGTCTGTTTCCCCACTCCAGAAACATCAAACCCATTGGCCACTTTCAATCAAATTTATAAATGACTAGAAATCTTACAGACATGATCTTACCCATGTGTTATTAATTGGATATTACATATTTATATGTCCAAACCCCTTCAACAATTTCACTAAGCTAGCTAATTCACAAATTAAGTTGTTGTGAAGCAAGACAGAAAGTGTTCATGAGTTAAAGAAAAAATAAAATATAAGAAATAAAAGAACAAAAATAACAGATCGAGATTAGCTTTACTCAGTAAACTACTAAGTGATCCTGAAAAGGAAGAGTTTGGTAGAGATACAAAATTATTCAGCATAGCTTCTACTGGTAAGAAGTAAAACAGCTGCAAAAAGTTGCTGAAAGCTGTCACGTCACTGAGTAATAAAGTGGCAAATGAATACAGAAATGAAAAATATCTGGTTATCCACAGAAACACACTGAGAGAGAAAAAATGCAAAACATGCATACCTGATGTTGTATTTTAAGTTAACCAGTAAGACGGATAAGTCAAACTAACTATGATGTTACCTGGAAGTGCTCGATGCCCAACAGAAATGAGAGGCATGAGAAAGAAGGGAGGGAGGGAGGGAGGGAGGAAAAAAGGATAAAAGAAAAAAAGAAGGAAAACATCATCTCATCGTATGAACCCACATTGTGCTCACCTCTTGAAGTTTCCATTTAGCATATGACAAAAATAATATAGCAGAACTATAAATATTACAGAGAAGAAAGATGAGCATAAAAGGTGCATGAAATGGCTTCTATATGTATAGATATTTTTAACTTGCAAAAGGAGTGATAGCATACAGAGATATAAAACAGTTTTGAAACAAGCGATGTGGAAAAAGAGAATAAAGAATGACTTGACAAGTTTGCGTTATCAAAGAAGTGGAAGTGAATTCAAAGGAATCTTCTGTTAAATCAAAGTAGATTTTTTTTCCCACACTGAATAAAGAAATTGCAAATATATCACTGCCACAGGATGTTTCAAATAGTATTGTTTTAAAACAATCAGATAAATATTTAATAATAATGGTCATTTTTAAAAAATGTATACCAGATAGGGCTATAAAGGTTCAAGGCTTCTGACTAGCAGAAGATGGAAGGGTATAATCAAAATGTACCTTCCTCACAATTTTGCTTTCATTCCAAATGTTTATTTTTATACACTTCATCTAAACTGGTTCAGAGATCCTAATGGTCCAAACCATGCTTTACAAAAACAAACAACCAAAAACATGACCAGACCACTAAAACAGGGAGCAGCCCTGTGCTCCTGCTAAGGAAAAGGATGAGAACAACGTCTACCTAATATCATGGAATCAATATGGATGAGAGATGTTAGAACTGCCATAAAAAGAAAAATAATCACAGCTCCTGGCCTTGAAAATTACATCTGCTTTCAGTTGATGAATCTCTGTTACCTCAGGTGGCTTAAGGCTTTGATTTAGACCAGGATAGTAATAATATCATTCTTGTGTAGACTCTCCAGTGTCTATTGAGAAATGAACTCCTGTTTCAACTTTTAATTGATTTTTTTCTAAAATAAATACTAATCACAAGACAGCTCAACTGAAGACCAGTCTTAAATTATTTTCTCATGTTCAGGGAATCAAAATCTTTCACTCTCTACACAGAATGGAAACACAGAAACAATTATAACTGTTTCTGAACATTTCTTAAACTTCAGTGACTGACTGCTAGACAAATAACATTCCTACACATAGTCAGCCCCCTTACAGGGCTAACCTGAAGAAAAGTAACATATACTGCCAAGGAGCTGGGGGTTACAGGAACTAGAAGGAAAAAAAATAAGCAGTGAGACAGTAAATCAGCTCACCAACGTCAATATTGGCATTGTGTGTTATTAAGTTTGCTTTTTCCTTTTCCTTTAATTGTTTTGCATTTCACATGGTGGGTGGTCTTATATGCATTTATCTGACATGGCTTCAGATAAGCCTTGGGATACCTTGGTAACAATAAAGCATCCCTCACAGAAGAATAAGGGAAAGCTGCAAACTAGGACACCGGTGCACTGTAAACAATAACCATGTCACCGAACTGTTCTGCAATGCCTCCAAAGAGTGTGAGAATGAGGCTCATTTCAGCTACATCAGCCTACTGGCGAGCTGGCAATACAGCTGTCAGCAAAGTGGTACTGAAAACAAAGGCTTCCTGGCAGGAGAAAAGACAACTGTACACTTCAACTCCAAAATTTCACGTGGCACTTGTCAAAATGTATTTAAAATCGAAAACTAATATACATACATAATATACAAAGTCTACCCTCTTTTACTTTGAAGTCATTCCCCCTTGTCTGATCACTACACCCCCTGACAGAGTCACTTCTCAGCCTTCCTGCAGGCCCCCTTTAGGTACTGGAAAGGCCGCTGTAAGGTCACCCGAAGCCTTCTCTTCTCCAGGCTCAACAACCCCAATGCCCTCAGCCTGTCTTTGCAGGAGAGGTGCTCCAGCCCTCTAAGCAACTTTGTGGCCCTCCTCTGGGCAGTCTCTAACAAGTCCATGTTGAGCTTCTCATCCACCAACACCCCCAGGGCCTTCTCCCCAGGCCTGCTCTCAATCCATTCTCCACCCAGCCTGGGTTTGTGCTTGGGATTGCCCCGGCCCAGCTGCAGGACCTTGTCCTTGGCCTTGTTGAACCTCATGAGGTAGCACAGGCCCACCTCTCAGGCCTGCCCAGGTCCCTCTGGATGGCATCCCTTCCCTCCTGCGTGTTGGCTACACCACACAGCTTGGTGTCATCAGCAAACTTGGAGAAGTCTGAATAAGCTTTTAACTATGGAACTTGCATCAGTGTTTCTTCTGCAAATTATGTATGTCTACCAAGTTATTTACACAGAGAAATTGCTTCATGAAAGACAGCACAAAAAGCTAATTTGTGTAACAACATCACACCAGAAGGCTACATTAAAATGAAAAATATAGCCACCCCGTTCCAAACAGCAGTCAGTACAATGCTGTATTACCGTGTATCAGGATTATTTAATTGCGTTGTTACAGATGTCCTTCCAGCTCCCAACTGCCCAGAAATCAAATGTAGTTTTGAACTCAGTTTGTAAGCATAGTTAAAAATAAAAATTAAGATGCGGACCCTTTTGGTGACAGCTAAAGCTAAATACAATACTGCCCTACATATTGGTTTACAGCCTCTGACATTCAAGGCCTGTATTGCCACTTCTAGTAAAGGATGAAGTATTTCGAATGAATGCTAACACTGTAATGGCACTGCTGATTCTTTCCACTTAACAGAAAAGCACATAGCTACATAAATACAGTGGATCTTAAAAGTGCCCCAAGGACAACACACATTTTAAAAAATGGGGTCTGCTCTGAGAATGACCAAGTTGGAATTTAAGCTGGGGACAGCACAATATTTATCCCGTATTTTCCACTATGAACAGATGAATATGTGCAGCTCAGTGAGACAAGGCAATATTTCAGCTTTGATAGGGAAAGAGGAAGAACGAGGAGGCGAAAGGCTTTTTTTTTTTCTGTGAAAATATCATCACTGGGCCCCTCTCTTTCAAGAAGCCAGTGTTCTCAAATCCCTGGGAGGAAAGGGAAGCCATCCACCATCACCCTGGGTATCTGCATGAAATGGAGAAACCAGAATACACTCCTGGTGCAGACATGAAGGAATCAGACAGTCCCTTTTGTCCAGAGACCTCTCCTCTGGCAGTGCTCCTGCATGATTCCCAAACGCTGCAGTGCACTGGAACAAGAACTGCCTGTCTTGCAAATGTGCCCCATCCCTTCCTGAGGGCCGTACGGTAGAGCCTTGGCAAAAGTCCTCCCATCAGCCATGTGGGGATGCCTGCAGTACATGTTGGTAATCTCATCACTCCAACTTGATTAGGTCACCTTCCCTCTGAATTTGTATTGTGGTTAGAGGCGTTTTTATTTACAGTAATATGAGAAAATCAGGAGGAAAAATCAGTACACACACATCCTGAGTAGGCACTAAAATAGCCAAAGGCTATTTTTGTGGAAATCTAAGGAGAATCCCCATGTTTTCTTGCTTTCTTGCTTTAGGGTACGTCAGGTAGAAAAAACACATTACAGCTGTATCACCCTTCAGGCACAGAAAGCAATTAAGCAACTATCCAAGCCCTTAAAATTATTAGTAGGATTTGTCCTTCCATTTGTATCTGGAAAGATAAATTTGTTTCAAAAATAAGGATCCTTATTCTATCTTTGCCTCTACTCATTTTTTTTTTAAATCTCTTTTTCAAATCCAGTATCACAGGTTCGTCCATAGCTAGACCCCCAGAAAAACGTCCTTACCAATATGTCTAAATGACATTTTGGTGTATACCAAGCTTTACTGTTAAAAACACTAGTCAGAAGATAAATCTAATGGAAAAAAATCCATCTCTAGTTTTTCTATTCTATTTGTAAAGTAGCACTGCTGATTCCTTTGCAAATGATTGTTCGGAATCGTATATAACTGAATGGATTAAAAGCTATTTATGTAAAAAGCTATACTTTGCAAACTTTAGTGGCTCCTTTAGCTTCACTACATTTATGAGCCATATTATCAGTATAGATTGATAAGAAAAAATTTGGTATAAGTACAACTGAAATATGATAAGCAGCTTGTGCAATCATTCTAGGTTGCTTCAGAACAAGGGTTGGAAATACAGGTGACCTTCTAGATTAAGATACCTTTCCTGGTTTTAAATACAAGATTTCTCCAAGAAGTACATGTGGAATGGTCTGTAAAATAACAAAATCTAGAAAACAACACTGATCTTCTGCACCTGCTGAGTCAAAAAAAAATTACTCCTTAAGCACGTTTAATATATAAAGGTACCATTATATAATGGTACCAGTATATAAAGGATACCATTTTGATATAAGATTCTTGCATTTAAAATATAAGTATTTACATGGGATTTTCATAGGTATTAATCTTTTAAATAATATAAATGACAACTGTAATACTGTAGAAATTGCTCAAAACCCAAAATAAATAATCAGAAACATGTATTATGGATAAAGATACTGAAGTGGAACTTGTCAGGCGCCTATGGGCTAGTGATGAGAATTCATTCCATTCAGCATGGAAACAGCTTGACACAAAGTAACTGCAAGTTTGATCTTCAAACAAAGTTTCTCATAATTATCACAAAATCATTGCTCACGCATTATGAGCTCAATGTGAAGTTCTGTCAAAACCAGCTACTCCCTGGATGCATATGGGTAGTTAGCTGCACTAAATAAGAGTTTTTACATATTTTTAGCATGTTTGTTAGATTAATCATCAAGTACCAAATGTAGTGTTAGAGTTATCATGGTTAAAAATAAAAAGAAATATGAAAATGCCAAGTACTAACTTGGTATTAAAATAGATATAGATACAGATGTTACAGTGAGACAAAGGAGGCAAAGGACCCCAAACATAAGCAGTAGACAAATGCAATTGAGAAATTTACCAAATAAGACTTGTAAGGATATCACCTTTTATGACAGATTAGCAGTAGAAGTGATGAAAGACTCCTCATTTCATGTTTTCATATCACATTCTAAAAAAGACACTTAATTAAACACTTATTAGACTCGTGTCCATATGAGTAGCAAGCAATTCTTAACCCTCTGTTTGAGGTCTGAAGAGATGGTCTAAGTGTACTTTCTGGCACTAAAGTCTATGAAACTAACTAAACACTGCTACATAGTGAACAGATGTAAAGACATTCGCATTTAAAGATGTTATATCTCTTTACAGGATATTACAAGTCATTCCCATATTTACTAAACTAAGTTAAAATTTCTTATGGTGCTTTTAGTCCTTTTAAATTTCCTTTTTTTATATATAAATTATTTTTATTTAGTTAACTTTGACAACAAAACAAGTATTTAAGTGCCTTCTGGTTAAATACATAATTTAAAATTGTAACCAGAAGCTACTGAAATGTCAAGAAACAGAACTAAAAACAGACAGTTTTTCTTTCATACCAATTCTTTCACTTGACAGCTGAGCAAGGAAATATTGAGGAAATATTACTGTCTACTAGACAGTTGTCTACTGACAACTAGAGGTCAGTAACATAAGGAGTTTCATCTGGATAAACAGTAACACAAAATAAATGACTGAAGGATGAGCATTCCTCAGTGCTGGAGAACTGGAAGCTAGTATTGGAATGAGTAGTTAAGTAGAAGGGCAGTAAGAAGCATAGAACTCAGAATCAATGGAGGGCATCAATTAAGTGAAATTCAATGTTTTGCTTTTCTGAACAGACAGAAGTGCTATTGACATTAACCCATGCTTTGAGTGGGGGTTCATTTTAGTGCTATAAATTGACATAATATAAAGTGCTTGGCTTTTTAAGGGCAGGAAGACTGAAAACTTTAAATGTTTCTAAATGTAATGATCACTGAAGACACTCTCTCTTCTTATGATTCTCAGATGACACTAAAACAAAAAGTTTATGAAAAATAACAGACAAACATACCTGCATATCCAAAATATAGTGGAGGTTTAAAAAAGCACTTACTTGGTATGTGTCCCATAATCTGATGGTACACCGTAAAGGGACTTCTCTCATCAGCAAATTATTCATCCATCGGAAAGCAAATTGCAAGTATTTCACCTCATGCTGATCCAAGTGTACATGAACTTGTTCTGAAGACAGAATAAAAAGACATTTTACTGATTTTTTTGGAAGTCCTTAGCTATCAAATGAACAGTCTGAAAAATAAAATACTTTGATCCCAGGCAGATAAAATGTAGTGTTCCATGAAAACTCTTATAACTAACTGGAAATCCAAATAGAAACAACAGAAACAACTAGTCAAACAGTACATTGGGTTATATTTTCTACCTCTGGATGGCTTAAACATCTGCTCTCAACTTAAAAAAAAAAAAAAAAAAGAAAGAAAGGCAAGGTCACGATTTCACAGTATACAACAAATAATATACTAAATTATAAAATGAAATGATTATGTACATATATCAGCAATAACTTCCTAACCTATAAATTATTTGGGACAGGACTGCAAGCAACAAGGTTTGCAAATAACATAATGGATTCCAAAAATAAAGCATTGGCAATAAAAAAGAAGACAATAATAACACGGCAAAAAAGTACAGAGTATATATAAAGGCTACATTTACTCAAAGCAAAAAGAAAAGTGAGATTAATGCAATACAAAATGGTGAGCAAATTTAAATAATTACTGCTTAAACAATTTCTTAGTATCGCAAATAAATACAAATAAAAAGCAGTACAAATCAATGGTTTCTAAAGCACTACTCACTACTCATTTATTATGGCATGTTTTCTATCTGAAAGCTGCGATAATCACTTGCATGGGTTATTTCTATCCTTAATAGAACTAATCTACTAGTGAGGTTTTTATATATTTAGCAGAATTTACCCCCAAAAGGATCACATACATTCTGTTAATTAGTTTTAGCTCAGGCTCAGGTATTAAAATAACACATCGCAAACTACAACTACTTCAGAAATGCTGATGTCTTATTTTGGATAAATGAATGACAACGAGTCTTTGTTAAGGCCCGAGTAAGACATCCCTGCTATATTTCTTTATACAATCACATTCTGGGGAGATTTTGCTACCCACATCATCCTCCACCCACATTTAGGGGTGTACTAGCAGCTAGGAGAACGAGCACTAAAAGCTAAATGAACAACAACAATACCAAAAGTATAGTAGCACCGTTACAAGACATTACATAAAGACAAAAGTAGCAGAAGTTCAATTACACTTTATAGCAGCTGGTTAAGGACTTTTTGAAAACTTCTGAAAAATATTTTAACCTTTCTGACCAAAAAGACCAGTTGTCCATCTATGTAACCCAACGTGCTTCCTGGGGCCTCTGTGTTGAAGTAAGCACAGCAAAGAATAACAGAGGACTTAGAACACACAGCAGAAACCCAAAGAATATATTTCATCCAAGCCAGCTGTAATTAAATTTGAGCACATTTGTACGTGATTTTAGGTGATCCCAGTAATGCCAGTTTAGTAAAATACTATTTTTAGTTATTTAAAATTCTCCCAGAGCTTAAAGGCTTAGGCTGAAGTTATTCAAATTAGATTTAGTGGGTGTATGAAAGTTTTGGTTAATATATATTTTGGTCAATATATTTTCAATTGACTCTGTCAATTGAAAGCTGTTTCAATATGGAAGAAGTAAAAGTTTTTCAGATCTTGAAAGCAACCAACAGGGAGTTTGACCACAAGTAAGAATGGTCACAACATGTTATACTAAAGGTTTACCTAGCACAACATCCTGTTTCTAACAGTGTCTAAAAACAAATAACCATGGAAATGTATAAGGTACTGGTACTTCTCCAAAGCACTTTCTTAATCTCTACCTATCCATAGATAAAGTATCTACATTTTTAAAGTCATAACCTTCTGTATAGACAAATATAATAAATTGTTTATGAACATCTAAAAAACTTCTGTTAATGATTCTGAGATTTTTTTTTTTTAACTTGTAGCTATATATAAAGATGTGTGAATTTTCAAGTGTTTCATTTCATTTCTAATTATAACACTAACTAGGTAATTAGATACTGCTGATGTACAATAGACTGAACTACAGGATGTGAAAATATAGAGGATGAGAATGGAGAGGTAATGAGCTTCTGTACTTTTAATTGATCTTACAAATCCCCTCCTCCAGCCATTCCTGTGTACAGGAAAGTCCTACTGCATTACTATTCTGTATTGTGCCTATATGCTGTCAATATTTTTAAAATTACATGAGAACTTTGTGATGGATGTTCCACTACCCATAATAGCCTCTGCCTTCCAATCTCAAGAACCTGTGACTAATCTTCTTCCTTCCTCTACAGAACTAATATCCTCCCATCACTTTTGAACCCTTCTTTCCTGAGCTTTCTGCAAAACTCATCAACTATCCCATCTGGGAAAGAGACAACGGCCAATATTAAGCCAATATTAAGGCTAGTTCCAAGGTCTGCATAACATGACTAGCCTGTGCAAGTGCAATGAGTACCTAGTTGGCATGCAGTAAGCTATCTGCTGAGCTTGTTTTGAAGTCCTTCTTCAGTAGTATTGCTATTTTGTGTTACTTTTTTTTTTTTTTTTTTAATGAACAAATGAATTTTATACAAGCTGTGGAATTCTGCATGGTGGAGTCTTCAGTCCTTCTGTAAAATGCTGATGAAGGAAGTCCTCAGTTATTGACAAGTTATTGGAAGGACAAGACAGCCACAATAATCACATGTGGTACTACCTTAGAGAAACAGACTTAAGAATGAAATAAGGCTGTTAATATTTACAAGGCCACATTTTGAAAACAGTATAAAGCCCAGAAGCCTTTCTATTTCCATTTTCTACGCAGCTAGAGGCCTTGCATGCCTTGGAGGCACTAACACTAATTGAGGCCCAGGACAGAATGACTACCTGCTTTTGCTCTAGGCAAATTTAGCTGCAAGTCATATATACTGAAATGAGATACTATGTTAAATTTATTTCCAAAATGTCACATTTAGATACCTAGTATTGCAGAGTACTATATTTAGATAATCCATTACCTCAAGCAGGATACAAAAAAGTCAGTTTTAATTTTAGCTGATGTACTAACTTACAAACACTACTTAACATTTTTGTTCATCCCATAGTAGCAGTGTATTTCATTTAATTGCTCACAGCCACTGAAAGTAAGAAATAAAGAACAATAAATTGTGCCAATTTTTATATTTCAGCCAGTGTTTAATAACCATAATGAATTTCTTGAAAGTCGTTTTCTAATCTGAACAAGCTGAAAAATAGACTACTAAACGCCAAGCATTAAATACAATTGATGCAAGACTGGAACAGAAAATGCAATGACTGAAAAGGCTCATTCTTCCTGACTTGTAAGTAATTGTTGTGAGTAGGGGCTATTTCACTCATAAAGGTAATTAGGACAGTGAAAATCTAAATTTACACTTTTCATTCCACTCAAAATTACCATGTGTGCAACAAACAAGCAAGTGATGCAATTACCATCAACTTTCACACTTCAAGCATATTATAAAACCACACTTAGTGCAGTTGCAGTAAAATTATGTTAGTTATGAAAAATACATTTCAAAATATATATTAAAATTCAAAAGAAACAATTATATTTAATAAGATTCCCAATATTTACAATAAAGCTATACATAGAAAAAGTTTGGTGAAACAAGTCTTCCAATTAAAAAATAAGTACAGTATACAGATGTATTCTTAAGTAGCATACCTCCAAAATCATGTATTTAGTGTACTACAAAATAAGCATTTATCATTACTTACAATTTTAATAGGCACACTTATTGGATTATATTAGTTTGATCGCATTTAGCCACCTTAAACAGATTCTGCACTAATTATAGTCTTTTCAGCATGCGTCTCCAAATCATCCTAATTTGAGTTTCTGGAATGATTTTATCTATCATACCCCTTGAACCCTAAAGTTAAAAACTTTGTCGCACCTATTCATTACTAGATTATATCAGTAAAGGCTTTAAACTTTTAAAAGACCAAACCCCTACAGTTGTATGTATGCATCAAGATTTTCTGAAATTAACTAAATATGAGTACTGAAAGTAGCAGTGTACAGACACAGCTGAAATTTTCAAAAAGAACCTACACATATAATTGTTTAGTGTCACCTTTTCATGCTGTTTCACTGATTTCAGATTTAAAGTTGTATGTGACTGCAGTATCACAAACTAAAGCCACAGTTAAGGACAAAACTTGTACTATGGCATGACTTAAGTGTTGTTCTGTCTAAGGGATACTGCCAGAATAAGGGCCTAGGAAAGTTTACTCATAAGGAAAAAGGAATCACAAAATAACAGTAAAATAATGTGTGAATAGCCACATTACCGTAGCACAGCATGGAACCACTGCATCCATCTGTGCAATTTATTACTTCAGGTAATTAGCCTTATATTGTTGACCTTTAGTTAACGATTCCTATCAACCCTATCAATCTTTTCTGATGCTTGACTATAAACCTAATTTTCCCTTTTTTGAAAATTAAAGTTTATTTTTATTTATAGTTCATACTTCATTCTTAATTCCATTTTATCACCATTTCATACGTATTTCTGTTGTAAACATAAAAAGCACTAAGTGTTAAAACACCATCAGAAATGCAATTAAGCTATATCTGATAAATAAACAGGCCTTTTAGTACAAGCAAAGGAAGAAAAACACATTTGTCTTCATCAGGATCCACACGATTCCTATTGAAGGAAGTAGACTAGCTACAGGAGTAACTCCTCTGGTACCAATCCAAAACGAACAGAAAAATAGTGGCAGGGGTTCTGCTGGCACTGTCCTTTATACATAGAGTAATGCCTATGTATTGCTCCTTGACATATTAAAACAAGCCACAGAAATATGCTAATGCTCCCAATTTCAAATGACTCTAGAAGGATTTTCTTCTTTCTGGACCATGACAATAAATCTGGGTATTGCAATCTAATAATTCAGAGACTAATGTAACAGAAGACAAACCAAAAGAAGTGAACTATGTATGAATCACTGACACATTTCAGAAAATAATTTACTCCACATCCACAATGGATGAGAACCTCCACTGTCAAATTCCTTGGTTTTGCATTAGTCACTTTGATATTTTAAAAACAACTGGCATTCCAAAGAAATAAACAAAAATCGTAATCAATGATCTTAGAGATAATAATACAGGCACCTGATAACAAAGCATGCCGCCCCCAAAAAAACATCGTCTCAAAACTGTACAAAATGAGAACAAGACCAGCAGAAGAACAGATATATTACCAAATTATATTCTCCTCAATTTAGTGATAATTAGGTCTATTTGAATTTAGTTCACTAAATGTACTGCTACTAGCTATGACTTTGACAAATATCCTCTTCCTATACGAAAGACATGGCTGATACAAAAAAGCCCAAGAGGCTGACCCCAGAGCAAAAGCACAAAATGGACATAGGGACATTCCCAGTCACCTAGAGGAATCAAACAGGTGTAATATTCTGGTACCCAGACCAAAATGGAGGAAATTATCAGGAAAAAGATTAGTAGATATCCATTCAAACTAAAAGCTAAAATTACTCATTGTGTTTCTGGGTGGAACTTGAACTTAACAATCAAACCGTAACAAACAACAGTGAGAAATATGTTTGATAGACAGTTCTACTTCCAAGAAGTATTCACTGGACTTCTGGAGCCTCTTTTTCTAAATCACAACTGTGTACATTCATAGCAGGGTTTATGCTGATCACTTTTTAAATTTTGCATCATGTTAGACTCCTTTTTCCTCTTTTTTTTTTTTTTTTTCATAAAAATTGGAAGTTTTGGCTAATTAAAAGTCAAAGTGTTTACAAAAGTCAGGACAAATGATTTTACCATCAGTCTTAACTAACTCTTGCTAAGATCTCTGAGCCCTGTAATAGCATACAAATGTAATCTTGTCAGTAAAACATAAAAATATGGATTAAAAGATATATTAAATAATTACAATGCCCAGTGAACAGCATTTAAGAATATATTAAAGTATAATACAATAATTACAACCATAAAATCAGATAAAAAATTAGATGGCATTGTTAAAATGAAAAAGAGCTTTATGGCACAAATTAATTTTAAACAACTACAAAATGCTTACAAGATTTTTAATCACTTCAGTATCAAGCTGATGTATAAAGAAGGACCTTATTAATCAGTGATATTCAACAGCGGCAGTAAGATCTAAATAAACTCTATTCCCATTTCCGATTCAAAAGTCTTCCGTATGGTTAAAGAATGCAAAAATCTTTTTAACTATTACATTTAGTGCTTTTTTCCCCAGATACTTCAATACAATTCTAGTTGAAAATTGCAGGTGTCAGTAAAATGCTTTAGAACATAATTAAACATGAACATAATTTTGCACGCATGATTAAGTATTCTTTAACTTTAAAGAAATCATTAGCATGACCGAATGCATAACAAGGATTGATCAAATGTCACCTATTACCATAGTTTCACCTTCAGCTCATTGTATGAACACCCAAGATTCAAATTAAAAAACGAACAAATTAGTTAATCTATATCAATCATGGTATATTGAGCAGATCCCTAATAAGTTGTTTAATAAGAAAATGTATTAGTCTTTGTTGATATTTTGACTTTTTGAGAATCACATTTTCAGCAACAAAAAAGGAAACTTTTTCTCTGCGGTTTAAAATGTTAGATCAACACAGAAACTGAATATCCTTTAAAGGGTATTGAAGTATCAAAAACTACCAAAAACATGTCTCTAAAGAATTTTTTTGGGGTTGTTTCACAGTAAGAAATCAAGTTCTTATCAGAACCATAAAATATTTGTGTTTGAACCATTGGACAGTTCTACAGAAATAGATGTGTTTAGCTCTCTGAACACTGACTGCTCTTTCTGAGCAGAAATGTCTCCATTTCCAACCTGAACCTCCTCTGGCGCAACTTGAGGCCATTTCCTCTATTCTTATTGGTAGTTATCTGTGAGAAGAGGTTGACCCCCAGCTCCCCACACCTTCCTTTCAGGCAGTTGTAGAGAGCAATAAGGTCTCCCCTGAGCCTCCTTTTCTCCAGGCTGAACAAGCCCAGCTCCCTCAGCCGCTCCTCGTAGGACTTGTTCTCCAGACCCCTCACCAGCTTCGTTGCCCTTCTCCGGACTCTTTCGAGCACCTCGATGTCCTTCTTGTAGCGAGGGGCCCAAAACTGAACACAGCACTCAAGGTGTGGCCCCCCAGAGCTGAGTACAGGGGGACAATCACCTCCCTGGTCCTGCTGGTGCACTATTCTTGATACAAGCCAGGAAAAAAAGCAAACATTTCAACACCTAAAGCAAATATTTCAAAGCATGAGAAGTGCAGAAAGTGGTGCAATAAGATCTTTCATTGTGTATACACAAAAATACATATAAAATGATTTTTTTAAAATTGACTAGGTTTTATGAAGAACTTGTCCTACATGCATGTACACAGCACAAAGAAATGTATATATAAATATATATAAATATATAAATATATATAAATATAAAAGATTCGTACTTTCTTTTCTCTGCATCCAAATAGCAAAAATATATGCAAAGTATAAATTTAAGCCCATGTAATGAAAGCATTTTATTACAATTTTCTTGATTGAAAAGTCCTTATTTGTGGCATTATTCACAGAACTGCAGTCATCTGACCAAGACATTTGTAATCCAAGAAGAAAATAAAGTAAATGTAGTATGATTAGCGAAGCTAAGATTAATTTGACAAGAACACTAAAAGAAAACACTTTATCTAATTTATATTTCATTCAAAGTGAAAGAAATACATTTACAGCAATAAAAAGGTGTTGTAAAATCTTTAATATACTATGGATTTAAATGGTGAAAGAACATTTTAACTGTATCTAAGTGTTAAGTAAAAATATCCACCCAAACAATACAATGACGTAGTAATTATTAAAACATTCATTATTTGAAGTAGTTGGAATATAGCAGCTTTTATTTTGTGCTAAAAATAATTTCCTTTCCTTGGCATTCTTTTTTCCTTTATAAAATCTTAGAACTGAAATAAACTAGAAATTGTCCAAATTAAGAATAATCATATGTAAGAATATCTTTAGTTAATTCTCTAAATCAGATGTAAAATGCAGTTGAATTCTAAATAAGCTTCCTTATGGCAAAGACAAAATACAGTACTGTTTTTATTTTCTTAGGTATTTTTCCATTACTTGTATCTTTAAAAGAAGGAAAATACTACATAGAGTAACAGTAGAAGTTTCTTCAATTATTTTTAAAATATTTTGCTTTTATTCTTCCTTTTTTTTTTGCTAGTGAAATTGGCCTCAGGACCAATTTTGCAAAAAGATTTGGTGAAAGAATGGGGAACACTAATAACACAAAAATGTATTTAAATACAAGAGAACATAAGTACGAATCAGGCTGTTCTGCACACTGATGCAAACTCCGTAAGTTGTTCTATAAGAGATTAGAAAAAAATCTTCCCAAACTTAACCCTCAGAGCAGATGAATATTTATACCAAGCTGAGTCAATAATACTATTGTTACAGTTCATTCTACTACTAGTGAAAAGCTGACTTAAACAACAAATAAATTTAATGTCTGTTTTCTTTTTGTCTAAACTGTCTTTTTGATAATTTAGAGAGAATGCCGTGCAATTTTACCAATTTATATATTTTATCAGTTTATATGAAAATCCAAGACTACTTCTACATACAAACGTTCAGCTTTCTCTATATGGCTACCTGAAATTACAAGATTTTTTTTTACTGAAGAAGAACTTGAGACTCTCTCAAAGCCTGAAACTGACTGTGAAATCACAAATCCTGAGTTAATTTTGGCATTCCTACAACATTTCCTTGTTTTCAAGACCAAATGAAACAGTAGTTGAAGACAGCATCACGTGAGTGTGCCTCTTCGCAAACCATGAGATGGATCATGATTTACAGCAGAAAAGCATTACAGGAAATAGAAAATGTAACTATTTACAACAGATAGCTTATTGATCCTTGCTCTCAATACTTTTGTATAATTCTTAGAACAACCTGAATGATGATGAGGAGGAGAAAAATGAGATGGAGTTTGAAGACAAAACATTATTCAATCTGGTATATAACTTTTTTATATATTATTATTACTACTATTATTGTTATTATTATTATTATTACTATTATTAAATCCATTGAACACAGGTCATTAAAAATATTTTCTGGAGTTTAGGCTGAGATTATGATCAAATTATCAGATATCTTGGCTGTTTCAAATCTACTGCAATGTTTGGCACTGTACACACAAGGACAGTCACTGAGAGGAGTTGCAATTCATAAGGCTGGGTTAATGAAGGTTGCTTGAATCACTAACATAATGCATTAACACTAAACAAAGGGTGAGGTATTACTTTTCATACACTGGTAACCTATTATGATTAGCAAACAAGCTGTACGAGCTTCACCCATTCACGTAGCTATTTATTATGTTAAGGTTCTTTTCACCATTCAATTACCCGGCATCAAGAAAACAATGTGACACTACGGTAACAACAGGAATATTATTTTCTTCCACAATAACTGTAATTAGCAATTAGGATATTTACAGTTAGAATAAATTGCTAAGAGTTCTTTTTTAAAAACAAAGCTATTGAACTCATACCAACCATATATTTCTCTTTAGCTGCAGTATAACAGGCTCGATATAAAGATAAAAGGGGAAAGAAAATAGAGAAAAGGATGATAAAACATAATTTAATTTAACTATATCATGATTCTACCAAAAAGCCAAGTGTGCCAGCATCCTTTATCAGAGGCATCGTACCTAGGGATGAGGGCTGGGGTCCGGACCAATGACTTCTAGATGCATTCAACCTAAATGGTTTTAGGGTTCTGTAATATCAACTGCATCCAATTTTTACAGGTTTCCTTTTCAAACAGCAGTGACAGCTTTTTAAAATACCTCATAACTTCTACTATTATTGTATATAAAAATGTATTATTAGATTTCCCTCGCTTTGAAATGTTATAATCCCATTAGTCATTGTTTGTTTGCTTGTTTTAAATAGTTTCCTTTGACATCTTTCCCACATATGCTACAGGTATGTCATATGGATAATGCGGACGATAAAATATCACTGCTATAATGCAAACAATTTCTTAAAGTTAGGATTTTGCTTTGCATTTTCCAACTACACTGCTCAGAACAAGGCAGCAGTCTTCAACTACTCACCTGCATGAACAATCTGCCCTTAAGAGTAATCTCAGATGTTACTTTGTCAGTGCTTGAGGCAGTACGAAGAATCAATAACTAGCAAACATAATCTCTATGAAAAACTACCAAAAAATTAGTATTTCTACTCTAGAAAAGTTATTGTTCAATACACATCTTTTTTTTTTTAAAAAAAACTTGGCAGTTATCTAAAGCCACAGACACTGATGAAGAATCTGGCATTCTGTGTAGCTCAAAGTAAAAATACCCATTGTGTTGGCTGCCTCCTTTTCCTAAATACTACACAGTTTGGATCAGCAAATATTGGAGGCTAAGTTGCAACCGCATTTAGAAAGATAAACAGCTACAACTTTTGATACAGCAGTACTTCAACAATGTCCTATTAAATACAGTTCTATTAAATACATATATATATATATATATATATTGCAAAACAAATAAAAATCAGGAATATACATTTCAATTGCAGTTAGTTTACTAACGGCAGTTGGTAAACTGCAACTAAATTGTCCTAGTAAAGGACAGTTTAAGAACAACCATCTTTCCTACAACTGCCTTTTTTTTTTTCATTTTAACTGTAAACCCTTCAAAATAATGCTTCAGGAACTTAATCAATCGAGAAAAGTTACTTAACTGTATCTCTAACACACTGAAGGTACAAATCAGCCTTCAGCAATTCTTTCTGTCGATATAATATTCCTGTCAATATACTGCATACTTTTTTTTATTAAACAGAATAATGAGTTTTATTATCAGAATGACATTTTTCATTTTAAAAAATGTGTTTAAGTAATTTATTGACCAAGCTTACGAAGTTATTTATAGGTATTATAAATACACGCTTTATTTAAAGTGCATTAGCTTCTATAAATAACAGAAATTTAAATACCACTATTGATATAAACATAAAGTAATATATAAAAATCCATACTGAAAACAGATGATTTCTGAAGTAACAAATTAAACTGCTTTTAAAATGTTCTTATACAAACATTTTGCTACCTTATGTACAGAAGCATCCTTTTTTTATATTCATGTACATATTAAAAAATACATCTACATGTACATTGGTTTTACATACACCTATATTCCTAGTATAATATAAAAACAATGTTCTCGCACATTATGTAATATGAGTGATATTACATAAACATTGTTAAGAATATTCAACATCCTAAACAGGCAAGAAGAGTTTTTTCAAAATTCAGATTGTAAATACATGCAGGCCAACCGAAAATCTGCTATGGTAAGCACTGGCACAAGAAAAACTCACAATATGTATAATGAAAAGACAGAATTAATCTTTTCAAGCAGATTATCAAATATTAAGCTACATAAAATATTTTTTTTCTATTTCATCACTGACATGCTAGTGTCACAAATATATGGTTGGTTCTGCTTGGCAACATTTCGTTAATACTCTGTTCATTAATTTAACAAACTACCAAGAGAGTATGTTTAGAATGGGCCAGCATTATCTCTTGAATTTCATTTAATTAAACTCTGCTCTAGCAATATGACAGTCAGCATTTCATGAAGGGAATTATTTTAAGGATGAAGGTAGAAGATATTTCAAAGTGCCCTGCTAAAACATGAAAGCATAATCTAAAATTGCCTCTGCATAGACGGTAATTTATCTATAATATTAAAGATGTTATTTCCAGAGTTCATAATTAATTGGATTCCACAGAGAAATTATTCAGGCATTCCAGATAGCAAAATGATGCACAAAGGCACAAAACATAGTGCCGAAGGACAACTATAAACAACCACTGTGACTTGCCTGAATTACAACAATCATTGAGCTTAATATGAAATGAATACCAGCTGCCTTTTGTATGTGGTCATTACTCTGCTGCAAAGAAATTGCCACTGAATTTTGATTATATTGCCTTAATAAAAAGTAATGAAAGTGGCTCATGCTCTAGCAGCTTTCTTTTAAATGATATAGGACAGTGATCTTGCAAAGGCCAGCGTGCCACAAATTGATCGAGTGTGACATCTCTGAGGAAGGCTATGTTACTCCACCATTGTATCAGCAGTGATGTTGGCTAGACTTCTTGCAAACATTTTAACTAACCACTTTCAATGAAAGACCATTTAGAAATTAGGTCAGCTTTTAAGACTTACCATCGATCCGACTAACAAGTTCTTCCAACATTTTCACTTTCTTTTGAATTCCTGGCTGTGCAAATGTGTAATTATCCTAAAGAAGAAACCATATACAAGTATAAGTTTATAAAAAATTAGAAATTATTTTACCCCAAGTACTTATTCCAACCCATTTATTTTTCTTATGTTTGCTTAAGGTGCTCATGATTTGTTTTTACATTTCCTAAGTGTCTCTATACTTCAGTAGTAAATCACCACACGCTACCAACCTATTTAAGAGTCCTTGTCTCTAACAGCACACCTTACTGCTGGTGGTATATCAACTGCTCACTACTTGCTAATCTAGTGCCCCTGAAGTTACATCTATATTGCGGAATTCTAAAGAGCTTTAAAAAGCTATCTTCTTAAATGCCAAAACTTGCCACTCTATCAATTTTTTAAGGCAATTTCTTTTTCCCCACCATAAATTTCCAATTTTATCACAAATAATGTAGAAAATATAAAAATTTAGATCCTTATCACTCACAGGATAAGAATTTCATCCTTAGAAGTTCAGAATAATGCCTTTCAGCAGTGGGAGAAATCAAAAATCTATTTCAATTGAATCATGACTGCTCTGAACCTAAGGTCAAACAAAAGCTCAAACAATGAATCAAAATCTAACGTGAACTATACAGCTAAAATGGCAGGGCATTTGGATGTATTTGTATGAAAGCATTAACTCTAACTTGATTTTTTGTTTGTTTATACATTTATATATTTATTTTTTATTTAAAGAACAGTAACTGATAGTTCCAGAAGTATTGTGCTCAAAGCACAGCAGTATGGTACTCAGTTACATAACATACAGCAGATCCTCTGTAAAAATAACTTCAGATATTTAACAGTGAAAGCCAATGCAGAGCTAGAACACCACCACTTCCATCATTCACCTCTTCCCTGTCTACGAATCTAACACTGTTCTCTTTCTCAAAGTATCACTTACTCCATATACATCTGGATATGCAAACCAAAACTGCCATCGTGGATTTTATAACTGTTAAGTTTGCTCTTCACATTTTTTGGATCAAATGATCATTTGAGCTATTCATTTGTTTTCCAACTCATTGTTTCAGATGCAAATGAACACAGCTGAGGGTCACTCTTCTACTTGTGCTCACTCGTCTATCTGGGAAGATCCTTGTTGGCTCCTCAAGACCTCTCTTCTAATTAAACTATGCTACAAATATTCCCTCTTGTGGTATCTATAACTTTCTGAAGTTTGTGAACCTGTGAAAGACGACTTTTGCAAATGGTTAAAAAAAAAAAAGTTTTCTGTTATCTAAAATTCTTATTCCTTTTGAGCTTACTGGTAGAGGAAAAAGCAAGTAACAGAGTTAAAGAAAAACATGTCAAACTCATGGGAGTCATGGAATATTTCCCAGGGCAATATGAAAGTAGAGTGGTTGAGATTTAAATTCCTCTACCATGCAATTTAATTAGCGGTATCTGCTTCCAAATTTGGCATAACAGCTCTTCAAAAGACCCAAGTTGTTATATATAGCACCGACAACTCTTTTTAGGATACATTTCCAATACAGCTCTCTACTGGCTTCTGCAGAAAAACATGTTCCAGTATTCAGCTCTCCTACCTATTCCCCCTCACACCTGTGGGTTCTGCCTCATTACTCATCCTTCAAGTTTTTGTTACGTTTCCTCATTTATTCCTTGTGTAACTACTTGTCTATATTAAGCAGAAGGCAAGCTCTGAAAAAGTCACAAGGAACTGAAAACCAGATTGTTTTACCTCAACAGATCTTCAGCAAACAGCTGATGTAAAACACCTTATTTCTAACCATTATTCTTGACAACTTTAAGTATGCATTCACATATGTCAAAGTATGCACAAGAACACAACAAAACCAATGATAAATATAAAAAAAGTCATGCTTTGGTGTGCACTAAATTCCTCAATGCTCTGCTCTAATAGCTTCCAACATACTTTCAGTGAACTATGCTAACCTACTTCACAGCTGAATGGTTGTAATATCTAGTTCAGACTCCAACATATAATTAGTTTCACCTTACAATACAAAAGGTTAAGACTTTATAATGTCACAAGGGCTCAAAACTTGCTTCACTCTCAAATCTTTGTGTTAATCACCTGTACTTATTCTGCAGAGACTAATTTCTAATTGCCCTGCAACTACGACTAGGTCTGACAGGATTTTTTTTTCCTCCAAAAATAATAATTAAAATTTAAAATAAAATATTTCAATTGCAGCCTTCACTAAACATGAAGACATGAACATACTAGATTAATTCTTACTTAAAAAAAAAATAAATAAAAGGTTAGAAAATTTTAAATGGAATAAACTTGTTTAGAACATGAAAATAGAGAAAATAAATGCACTTAATGGATGGAAATAAAGAAAAAAGGCACTGAACAAATTTAACTCTAACTGCCACCCCACACTCACAGAAAGAAAGGAGAAAGAGATCACGGAGTTTCTAAAAAACATGTTTAACCCCTGGGAATTAAATCCCACTCATTTTTCTCTCTCTGTTCTGAATGCAGACAATAAGATATAATTTGGCAAGCTGTTTACATTGAAAAGTAAGTCCTGAAGAAATGTTTTCTGTGGATACACTGAAAAAGGGATACTGAGTGAAACTAAGGATTGGTCCTACCTGCATTTTTAACATGCAGATTAAAATCACCAGATGTTGCAGTATCCACACCACACACCTCTTGCATTTTTAATTGCCTACAGTATAAGGCAGATTACTACAAATGTACATTCTAGAATTTTCAACCACGTATAGCAATGTGATGCTCTGATGCATATTGTAACAAATCTATTCCACTTCTAATTGCCATACAGAACCACAGTACTGACAGCTATCTGTTCAAAATATTACTCGCTTATGGTGTGCTAAAAAGAACACAGATGCGTTTCAAGTAGGCGTTAAGTAGTGTGCACTTCCAAAGCAAAGTTAACCAAGTTCAACATAGCTCAGTGTTATTTTAATTTTAAATCTCTTCAAATTACTACAGGTACTCCACAGCTTTAAGTTCATAATCAATCTGAAAAACCTTTCTTTCTGATTTCAATTATTTTAATTACACGTGGGAAAGGAATATAGACAGTATTGGTGAATGCCATCTGGTACATTACAAAAGCTGCTGTAGGCATACAGAGAAGGAAACAAAATACTATATATAAATATATGAACTCAAGTATGTTATTAATTAAATATAATGTATAAATATATACAAACATTATATATGTCCTTCAATATGTAATATTTAAACATATATATACACACATTATGTACTTGCACATATGCACACAAAAACATACCATGTTACTTTTCCTACTCAATGCTTTGGAAATATTCTCAAGTTTCAAAGAACAAAATTTCTTATCTACACATCATAAATTTTAAAAATAAATAAATAAATGAATAAAATGGTTTAAGAGGAACACTCTCGTTAATTTGCTTTGACTTTTTGTTAGCCTTGAAGTGGTCAAGCAGATGGACCGCATGATCTTTGAAGGTCCCTTCCAATTGCACTATTCCATTCCATTCCCGAGGCAGAAAATGAAATGCATTTGCAACTCTCTAAGCTAAGAACCTCGGGAAAATGATGCCCTCTGGAGGTAACCTTATGCACTATGTAATATATACTGTAGCATGTACCTTTGCTACAGTTATCATTAACAGGAATACTCTCTATTTTGAAAATGCAGCTTTTATAAGACTTAACAAAGTCCACATCATTTGCTTTACAAAGACGATGACTGAATAATTTTAAGAGATGAGGAAAGCTGAAGAGGGAAAGCAAACAACCTCTTACATCATCATTAAAGAATGAAATCCAAACTGGAGAAAAAAAAAAAAAAAAAAAAAAAAAAAAAAACAAAAAACAACTGTCAATAAGTTGATAATAATGACTGCAGCCAAGCGCAAATATAGGCACAGTTTTCTCATCTTTTCAGGTCAGACAAGCTGTTTGCCAACGCAGATCTATAAAACCATCAGAACCATTTACAAAAGCAAAGTGAAAATCTTCATGTGTTGTTTGTTTGTTTTTAATAAAGTTTTATCATTTTGATCAGAGCTTTTAAATGCTTCTTGAACCTGGAAATTACATTGTAAATTCAATACACATAATTCAGGACAAAAAGAGTATGCACAGACGAGCAAACACACAAGTGGGCTGGAGCATAATGTCTGCACAGATTCCATAGCGTGTTCTACAATTACTTCAAAAGGCTCCCTGTAAAATATCTTTCATCCTTTGTAATTATTAAACCCAACTTCTGAAAACTTAATTTCCTACACATGAACTCTACAACGTGTTGCAGCCCCAGCTTCCTACCAGAAAAAATATCTTATTTTTCCTACATGAGATGATGGAAAATGCAATACCATATTAAAAGCAGGTAGTGATTCCCAGGCTGTGTTATAAAAGTGTCCATAGTTTCAGAATCAGAGGCCTAATCTTTTCACGGAATGGCTGAGGTTGGAAGGGACCTCTGGAGGCCATCTGGCCCTACCTGCTCAAGCAGGTAGCCCAGGACTTGCTTCTACTGGACTATGTAATCAAACCTCAATTTTACACAAGTGTTATAAACTACAGGGACTGTTAAAGTAGCAGTAAAAGAAGTGCTCAGAGTATATTTTTGGGTTCTGGTGTAGGCTAGACAATAATTCAAATGTGGATAAGAGCTAGAAATCATGAACATGGATGCTTACAATTCCAAAAGCTAATGCTGTAATTTTTTTGTAGCAGATTTTTATTCTAAAGCACAGTGATAGCACAGGATATTTTGTATAAAACATAAAGAACAATGTGTTATACATAAGTATTCAGAAACAATTACATGCAGATTTGTTCTCTTTCTCAAAATAGTACTCAGTGACAGGCTAGGAAACTGCATTATTGGCTTCCAAAGAGAAAAAGGCTCTGTAAGAACTTCTGAAGAAAGCTGTCCTGAAAAAAACATTAGTCCTTGTGATAAATCCTACTGATGCCCTCCATTTCTCTTTCTCTAAGTCCTAACAGGCTTATTATAAGCCTAACATATTTGGCTACTGGGCCAGAAGATCCCCCCCACCTCATTTTAAGAGCAGTCAGCAGTAGATGACTACAAGACAGAGTAAGGATACAAGCAAGGTAAGCCTGCAGTGATGTATTTGCAGCATGTTTTCAAAGTTTCCAGTTTATACCACTGAGACTTCCCTAACTCAAGGCGGTATCTTTGTAATTGAAGTTACTTAAAGACTTTACATCAACCAAACTTCAAACTGTTCAGGTTTTATGTCCATGTAAAATGTTTTCCATCCTTTGAAAAGTAGCTCCCTTAACCACTCTTTATTTGAAGCTTTAGCAGCTTTATCAGATACTATCTAGGTCTTGCATCAGAAGAGATGGAAAGCAGTGACTTCTTATTCATCTTCTTCATGCAGCTCATCATTTTACAGACTTCTGTCCCATACAACATCCATGTCTCCAAATTGGAGATGCACAGATTTAACAGACAGACCACTCAGTGGATGAGGAATTGGCTGGATGATTGCACTCAAAGAGTAGCAGTCAATAGCTCAATGTCCAGGCCGAGTCTAGTAATAGCTGGTATTCCTTAGGGGTCTGTATTGGGACTGGTATTATTTAACACTTTTATAGGTCTCCCCTGAGCCTCCTCTTCTCCAGACTAAATAACCCCAGTTCCCTCAGCAGCTCCGCACATGACTTGTGCTCCAGGCCCTTCACCAGCTTTGTAGCCCTTCTCTGGACATGCTCCAGGGCCTCCATGTCCTTATTGTAGTGAGGGGCCCAAAACTCAACACAGTACCTGAGGAGCGGCCTCACCAGAGCAGAGTACAAGGGACGATGAACTCCCTGGTCCTGCTGTCTACACTATTCCTGGTACAAGCCAGGATGCCGTTGGCCTTTTTGGCCACCTGGGCACGCTGCTGGCTGAATAATCTGTCTGAGGTCAGATCATCAACACCCAAGATACAGTCCTTGACTACTCAGATTAAATCTACCCGGACCGATATAGGAAGACTATAGCAGTTACGCTTCTTTGCATAACTATTCCAAATGTTGAACAGACAATAGCAGACACGCTTCAATTAGTGTTACATCACAATAATGGGACTAACAAAACAATTATGTTAATTACATTCCAACAGCGAGTAGCTACAACACCTTTATTGCATGAGTTGGTTTATTAACTTCCTGGGATGGTTACATTGTTCAATAAAATGTATTTTTTTCCTTCAGGTACTAATAAAGCCTTCAAAGACTCCTGTGAAGAAGACTTTCAAACAGGACTTTGAAGATCTAAAGGTCCTTTGGAAAAGGAAAAGTAACAAAACAGCACTATAGTGTACATGTTTTTCCCTCAGAAAAAGTCTTTTCATTTACTTGAATGATTCTGATTCTAAGCCTGCCCTTAATGCTGGTCATCCTTAAGAGTAATTTACATGTATGCTCTGTAAGAACACTGTCCTGAATTGAGAAAGGTTAAAGCTGCTTACAGAAAAATTTCTAGACTCTTGTTCTACTTAAAATTGTCTTCTTCATTTTAAGTTTAAAACAACATTTACTCTAACAGATTACATAAGAAAAATAGAAGCAGACATCTGATCATGAATACAGAAAATACCCTGAATAGAAGCTCCTGTTGTGACCATACTTACACTTCAGAAGAATTTAGTCTCACGTATGACACACAGATAAACAAAGAGAGAAACACCTGTTAGGGATATTATTTGATAAGTAATTACTACAAATGCTATGGCTGTCCACTTCTCATTAGAAGAAAAGCCATGTTATAATCCTGAATAGGCCCAAATGCCTGCCTTGATTGCCAAGCCTGCTTCTCACAAAATTTCTCCTGTTTATACATTCACTATTAATACCTAAAGTTGAAAAGATTTTAATGTGTTCATAGTAAGAAACAGACTTATGGAAGTGACTGATCTTGAAAAGAATAACAGCAATCCCAAAATAACATATATCCATCAGAACAGCACTCTTCACTCAAGAAAGAACTCGCTGTCAGCAAGACAGAGCAGTCTGTCTGCAGTCATCAGAAGCCATCCCTATAATTTTATGTATTATCATTCATAAAATTTTACAACTCAACTTGAATTTTTATTCTAAAATAAAAAGTTGTTACTTCTGTAAGTGATTTAAAGCCCAATTCTGATGAAGCAATCCATTCCCAACCTTATTTTTTTTTCTTTTTCTTTAGACTAGTCACAGCTTCAAGAGAAGAAAAGGAGACTATGTTTTGTCATTCTTAGGATACAACTTGGACAAGGCACTGTCATAAAATGAACAATCTACATTTCTGGAAATTACTAAACAGTTATTACCATATAGAAGTTCTGTCTCACAGATGGAGTTACAGTGCTAGTAACTGCAGGAACAAATATGTAGATGAATATGTAGCTCAAACGTTAGGAGAGCTACATACAGAAATAACAACAGCTAGCATTCTTGTCAGGACTCCCACATTTCTAAAACTTGCATTTCTGCTGTCATCAGGATCTGTTTCAACAGGAACCGGAGAATGCCTGCAGTACTGTCTTTCAGTGTCAGCCATACAATGTGCGTACAGATTCAGTTAGTGGAGATGGTTTGGGAGACTGGCCCACTAATGTCCACATTTTTGCTGAAGACACCACACTTGGAGTGCCACGTTCAGCGGAGGAAGGTGGGAAGAAAGAGTACCTTCTTAATTTAGCTAAGCTAAATGGCACGTTGGGCTGAAGCATATCCAGAAATGCTAGATAAGCTATCATTTGGTACCCTGTGGTAGCTGTGATACAGAAACTTCACTGGTGCATGAAAGCACACATGCAATGCACACAAGGTCCACCAGGGTGGTGATCATCCCCCTGTACTCTGCTCTGGTGAGGCCGCTCCTCAAGTACTGTGTTCAGCTTTGGGCCCCTCACTACAAGAAGGACATAGAGGCCCTGGAGCATGTCCAGAGCAGGGCTACGAAGCTGGTGAAGGGCCTGGAGCACAAGTCCTGTGAGGAGCGGCTGAGGGAACTGGGATTGTTTGGTCTAGAGAAGAGGAGGCTCAGGGAGACCTCTCTACAGCTACCTGAAAGGAAGGTGTGGGGAGCTGGGGGTCGGCCTCTTCTCACAGGGAACTGGTGATAGGACCAGAGGGAATGGCCTCAAGTTGTGCCAGGGGAGGTTCAGGTTGGCAATGAGGAGCCATTTCTGCTCAGAAAGAGCAGTCAGGCACTGGGACGGGTTGCCCAGGGAGGTGGTGGAGTCCCCGTCCCTGGGGGTGTTCAAGGAGAGGTTGGACGTGGTGCTTGGGGACATGGGTTAGTGGGTGCTATCAGTGATAGGGGGGTGGTTGGACCAGATGATCTCGGAGGGCTCTCCAACCTTAATGATTCTATGATTGTACAATGAGAGAGATAAGAGACAAATGCTGACACTTGCATGCATATTCCTTACATATGTCTATCTTGGCTAATAAGCCCCAAATTCGCAGACAACACATCTGCAATTTATCACAACCATAAACTGGCTAGCTAAAACCATTTCAGCTATGAATGCCTAGCTACTTCAATGAAATGCAGACATGATCAAGATACTTGTCTTGCAAGAGTTTAATGAAAAGAAAGAAAGCTATCACTGACCTCTTCTTCTTAAAAATAGCCCTTTGAAAGGCCCTGTGAGGAATTCTCAGAAGTACTTGTACTAGTTATTTCTGTATGGGCTTTTCAACATCTGAGCTGCATATCCTGAGCTGAGATACTTAAGATAAGTATCAGTTCCCACAGACCTTTGAAAGATTTTCCAAAGAGCACTTCATCCATCCATTTATGGATCAGACCTGAGGCACAGGTTAGCAACAACTTTCCGTAACTCAGAAGCAAGAGACAACTCTCCAGGAACCTCCTGGCAGACTACAAATCTTACTATTTAATCAGCCACAGAGACAGCTAATATACACCTCAGTACAGTACAGTCCCTGGAAATGAATTATTTCCCCTTTATTCTAAAAATTTCCAGGCCCTGATAAATAATGATATTAAAATTTTATTGCTATTTTTAATACATCTGGTTAGGTCATTATGCAATGCATATATTTCCCCTTTGGTTATTTTATTACCATTACACTTGAACATAAAATGAAGAACTACACTCAATTTTATACATGAATATTACGTTTTCAGGTGGCACAGATCAGTGTGAACTTTTTACTTGAATGTTAATGGGACTCTGTTGAGGAAAGTGTTATAAAAGATGACATAATAATGAAAGAAAGCTAATTAAGACAGATGGAATGCAATGTCTACATAATTGACAGGAAATAATACTTGTGGGATAAGTTCTAGTTTTCTCATGTCCACAGCCATTATTCCTACAGAGGAAAACATAGAAGTACTCACACATCACCTACAGTTCAGAAGTGTTCTAAAGAAGATTGGCTTTATCGTAAGCGGGGTGGACTGACACCCCAAACACCTTTACCTTTTGATTCTTCAACTAGAAATGCAAGACAAAGTAGTTTGGGTAATTAAACAAGTAGAAAAAACTACAAGCACATTACTTGCGATATGAATGTTCCTACCAAAATATTGTTACATACATTAATTATAGATTACAAATGTGAAAGTCTCAAATAATGCGTTAAAATAATCAATAGTGATTTTTTCAGACATATTTTGTATGTGGCCATGCACACTCTCAAAAAATCATTTTTTTAAATCAGTATTAGAGTAGTTTGCAAGAATACAGGCTGGAGACAACCTGGCTGGGAAGAATTTCTGTGAAAAGGACTTGGGAGTCTTGGCAGACACATTCAGCACGAGCCAGAAGTGTGCCCTGGCAACAGAGGCCAGTAGATGAAGGGTAGTGATCATTCCCACTGAGCACTTACTACGGAATCACTGAGGTTGGGCAGGAACCTCTGCAGACCATCTAGTCCAACCCCTGCTCAGAGCAGAGTCACATGGAACAACCTGCTTAGGCCACATGCAGTTCAGTTTTGATATCCAAGGATGAAAACTATACAAACTCTCTGAGCAAACTGCTCCATCACTTTTTAAACATTAAAAAAGAAGGAAAAAAAAAAAAAACATACTTTACTGTAAAACAATTTTTTAATTCCAAAACCACATCTAGAATACCACTTCCAGTTTTAGGGACTCCAATGCAGGAAAACTATCAATAGACTGGAGCAAGGGCAGAAGTCTGCCAAGGTGCTGAGGGGAATCAAGTGCATTCCCTACGAGAGTCCTGGAGAAGGCTTCAGAGGTACATGACAGCAGCCTGCTAAAACCTATGTTTTCAAGATGACATAGCTTAGTTTTAATAGCAGGGTATATCAGGAAGATGAGAGACAAGCAGCATAAGTTGAAACAAGTTATGTTCCACCTCACTATAGGGACAGACTTCAACAAGAGGACAAGACAAGCACTGGGACAGGTTACCCCCACAAGGGGATTTTACAGTCTCAATCCTTGAATGTTTTCGAGACCAACTGGACAAAGCCCTTAGCAACCCCATCTCAGAGCTGAACCTCTTGAGCAGGACACTGGACTAGATGACCTCCAGAGGCCCGCCTTCCTATTTCAATTATCCTGAGCTCATGATTTTGGAAGTTGTCATTTGTTTTCCTGAAAAAAATACGGTAAACTGCAGTGAGTTGTAATCCTTCCGGCAGAAAAGTTAAAGAAAAAAAACATAGCACATAGCCGTGAAACACTGAAGAAGAAACCTATTACTGTATACAGTCATCCAAAATTGACCGCTGTGAGACACTATAAGAAGCTAGTGATTAACAGATTAACAAACATAACAGAAAGAAAATTTTTTATTAAAAAAACAAAAAAAAACAAAAAAAAACCCTCCAGTAATCCTATTTAAAACATTTTTTCAATCAAGTATGTTTTCTAGCCTGATAAGTGATAAGATGCATGTGTAGCCACTTAGGAGCCTATAACTAGAGAGAACAAACTGAGAAAGAAGATGCAAAGTAATTTGAGAACTCAAAATAGATTAAACTACTGTGCGGTATCAAACATTAAGTGCTGAAAAAGTTCTGCAAAAGAAAAATGAGGAGTATTATTTCTGCCTGGAGCCAAAGACACACTTGCATAGAAACCCCCAGAAAACCAAAGCAGCTTGAGTAAATCTGTTAAAGCAACAGATGATTTGACCAAATTTTTTATGTCTTCTCTAAAATAAGAACTGCAAGCATGTCAGGAAGCAACCATCATGCTGCTCAATGTCAACACTGTTGTTTATTCCACAGATCCCTGTGGTTCAAACATGTGCTGTTATATTTTAAATACAGTCACATTAGAAGAAAAAGGAGATGAGTGAGGAAAGGACAAGTCAGATGCTATCAATAGCAAAACTACACCTAGGAATACATATTTCTTGATAACAGCCTTCATACTTTTGGAATCAAAAAAATGATACCGTCTGGATGGGATGAAAAAATAAATGAGTTTTCTATTAAGAATAACAAAGAACTACAAATACATTCATTTTTCCATTATTCTCTTATGCTCAGGAAAGACAAACTTACAAAAAGGGTACTTAGCTAGTCCTGACAACAGGAGCCTAATTGTTATCACAGCATATACCCTTTAAACTTAGCCTGTCCTGGTAGGCCAACATCAAATATAATGCCTATATTCATCAATATATTATGGCAATTCTACACAGATTCTTACACTGTAGTTATCACCACAACATCACACATTCCTCTTCTCTAAAATCCTTGCACCATTTATTCAGGCATCTCAGACAAAATGTAAGTAGCCACACATGAGTCTCTTGTAATATATTTTCACAGAAAACAAGAAATATTAGCACTGAGCTTGTTCAGGATTCCCCTTTGGTTTTTATGTCTGTTTTTGTCTTTTTTATGTCTTTATGAGAGAGAAACAGTTTTTGCTGGTTGACTGTAAAGATATTCTATTATGCATAGTAGATCATATGGAAAAATACTAAGGGAAAAGTCAGAATAATTTTAATGACTATTTCCAAGAAACAATCAGCAGCACCTTTATTGAGTAGCAGGGAGACCTATAGAAGACGTTCTAGGTTAGTGTATATTGGCAGCATGCTTGACAAATTGAGAATCTACAGCATTTAAAGTAAAATCTCAGCTGCCATGAGCCTGCCTTGGCCCTACTGTGTAGTTCTACTCATGTCTTTGCTATGGTACTAGCTCAAGGTATTCAGCCCCTGAAGTAACCAGTGCTTTTTTGTTTAGTTGTGTGGTTCAGCTCTGTGAATCAACTCACAATAGCTCTCAATCAGACAGGAAATCAGGTGCAGGTGAGTTTATGAACTCTGAGCATTGTTTAATGCTAAATTTAATGATTACAGTTTGCCTTGAAAAGGGTGGTCCCACTGACCCCATATCCACACAGTCCTTGACTCCTTCCAATGAATGGATACTGCAACCATATATCCAGAATGCAAGTCAGCTCAGTAAAACACTTTCCTCTCTTTGTTTTTCTTTTTTTTTTTTTTTTTTACCTCCTTCCTCTCAAGGAGCCCACTTGCAGTTGGCTTAGTTCTCCCAACCTATTCCATGACCCCTCTACTTGACCAGCAAAATGGTGTCAACACAGAAGGAAACAAAAGACCAGAATGTGTGCAAAAAAAAGAAGCAAAACCTTTCATTTCAGCAGCACTCTGCAGTTGCAGCGAATTAACTGTAACATCATTAGTCACACCACTACCATAATCTTTCAAGCCTGCTTTTGATAGATGAGTGCATCTTTGAATACATCCAATTGATAATCATTCCATTAATGTAAGAGCTTAAATTTTTATCAATGCAGTTTAATTCCATTACAATTATTTTCAATAATTTGTTTATCAGTACTAGATGTTTTTGTAGGAAAACAGAGTTTTAAGGAGAAATGATGTCATCTCTGAATTTCTTTTTCTAGAAGAAAAGCAAAGCAGCAGCCCTACAACAGAAGACGTTCCAGAAACAGGAAAAATTGTAAAATAAGCTGGAGAGGGTTTTTATTTCTTTACTCATCTTCCTTCAAGAAGATTTGAAGTTCTGACTTTTAGTTTGATATGTGGTCAAATGCTGTTTTAAGAGACTGACATAAGAAAAGCAGCATCTTTTACGGGGATCAATATGACAAAAGGAATATGCTTTTCAATGATGCTCCACATAAAATTGAGCTAGCATTCACTTGACCTTTAACCAGGAGAAATACACTTAAGATACCCTCAAGGAAGTTTAAGTCTTCTGTTTCTCAACTCAATATCTTAACAAAAACAAATTTCACTAAGAGTTTAATTTCACAAGGTACCTTAGCCAATGAAACATTCACATTGAAACATACATGACAGGCAAGAATATGTCAAGGCACTCTACAATGAAAGAAATATCTATACAAAAAATGCTATCAAAATAAAGAACCTGGGTAACATGAATTTAGCTTCACTAATAACAACAGCTTCATTTCATAGGAATTTTTATTGTTACTCACATTTCATGATGATGTACTAATGATTGGAGGTAGTCACTGTCCACACATACAAATTCAACCTCCATGGTCTTCACTACATTAAAACCATTTGGAGAAATAAACACTTAAACTCTCAAATGCTTGACTAAAGCATTTAAAAAAATAAGAAAGTTACATGGGCCCTACCAAAAGAACCGAATCCATCAAGTACTGTAGGAGCACTTTTCCATCACCTCATCTCTTAAGAAAATGTTAAGAATAAATTAATCAGAGTTTTGCTATCCCTGTAACAATTTCTATTGTCACCAGAATAATACTGAAACAATTTCAAAGCAAAGATCTTCCACATTATATGGGTAGCTCATTTGAAAGCAGGGAATAATCAGAAGGAGCTGGTATGAATATCACTTAAAAAAAAGAAAAGAAGAAGCAGCAATGTGCTAAATAGTTGTAACCGTAATTTATTTTCTAATCAGCTCACTGAAAACAGCAAATGAACCCTGACTGCAACCATCTGCCTACTAAACATTGCTAACATTCTTTGTTGCCAGTGCAAAAGAGAAATCAACACCTTTCAGAAACTTTCACATCTCTATCAAAGGTCAACTTTGGTCCCATCATAATCCAGAAAGTCACTCTGATTATTTTCTTGCATATACTCTGACTTTCAGAAATCAGAATTATGTTTACTTTTTAATAAGATTCAAAACTTTCATCTCAACGAGACAGATCTGAAAAACAGGTATTTTATTTATAGATACATACTATTTTTGATGCCTATTGCAACACAAAGCCTATAAAATTTAATATAGGTAACTTCTTTGTCAAGTCTGAAGTATCTACTTTTATCTACTTTATCAACTTTGCAGCATGAAGTGTTTCAAAATGCTAAATATCAAATACAGATGTTTGGACTACCATTTAATCTATGCTAGACTGTACTGATTCCTCCTTCACTTAAACACAAGATGTTCAGCTGCATATTTAATATTACTTGTAGATCCTTCTAATCTTTGTGAACTTATGAACCAACTAGCACGTAGACACAAATCTTCCACTCTAAGTCTGTTACTTGTAGCACTTTAAAAATTGCATCCACAGTTACAGCTTCCCCATTTCAAAAAAAAAAAAATCATACAACACTCAGTGAAGTAGCAGAAGTATCAAGACTCAAACAGATGTTTTAAAAATAAGAAGATAATTTCAAGAACTAACAAGATGGCAGTTGTTAAAAGGTCACTATATCTATCGCTACATATAAAATGATTAAATATAGAAGCAAGCTTTTCAGAACCTCGGTGAGACTATTTTAGTTGGAGACATATGTAAATATTCTCCACAACTGGTGACTGAGCTGTGTAACATGCCTCTAGAACTGGAGAGTTTGACTCTGCTCTAGCACATCATACTGCACTGAAACATGCAGACGTTTTGATGAATAAAACAGCTGAGCAACATCTTCTTTTCTAATAGTATGCCAAACTTGCAGATTTCTCCAATGGGAAAATGTACTTCTCCCCTGTTTTTCATAGAAGTATTCTTTCTCAACAACCTTCAAGTAGTTCAAAGCCATGACATTAATCAGTTATCTCCACTACTTACAGACAGGAAAAATCAATTTACCTGAATGCCATCAAGCAACTTGCTCATGCACCAATAACTGTCAGCTTCTATGTTCTGCAGCACTTCTTCAGGCAGACTGGAAACATCAAAATTTTCCACTTCTTCTTCTTCTGTTTGAGGAAAAGAGAGAGAAAAAGACAAGTCAATGAAGTGCACAGAATAAATAAAGCAAGGATGAGGAAAATAACTGAAAACAAAGACAAGCACCACTTATCTTCTAGTCAGAAACTTCAACGCACATTTACTTAAACAGTGAATAAATGAATAATTTATTGCTCAACTGTGTCATCTAATGGCTTTAAATGTTAATGAATACTTAATTTCTTGCAGACTGTGAAAATCTCAAACCATGCCTGGTTAACCAGAATTAATATATAATAAATTGCTTCATTCTAGACATTTTACACCTGAAAGGGGAGTATCAGAAGCCCTCATGCTATGGATGAACAATCTCAACAGAACATCTAAGTTTGCATCATACGCACTAAAATATGTTGCATGTTTTAACAGAAGAAACCCCCAAAATAAACCTTATAGAAAGCCAACAAAATGATTTAAAAGCTGACTATAGCTTTTCAAGGATCATTTGTTTGTTTTCAGGCAAGCATTTGGAATCTGAAGGAAATCGGACCAAAGGAAACAGACTATTTTTTCCCTCCAAAAAAAGATTCTCAACACTGGAAAAGCACAGAACCCTCAAGGCTGTCTAACTCATGAAAATTGAGTCTTTCTGTTGTCACAACAAAATAATATTTAAAAAAAAATATATCTAATTGCTATGAATCAGAATTTTACCACTTAAGCCAGATTACGTGATTTTAAAACATGCCATCTGAATTAATAAAGAGTATGATACACTAAAGAATTCCTTCCTTTATACAATTGCAAGACAGGATAGGATAAGCACTAAGAGAACCAAGAACATGCGTTACCATACAACTCCTCTACTCCCTATCTCAAATCTCTGCAATATGTCATTCCTGAAGCCTATGGAGATCTTTAGGTTGTCACATTTGATTACGCAAACTTAAAGCGTTTACTATTCAGTTGGTGATAGCCATGAGCATTACATATGTTGTAAAATAATTCTAACACACAAGTGACTTTATCACTACTCATAGATTATCAGACGCAAGGCGTTACCAATGCATTTTGGTTTGCACTGCCTGAGGAATCATTCGTTTGGGGATATGAAATGTTAACAACTATAGGATGAGGAGATTAGGTTGTGCTAACAAAACATTAGTTAAGATACTGGAAAACCTGTTGAGTGGAAAAAAAGAATTATAGCAGGGATGCCATAAATCAAAGCATGTGATGATCCCAGAGGTACCAGGACTATCAACAACACACCAGTGGTTGGTTACCGGCTATTAAAGGAATGCCACCTTTGCATTGCAGTACAGTTTTAAAAACCTATACTGTAACAGAAGACCAACAAACAAGTATCCAAAACATCTAAGATTCCTTAAGTAATAAACTCAAATATAACAGAGACTGCAAAACAGTGATGACCAAGTAGTAGACTGTAGTATCAAGCTTTTTAATAACAGATCCTTTCACAAGGAAGAAATTCCTTATCCCACTTCAGCAGCATATTCTCAGCAAAAATAAGGGCAAAAGCCCCACAAATCATCATCACCTTCCTCCCAGCAAAAGAAAGCAAATTCTGACAATGCTCTAAGGGAGAACGGGATCAACACTGTCTGTGCCTGGACGGTAACGCTCCCTTCCACATCTTTCTCCTCAGTTCCCATCCCCTTCTTTACTAGGTTCACCTCATTAAAGACAGACTTGTGTTTATTTCAACCCAAACCCCTCAGAAAAATATGTTAAAAGAAAAGTCTTGAATATTACAAAAGCCAGAAGGTTTTTTTCTTCAGGTAGAGATGCTCAAAGGTGCAATGGAGATAACAAGAAGGCAAACAGATGAGCAGGAAGACAAAGGTTATATATAAAGAAAACTAATCCAGATTAGACAAGTAACAAAGGTGTTATACATTTGACAAAATTAATCCAAATAAAAATGTCAGTTCTGCAGCTCAAAAACGAGACAAGGGAAAGGTCCCTTGCAAATTATCATCAGCGTCAAAATGTCCTTTAGCAATGTCCTCTGTAACTCAGAATACACACAAGACATGTTCAATTTAAGAAGTCAGGTTTCATGTGAACCTGTGCAAAATTAATATTAAATATCTACCTATCTCCCTCCAACATGCTCTGTCCTTAGATTAAAAACAAACAAAACACACACACAAATAACACGAAAAACCCCACAATTTTCAAAGAAGCTCTTTTTAATAGTCCAGAAAATAAAATCAAGGATATAAAGGATGAATATTCCCTTTAATTTAAAAGAGAAAGACTTTTCCAGACAAAAATAAATGGAATAATTAAAAAATAATGATGTATCCTCTACAACAGGAAAAAAAATAAGGGTATATCCTATATACCTAACTCATAAAAACTTTTTACAGTTTTACCATTTATATTCATTACATATTCATAAGTCAGCTCACTGTGTAAAGCTGCTTAATACTTTTAATTTAGTTTTCAGAAAAAGGAAAAAGTGTGACTCATTCTTTCTCTGCGTAACAAGGTTTAAAGTAAAACAATAAATGAACCCCTATTCCTCATACAATTTATATAAAATTAAAGCATACATGGAACATTATTCCTCTTGAAAGAAGCAATTTTCAGACACCATTTCACTAAAGATTTGCAAAAGGAATGAGCTGACAACTACTTCGATGACCTGTTCCTTTGCAAATTTCCTGCCTTTGAGCACCTTTTCTTCTTATGATCCTGCTATCGCATTTCTGAACAAAAAGGAACTTACAAACTGTAAGTACAACACAATAACTCTTCTACAGGTACTCACAAAAAGATAAGTTTAAAAAAAAAAAAAAGGATTTTTATCTTCTGTTTCTCATCTTACTTATCTTAGCTCTTTCTTACCCTGCTCTTCCAAAATCTAGCACTTCACACTGTAGTCTCATATCAGGATATAAAACAACACAAAAGCTTAACATACACCTAACCATCAAAGGCGGGCATCTTCACCTCTCTTCACAGACAACACAGAAAAACAAGTAGTTACAGAGGATTATCTCATTCTAAACCAGAATCATAAAATAAATCAGATGAGCCACATCCCAAGCAAACTCTATTTCTCAGTGTTAGCTGTAACTTAACATGACTACTGCAGAATGCAGACCTAGAAAGTCTGAAATTAGATGAAATAAAACTTCAGTGGCCCATCAGAGGACTCCCCAACCTGTGAATGAATAACCAGCAACAAGGAAAAATGATAAACTTCAAAAAAAATTTAATCTGAAAAACAAGGCTGAAGGAAACTGGATAGCAAAGACATCCCAGTATTAATATTTTGGAAAAAAAAAAAAAATCTAATTGTTCTAGTAAGAAAACACCATCAAATCAGAAAGATTATGTTTCAAGAAAAGAGAATGTAACTTCTAAGAAACATTTTCCAGTGTTTCTAACGATTCTTCATCAAGTATGTTCACCAAGCACAAAAATGGATGTCAGAAATCAGCCTTTTTCAAAAGCACATAGGTCTGAGATTAAATTCACTATTCTAGATTCTTATATTCTAATATTCTTATATTCTGATATTTTATTCTAATATTTTTCTAATATTCTTATATTCTATTTTTTTATTATTCTTTTACTGAAGAAAAAAAAAAGAAATTGTGTAATTTCGATAGAAAGGCAACTATTAGCAAAAAGCGTAGGTAGCATTTAGGAATCATCCAATTCTTTCACTAAGAGTCCGCAGTTGCTATATATACTTTCACAGACCGACACGAACAACTATTATGGAAATAAAAATAGCCCTGTTAGGAACTACTCGTCCAGTTTTCTTGTTCTCATTTTGCTCTCTCTCCCTTTGCAAGAGACATCCAAGAACATCACGATTTCCTGTGGCACACAGTGGCTGATAGTTAGCATTTTCATAAGCCTCTTATACATAAAATAAGTTTTCAGGATTTTTCGTATGTTCTTTATTTAAAGCTACTTCCAGTCCAATTTTCATTCCCGTTGTGCTTCTCATGCTTCAGAAAGAAAGTAGCCTCCGCTAATGTCAGATAATAAAGTTTTGAAATACAGAAAAAAAAATCTCCTAATGAAATGTGTTAAGACATCTCCACGTATTTCAGCTAGTAGTGCTTACTGGCTATTAGTACGGCAACTGTCTCAAGCTTTAGCTTAGAGCTCTGCATTCAAGTACTTCAAAAAGTCAAAATATGGAGAAATATACTAAGTTTTCTCATTATATTGGCTAAGAAGTATATTTTTTGAATACATTATATTCATCAGCAATTTTTGAGTAAAATGTGGTATGTGGTGTCTCCCCACAAAGAGCTACATAGTGGAAGTCATACAGATACTAAAATCTAATAAGGAAGGCAAAGTATTGTGAAAGACAGAAAGGGATCAAGTGCTCACTGACCTGCAATGGTTACTGCAAATTATTACGGAAGCTCAAAATTGACTCTGAATATTCGAATGACCCACACAACTAGTGAAATAAAAATAGGACACCTGTTTTCATTACAAGCTCCAATTAAGGAATATTTGATTTACAGAATATGCAAAGTATCAGTTTACATATTAAGCATTTATTAGTGTAGGCAATAATGCAAAATGCTTCCTTCTCCTTGAGGTTTTAAAATATGATTGCACGTAACTCTTAATAGGACAGGGAGGGGACTTATTGGATGAAGACAAACACACTTGAGATGTTTTCCAAAAAAGATAAAAAAGAGCAGAAGATTAAAGAACAAACAAAAGAAGAAGCAAAAATAACAACCTCAAAAGTACACAAGGTATTACTGCAATTTAAAAACTTTGTTTAAAAACACAATCACAAATTCTAGTTTTAGATAACTTCAAATTTGTTTTCAATGACTGAAATCTGAACAGACAGTATCATAAAGATTAAATAACAAGAATATAGGGAAAAACAGCAGGCAAACGTGTACATGTATAAATAACTTGGGGGGGGAAAATCACTGCATAAAAAGAGCAGACTTCAAAGTCTCCCAGCAACATTTCTCATTTTCTTCAGTTTCCTGTGGAGATTTTTATCGTGTTATCTATGTAATTGTAGAAGACAGTAAAATAGTTGCCTGGAGGAAAATTGCTGTAGCATAGAGTCAATGACATACTGATCTGAATATGTGCATTGCTGCAAGCATGGAATTAACTGTTCTTTACTGATTGCCATTGTACATTTCTGAAACTTCCCACAGTGTATAAAAATAAGTTTTTCTAAATAGCTTTAACTGGATCCACTCCCAAAGGCAATGACATAAGGATTAAAAAAAAAAAAAAAAGTATCGAAGTATTAATTACAACTAGTTACCCATTTATTTCCCAATGACAACAGAAAATAAACATGCCAAACAGATGATAATGGCTTCTATCAATTCAAAATAAGCTTCAATATGAGGTTAAGCCTAGGCAATAAATTTGGCACAACTTGTTCAAAATGATAAAAAGAAGTTCATATCTGATCTCTCACTGTCTTTTAAATGCATTTGATTTTTTCTAAAAACTGTTTGAATTTCACCACGGGTAAACGCATCTGCCATTACAGACAGATGGAATCACACAATACATATTTCTACATTAATTAAACAACTCGAAAAAATTAACTTCAGAGAGAATTTTATTTATGAAGAAATTCTGTGCAGAAATAAAGCTAAAATACTGAAAACTCAGATGAGTCAGTAGAGTGGGAGGTAGGGGCCCAACATGGATGGTGGTATAAGAAAGATCTGAAAGTGGTAACGCCCAAAAGTGACCTGTAAGAACATTTGATGATTTATGATCTTTAAGTACATTTGGTATACAACGTAATATACACATAAATGTTAGAAAGATTACTTCTCCAAACATCTTGAAAGTGTTCTCTCCTGCAGCACTAACGTGTGCAAACTTAATTCTCACACAGTGTACAAGAACTGCCATAGATTTCAAGTCCAAACTCTATAGCTGTTGCAATCATTTGCAAGGAAATCACTACGACCTTGTACTTGTCTGTATAAAGTTAGCAGTATTTTGTTGTAATCTACTGTAGATGCCATAGCTTCAGACAGACTTACCTAAAAGTTACCAGCGAAGTAAGCAAATTACAAAATTATACAGATACAATTGCATTTGGAGGTACACAACAATATCCCCACATCTAGACAATCTTAAATATTCCACTTCAAACTCAGTTTTCAAAGACTTATAAAAGAGCTATTCAGTCATTGCTGCACTAAAGCAACATTTTTCTAAGGGGATCGGGACATAATAGAACATTTAAATGTAAATTATTTCAGTAACAATTACCTAGTTAATATTTACATAACCACATCAATATCTCCCATTGAAAAAAATCCTAATTAGGTATTTATCTGATGGAAATAGCTTTTGAGCTGTTAAGGATTAATTACCAAAGAAAAAACTTCCTCGTTTTTGTGTTACTGAAGTCATGAAGTTAAAATTAAAACTATAAAGAACCCAATCATCTCATCCATCCAGACTTAGGTAAACATAACGTTATTGCATTTCAAATATCCCCCTATTACAAGTCGTGTTCTCACACAGCCTGTATTGTTGACTTGTCTCTTTTGACGCTGTTAATAATCTGACACTTGTTTTCAGTTCATCTCTTACAATTTCCTAAAGATGTAATAGGAAGCAGGATAAATACCTTTACACATCAGTATAAGAATGATGTTTTCATCATTAATCATTTCACTTTATTAATATTAATTTTCCAAATAGTTTTACAGTGTATGGGGAACATTATAATATCCATTGACCTGGAGAAGAAAGTAAATCACCTTCTCCAAAAACACTGTAAGCTTGATTACTTTGACCTAATTTCTATGCTCATCAAAATTAATGGATGACCCTGCAAGTACTCTCAATTTGTTCTATCACAAAGGAGTAAATATTTCATATACTTATTCTCTAATTCCAGACCACATAACAGTAATCAGTAAATCATCCGGAGAAGTCCTTTAGTGGGTCGGCATGCTTGCCAGGAAGATTTTCCACTCAGGCTTTTCTAGACCAGATTTGAAAGGCAAAAATATTTTTTCCCCACAAAGTAGTCCAAAGCTTGACATTAATTTCTGTTCATAACCCATTGCACACATCTACACAGAAATTGGCTTGGTTTTGAGAATGTTAAATTTATGTGAAATGCAGGGAAATTCTCAGCTCATGTTGCAAATGAAACAAAAGGCATACGCTCCTCATGGGCTGCTCACAACTGAGATTACAGCTCAATAATTCAGATGAGAGAAACATAACAAATATTTATTACTTCAACAGCCCTACCATGAAAATAGAGTACCAAAGAGAACCAAATAAAGCAGGTGGCACCAACGGGTCTTTCACCCACAGAACCTGCATAGCACAAAATGACTGGCAGCCAGAGACTCCTACACAAGTGACAAATCTGCCCAGTAAACGCAATTTACACTCAGAAAAAAAAAAAAAAAAAAAAAAAAGTTTAAGCTGGATCCCTAAGTATGACATCATTGTGAGACAGCAGTATTCAGAGCTTTCAAGATGACAGCTCTTCTCAAAAAAAAAAAAAAAAGTATTTCAGCAACGATGAAGAAGGCGATATTCAGTGCGTATTCTTCCCAGAGCAATCACTTCAATGGGTTTGTTGCTGTCAACCCAAACAGACTGCCAGGGGGAAGTGGTGCGTGTGATACCAAATTAGGGGACTAGTAAGTAATTAGCATCCAATATGCATGACGAGCACAGGATGCTGATGAGCACTTTCACAGAATGCCTGATAAGGGAGTTTCCTGAGAAATTCAAAAGGTGCTTGGAGAATAGGAAATGAAAGATTAAAGGTTGAACTTGTCTCCCAAACCACATTTTTTAATTACCTAGTTTGTGCTTATCATTTCATTTTTTTTAAGCATTGAGCCTACGTACTCACATACACACAAACACACAGAGCAGAGAACAAGAATGGGACAAGAGTAAACCATGGTGTGGTCAAACAAGCCTAAAGCAAGGAACAGGGTTCAGAGAATACACTAAAAATATTCAGAGAACATTGTGTACTTTAGGGTATTCAGAGAATAAACTAAAAACATGAAAGGAAAAAAGAAAGGACACAATTTTTGTCTCCTAAAGATAGCAGTCTTTAAATTTGCAAAAATTAACTGCTGGAAAAAAAATAATATCTACTCAGTGCCTGGATAAAGTAATGGGTTTCAGCTGCAAGGAGAGATTTAGATCACCAGATACCAGCAGGAGACAGGGTGATGGGGGCGAGGGAGATCACAGCAACAAACACTACACACGGCTTCTGGTGCCAGACTCCCTGCGGCACAAGACAAAAAAAGCACTATGTGGAAGTCAGTATAATGCCTGTTGGCATGCTGGAAATTTTTTAAATGACAGACTGCTCTTCTCTTAGATACAGTCGATCCTAACTTGGGGTATGACATTGCCTGGGATAACGTCTTCAAGTCCTTTTCAACTTCTACTGCCCAACGACATTTTAACTATGAATGTAGCATTTGTGGACATAGCAGTGACTATGAAAAGACCCCAAAATTTTGCACAGCAACAGATCTAAGGAAAAGAAACATGACCAAAATTTTTTTTTTTTTTAATTCTAAGATCAGATTCACACACCAATACACAGTGGTATCTGTGTAGATAGAAAAATGACAGATCATTTTTCTCTTCAAAGTAATTCTATAACACCTTCAGAATATTGTAAAGTAATCTGAAAGTTCAAAATTTTAATTCTGCAGATGAACTGCTTTGTTGCATTCAGTGTTACTAGTTACGTTCAGTTGAACTACACACTGATATTCCAAACTAAACCGATGCTTTTTGAACAGTCCATCACACTAATGAGGAAAAAGAATTATATTTCATGGAATTCTAGATAGAGCTGTTCACAAAATGTATGGAAATGTATGGTTCATTCACTCAAAAATACTTCCAAACTTCAAGTAACACGAGAGTTACATTACAGTAAGAGAATCTCAGTCAGATGCAATGAACATTCACTTTGTCTGAACATCAGAAAATTTTCAGGGTATGGAATTCCGAAGAATTTTAAAGACAATCTATGGCTTTAGGCAATGCTATTAAATACAATAGCATTGTATTTTTACAATGGGAAATCCTTCAAAAACAGTCTATAAATTAATATACAGATTTGAATAGGAATTATTTACTGAACAGAAGAAAGCAACACTATGAAGGCCAAAATGTAATGTAAAATGTAATTATGATCTAAAAACAGCCTATATATCTGCATATGGAAGGATGAATTTAACAAGTATTAAGACTTCTTACCTGAAACTGTCAAAAAAAAAAAAAAAAAAAAAACTGTCCTGCACTTAATTACTTATTATTAAAAGGTGGTAAAACTCATTTGAATAATCCCATGAACACTAATGTGTTTAATACGTTACGTAGATAACTTTAACAAGGCTAAAGGTTTAATTTGGATAAAAATGAAAGTGGTTAAAATATTCAAGGAACTGTATGTGAACATAAACATTTTAAAAACTTCACAGGTTCAATTTTTTCGGCGATGGAAAGCTGAAAAATTTGTCACTCTCAAGTAAGCTCACCAACAATTTATATACAACAATAACTCAAAGTAAGAACAAATTCACACCCTCATGGAAAAAATAATATGTTTTAACCTATTACTAACATTCAACTGAACATCAAAATAAATTCTCAAACTAAAAGAAAAATGGATGGCAGAGGAAATAACTGCTTTTCCATGACACCCTATGCACAAGCCTATGATTGTGGCAGTTTGCTGCAAATACAAGCTCTACAGTACTGGCCAAGCGTCCTTACAAAATAAGAAAGGAAGCACATCCTTTCATTATATCCACATCATTACAGCAAATAAGGAAGAAATGCATCTAACAAACTTAATGCCTTATTTAAAGCAGAACATACGAGTACCATCCAGTACTTGCACTTTTTTTTTTTAAGCACCAATTGCCAGATACAGAATTTTAAAAAGAATATTTGAAATGGATGAACTCTGACTGCAAAGGTGACACTACTTCTTATATTCCTTAATTGTTGAGTGCATCCCTTAACTACCTTACTTTGCTGCCATTTATAAATTTCCCTGAGAAACTGTAATGTTTACCTGTGGGAAAAACAAACCAACTCTGCATGTTTTTCTCATGATATTCAAACACATTTTTACATACCATATAGGTATTTATCACTGATGACAAAATATGGGTATATCCTTTCTCTAGAGGGAAAAAAAAAATCTATAGCTACTCAAAAATACTTTAGTTTATTTCTTTCCTATGTAAGTATAAGAATTGCAACGCATTTCAGTACAACAGTAATTTAAGGAAAGTGGAAAGTAATTCTTCATCTCATAATCAACCAAAGACAGAACCTGTAAATCAGTTCAGAAGTGTATCTTTAATGACAATTTATAAGTCAAGAAAATGAAAATGTTTTGATTTTTTTTTGCTACAAAAGTATTAAACATTTTCTCTTACTATGAAACTGATTACTTAATGTTTTTCCCCTTCTTTGGTCACTGGTTTTCCTAAGTACTTAATTTTTCACTTCTGTTTTATAATATCCTTTTTACAGAATATGGTAGAAATTCAAAATTTCAGATTTCCCAAATTAGTAACAAGCAAAAAATCCCCCTGCTGATGAAAAAAATCAATTGCTTACAAAAGATGTTTTTACTTCCCTGTCCATGATTCTAATGAAACTGTATTTAAACTGCATGCAAAGCCTATTCAATTTAAAACAATTTCAGCATATAGATTTCTGACTATAGATTTCTGTATTTGAATTGGTTTGAATACTACAGAACATTAACCATACAAGTTATTTAAAGAAAAACCTGTTAATAACTGTTTAAAGTACTGAATCATTCTAATTTGAAAACCGTCTCATAGATCTTCAGATGTTACTGATCTGCATCAACAGTATTTGAATATAAAGCTCCTGACAATTTGTACAACATGTTATCATTGCTTAAGTAATTCCTCCTCTTTTAGCTTTTCTTTCTGTGAGCTCCTTCATAATAAACCCACAAAGTTGTGATATTTGGATGCCAAAAGCCATTAAAGTCATTTCCCAGTCTGTTCGAAAGCCTGCTTGAGAAGATTTAGATCTGCAAGTATAAACACCTCTGTGCTTCTGCACTATAAAAGATTATCATTAATTATAACTATATGGAGACCGTGGGGAGAGTAAGAGGAATGCACAAGCCAAAACTAAAATACACAGCTCCCTTTGGAATACATGGCTCTCCCATCGTTACATTAATTGTAATTAACTTTCTTCTTCTTCACATTTTTTTTTCTTTTTACACCTGCAGAAATCTTTTGGCAACTCTTCAATCTCATTTTAATGCTTCTACCATTATTCAAGTTTTTGTTTTTCATTTATTCTCATGATGCAACATTTCCAGTTTGTACTCTCAAATAAAACACTTTTCAGTAAACTCTCATGGCTTCCTCCCAGTACAAGTATATTAGTTTCATAATTGTTTTCTGAAATGAGACAGAATAATCCACAGAAGATATAGTCTTACCAGAAATGTATTATTTTAAGGTAACATTCATATTATCAGTTTCATTATTTTATTTTATTTTAATTTTAAATCAAACATCACAAAATATCATACCTTTTTAAAACATTGATGTGAAGGCTGGGCCACAAATTGTAACGTACTTAACAGTATTCTCAAAATACTCTTTATTCAGATGATACAGAAGCATGTAATATGACAGAAAGAAAAACGAAAAAAAAAAAAAAAACTCAAAGTCTACTTGAAAATATCTGCACTTACAATAACAAGCAGAACAGATAACAGGAAGCCATAGGTATATGGAAGTCTAATCCAGTTCTTTTTGCCTTAACAGCTGTAAGAATTTTTTGTACTAGAACAAGGTATTATGTTAGGAAGAGTAAGAAGGTAATCTTATGCTTACAGACATAAATGAATCAAAAAAACATATATATATGAAATGGAAGTTGGCAATTTTTCAGTTACTATCTCATGCCACCAAATAAAAGATCACAAATTTTCATTTAATTTTCTATTTCACAAGAAAGTCAAACAGCGTGCAGTCATACAACAGCATCTTTAAGATAAATACAATGAATTCAAATAGTGATACCTGGAAGTAATTACTACCAGTCAAGAGAAATCTTAAGACTGATAAATCCCTGGTTTTGACACCTAGTTTAATCTCTGAGCTAGTGTTTGCTTCTTCAGTAGTTGCTCTTACAGCTTATCTCCATACCCAATCTTCCTTAATCCCTTTGGCCACTTCTTTTAAAAAAATAAATAAATAAACAAGAAAAGCTTGTCACCAGAAAAGAGATAAAAATGTCTGTTACTTACCACACTTTCAATAAAAATATAGCAATGTAAGTACAAAAATCGCTGCTTTGAAATAATTATTTGGGTAGGTTAAAGTGACAGCTTTGGGGTTCAGAGCACACCTACTTATTAGATGCCACTGAGAAAGGAAGAGCATCTTCTAACATTACAAGTCTGAATTACTCAGATATTTTCTACTTTATTGCATGGAAGACATCACTTTTTATTTGAAGACCTACTAAAATAGTGCCAGCATATGTAAAAACAGACAAAAAAGAAACTTTTGATTTTTTGATTGTATTTAAGAACATTTTCCCCTCTCTACTCTTAAGGGAAAGAAAAGTTTCTTTTTAAAATAACACAAATCTCCTGTGAAGGAATATTCATAACAAATCATTTATGTTTTTTAAGTTGAAATGACTGAGCAACTCCTAATACACCCTCAGTACAAATCTACCGTTTTCCATTTTGTCTAACTTTTCTGTTCTATTCCTCATGTTATCATAGTTAGCTACATGGAATGCCTTTTTGTTGAAGACAATTTAAAAGCCTAAGAAAAGTCTAAGAGACTAAGATATCTTTTTTTTTTTTTTTTTAACAGAAATTCATAAGACACTATGAGCAATGAATACCATTACTCAAAACATTAATTTTCTCTTAGGTAAAGAACTAAAAATAACAGGCAATTCAGCAGTTGGATATACTTATTAGAATAATTTTAATGTCTTCTTTTCCACTTTTGACAGGAGCTGTTAACCACAGCCAGCAAAATTTAACTTTGATTAGGCTTATTCCACTTCTGATAGCTCAGTGCCTTTTTAAAAAAAAGTATCCGAAGCGAAGTTTTATTTAAAGTGACTTAATTTTTTCCTGGCAGATAGTGAAGCTAAAGGAACATCCTATTTCCTCAACTGTAACACTCTTATAAGCTAAATGCTCATCACTATTACTACCATACTTCTTTAATCACACAAAAGTGGATATTTTATTATAGTCCACACTTCATTCACAATTTTCAGCATATGCCAGTTCATAAGAATAAAACTTCTCAATTTCCAATTTTTGTGGTTAAGTGAATGAGTTTCAAGAACTTGATTTTGTTTTAATGGACTTTATGAAGTTGACTGGAGTTTTCTCCATTCCTTTACTCTGATGAGACTTCAAACACTTTGGTTACAAAGATCGATGGAGCTACCTACTTCAGAAAAATTTAGCTCATAGGAGACGTGACAGAAGTAACAGTAAAAGCAATTCCACATATGATAAGACAAGCAAAATAATATGGCAAAGCTTAGACTGCTTTGGAAAGCAGAGATTTCTATTCATTCTGTCCAGATACACAGAGATCTAGAAGAGCTGAAGCCTCGAGAAGGAATAGATACCTTAAAGGAGGCTGTAGCAAGGTGGGGATTGCTCTGTTCTCCCACATGCCCAGTGACAGGACGAGGGAGAATGGGTTAAAGCTGTGCTAGAGAAGGTTTAGGTTGGATATTAGGAAGAACTTCTTTACGGAAAGGGTTGTTAGGCATTGGAATGGGCTGCCCAGGGAAGTGGTTGAGTCACTATCCCTGGAGGTCTTTAAAAGACGTTTAGATGTCAAACTTAGTGATATGGTTTAGTGGAGGACTTGTTAGTGTTAGGTCGGAGGTTGGACTCAGCGATCTTGGAGGTCTCTTCCAACCTAGATGATTCTGTGGTATCTTTAGGTTCTGCATATAACTGCGTTCTTAAAACAGCAAAGTCAACTATAAACCTTACCTAAACAATCCAAGTAATTCTAAAATAAAAACCTCTGCGTGTTCAAAATAGTCAAAGCAAAAATAAAGACTTTCAGGGGAATTAACAAAAAGAATGTTTGTGTATCTGTTTTTTCTCCTCCCCCCCCCTTTTTTTTTTAAGATATCCTTGAAGTTGAAACTGATAACTACAAAATTTATATGCATAGTGCTTGATTATCCCAATTATTTGTAAAAATGTGTTCAGTCTCAAATTTTCCTCAAAAAAAGTCTGTTAAATAGACCATACATCCAACATATCAGATGAACTGTTAATTAGCTTGGAAATTTGACAGTATGTTTAAGAGTGAAAACAAAATTGAAACAAAGGTGTAGGAGAAGGATTTATTTTGTAAGAGTACTGTCAATTGTAACAACAATAGAGATCATTAAAAGAGAGTAATAGAAAGTAAATATGCTAGAAATGCAGATTACTTTACCATAGTCTACATCCATCTGCTGAGATGCTTTTATGAGTACTTCCTAACTTGTTAAGTGAAAAATAAGCAGTACTCATAAAGACTTCTTATGAGGATGCAGCTTAATAAAGCAGTGATAGCAATCTAAGATTTACCTGGCATTAAACAGAGATCTTGCTACTCCCTCTGTTCCGAACTTGTTCTTATCCCCCTATCAGCACTGATATCCATCTCTTATCCCATAGATTAAATTATTCATTTCGTTTTGAGGCTAGTTTCCTGCCGGTTTAGCTGAAGCACCAAGCGATAAGACAAGGAGAAATGGCTTCAAGTTGCATCAGGGGAGGTATTAGGACAAATTTCTTTACTGGAAGTGTTGTGCAGCAATTGGAATAGGCTGCCCAGAGAAGCGGTTGAGCCACCATTCCCGGAGGTCTTCAAGAAACGTGTAGATTTAGAACTTCGTAGAATGGTTTAGTTGTGGACTTGTCAGTACTATGTTAAAAGTTGGACTAGATGATCTTAGAGGTCTTTTCCAACTGAATGATTCAACGAACTGCTCGACTGCGCTAGAGAAAAGTTAATATTGACCAAAGATGGGAGAGAGGAATGAAGATTTGTGGCTGGAAAAGAGGAAGTAAAACTACCCATTTTGACAGCAACTAGCCCCGTTTCAGCTGGGTGATCTAAGCACATTGCAGGCAAATCCATTTCAGTCCACCTAAACTTGATTTGGAATTACTCAAATATGCAGCTCCACTGTTAAGTTAAAGAAGCGGTAAAATGAAGGCAAGGTACATTAACCTCTTGAAATAGCAATTGGGATCTGGAAGAAGATGAATTCTATAGCGTGTATCACTCAGTTGAGTTCACACAGTTCAAAGCCCTTACTGGGAACCCAATATATCATTGAATTAAATATATATAGCAATATACTATCACACAACTACACCAAACTGTTACTGGTGCATGTGTGCTCAGCTGTTCGTTATTAGCACCTTCTCAGTTACTTGATTCCCAAGACATACCAGTAGCACGAATTGGGTTAGAAAAACTAGCTAAAATTCTATTAATTAAATAGATAAATCACCTCATTTTGACTGAAGTTGATTCAGAGAGGTTATGCAGGTACACTCATGTGTTTGGTACCAAATGTCATCACTTAGCTTGCAGTAGGTTGAATAACTAGGGAAAAATAGTGAATAAACTCTGTTACTGGAAAGCCATACAGAAAGTGCATACCTGGCTAAAGCCCAGCTGTATTTATTAGTGCTTTTACTAGTACACCAGATGAAAAAATAATCCTTAATTGAAATAGCTATACAGCTCTAAGTCAGAACTAAATGCTCACTACAGGATTAGTCAAATTGGAAGTAAGAAATACACCAGCAAGTCACGCTGAAGATACAGATGATTTTTTCCAAGTAAATAATATCCAAATATGACAATGACAGGATCAAAAGTTTAAAGACAATTTTTAGTTCATTGCCATCCATTAGAAATCATCTCCATTCCACAAGTCCTTCCATTGTATTTGCCTTCCTTCATCTTCCCCTCATTCCCTGAGACTTCAAAAGCTAAGCATGAGATGCCCTGTTAGTCCTGCTCACATATTCCTTACTGCTCTGTTTATAATGCCTCCAAATAGACTGCTTTATTAACTGACCCTAAACACAGCAGTATATTACGGCACTGCTAGCTGACAAATAATTCAAACAATTCAAGGCTAAGTTTTCACATGGATTCTCCTACTTGATTACAGTCAATAGGACATAAAATGGTAAAATTCCTTTGCCAAATTAGGCCTGAAAAACTGTATTAATAATGAAAATTGCTTAGACGTTTGTATAGGGTTCATTTTTCTTGAATAAGACATACATAAAAACACACCAATAGCTGAAAAATACAGCTTCAGAAGAGTATGAAGAACTTTTTAAAGCATTAAAAACACTAATCTTTAAGTTTGCACTTTTATCTCCTTTGATTCAATTTAATTTACCTGCAGAACACTTGACTTTTTTCATTACAACACCTCTGAAGATCAGGGGAATATATGAATGAAAAAAAAAATCTGAATCACAGTAGAATATACATGAGGACCTCCTGTAGAATATACATGAGTCCAACTGAGGACTCCGATATTATACAAAATAAGGAAGAAGTAAGACCTCTAAGAGGTCTCACAAAGCTCCTAAATTAAGCAGAACAAGCCAAACCATAAGAAAGAAACGGGATAAAATACAATTTAACTCCATAAAGGCTATTTACGGAGTTAGGAAGGACCCTGTTAGGACCCTGCTTCAACATCATTTCCAGATGCCAGACAGTACACACAGAGGACTGATATAGAAGTATGATGACCTCAGCACCGTGAACATGCACAACACATCTCTGCTTATTTGAGTAGCCTGTTCTCCTTTTCCATATTACAAAGCAAGAAGGTGGCATCATCATCTGAAAACAAATTCAAATTCTGCTTACTTTACTCATCACAATCTTCTGTCTTCAGCTGTTCTGCACCACTTCCAAAATACATTCACTGGATGATATTGGCTTATCAACTGGATGAGAGTTGGGGAAACATACTCCTAGGAGCTAAGGAAGTGAACAATGCTGATCTCACATCAACCTGAGATAACACTAAATTTCTGTGCCATGCTGCAGTTTTATACGTATATATAGCATGTATGCATATACTGAATGTTTTTTAATATGTCAAAGTACAGACGAGAGAAGTGCTTCACCAAGAATTGACGGGTAAGTCAAACGTTTCAGATCTCTGACCTGATTATGTATGTTGTAGATCTTTACTGAGGCAAACATACGATGTTTTAGGGACTTACGCAGAAGACAGAATTATGGAATCCTAGAATGGCTGAGGCTGGCAGGGCCCTCTGGAGGCCAGCTGCTCCCACCCCTGCCCAAGCAGGGACACCCAGAGCCACTTGCCCAGGACCACATCCATGCAGCCTTTGAAGATCTCCAAGGAGGGAGACTGCACAAGAATAGGGCTGTCAGTATTTTCAAGACTGTGTGAGCTTTCTTCATTCTTGGCTGCCACCATCCCACTATCCACTAAATCACACAGATAGCAATATTTCACTCAATTATCCAAGACTATTTCCTAAAATATAGGTCATGTTTATGACAATTTCAGTCGATTTCATTTAATACAATGACTATAACTATAAAATGTCATAGAAATTGTCAAGAAGCAGCACTGTAATACATTTTTGTATGTGCAAACTACATTACTGGTGATTTGCATTAAGGATAGAAAATTTAATGTGATTAAATGGAACTCATGGCATTGAATTTTTACATGATAGAAGAGTGATTTAAATATTTTGAATAGTTTTTCATGAAAGTTTTACAATGAGGAAAAATGAGAAAATATTTTCTTAATACTTTCAACTTGCAAAAAAGATTTTAAAATGTCAATTATGCTTCACATGTCAGTGCTTTTACATAAATTTAGTTTAAGTCTCATAAATCATTTCAATCAAATGTGTAAATAAAAGTATTTTAATACGCTGTTGTTCAAAAATGTATTTATTTGAACAAAAAAGTATTAAAAAAAGTATTAAAACATCAGAACCTTGTTAAACAGTGTAAAGCCAAAATTACCAGATAAGAGATAAGTTCCAGTGTGTACAAAAATTGAAAATACATTCTTTTCATCTCTCAAACTGAAGAAGCTCCTCATATTCCTGAGAGCTCTGTGATGAGAAGTTTTCCAGTATTTCTTTCCTGGTAAACCTGAAGAGAGCAACGATGATTCTGTCAGTCTTCAACTTCTTGGAGGGCCTATGAGAGGGATGGGGGAAGCATCCCATTACTTCAATTATACCTCTATAGTTCACAGAATAACTACAAATATGTATTTTCCACTTTATCACCTCAAAACCCAATGCACAAGCCCTATTTGTAATTCTCCAGTGACAACTAAATTGGTGAAATTAAATAAGAAAGGTGTTTAGATAGGAGAATTAATTATCTCAAATTACTTTAAATACTGCAGCAATCAAGGTTTCACCTTGGTCTTGTAAGGAAAACAATGCATGTTAAAAATTTACTTTCTAATTGCATAAGTACAGGAAAAATCTTCTAATAACTATCTGGAGTCACTGGATTAATACCCTTTGTTTTCTGGTTTACTGCCTCGTTATTCAGAAATCCAGTTTTATTCTAAACAGATTTATTTACTACATAAATACTACAACTCTGGAAAAAAACTCTCTGATAAAGTAACATCTTTTTCATACCCTATAAATAAACATTGAGGAATTACCTCAGATACTACCATGATCAAATGTTCTGAAACATTACTTCAATTATATTATGAAAATCAGGAATTTAGATACAGCATTCAATGAACTACAAAAACTCGGAATAAATGGTTTAAAATTTAATTATTTTCAGCAGTTATGCTGAAAAGTAAGGAAAGAAAGCAATGATCAGTACAAATTCTCATTTTAAGGACAGAATCATCATAGAATGGCTCGGGTTGTACAGGACCTTAAAGATCTAACTCCAACCCCTCTACCATTGGCAAGGACTCCACCCCCTAGGATCACATTGGCCAAGGCCTAATCCAGCCTGGCAAGGAAGGGAATGTGACATGGAAGACAAGAAAGACGTTGTGACTTATGAGAGGGAATAGAAAGAAACATGAAGAAGTCCCAATGAACCTTCATGTTCTCACAGTAACATTGGTCTGGAGCTAAATCCCTTTCCAAATCCATTAGGATTTATGGAGTAATTATTTCAGGCTAATGTCACGGCAGTATAAATTTAAAAAAATACACTGGGTGACAAAACTGAGTTTAACGCCTTTTACAAAACTATTTAAGATTACAAGAAAAATACTTACAAGTGTAAGACCCCCCATTTCCAAAGTTTTCGGTTCCTGAGTTCTTGTGAGCATCCTCAAATTCTCTCAAGCTCCTCTACTGCAAGAAGATTGTAGCCAAGATCTCTATCACCATTCCAGTCTTCAGCAGTCTGATTTTTCTTGACTTTCTTTATCCAACATAAACTGATAAAATGCTATAATAGTGTTCAATTTTCTGCCCTTGACTTGCTACTAACTCCTAATTCCCTCTTGATTCAACACTGCTAGAGGTCGCAAAGTGATCTCACACAGCCATCCCATTTACCATATCCCCATTTATCCCATGTGCCCTCACACAAATCCTTATTATGACGGCGATTTTCCCGAGCTTTTGTCTCTGTGGATGGTGAGTAAATCCATGTCCTCTGTGTGGTTATAGATACACACACAAGTAGTGAACTACTGAAATGCAAATGTACTACAGAAACATTACATGCGATAAAAATGTAGCTGACTCCATGAGCAAGAAACCATAGGCAGCTGTGCAGCGCAATATTTAGGAACAATTTAGATCCTGCAGATCACCATGAACTCCAAGCAACTAGAAGGTATATAAAGAGAGCAACAGGTGGTAGCTTGAAAGAGGACTTCAAATCCAGCACAAAATTTCTTTGTCTACCTTACATCAGTAAACAGCCAGTAGTCACATAGCATATCTTAGCTCATTAACAGAAGTGCTTCTGAAATTATCCACATGGATGAGATTTGTTTTGATATAAACTTGTATGTTACAATGACACGGAGCTTCCAGGAAAACTGCCCTAATAGTAATTTGCATTTGTTCTAAGAACGTGGCTTATAATGGTGATGTCATGTAAGAGGTTAGGAGTGATAATGTAACGTTCAAAATTCCAAGAAGTTGCTTAGTATGGTAGAATAAGTTAATAATCTCTAGCATTTTTCAATGGAAGAAAAAAAAGTGAGATCAGCATACACGCTTACCTGGTATTTAAAAACAAAAAACAAACAGAAAACGTTTCTAATTCCTTCTCCCCCTAATTTATACCAGAAATGCTAGTCTAACTCTACCATATTTGCCTATCTTGACTGGGTTTGACAACCAAGTTTATCTTGCTGAAAACATTACAGTATTCTACCTTTACTAGTTCTGGGGAACCAGTACGATATTACCAAATTGCTCCTTCATCACACTTACGCTGCTGGAAAGGTTGAAAGAAAACGTTCAGCATTTAAAACATTCAATTCCTACATTCAGTCACTTGACCTATTCTAAATGTGTGAAACCACATACTAAAATTAGGTACTTCAAGCTGTAATAAACCATCACAACAGCTATGACTTTGATCCTTATAATAAAAAATATCTATGAATCTAATTTTTGGCATTCATATTTGAATGAAAGAAATGTCACTACGCAAATACGTTATCATTTCCACACGTCATTTCAATCTTTAGAAGTTCTTCAGTGACATTTTTCCAACTGGGTTTTGAATGTCTGTAGCAGAGCAGAGAGATTCCCATCACCAGAATAAATATGTCACAGTTGTTCCGTGAGATTAAGGATTAAGGTCTCTCATATTTGCCAAAAAGATAAAATAAACAAAACTTTCCTCTCAATAAAACTGTCTGAGCCACAACTAACTGTGTGTAAGCACCATCAGGATGTACTGTGAAATGACCCAATCAGCACAGATTTATCATTAATGACATTATTAATAATAATAACCTATAATAAATCTTTACTAAACCTTACAACCTTTTTTTTTTGTTGTTACAGAAAAAGCTCAAGTAAACATTTTTATCTCTTTCAACAAGATCAATCAAGACCCAAGTAATTCAGAACTGCTACATGCAGGTTTCAGTTAAACTGAGAAAAATTCAAAAATCAATAGTCAAGGAAAGCAACAAATAAAGCAATATAAGGTTCCAGCATACCAACATTCACTTTAGAATCAGAGCAAGAAATACGAACTTTAGTAAAAAAAAAAAAAAAAAGAAAGAAAAAAAATCTAAGGGAAAACAGGTTATTTATAGAACAAATATTAAATACACTAATAGATTAACCACTTTGCCAGGAAACCTGCAATACTGCATTTATTTTTACCTGAATTATTTAAGCACAATTCATACAAACTGTTCATATAGTTTTGAATGCTTCTATAATTTTATTACAAACCTCAAGATTTTTGAAGTACCTCAGAAATGTTATGTCCCCATTTCAAGTCTACAGTAAAATACACTCTTCATTTTAACTTGAATGTATAACTCAGTGCAACTTGACTGTATTAGAAAGACTCAAATCAAAACACCATTTAAAGACAAATCTTGGAATGTTTTCTGTACATTACTGCGGAAATAACCACTGTTAGTGCTTAGCCAGGACCACTACTATACTCAAGAAAATATGTTCATTTCAGTAATGTTCTCACTAGATAGATATTAGCTTTTAAATTTACTGTTAGAATACAGATTTTTGAGATTTACACATTTTCAATGGCATACATTTTTTTACAGTTGTTAGTCTTCGAGTTTTGTCTTTCTTCAGTGGAAATTTACCAGAATTGCTCTGCTCTCTGATATGAAAATACTGACAAGCTGGCAAGTACATTAACAATCACCAGGGTCTCCAAATGTAAGATGGTGGTAAAGACAAACTTATTTACCATATTAATTAAATGGTCTATTTAACATGGAATATCAATTCTCTAATCACATCTCATTTGAGCTTCTTATTTCAATTAACAACCCTAAAGTCTACTAGAGATCCTACTGTTCTAGGATCATTAAGAACATTTTCATTATCTGTCAAATGAGGGAGGAAAAGGCAGAAACTGCAAGTACTCTCAGGAGTAGGCTCCTACCCTACTTAAGAGATGATTAGGGAGTAAACAGCAGTAGTTCTCATTAGTTGCTTAGCAATGAAATGTCCCCCTATGAAACAAGAAATGAACAAAGCAAGAGGTGTTGCCACGTAAACGATGGATAATCTTTCATCCACTCAAGGATAATCTGTCCTTCATTAAATCTAATCAGTCTGGATTAAGACACCAATGGTACCTTGCATAGAGAAGGTAGGAAATGAAGAATCACCTATATATAGACTCACTGAAGTAGCAAGATAACATGTTGTTCAAGATTACATATCTGCGTTGTTTTCATTGTATGTGTGTACAACAAAAAGAAATGTAAGGAAATAGTTCTAATTCAGACTAGATTGTCATTTTTACTATTCATTCTTACTATATCTTTTACATCCACGGTTATATCCAAATTGTTAACAAATTGTTGTTAAATGTCAATTGAATTATTGCTAACGATTAGCCGTACTCTTAGTGTTCATAAAAACTTAAATACTAACCTATAAATGCAAAACATCAATAACGTTCTAGTAAGAGATGAGCATTTAACCAGTTTTCTAAATAGGAAAGTTTGCAAAAAATACAATCACATGAATTCACTCACCAGAAATACATCTATTTATGCTACTACTGGTATTACAACCCCAGAAGAGCAAAGTCCTTAACTAAGGAAATTTGATTACTGATGCATTAATTTTCAGTCCCCAGTTCCAGCTTGCCATTCTTTCAGCTACAGATCCACTTTATTAGGTTCCCCTTCCTTTCATTTTCCTGCCACTCAGTAAAAGGTTTCCTTATTTCATGGTTGTTGGGTTGCTTATTTTTTTGCTAAGCTGGTTTGTTTTCTTTTTGTTGTTGTTTCAGTGTTTGTTTGGTTTTTTTTTAGGTCATTTCATACATGCTATTTAAATTTTTCACAAAAACTTGTGAATTAGAGGAGAGAAATTTGATGAAAAAGGATCAGGAGTGACAAATGAGGCACTTCTTAACTATATCTGCAGTTAAGAAATAAAGATGAAAGAAAATGCCGGATTGCCCTTCTTTTGTTAGCTTCCTTATCTACAAACACAACTCTGCCTGCAACTTCAACAGATAGTTTTTGATTGGTTGGTTGGTTTGGTTGGTTGGGTAGGTTTGTTTATGGGCATTTTTTTGGACATATATCTGAAAAATACCGAAACTCTACTGACTATTTACACAAAAATTGCTTGTCAGTGTGTATTTAAGAGAACCATACAGATTTATAATTACAAATATTTATAATAATAGAATTCATGTCTCTAATTATGATTAGCTAATCCAAATTTTCATATTAAAACAAATGTGCTGTCCTAAAACCAGTACCAATTCATAATTCAGTATTATGATAAATCTTACCTATATATTCACAAACGAAGACTACAAAAAAAGGAGTTACAAGATCATTTATGCCCTGAACATATCCACTGGCTGGATGACGTATAGCCCAGATAAACAAAATTCTTTCAAAGATCTGAAAAAGAATTAAAGAAACCATCAGATAATTTATCAAGTGGTGAGCACATTTTAAACAAGATACTGGAAAAGTATAGAAGCGCAGTTTTGATATCACAGAGTTACAAGTATAAAAATACACTTATAAAAGAATACATGAATGATTGTATTCATAATTAACTGCCAATGTTAATTAAGTTTCTCAGTTATTTAAAAGAAAATATTTTCAGGGTATTAGCACATGTTAAAACCAGCCTTGCATATAATTCAGTTACAGTAGTTACAACAGAGCAGCACTTATTCACTGGAGCTTTTCAAATAATATAAAACTCCTTTCTTCATGATATAGAAATAATAAATCATTTTTCCATGACCATTCATCTCTTTGAGACCAATATTTTATCAATACAGTATCCCATTTGTTGCTAGGTAACAGAAAGAAGTACTTAATATAAGTACATTTTTTTAATAACATGTCCAATAAAATCTCTGTAAGAGTTACGTTTGCCTAATATGGCAGCATAGAGCTTTAGAATTCAGAGGCAGGTATGCTGGGTAATAAAACATCTGAAAAATCAGGAATGTAGAAAGCAGGCAACCACCTCCCTTACCACACAGCCCGATCCCCTAAGTTCTTCTAACCATACATAGCTTAGGACCTGCAAAAGCTCCAAAGGCCACAACATAGACAGTCTGACTATGGGAAGGGCAACGTGTGAAGAATACAAAGCAGAAGAATCACAGAACATATGTCCAAAACAATTTAGGTCTGCATCAGGTTGTATCTCCTCTTAACTGTTTGGTTCTGCAAGTGCTACGTTTCTTTGGAAAGCTGCAAATGAGCAGCACAGTGAAAGCTGCTGTGTGTTTTGCTCTGATTACTGGTACTCAGACAGTCATAATCTTCTGAGGTGAAAGAAAGTTTGCTCCTTCTCTGGAAGGTCTGCCAAAAAGCCAGAGTGCAGGTGGGCAGGGAGGCAGGGCAGATGCAGGAGAGCTTATCAAACAAAAGGACTGCATCACTTTTAAGAGCAGGCCTCAGAACTAATAAAAAGGGAAAGACTTTGTAAAGACCCCAAGGTAGAGTTTGCTGCAACCCCAGAAGTCAGCGAATGCTCAGGCTTCAAGACCACTCGCAAGAGACGTGCCCTGAATGGACACAGTAGGAAGTTTAGTTTATGAAGCTTTTACTGTTTCTGTTCAATCTCACTTCAAATTTTTGTTAGCTTAGCTCCAAATTTCGTAATAGCAACTTTACTCTCCCTCAGAACCTGATAACATACATAGTTTGCATTGCAAACTGAGATGCCTATGGATTTCAAAGCACTTTTAAAATCCAGCTGTGAAAACTAAGGTATAGGGAAGGGTTATTAAATTTTTTTTTGAGCATCAAATTATTAAGCTGCAAGGATTGCTTCATAATTGGCATACCAGATTTAATATCCCCAAATGCATCTAATCAGAAATTCAACAAATACACACTGAAATAGTGTTTTCAATTTCCTACCCATTTTCATGAAGTTTCATTTACTGCTTTGAATAGAAAAAAATGAGCGCTGAATACCTGAAAGGCAGTCTGATTTAAGTTTCTATACAGCACTCACCACTGTGTTCAAATAGCACTCATTAAAAAGGTCACTTTCCCAAAAGGTTTCCTTCTTGATTTCCAAACCAGCAACAGAAACCGGAATAACTTCTAGTACGAACCACTACATCTCAAGAGTTGTCATTACCTATCAATTACTCTCCTTTGAATTTAACTCTCATTCATCATAAAAGTAAGAACTGTATTCATATACATAAAAGAAGAATTCATTAGCTTAAATGCAGATTTTGAATTTCTTATATGTTTTGCCACCTCAGAGGAACTCCAAAACCCCCCAAAGTTTTAATCAGGAAAGCTTCTTAGAATTTGCTTTTGTTTCTCTTTAACCAATAAAAGAGGTGGGGACGATTTTATAAAGTATTTTTCAATCTTGTATACTTGAAATTACTTCTCCCATACAATGCAAGCATAGAAGGGAAAATGCAAAGGCTTACACTATTCTATTCAATCAAACTCATTTAAAGACAACACAGAAATTGAAAATAAAATTACAGACTACTGCACTCTGACTAATCACATTGACTAAACCTAGATTACAGTCACTAATCTTTATTAAAATAAAGTATTTATAACACATAAGTCCAACAAACTTGACTGAACTATATGTGGGAAGACCTCCAATACCTCTCTCCCCCTCTTTCAAGTGACGCTATTTATTCTCAGTCTTTTAGCTTCTCACTCCAACAATACCCTTCTCTTCCCAACTCCCACTGTCCCCTCCCCAATCTACACAACTCCCATAAAAATAAATACTTAAAATTGATTTAAAATGATCTAATAATGAGTTATTTCCACACAGCGTCAAATTCAAAACAACTTTTCCTAAACTCAAGCATACGATAATTTCTTAAGTGGAATACTCTCATGGTAAAAGCTTCCAGATCTTGAATGATTTTGACAAATGCAGAGAACCACAGGAACTATGCTCTGAATTAATTCAAAAAAAAACATTAACAACATATATAGAAGGCAAAAAAGAAAAAAGACTCAAAAGTACACAACAGAAGAAGAAACCAACAGAATCAAAGCAGATTTTTTTTTTTCCTGTTACTACTCATGCCTTCATTGTTAGTTATGTACTATACTTACGCATTTTCATTTTTTGGACTTTATGTTAGTTCTCAAGCCAAAATAGTAACTGTTGTCAAATTACTTAATGTGATACCAGATTCATTAATAAAATGGGTGACCTAAAAACACATTATTTAAATATAATTCTTACCTCTGTTACTTTGGGCTGAAGTCTTAAAACTTCAGGACTCATGCGTGGGATATCTATATGAATCTAATTGGACAGAAACAAGAATCATGTAAAAGGAGACAACAGCACAATTTTTAAATAACAAAAAAGCTTTTTAAATAACAAAAAAAAAAAAAATCCTGTGGTTTTACACTGTTAGCTATACCCTATCTCACTAGTTTAGGAATAATGTGAATTTATTGTAGTTCAAAAATAAAGGACCAAATCTTTAAGTCATTATTATCTAATCTATTAATCAGACAAAAAACAACATAGAATTCCCCGCAATGCTTTAAGATCCTTACATTAATTTTGACTGCTTCCAAATTATGGTCTTGTTGGCAATACTCTTTTCCTCAGTGTAACTACATCTAACATCACACGTATGTAAAGCCATGTTCAACAGACATTGTGAATACTTCTTGCTACTAAAGATCAGGCTTGAAGCAGAAGAAAGATAACCACTTACTCTTTCTTAAGGAAGGCTAATGTAGGATAACTTAGTTTATATTTAGTGATACAAACTAATCAGTTTAATATAAAACTTGAAGAAGAGTTATCTGCTTATCCAGGGAGGCAAGAAATTTTGACACACCTATCGTAATTACACACCACACAGTTTCAACTTCTTAAGCAGAAGTATGGAGCCAGTAAGGATCAGTTAGATATCCTCTGTCACATCCTCTCACTCATTTGAAGCAGGGTCTGAGGAGATGAATGCTTTGAAAACCCCGTTATGCTTGAATGTTGAAGCATGTCCATGTGGTACAGCCACGCAGCATGGCATGACAAAAGCCGACTTTCAAATAAATCCACTATTTTAAGTGTCAGACCAAAATATTTTATATTTTGAAACAGATTAATATTAATTTTGCTTCTAAAACATAGGAAAGCTGACTGAAGTAAGATTTAGTATATAAAAACAATAGCAAACTTCAAAATTAATTTCTTCAAGTTCTTTAACAGATCTCATGTAGGTAGAAGTCACTTCAGTAGGTGTTCTACCTGTCTATAGGTATCTTGGTGACTCTCATCATTTCTGGAATCATAGTATTGCTCAACGAAAGCAAAATACTCTTTCCGTTTTCTTTGTAAAGTGCTTTCTCTTCGGTCCACGTTTGCAGGAAGATAACCCTGAAAAAATAAAAAAGTAAAATGAGAAGGATATTACTCTTTGCTTCACAAAAAGCACAGTTAGCATTTGATAATATGCAACAGAGAAGCTAATGAACAAGTGTAGTACAATGCAGTCCGATTTGAATCTGAATAATACCTTAGCAAATCAGTTTTCTAATCATTCCAACTGAATACAAAAGTGCGTTTTTTTTAAGAACACATTCCAAGGTTTTCACCTTTAAAAAGCAATTTCTCATCAAGAATTTTAGATGTTTGCCTTTCAAAGAGAAAAGGTCAAAACAAATAATTTCAGAAAAATGCAATGCAACATGAGTTCATTAATTTCTGCATTCCCACATGGGTCTTATTGGAGCAATTTTATTCAATTTTTAACAAAACGTGTCTCAGTTGCTTTAAGGTAGGAATGATATACATTTGCCAATATACTTATGTTTAAATTAGATTTAACCTCATAATACAACAGAGTATTTATTCTAAAGCCTTAAAATATTCGAGGTAGTTTATCTCACTCCTTTAGATCACAAAAAAAATAATTTCAAGTTTTCATTTTCTCAACAGGTTGTGAGAAGTTTTGGCACATACATCAGTAACCGGGCTCTTAGATATAAAGATGCAAGCTATACAGTTCTAGTTTTTTTCCTAAAATCAATTTATAAATATTATTTTTCCAAAAGTATTGGCATGGTAATGAAGCAATGTCAGATACATAGGTTTTGCACTTAATGTATATCTGAGTTGTTCTTCGTTGAACTCATCTTCATATCTACCTCAAAATCCCATTCTTCCAAAAAAATCCATTCTTATTTCCTGTTCTGTCCAGTTTGATCCCTATTTCTGAGATCTCAGCCTACCTTTCATTTCAAAATAGCAGTCTCAAGTTATCATTTCAGCATTTTAAGAAAGGAAATATCATTGATGTTATTAAACGTTCAGTATTATATAAACTGAACATATTAGAAACACCATTATTCATGTACCTGGCTGCCTAAAAGTTTCCTGAACATTCAAGAATAGTTAATACTTTCTCATATGCAGCTTGATTTCAAACATAATGTTACAAAAAAGAAAGGGAATTCATATTTTATATATGCCAGGCTTGAAAAAAAAAAATACTTCATAGAAAAATTGTTCTAAACATAAGTGGGATTAAGAGACCTAGCCATCCTAAGAAAAAAGATTCATGTATCTTCCTTGACTATTCAAGTCAAATTAAATTATTTCTTGCCAGTATTACAAAAATTATCCTTCCACATTTTCAGCTGTCATCATACTAATGGTAATTAGTGTAAGAGAGAAAGCGAATTTGTCAGCCATATGTTTCCTTAAAAAATAAATAAATAAATCCTCATAACATCACGGAACTTGATACTAGAAGTGGAGGACAGACTTGCACTTAAACAATGAGTCACAGCCAGTGCAAGTAACTAATAAGATGCTATGCATTTAACTACCAAAACAACTTTATTATACAGTCCTTAACAAGCAAAAATGGGATAAATCTTACATTCTAAAATTGTTGATTATACAACAGAACTAAACACCACATTAGGAATAAATACACTGGGTGCATTACTCTCCTACGGCAACAAAACATCATATTGCAACTCCATGTTGTTTTGCTTAAAACAACAGAAGAAAAAAAAAATACACCACACTAGAACATCAATAGATTTTTGTAAAGATGTCTGCATTAAAATAATTTTAAATGTTATACTGTGTATCACAATTTCTTCTTCTTTTAAGAAAACAAGGGATTAAGTGCAAACGATATTACATTCCGGATAGTTTAACAGGTACTTACTTTGGCAAGCCATTTCTTTTAAGATGTACTGTCTTACATCTGATTCTGGGTATTTCTAAATCGCATCAGCTTAACTTTTGCCTCGAGATTCAGTCTGACATTTAATATCCTGTCCCAGTGCTTTCTATTTAGTTAAATATTGAATTCAGCCTCCCATTCATTCTCAATGGTTTGATTTTTTTTTCCTGTAGCATATCTTAGCCCCATTAGAAAATAATTCATTTGCGAGATCAAATGTGATTGTTCCAAGGACACCAATATTTTCTCAGCAACAGACTTTTTGCCATTATTCAGTTTCAAAGACCGAAGCCATCTTTCAATTGGACGTGTCCCGTTTCCCATTCACTTTACAAATTAGGTTTTATTTTTAAAAGTTGGAAAGGATTGCAACATATCATCTGGGCATAAATTGGTAGAGAGTTTAATCTGTTTATTCATTAATTTCTCTCCAAGGTAACCATATATTTAGCTTCGGTATTCAAAAGAGCAGTGGGCCTGAATAGTTCTGCTTGCTGTTTAGGTACAGAATGCCCGATTTTCTTCTATATTTTAGAAATAAATCATGCATGTTTACATACTGTTACCAGTAGACATGACAGCAATAGCCCCTCAGCATTATATTGATTTTCATATACTTTCGCTTTGAAAAACTGTTTTCCTAAAATATTTTAACACTCTTACCCTTCTGACTAAACACCACCTTAACTCAACAATTTTTAAAACCACATTTGATGAATTTCAACTTCAATACTGATTTAACAAATTAGACAAATACTTTCTACCTCAGATATTACCAATGATAATCAGTCCCCCGAATAAATCGGTTTTTGGGCTTTTGACATAAAAACTCCGAGCAATTCCAAACAAAACAAAACCAGCCTTAATTAAGCTCTAAGTTATGCTTTGGCTTTGACTGTATGTTTTTTCTTTTACTTCTGCAACCAATCTTTAAGCAAAGCAAAATTTAAGTCTGCTTTTGTGTATTCATTTTCCCAGCAGTTCCCATTGCACCTTTCAACACAGAAGATGACCACATTACCCCTCTTATCTGGGATGTAAATAACATATATTTAAACAACTCATGACACTAAAAAATAAATAATATTAGAAAAAGCATCATGGAGCTTATGACCACAAATATCCAAGGCACTTTTTCTTCCCTATTGCAGAAAAAATATGAAACAAGCTACTGCCTTAAAGCACAGAAAATTAATGATTACCTAATGACTAGTTGTTACATTTCCAAAATGCATTAATCAAGGACCACTTAGCAGATAAGACATCATGGCAAGAACTACATATGAAAAGCTGAGAACAATTCTGGAAGTGTCTTGAAAATAAAACCCACTTAATTGTTAGAGTAAAGCAAAATAACCTGTGCAGTTCTACAGAGTTACAAGACATCCAGAGATAAGAATTGAACTGGAATGATCCTGAACTCAAGCCGTAAAGACAGAAGTACAAAGAAATTTGTACTTTTCACTTAGAAATTTATCTGCATTGGGAATCTCAGGAACACTAAACTAAATCAACTTATCGGATGAAGTTGAAGGTCACCAGAAGCCTATGCTCTCACTTGAAAGCGAGAACGTAACGTGACTGTAGTTAACTTTTGCGTAATTTAGTTCTCTAAGCCTCTGTCTCAGTGCCCTCAATCAGAATTCAACCTATTCTTATGCTTCAGTTTATAGAATATAGAATATCCTGAGTTGGAAGGGACCCTTAAGGATCATCAAGTCCAACTCTTGACACCGCACAGGTCTACCCAAAAGTTCAGACCATGTTTATTGGGTTTTAAAGTCCATTTTGAGTTAGCCATAAATTTTTGGCTATTTCAGCACAGACATCCTTTAAAAAAAAAAAGTGTTCAACCTTGGACAACTTTGGAAACAAAACTAAAATAAATTGTACACTGCATGCTTAATCTCAGTTACGACAGAATATTTGAATATTTGCCATTAAGAAGCTGTATCCACATTTAGCATAAGCTGCAAATTTAGTGGATCTCATCAGCAAGACAGACTCTTTCAGTCACTGGAAATCAAACTCAATGTGAAGTAAATACTTCACAGTCCCTGCTGAATTACTCTATAAAAAGCAAAGCTATTTAAGTCTACTCTCTGAAAAATTCAACAGTGTTAAACTGTTGTGTGTATAACTCAGAATTTTAAAGAGTTCTTAAATGCAAAAAGATTTGCTGATAAAGTATCTTCAGAGTCTCTGGAGAGTAGACAGCACACGATTTTTGCTTCTTTTTAATAAAAACATCTTCACAAGATCTTCTCTCAACCATGTACAAAGAACAGCTGAACTGCACAACCACTTGCCACGGCAAGGATTATAGCTAAGAAGATTGATGTGGAAAATACTACCAGGAATACACTGTATTTTTACAAAAAAAAAAAAAACACTTTTTTTTTTTTTTTTAATGCAGTGCAAACAATGAAATAACAAAACCCATTCCTGTGACACCAAACTCAGCAAATCCCAGATTCCCATAAGCTCCTCTCTGAATCCTGCCTGAAGCACCCCAGTGTGCTGCTCCTCGGTATTTCAGCCAACCTGCTCCCAAGCTACTGCATGCCCAAACTCCACCTGCCACCAGTTGAGGTTCAGGGCACTCAGCTAGCCAAAAACCCACCCTACAAACAAGTGATCAGCTTTTCAATCAGCTTGGCCCCCTTAACTGACTCACAAGCCTAAGACCAGGAGAGCCAATGCCATAAGGTAACTGATCACAGCAGTTCAGATTTCTTCATCTTAAACCACTTCAGAAAAATAGTCAAACACAAGCTCCCTTCATAGCTTTTCCTCAACATGCATTAATCCTTTGTGTGAGCAGTCTCTAGTAGTTATTTTAACGTGAAGGCAGAGGGAAGCCTTTTGTAGGACACTGATAGGCTTTGTTTCCTCACTGTGTGCCTACTTTCAAGAAAACTGTAGGAATTCACTTGTCTTTGAATTTGCCACTGTTCCATCAAAACTGGTTGAAAGAGGCAACGTAACACATAAGCCCTGCTTCCAGAGAAAGCCAGTCTGAAAATAAAGATGCTCAGCTGACATGATTTACTAGTGCTTCTCATCCCCCTCCTTTCAGTTTGACAAATTCCTGTTAAAATTGAGCAAAGAACAGAACGTTTATTACAATTCAGCAGCAAGACAGAACGTTTTCAAGTATCACTGATGGATTACAAGTCAAGCAAAATTATTTGCAATTCTTGCAGAAAGCTATTACTTTTAAACGCAAAGAGGAAAATAAAACTTACTGAAAGGAGCTTCCATGCAATAGGACGAACTCGTTTGGGAATTCCAGACCAACTCAATTTCCGTAATTCTTCTATTAGAAGAAAAGTATTTTATCAGAACTAAGAAAATTATTATCAACATACACAGATATACTCAAATTATCACAATGTTGTTTACATTAATTATGTCTTCCTATGAAGTCCAATGAAACCAAAACATATGGCAATTTTATGGAGTTCGTAAGACACCGGATAATTACTTTCCATAGGGTTATGTATGGGAACAAGCACTACGTGATGAGGCACCTTTCTGGATTATTTCCCAGAATTTCTTTAATATATATGCCTTATATTAACATGCAAGAGGTATTCAGCTTTGCTGCATAATGTGCTTCTATAGATCACTAAAAATGGGATTTGCAGTTACATAAGCAGAATGATACTTTACTTTTGAATGCTGGAATTTATTTCAATGTTATATTTTCATTCTTTATGTTGTACTCCTCTACTGAAAGCTGCTCATCAGAGAGTATACCCAACTAAACCAATCTGTGAGATTTCACACTTTTTGTGTTTGTGTGAAATCTGTTTATCGTGGGGAAAAAAGCTATAGAAAAATCTTTGAAAATGTAAAGACAAAAAGATGCCTGACATTTTCCCTAAGAAACGGTATTTTTATGAGGTATCAACTTGAGACAGTAGCTCTTCCTCTTCTTCCTCAGAGTAGAAAATAAGGGTAAAAACTGCACAAGTTCAAATTATCATCCTGCTGAAAACCAACCTGTTTTTTATACGCTTTTTCAATTAATTCTATATACTTGAGTTAACTAATTATGTGAATATGAGATGTTTTCCAAATTCTACACTTCGAGCAAGCGTTTAGAAATATCCTGTCCACCTAATTACTGAAAAAACAAGCACAAAATAAAGTAACTAAATAAGAATTTGTTGAGTGGATTCTATAGTTTTGTTTGAAATGAGCTGATTTGTATCTTTCCTATAGAAGAAAAAAAATACAAGGTGTTCAAGGTGACACCTTGCTAATGCAAGAACATATATATAAATCAAGGGGTTTTTTTACTACCAATACAAATTATATTTAGAGGTATAGGTCTAAGTAAATGTAGAGAAACAGCAGAAAAGCTTATTACTTAGAAATATACTGAGCATCAAGATAAATTAAATCCTACAGTATTCAGTTTCACAATGCCATGCTATTGCACAAAGTCAGTATGTCACCAAACAACATTTAAATACACTGAACCATTAAAGACATAAAAGATACAGCTTAATGCAGTTACTCTTGATGTCATAGTACCTCTCTCCAGATTGGGCTAGTTTCTATCAGTAACTTACAAACACCATACCGCCAACAGGGCTTCTAAAAATGAAGTCTAGACAACAAATTTTGCAGGTTATTTTTTTCTCCTCACATGAGCTTCATTATTTTTAGTTATCTTCCAACACAGTAGTTCTGCTATAACTCCTCACAAGAAAATTTTACCTTGAAGTAAAGGTAAAAGTTGAGAGAAAAAGCTAAGATCCTAAGCATCAAGTTACTTTGCAACATGGGCAATTTCACTGTCACATTACTCTTCTTACCCAATGATTTAAAAAAAAAAATCAATATCGACTGCATTTATAAACATGATTATTCTTTGGTTATGTTTTGATTTTAAAAGATTTGTCCTAACCCAGGAAAGAATTTTATCTCAAGAAGCAAGTAGACATCGTATGAAATGTTGTAGCAGTTTTCTCGTTCCATAATACAAAACCAATTCATTTTTAACTATCAGCTTGAGAGTCGCTGAATAAAACTATTGTTTCTATTACTTCTCTCTCTGCATTGCAAAAAAGCAAGAATATAGTAAGAATACCGGTCTTTTTGCCTTACTTGGCAACTTGCTGTAGAAATGTACTATTCTTCCATGGCTTATTAGGATACATATGAAGGGTATACACTATATCAAAATCAGGAAAAGCAGAGTGTATCAGTCTAAGCAAAACGTAAGCAGAATCATCATATGCCTTCAAAGAAATTTATAAGCCCACAGTACTTCTGAACATAAATATGCATGGCTGGAAGAAGCCCAAAAGCATGCTTATACACAGAACTCCAAGGAATCTGGTGACATCCAAATAAATTCCTCCCTTGTTCTTCATTTAAAGGATTTTATTGGCACTGGAAGAATATGGGATGAGCAAAAGAGCAGTAACACTAAAAAAAATATGATACTACCGGAGTTTGGTGTGAAACGAAGTGTTAAAGTAACAATGAAAGCAGAAGTTGTACAGACTATAAACACTGATTAAGAGACAGGGTGAAGTGCAAATTGAACTCTGTACCACAGGTTAGCACAGCAGCTATACCAGGAGCATGCTGTCACCGAAAACACAAGGGATTCAATGGGAAAGATACGTCATAAGCAAATGAATTTCTCCGATATTAAATAAGTGACTCATGAATTTCAATGATATTAAATTTCCGGTTAGTAATTAGAAGCACTCAGGATTGTCCATTCAAGATAAAAAATTAGGTCTGGGCAGAGATTTGTTAACCACAAAGGCAGACACTGGCCGATGATGCACTGAGGACAGAAATCAGAAAGCAGTTCTAAAGTCAAAGAACTATTGAACTATGTCACAAAAACTGGAAAAAAGCCACGGCTGGATTCTGAAGAAAATCCAAGAATACACAAGACAGAGAAGAAAATAAGAATCCCGCAAACAGCTCTGCCATGACACACAGCGAAGCTGTGATACAGAACACAGCTGGACAGGAACAAGCTTCATTAAGTATAGTTGCAAGGCAAAGCAGATGGACTGCTGAAAGAAAAAACAAGAAATTTGATTATTTTTTTTAACATCAGGAAAAGATGAATAACAGCCTGCCAGTTTAAAGGAGAACAAAAGTCCAAGTACACCACCATTTGGAGCTGGCTTTTTGGGTTCTGAGGATTGGTTCTTTGTTGGCATTAGCTTTGAGGATGAGTTTTTTAGGGAGAGGGGTTGAGGAGAGAAACGTTGGGAAGCAGAATGAAGACCAAAAATACCTGAACAGAGAAATTGTTATTCTATAGTGGTATTAAGCGCTCATCTTCACATGAGCTTGATCTTTGGCCATAAAAAGAAGCCTATCCAAGAAACCCAAATTAAACCAAAGTCTCTGCATTCCAAAGAACAGAAAGAGACAGCTTCATAACAGATGTACAAGATGAAGAGCAAGGTTGCAGTTCAAAGAAAAATTGTTAATTCCTATGCTACAGTTATAGGTCATATCAATTTCAGTAATTTTGCCTAAGCAAGCAGAAGACAGAACCATTAATCTGATTTACATGCAATTCTAATTTTCTATCCTACAAAAGTAGGTAAGATACACTTATAATACTGCAAGCTCTCAATGAGTGTCCAAAGCAAGAATTACCACTCCACCTAATAATATGGACAGTGAATGACCAGAGGTGCCATAAATCAGAAAGCTCAACACCCAGCTTGTTAGGGAGTGGTGAGACCACAGGCCTGGAACTGGCCCTAACAGGGTGACACCAGGATTCTTCATCCACCCATCCAGGTCTGCCCCTGCCAGCCAAGGAACACCCCCAAAGTGCTCCTGACAACCAAAGCAGCTCTGACTCACCTGGCATGGGCTTGGCAGGTTCGGTTTTATTGTCAGACACCAGCTGCAATGATCAGGCATAGGATGCCCAACAGGTATCCCCCAAGAGTACCTAGTCATACAAATACAGGTCTTACCGTTTTCCTATTACTTGCTCATTTTCATCATCCTCCTATTTCCCTTTCTCTACCCCAGTCTTCTCTTGAATTAATTAACTATTCCAATTACTCCATCCCTTAGTGGTCCTATTTTTGCTCCTCCAGACTGTGGTGTTTCTGCGATGGCTGCCCAGGCACTGCTGGTTTTCTAACACTGTACTTTCCAAAGCAACCCCAGCGCTCCCCTCCAGGTAATGGCACTGCTGGGACACTCCTCACATAACTGCCCCTTTGCTACTTAACTCCAGGCATCCCACACGGTGCTAACTGCAACTTCTGGCATTCTCTGTGCTGTGATTGTTACGTTCAGCAGTTTCTCAATCACATCCAGCAGCCCTCCATGCCCCAGTGAATTAGCTCAATCTCAGACCAGGGCACAGTCAGCAGCTTGGGACTGCAGGCAAGTATCCAACACACCTGAACCAAGTTCCTATTCTGCACACGATTTCAAGTAAATCCCTGAGCTACCAAGCACTAAATCATAAGTAGCAGTATCACTGGGTCTTTCCTTCTAAAAGCCAAAAAGGCAGGAATCAATCAGAACATGCAGAGGCAAGGTAGGCATGTGAGAATATCAGAAATATTCTATTTTGTACACTTTGTGAATTAAGAGAAAATCTGCCTTTAGCTAAATACAACACTAACAAATTACACACGCATTTCTTCTCCACCCCAGAACACGATAATAAGCTCTGGTTTTGGTTTAATAACAACGAAGGCCCCAAGTCTTCAAAAGCAAGTGGTCTCCAGCTGTGCATCATACTGCTCCACTAGTCCTTGTGCAGTATTTATTAGTGCCTATGTTTTGCCTCTTGTAATCTATTTGTACTATTGGTAGGTTGGCTGAAAGGAAACACATCTTACACCTTAGTTTATGGCTTTTTCATACAATCATTTTGCTAAAGCTTCAAGTTTTGGCTACTGTTACACAAACACCATTTACAAACTGCGTAGTAAGTATAACATCTGTGGTAGAGAGAAAACAAGTTGCAACTCAGAAAGTGCTTTTATTATTTTTACACATCAGTTTTTCATTTTCACTCTGTATTGCATTAAACTCTCCCTAATCTTTCACATCGCTGTTTTTCCTCCTCCCTCAACTCTGTCCAAGCAGGAATCTATGCACAAACACATGTGCCAGCCTCTCAAAACAATCCAAGAAAAGCAGTATAAAAATATATAACAATAAATAAACACAAGCATAAAATAACAGAAGATGCAAATCTACTGTCAGAATCAGGTAACGTGGAGCATATGATAAAACCAGTGACAAATCATCCAGGAGAAATACAACATACTGCTAGGTAACTAATTTCAGACCAAAGACTGGAACCATGCAAATGGATTGGAATTTAACTTACTCAAGTAAAACTTTCTATTCTGTGACGCAGCTTAGCTTTCCTTCTATGTTCAGGATCAAGCCAGAATAGTTTTAACAACAAGATTTTAAATTATAGCACCATTTCTAATGAAACACCTGCTTCTAGGAAAAAGATACGTAACTTTGTAGGACTCGCTGAACTAAGGGATCATTCCTTAAAAACTAAAGACAAAAGAATAATGTTTTATTTTGGCAAGTTTAAAAGAAATTAGCTTTCATCCCTGACACTACTCTGCAATGAACACAGATTTTCTTTCATAAGGGAGAGCTTAAATTGTCACATCTTTTCAAACAATAACATGCGTATCTTGTGATACTGAGTTCAAAGAACTTGCTTTTTTCTGGAAGTGGGAGTAACAACATACACCAAAAGCTAAGCACCTCTGTTTTACAACATAGCAGTTATTTAAAACAGGTCCTTAGGCTGGTTGTCCACAGTACAGGATTCTGGAGGGAAGAACTCCCCACATCCTCCCATGCTAAAGGTAAACAGAATAACTGTTTATGTTCTTCTGCCACAGCCTGATCCTTTCTGGGTGCTCTTTATACACCTGGGCTGTTTGCTGGGCCTCCAGAATCTTGGACAATGCTCCTCCTCCAAGTATATTGGAGAAAATCATTAACTGTTAGCTTCTAAACATTTTGCAAGTTGTTTATCTCAAACTTTTTTTTAGCAGTTTCCGTACGCTGGCAGGATTTGTATTCTGTTCTACACTCCTTGGCTAAGAACTTCACCTTTTCGGAGGCTGTCTTCTTGCACTTAATAACCTGTTTTGCTCTGTTGTCATGCCATAAAGGATCCTTCTGAACTTTCTGGTCTTGCTTCCATAAGTGGTATGGTAATTGCTTTCAGCACAGAACCTGTTAGACAGATGACTGCACAACTGCGAGCTCAGTCAGTTCCACCACATACCATTACCCCCGGTACGATTATTCTGCTTTTGCACAAACATCGCCTGCTGTCCTGGATCACTGTCCTCCCACACTGCAGAATCTCAGACTATTCCACCCCTGTACAAAATTCTGGTTGTAACTTTTCACCACATTGAGCTCAACGAGCGTTTTGCCACCGAGAGACAGCGCACATTAAGACTGGAGGAGGTTATGCAAGAATTCTTATCAGGTGTAGCAGCCAGCTTTCACGGTTATCACCCAAACAGCATACAGCCTGACCCCTGTGCACCACAGCTGTCAAAGCATCGATTCACATCGTGCTTGCCTCCGATGGTTCAACACCATCAAATCAGGAGCAAAAAAAAGAATAACCCTGCCCTTCCCAACAAGCATCACAGAAGCAGAAAAGCTGGTCGCAGAACAGTCCATCGTAACACTGCTGCAGCATACAATAGAAACACTTCTGAGGACAAGAGAGGTAGAACAAAGTGAAGCATATACACAGCACACCTTGTTAGATGCAAGAGAAAAACTGTCCATGAAGCTAGACTAACAATACTGTTAAAATACATTAAATACATGGCACATTTTGAAATACGTGTGTAACTGTTTTTAAGATGTACTTTATCCTTACAAGGTACCCATCAGATCACTTTGCAATTTCAAGTGATGACATGTAATTGAAATATGTGCGTTCAGTCTCAGCGGGACTTGGGACATACGAGTCTCCATTAAAAGGAGCTGGAGAGGAGCAGTGAAATCATTCCACCATTCTTATCTCAAAATTAAAATTTAAGTTCTGGTCTGTAACGCACCACAGTATCACAATTTCGGGATCCAATTTGCATTAGCTTCTCCTTTAAACTCCTAGTTCTTCCCTTTTCTTCCCATGTCTCCTATTGAAGATTCAACTTTCCCTCCAAGAAATGCTAAATACATCCATATTCTGCAGTACCTTGTAACAGAAAATCCAAGTAAGGCTGAGTTTTCCCCATCCAATACATGAATAAAAAAAACTTTTTTAAATAAAAAAGTCCCATACTGGGCCAATATGTAACACACAGCATGTTCAAGGCAGCAAATAGTTAGAAATTAATTTGTCAAGAACACAAAAGCTGCACAAAAACATATGAATGCCTGACAGAAGTCAGAAGTTTAGCTCAAGCAAATAAATCCCAAAAGATCTTATGCGAAGAAAAATCTATTTGATTACACATATAAAAAGAACACGTTTCCAAGAAACAGAAGCAAACATGAAACTTGACAAAACATTGTTAGAAAACAGGTATGATGATATGCTGTTGTTATAAATGGCTTGACACAATAAAAATCAGGATGTCAGCTCCCATGACATCCAATACATCCCTCCTGACATCCAAGAAAGTAAAATTCACCTGTGCGTGTCCAAGTGTCTAGCCTTGAAAGCTGCCACAAGACCTCTGCAGCTCCTGACAGCCAGAGAAACTGCATCTGGGACCCATCTCACAGCTTCAAAATGACTGGGGAGCTGCAAGTTGCTCGCCTTACCGAGAGCACACATCTGGAAGCAGAGAGATATAGAAGCTGGAAAAGTGAAGCCCTACTTTTCCAACCTGACAGCTTGCTATATAGGGAAGCTGTTACCCCTTCAACCTGTCCACCAAAAATTGTCATTTCCTTCCTTTCCTGTATAATGTTTGCCTCCCCCCATACCCCCAACACATCTGACTTCATTCCAACAGATTCACAATTAGGGTGAATGCCAACTAACGTAAGAGACACCCAAAATAACAAGGAGGAATGCCAACTAACGTAAAGACACACCAAAAATAACGTGTTAAGAAACAGGCAGACTGAAAAAGAAAGTCGGATGACACAGCTGGAGCACTAAGCCTACCAAAATACTCTAGCTGTTTGATTATTATAGTTAGCCCTTGACATTTTAGCTTTTTTTTTCATTGTAGTATCACTAGAATAGGAAACTCATACATCACGTACAACTCACGTTAGTACCAGGACTTAACTTTAGCAAGTGCATCTACCCAGACTTAGCTTTTAATATTAATTTACAACTTTACATCTTGACATTTTTACAGCCTTTCACATAGCCGATCTGAATCCACGACATCAAGAAATTAACCTTCCTATGATTTAGACAAACAATTTTGCTCAGAAACGAATGCCATCGGGCCTTGGTTTCCTCAGTAATAGCACATTACTAAAATACTGCGAAAAATTATCTGAAGATTCGGCAGTATGTGACACATTCCAAAGCTATAATTAGAAATCCAATTATGTTTACACCAGTACCGGCGAGTGAATATTTAGATAGTATTTTAAAAGAATAAAAAGCAATTATATGGATAAAGGCTTAAATGGCACCCAAAGGAAGGGAAATTATATACAGTACTTAGAATAAAATTAATATGTCTGTAGCTTAATGTTAACATACAGTGCACAAGCTTTGTCTAATCAAACAAATTCCAAGAAGCAACACTAAAACTTTGGCCTTCCTTTAACCATTAACACAATAAACACAAGTCATCTTTAATAAGCAAGTTCAATATAAGGTAAAAGAACCATCAAAAATGGATATTGCTGAACATCAAAGACAGAAAAGGCATCCAGTGGTCAAAATGAAGAGCCTAGGTGCAAGGCATATTTCGATTCTGAAACTCATCCATTTTTGCTAATAACGAAGGTAATGGATGAATACAAATAGCATTTTTATGTAATTATTTCTTTCAGGAGAACATCCCTACGGTACTTATCCAAATGCAACTATAATTAGGGGAAAAAAGGAGTATTTGTTAACTACAGGTTTTCTTTAAATTGATCACTATAACTTCTACATAGTAATAGGAACAGGTACTATTTTATGAAAAAATTTAAAGAAGCTTTTAATACTGCTTTTTCTTTCAAACAAATACTCATGTGAAGCTTTTTATCCCATTTTCATTCATAACAGCATCTTGGTCAAGAAGAAACCACTTCAAATTAGTTCTGAAGAAAGGACTTGGAGTTTTGGGGGGGTTGTTTGTTTTTTAATTCATGGCATTTTCATACCCGTGATTTAATTAAGACAGACAAGAAAGAACAAACTTAGGAGCAAAAAAAGAACAAATGTAAAGCTACAACTTTGCTTCTGTGTAGGGTACAAATAGCCTCTGATCACTCAGGAGGTTTATTAATTTTTATTGCCTGGAACATAGAAATACAGAAAGAGATGTGAAGGTGTAGCTCTCAAATTGGGAATTTGTATCTTGTAAAAAGACTGTATTTACTATGTTTGTCTACCTTATAGTTTGCAAGCCTTTAAATCAAGGCATTAGAAGAAATCCATCCTTAACCAACACAAAGAGTACCAAGGAAACGTACTTGCATTTATATTTGAAACTTGTCATCTATTTATTATCTAATTAAGCATTAATTTCTTTGTCATTGGTTGAAATGTTAGATTATCCCTAGTGAAAGCATAATTTCAATTTATTGTCATTACACTAACTCCTGTCCCTTATAGATTTCCCATGGAATTAGCTGTCCCAGTTATGAGCTGAAAACGTGCTCCCTGGCACAGGATTTCTTCAATACTTTTAATGCCACCTACAAATCAGGCTCACATTTTCAATCAAGACAGTACTGCAAAATACCCTTGCTCCAAGAGAATTAATGTTTCCTCCAAATTCCAGAACAAGGACGTACTCTATTACAAATTATTTGGAAAGTGAGCCGTTGCAAAAAAAAAAAAAAAAAAAAAAAAAAAAAAAAAAGAAAAAAACAGGCATGATCCCACATGGAGCAGATCTCCACGCTGCAGCCTCCCCATGGGTGGAGGAGCCCCCGGTGGAGCAGGTGGATGTGGCCTGGAGGAGGCTGCGGCCCATGGAGAGCCCCCGCAGGAGCAGGCCCCGGGCCAGAGCTGCAGCCCCTGGAGAGGAGCTCACGCAGGAGCAGGGGGTCTGGGGGGAGCTGATGCATGTGAGGGACCCGTGCTGGAGCAGTTTGCTCGTGGGGGATGGACCCCGTAGTATGGAGCCATGTGGGAGCAGTTCTTGAAGAGCTGCCGCCTGTGGGATCCCACACAGGATCAGTTCAGGAAGGACGGCATCCCATGGGAGAGACCCCACGGGGAGCAGGGGCAGAGAGGGACCAAGAAGGAGAGGCTGAGATGAAGCATCAGGGACTGACCGCAGCCCCCATTCCCCTGTGCCACTCAGGGAAAGGATGTAAAAGAGAGATGGGATGGGGAAAGGTGGTTTCACTTTGCTTTTAGTCTCTCACTGCTCTAGTCTGCTAGTGATAGGCAATAAATGATCTTAATCTTCCTTATGCTGATCCTGCTTGATCCATGGCAGTAATTGCTGAGTGATCTCCCTGTCCTTACCTCAACTCTTGAGCCCTTTCCATTGTATTTTCTCCCCCTTTGAGGACGGGGAGTGAGAGAAAGGTTGTAGTGGAGTTCAGCTGCCCAGCTGAGTAAAACCACCACAGAGCGTGGCATGGCAGTAGCACAGGCTGCCCAGAGAAGCTGTGGATGCCCCATCCCTGGAGATGTTCAAGGCCAGGCTGGATGGGGCTTTGGGCAGCCTGGGCTGGTGGGAGGTGTCCCTGCCCATGGCAGGGGGGTGGGACTGGGTGGGCTTTAAGGCCCCTTCCAACCCAAACCACGATCCTATGAGAAAAACTGCCTCAGATTGAAAGGCTACTTTCTGAATCAACACTATGAAGCCCAGTTACTAACTACTCTTACCGTTGAGTCAGCTTATCATTTTATAAAATTCTGTGACCAATCAAAATATTTATAAATCACCACATATTTTACACCAAAAAAAAAATCTCCATTTGCTATCACTAGCCAATTGTCACTTCTGCGTAGGAGACAGCATTTACTTTGCAGAAACACTCTTGGTTTGGATGTCTTATTTCTAAGAGATAATAAGATTACACATAAATGCCTCAAATTGACATAATTTGTTTAATTTGGGAAAAAAACATGGTTTTAGCTGGTTTGCTACAATACATTCAAGCGCATACTTACTCTCTCAAGAAGAAAATGTTTAGAGCAATTATTCTAAAGGAAATCTTAGGACACTGTGCTGATGTAAAGATCCTTCATATTCCATAAATATTTCATAGGGCATTATACAAAGAAAACACACCATTAATTTACCAGCTTTATAACCCCAAGAGCTATTACCAGAGTTATTACCCACTACAGCTAACACACACATGGGGGAACAGCAAAGTCTACGAGCGTTTCTCGTGGAACTACAAGCTCGTCATCCTATCAGTTACAAATAAATAAATAAATAAATCATGGGACATTAAGGGAGTTCACAATTTCTCCGTATGCATTATTCATTTTTGATACAGCTGTTATTTCATTGCGATTACTGTAAACGGCTACATGAAGTGATGGCCTGCATGAACAATTCCACCATAGATATGATAAACTAGATTTACATGTTTTATGCTCCTGTAACATAAATTCCTTGGATAATTTAACTACACAAAGCTAGAAAATTCTTTCCAGAGCACGGATTCATGGATCTGCAGCTCCCCCAACCGCACGTTATAATACAGGCAGAACATATAGAAAATAGCTTTAATAAAGGGCTTGTTATTACTATGGCAACCACAGCAACTGGTTTCCAAAATGAATAATAGCTCTGTTAGGCGCTTCATTAATTTTTTTTTCAGGCAAACACTGCCCTTAATCTTCTCAATGGAACAAAGAGTTATTCTGAATGCATGCAGAAAACAGCAAATAAAGTCCAAGCAAATGTTGTAAATACACGGTAAGACCCTTTCCAGGACCTTTGCTAGAAGTGAGCAGGGAAGTACAATTTGCCAGGTATTTTGTGAAGAGAACTGGAAAAACAGAAGTAGATGAGGTTGGTGTTAGAAGGCAAGAGAAAGCAAGTGAACAGTAGATTAGGCAAACAAAGGCAAAAGGAAGGCTACAAAACCCAGTAAGAAAGAATCACAACAGGGGAAGCCAGCAACGTAAATACTGAGCCACAAAATTCAGAGTTATCCACAGGAGCAAGCCTCAGAGAGCTTCTCCCACTAAAAATAAATAAGTAAATATAAATGAAAAGAAAATAAAAGCATGAAACGGTAAGGTCAACCTGCAAGGCACATTTATCTCCAATAAAAGAATATCAGAGAAACAAAGACTTCCTTTCTATCTCTTCCCTGAGTATCTTTGGCTAAAGAGGAAAGCTGCTGATAAACTCTATGATGTAGAGAAAGGAGGATCCTGACCAGAAAAGGAATCTCACATGGAATTACACCTGATGGGCCAGAGTTAAGCTAGAGATCACTTCCTCTACATGAACTCAAAACTGAACTTGTGAAAATCAAATGAATACACAGGCAATCTAGCAAAAAATAATTAAGGTGAATAAATTGACTTAGTCATCCAAAACAGTTTACAGATTGCATTTCAGCTATTGAGCTCCATGCCACTTTGAGGCATCTGACATTTCAGTGTTCCCAGCCTTTGAGAAGAACTGATGTCTGATGATCAGTTCACAGGCGAGTAGGATTGCACCGCATTCCTCCCAAACGTTTCATGGATTGGGGAAGACAGGAAACAAGACTGAATCACAGTTTGTGGCCAAGCACCAAGGGAGCTGGAGAAGTTAAATTTAGCTCACATTTCGAAAAAAAAAATAAAAAATGCTGGTATGGCTGAGAAAACCCTTTTACTCTCGTCTCAAATGCCAGCACTAACCAAGCACAAACATCCAGCTGTGAAAGAACCTTGTCTATGCCTACACTGAACATAGGGCTTCCAACTGAATCACTGAAGTAAAGGCTCATAATTAAAGCAATAAGAGCTACAAAATTTTTTAAACATGCCAGATCAGGCTTAAAAGCTTTTCCCTCATTTCTCACCTTTATCACAACAAATTCCTGTAAAATGCTAACTGTAATCCACATGAGTTTCTCCTCAGTTGGCAGTGAGCACTCATTGTATCACAAGAGTAGTTTTCCATTAGCGTTAAAACAAGTGTGAGGCCGTTTCTAACCAATAATCGCTATCAGGAAGGCAGCACAGCAGGATACCCAGAGAAATATGCTCTACTGTGATTACTTTCCCAGGCAGTAACAGCTTAACACATATTTTTAGATATATAGATATATCTCAAACTTTAGAAGTGTGCTTTGATAGAAAACACTTTTCATATTTAAGCTTTCTTCCATGTACTTCTGAAACAAGCAAATACAGTAGTTCTCCCTTTAACTTGCACCAGCCTCTGTTCCAGGTTAAGTTGGTAAATGTAATCATCATAAGAAGCACCAGGCTTTCATACCAACAAAACACAGCAGCCAGAAACAGTAAATAATAATAGTAATGCACGACTTTTGATTGCAGGAAAATGTAATTATTTTTAAAGGATTTGAAGTTACATCTTGCAGTAACAATTCTGTCTTTCTTCTAGGCATTCTGCACAACCTGAACTAGTAAGTTTTAATTTCAAAGGGTGCTTCTTCATGTTTGATGCCTTCATGTTTTTTCTTGCAAAACAGCTTCCAGTTATACTCCATAAAAAAATTAGGTTTCAATCTGGTTGCATGTGTGAAGAATGGTATCCTCTAAAGGAGGCATATTTAACACACTATACTGAGGTTTCAGAAAGTATTCGCCAGATCTAGGTATCTTATGAAAGCTTCATACTCTGACTTAGGGTCTGTGTTTTCTTTACTGAACATCAAAAGAAACCAAAATCACAGGGTCAAAGCATCAACCCATTTTCTGGAGATGACAGCTAATTCCTACAATAAGGCAAAATATTTGCAGAAAGATTAATATGTGAATGCTTCAATGGACGCACAAATCCAAGTTGCTGCTAATGAACTAAGCAGCTATGAATTTTCTGTTTGATTAACAGTGGAAGAGACAGTGGCCATAAAAACAGGATGAATTATACTGCCTCGAGCCTCCATAAACTGACTTGCAAGCAGGATTGCCACTGGTTACAACATATCAGTTCTTAATCTTGATGATCAAAAATTTCAGGGACTATAGAAAGTTCAAACTGCTCAATAGCCTTATTGGAAACAATCCTAGTAATTTCCTCCCCTGCTGCACTGCTTGCACAATGGCACAGGAAACAATCAAGGCTCTTTCCTCAGACCATCTATGGCTATCACAGGGAATACTGAACTTCTTCCCTGAGTCTCCTTTAATAATGATAATGCACATTTCACATAGCACCTGCATATATTCAGCTTTCCTGACACTACCAGGTAAGAAAAGGAAACAGCATACCTAAGAAAAACAAACAAAAAAAAAAAACACAAGAATATTTCATCACAGAGTAGCTTTCTTTCTTCCAGCTCAACCAGAGTGAAAAAAATCCTTCTGACTGATACTGTCTACAATATGTTCAGGCTTAGAGATTATTTTTGAAGAGCTCATCAAAAATCAATAAAAAAAAAAGGGGGTATATGGTCTGCTAAAACTTTATCTGACACACAAAAAAAACTTTTAACTAACTGAATTCCACAATTTGTTGTGGAATATTGTGCAATTCCCATGATTTTTTGATGACCAAATATAGGCAACCGCCAAAGTATGTTTTGTGTGCACAGTGGGAATTTGGATAATTTTTGGATTATATTTTTTTCTGACTCTAATCCCATAGCACAGTTGAAGATTCAGTCCACACTACAATGCTCTATATTTCCAGAAGTACTGTAATAGAATTAGTACAGAACTCCTTATCTTGCTGAGAAGAGGATGAGCATAACATGGGAATTCTAAAGATTATGCTAAGCAAACATTTATTTTTGAGTGGTGTTCACATCAATTATTTCAATCTAGATGATTTTAATCGTCATAGGATTCAGCACAAAGGAGAAGTAATTCTATTCTTTATACCATGCTGCTGTAATTAATAAAATGCAACTAAGAGCTTCTCAAGTTACAGGTATTTACTGAAAGAAGTCCACAAACCAGGAACTAGTGCTCTTTGCTATAGTCTACAATGTCCCATACTCATTAATCAAGTCATAGCAAATACCATAGCTCACAAAAGAAGGGGTGGAGAAGCAGGGATTTAGGATATTGCCTCCTTTTCCAGGACTGAGAAAAGGGGAAGATTATTTTGTTTGTTAATGCAATCTGCAGCTGTTCAATGTTAAAGTCTTTTCTACCCATGCTCCCCACAACAAAACCTTAACTCAATGATGGGTGCTGTTTGGAACAGGAACCTCTGCTCAAGTCAGAATTAATAACTCTTTGTTAAAAAGAACACGATGCAAATTTACATTTTTTCTGCCCAAAGAAGGTGTTGATTCCAACTACAATTTTTGTCCAGTCATTTCCAGAAACCATTTCTTGGTTGAATAATTTCCACCAGGTAAGTATAATCAAAACACAGATGTTTAATACAATCCAAAAAAGAACACCTGAGCTGTATAACAACAACATGCAATTCAGTACCAATTTGTCTTGGGATTATATAAATTAAGTTTCTTTAACTTATATCATGCCAGACAATTGGTATCTCATATTGTATGTTCATCAAGCAATGATAAACATAAAAATTAGAACTAGAGAGTCTACACTAGATTACAATTAGATTGGATACTGAAAAATTTATTTTTGCTTTTCTGTTACCACATATTCTGATGTCTGGTTGAGCAAAAGATTAATTTAAACAATCCTTGGCCTTACTGTGAGAGCAAAAGAATTAATAACTGTAAAGCCTTCCACTACAATGAAGAACTAATTAAATGCCAGGGCACCTAAAATTTTACAACCATATGTGAGAGAGACAAATGAGATCAATGAAAATATTTATTGATGTTTTCAGATCAATCAAATGGCTGAAGTTACGACCTGCACAGTTGTGAAGGTTATGATGCAGCTGTGTATGGCTTCTCTCCCTGCACCAGCGCATCCTGAAGTAAAAATTATGATGCTCTCCGCTTTTTGCTGCTTAGACATAAAAGGGGTGATTCTCACACTACATTTAGCACTGGTGTGACCTCACGTTGAATATTGTGTGCAGTTCTGGGCTCAACAATACAAAAGGGATATTAAGGTACTGGAATGCATCCAGAGCAGGGCAACAGAGCTGGTAAAAAGGCCAGAAGGCATGTCCTGTGAGAAGCTAAGAACACTTTGGTTGTCTAATCTGGAGAAAAGAAGGTTAAGAAGCAACCTCATTGCTCTCTACAGCTTCTATAGGAGGTGAGGTGGAGAGTGAGGCGGTTGTCTCATGTTCTATCACTTATCATCCGAGAGAAACGACCACCATTCCCATTGCTACTTCTTTTCAGGTAATTGCAGAGAGCGATTAGGTCTCCCCTTGGCCTCCTCCAGACTAAACAACCCCTTCTCCCTCAGTCACTCCTCGTATGCCTTGTTTTCTAGTCCCTTTGCCAGCTTCCTTGCTCTCTTGCACACACTTGAGCAACTCAATGTTCTTGTTACAGGGAAGAGTCCAAACCTGGGCACACTGCTGGCTCCCAGTTTGCTTTCTGCCAGATAATTTCCCAGTCACTCCTCCCCAAGCCTATACTGCTCTGTGGGGTTGTCAGGATCCAAATGCAGCAGCCAGCACCCAGCCTTGGTTAGACGCCATACAACAGTATGGACACCATCCAGCTAGGCTACCCAGATCCCCCGTAGAGCCTTCTGACCTTCACATGTCACAACAATCCCACTTAACTCGGTGTTGTCTGCAAACTTACGGAGGGTGCACTCGATCCCCTCGTCCAGACCACTGACAGAACCAAATAACTGGCCCCAACACTGGGGCCTGGTGAATGCCCCCAGTGGCTGGCATCAATGGGACTGAACTCCAGGCACTACAACCCCCTGATCCCAACCAGGCAGTCCCTCACCCAGCACAATGCACACCTGGCCAGGCCAGGAGCAGCCAGCTTCTCCAGGAGAACACTGTGGGAAATGGCGCAACGCCCCATGCCTGCCAGTGTTCAAAAGGCATTTAGATAATGCTCTTAGTGACACATTTTAACTTTTGGTCACTGCTGACACAGACAGTTGGACTCCGATCGCTCTGTGTCCCTTCCAACTGAACTGCTCTAATTACATGGAGTGGAGGAAGAAACAATTATTTTTAAAGAAATATGGACTTCTCATATCTGCTGAGATTGAAGTGTTTGCTGTATTTTATTTTGGTGTAAAAGAGAATTTTATTTGGGGTTTAAAGAGAATTAAATAACTCAGAAAAAAATAGAGAAAATGAACTCAAATTACAAATGTCATAATGCAAAAGGATTTTATTCTGGTTTGTTTGCTTGGATAATCTTGGAGGTAGAGTTAAAGGAATGTAAGGAGTTACAACAGTCATGCTGAGGATCTTCCAAATAACACTCTACTAGAACCAGCCTATGATCATGGAATTCTTCTAACTTCCCAGGCTTCAGTCTTGACAGATACATTTCAATAAAAGTTTGCTAGCTATACAGCCAAAACAGCAGTGCAAATTACTATTGCTACGATGTTGCAACTTCTGCAACCTCTTTAAAGAAAGAATTTACTTTAAATATCTGTAATAACACTTCCTGGTTTATCTTCTTTGAAGACATAAATTTAGTGAATACTCTTCCTCTAATTATATGCTATCAACATTATCTGCCTTTCAGTAGTTACAGTCTCAAATTACTAAATTAATTACTTTAATTGCTATTTTGAACATTGGGAAATGGAGGCACAGAGACCAGTGAGAAGTGGCAATCCCTGGAGATCAGTATTGGGACTGGCGCTGCATAACATCTTTATCAGTGACACAGATAGTAGGATGGAGTGCACCCTTGACAAGTTTGCTGATGACACCAAGCTGTGTGGTGTGCCCGACACACAGGAGGGAAGGGATGCCATCCAGAGGGACCTGGACAGGCCTGAGAGGTGGGCCTGTGCACACCTCATGAGGTTCAACAAGGCCAAGTGCAAGGTCCTGCAGCTGTGTTGGCTCAAACCCAAGCACAAATACAGCCTAGGCATAGAATGGATTGAGAGCAGTACCAAGGACATGGTTGATGAGAAGATCAACATGCACTGCCAATATGTGCTTGCCATCCAAAAAGCCAACCATCTCCTGGCCTGCATTAACGGAGGCATGACCAGCAGGGCAGGGGAGGGGATTGTCCCCATCTGCTCTGCTCTCATGAGACCTCACCTGGAACCCTGCATTCAGCTCTGGGGCCCCCAGCACAAGAAGAACATGGACAGATTGGAACAAGTCCAGAGGAGGGCCATGAGGATGATCAGAGGGCTGGAGCACCTCTCCTGTAAGGACAGGCTGAGAGAGTTGGCATTGTTCAGCCTGGAGAAAAAAAGGATCCTGAGAGGCCTTATATCAGCCTTCTAGTACCTGAAGGGGGCCTACAGGAAAGATGGGGAGGGATTCTGTCAAGGATTGTACTGATAGGACAATCAGGTAATGGGTTTAAGCTAAAAGATTTAGATTAGATATGAGGAAGTTCTTTACTCCGAGGGTGGCAAGGCCCTGGCACAGGCTGCCCAGAGAAGCTGTGGATGCCCCATCCCTGGATGTGCTCAAGGCCAGGCTGGATGGGGCTTTGGGCAGCCTGGGCTGGTGGGAGATGTCTCTGCCCATAGCAGGGGGGTGGAATTAGAATGGTTTGGGTGGGAGATAATCTTTAAGGTCCCTTATGATTTATTTAGATACATACATACACACACCTGAGATCAGAAACATTACAGAAACAGAGGAAAAACAAAAAGGAAATAAAAAGCTGTTTAAAAAAAAAAAAATCAAGATTGATTCAATACAGAGCAGTAGCTAAAAAAGCCCTAACAGTACAACCCACGACAAGCACACAGGGGGTGGTGGTACAAGGGGCAGGGGAAGAAGCACACAAGTTCACTGTTCAAACATTGTTTGAAATCACTTTCATCTCATCTACTGTGAAGAAATATGAAAAACATTTAAATACAGCAATATATTGAGTTGCTTTCACCTGCAAGAGCATGTAAGAAAGGGGAAATCTTAACTAACAAGATGAAGGAAAATAACCAAACAGTAATTTGTTGAAATAATGTTTCATTTGTAATGGCTTTTATGTAGTATTTAGCTCCTGAAACAAACTACAAGACATGCTGAAATTATCTACATAGTAGCTACAATATTTATTCCTAAATTCTAGATTTATTTAAATACAGACTAAATACAAGTGATGTAAATTTTGAGTGTGTATGATGGATGAAAAACACAAAATGAAGCTATGAGAAAAAAAAAAACATGGAAGAAAAATAGCCAAGAGGCTATCTTTTTAAGTTAAATCACTGTGGGCCAAAAATAGTAGCTGTTCATTGCAGTCAGCCTTTTCACAACAAAAATACAAAAACTTCTAAGTAAGGCATACAGAGGATATTTAGTGGAAGACAAGTGGAAGTGGAAGATTAAGTGTAGGAAGAGGTGCATCGGAAGATTAAGTGTAGGAAGAGGTGCATCGGCAGAGATTTTCAACAAATGAAAAGACACCTTAGCAGAATAAGACACCTATTAAGAAATGGCATCTTGTTCTTCTGTAAAATAGTAAAAATAATGAAGGAAAAAAAAGAAAACACACAGCTTTCCAGTATAACCAAGATATTAGAGCACAATAGGACACATGGTATTATGGGTAGAGTTCTTAGCTTGCTTAAAAGGGATCATTAATAATCAAAGACAATTGTCAGTAACAAAAAAAAGTAAAAAATCATATTCCAAATCTGAAAAGTTTGCCATGTCAATAGTTACTATGTAAACGCAATGGCTAATATGCCGATTGAGTATCCTGACAAAAGAATACTCAAAAATAAATTTTACAAACTACGAAAAATGCTTTCAGAAACAATTTCGAGAACTTATTTTCAATTTTAATTAGCTGATAACAATAAATTATTACCTCTAAATTGAAATATCCTACTAGAGAAGTAATCAGAATAAATGCTGATTATTATGTGAAACCGCAAGTTATTAAACCAAGGCATGGAAAATAGGAACACAAAATACTAATCCTGCAAAAAGCAATTAACATAAGAAACCATTTAAGGATATTCAGCACCGATTTCTTTTAGAAGATACTTAATTAAAGAAAATAAAGCTGTTCCAAAGCCTACTGATAAAGTACTGACCTTTGTTTTTTTCTGTGTTTTTTAATTCTTGCTTCTTAGTTGCAAATGCAAGCATGTTTAGCAGATAAGCTGCCTAACACAGGAATACTTTTCAGCGATAACAGTTTGACAAGATAGATGTGACTAACAGCATGTCAAATGAAGCTGGGGTTGGGACAGGTTTTCTTCCTTTTATACTACATATCCACAAACTGGAAGAAGAATATACACAGATGTGAACAACTACACATGATTTAAAACTGCAGGAGGCAAGAAAATTGAGAAACTTCTTAACCTCCCTATGCTGCTTTGTTAACAGTCCCCTCCGCTCCTGTTAAAGCAACAGTTTGAAAGATTCTGAAAACCAGGAGCCCATCTTCAGTCATTAAAGCAAGGTCCACTCCAAGGAAAGGCAAGGCTTGACATGAAGTGCACCTACCTAAGGCCAACTACAAGGAAGAACAAGCATGGCTAGATTACACAAAACTAGTGTGAGTTGTTCTCTCTCAATAACCTGGCCTGCAGTACCATGTCTGGGAGGCTACACAGACACATTGACCCTACAATTTATTCTGTAGCTGTGTGCCAAGCACAGCTGTGTTGCCATCGCCAGCCCGATCCTGCTTCCTGAGTTTGCACACAGTGTAACTCAGAAACGAATATACATATATATAACTAATTGACAGGGGTTTGTCCTCAAGGTGTTCTCCAACCAAAACTGCTTCTTACAGCAGGCCTCTTCTAGCAGCCCTTGTTGCTGCAGCATGATCCAGCTTGTTTAGCAGCTTTCATTTCGTAATTTTTAACTTTATGAGATTAGCTAGCCATTCTTTGCATTATATTAGTACCTGGAGGTGTGTTGTCATGCTTCTCTCTTGCAGCACAAATCAAATACCTAATATCATTTCTATAGGAATTGCTTGTATTTTTTTTGTTGCTGTTTTGCTTTATATATAGCTAACTACTCCTAATGTCAAATTCAAAATTATACTTTCCCCATTCTTATTAGAGGTAATAACACCAAAGCAATAGTCAAATAACAAGTGCCAAGTGGAAAAAAGGCATATTATATTGTTTGCATCTGTTTGTCACATAAAAAACAAAGATACTTGCCAGACTTACAAGAGAAGTGGGTTAGGAGGACTTACGAGAAGACTCAGTACAACTACAAGGGCAATGATAAGTTACAAGAGTGAGTCTATTAGTTCAGCCGTACAAAACATTAGAAATGAGTTAAGGACACTTCAGGCCAAGAAAACAGCCTCTTTGTTCACAAATAAGAGTTAAGTAATCTAAAAGAATGAATTCAGTGAATTCTTTTACATCCTGAGAATTCAGGGGGAGGGGAGCAGGGGAGGGTCCTTCCTTTCCCAGCTTGTGTTCATTATTTCCTCTCATATCAGATTGTGCCTCGTGAAACTATTCATACATGGTAATTATCTGCCGTATAAAACTGTACACAGAAACTTTGAGAACAGCTCTGTCATTATCTATTTATGGAATAACTATCAGAGTATTCCATTTCTGACTACAATATTTCTGGTATGATATTTTTCCTCACTGGGTAACATGATAGTGCTGATGGAACCTATTTCTACAACTTTAAAACCAAGCTATGGATCAAATCCTGACTCCAAAATCCACTACTGGACTTCAGCTAAAATAATCTTCACTTCCGAATGTATATGTATAATTCATGCTTCTGAGAACTCTTGAGTTTTATGGTGGGAGAAAACACACTTTCACAACCTCTAGTTGACATACATGACAAACATTGCTTTTTACATTCTCTCTCTAAGATAATTATTATTCAAGTGTGAATGAAAGGATTTAAATTACTAATTTTGTGTTACTTTGTGTTCACGGTCTGCGTTGACTTCTCACATTATGATGAGGAAAAAAGCCTGGAGTTGAAAATGCACAATGACATTGTTTCAGTCCAGAGATTATCTTTTTTGTATCACTCTGAAAAGAGCTGTCACAATCTCTCTCAACAACATGCAAAACTTACCCAGAAAACAACATCAGAGATACTTTGTTGCTCCTATTACTACCACCACTGTTTCCAAGCAAAGCCAACCCTACTATAAGAGGCAGAAATGAGCAGAAATTTTTGCTGAAATGTCACCCCGATGACTGACCACTAATTCAGCCCATCAGGATAAACAAGCACCCCTCTCCACTCACATGTGAAAGAGAATGAGCCAGCTGCAACATTCTGAAAACAACAATTGTTTTCACAACACTGATTACACTCTCACCATACTCAACAGTGACTGCACTCCTAGTAAGGGATGGTATTTTCTTTTAGTCCCAAAATATTTTACTTTAATGCCTAGATTCCATTTAATGGGGAAGTATTCCCCACCAAGTAAGGCAGCAAAAGTGAAATGGGTAGGTTTAAATTAAACCTTGTCTTCCCTCTGATTTTGTAACCCTTTGTAAACAAGGTTTCTACCATCACAATACTCTTTAGAAATAGTTTGTGTCAGTCACAATCACATAAAACATAACATCAGCCAGATCAAAGGAAGAAAAAGTGATATTTGATTATCATTTGCAAGCTTATGCAAAGTATGCAATTTATTTCAACACCTCAGAGTTCACAGCTGCATTGCATAAGAATGTGATATAACTCACTGAAGTGTTAAGTCTGGTCTAGTTAGCATTGTTTCCATAGTTCTGCTTTGCTAGCATCAATCTCACAATAAGACGCATCACAGAATGGAAAAAAAGCCACAATTTGGCCTATTTTATACTGTTACACTGAAGAAGTCTCATGACAGTTAGAGGAAAGGGAAGTCTTCATGCAAGAACTGCAAACACACGGTTTCTATGTCCTTCTGTAAGTTTCCTGAAGACATCTTCCAGAGTTGTCTAACTCAAAGTCATTTTATTTATTGTTTTGACATAAACTCCTACACCAAAGTGCCTGGCCAAGTTCTCCAAACACAGTACACTCCTTATACTTGCTCAGATTTTCATTTGGGATACAAAGCCATTTGATTCTATGATTCCCTCTCAGCACTTCCACTTACTCATCAGCCACTAAAACATAGTGCACAAAGGCAACAGTCACATTATGTGACAACACATTTGTTTGTTTTCACATTAACATGTTGTCAGCATTCACAGATGAGACACAGAACTACTGTATCAGTCTGAACATGATGAATGCTTGCTGAGTAGACAAGCAGTAACACTCCTATTCCTAAACATTTTTTCACGTTCATATTTTTAAGCATAAGAATCATTCCTATACTACATGCTGTTTTTTTTAATCAGGCTTCAAAACTAAACACAAGTAATTATACTTCACGGTTTGTTTTTTTTTCCCTGAAATTTGTCCAGTAAGAAGAAATAATGTGAAACAGAACAAGAAACCACCTAACATGCATGTAACTTGCATATTACAAGCATGATTCCTACAACCATTCAATAATATTTTACCCTTCTTTTGCAAGATCAGTTCTAAATGCTGAAAGAACTAGATCCAAGCCATCAGGAAAAATAGCATAACAATCACAGAAGTTTTATAGTTTACTAGTGATTTAGAAGGAATTCATAGCTTAAACAAGAAATACTCACCAAGATTTGTGTTGGGTCCAGCGAGTAGCTGCTTAAATTTGTCTAATCGGGATGCTTCTCTTTCAGTTAATGCAGGAGTAACTGAGGTATTGAAGTCTGCCACTCCGCTCACCAGGGGAGGTGTGGAAGTTTGTGGAAGAGACTGAGATCTCTGCATGGAAGAATTTTCACTAGCATTATCTGAAGGGAAAAAGAAGCATAATAGTTAGCCTTAGATACCAAAACGACTACTAATAACTTGAACTTTTAAATTTAAAATCAAGTTCTGTTTGGGGGAAATATAAGCTCAAGTGTAACACAATTTTGAACTTCAAACTGCTTGGATTTCACAGGAGAACCATTCCTCTTCCAAGCAGTGTTTCACAATTCAAATACATCAATTAGAGATCGCACTAACAGCAAAGCTAATTTATTGCTAACATTTCTGTGCTATTGAAAGCTGTTTCCGTCTCTCTCACCGTTCTAAAATAATAAACAGGGAAATCATTGCAATTGGTTACTTTAAAATTAATTAAAACACAGAACAGATTATATAAGGACAAACATTCCAACTATATGAATAGTTTTTCAATATATTTTATACAGTGGCATTTTAGTAACAATTTTTCTACAATAGTACAAATTGTAATTGCATACAACTTGGTACAGTTCAGTGTTGAGATACATTCAATAGTGCAACTTCCTCCAAAACTTGAAGACTTATTGAGTCTGAAAACAATGGAAATTAGTTATTCTTTCCTCACCTATACATTTCTCATGCACACACCTTATGGTTTAGCATGGAGTCTAGTGTTTCCCTCAAATCAATTAATATCACTTAATAACATTTACCTGCAGTAAAGGTTGGGAAGGGGTTAATGCCCTAAAAGGTACATTTTATAGCTTTCTTCACTCTATTTTCAACATTTCTATTCATTTCTTAACATACCTGATGAACTGGAAGTATGACCTTCACTGACTGATTTAACAAGCCTATTATCACCACACGCAATTGAAGTCAGCTCTGCAGATTCTACTTGTTTTTCTTCCTGCTGATGTTCTTCCTGAAATTTATGCTGTTCTTGTAACTTGCTGTGATTCTGAATTACTTTGTGAGCTGTTTCCATGACCACTTCTGTATTTAGGTTTTCAGCAGCTATTGCTAAGAGTTCGTCATCATCATCCCCAAGATCCCAAGCATCACTTGTGTTACTTTCAAACTCCTGGAAGGTGCTGACTTTCTTTAGTTTCACCGGAGTTGTAGGTGGTTTTGATCCTGGCTTTATCAAGCTGTTAATAACAAGTAAACAATGTTTAGAGAACTGTCAATGGAATAGGCAACACACGACAGATAGGGCAAAAAAAATAAAATAAAAACACAGAAGTCTGTGCTTGACAGCTTAACACTATATACGTAGCAAATATTTATCTCCTTCCACTCACGTTGCTGTTACATCCAACCCTGACAGAATACAGCAGAATACTCCTGAGAACAAAGTCAAGTAACAACCTGACTCTTCCTGGCTTTGAATACAAACTGGACAAATTCTTCCCTCCCTTGTCTTCAAAATAAATAAATAAATAAATAAATCTCAAAGTCAAGTAAGGGGAATACTACTGGAATCCTTTAGGAGCTGGGACACGTTACAGTTCTCTTGCTTTGTGAACTCCTACAGAGGTTTCAGGCCTTTCCATGCAAGTGCTGCATAATGACACAGCAGCGGTAATCAAGTCATCAGGCCTAGTCCCAAGCCATCACATGCAATCACACAGCATAATCACTGTCATAAACAAATCAAGTCTCACCTTAAAACTCATTACAACTATCGTTCCTCCCCAATCAGCCACTCCAGCATGAATTTGCTTCAGAACTTTGCTCTTCTGGCAGTCAGGAGAACTCCTCCAGTTACCAGCCTGAGCATGCCCTATCAGCTCCTAACCTTTTGTCCCTCTGCCAACACACACTACAAGGCAGACGAACCAAGTATCACTCCCTAGCTTGGCACTTGTCCTCATTCCCTGTAATGCAGAGCAGTCACATCAGATTTCAGCTAAAGAAGGCATCAAGCCAGCTTCCCCACTCTCAAAAATAAAAAAGCAGAAGCTGTCAGGATGCAATAATGTATTTTGCTAAACACCTCAACCATAAGGACATGAAGACGGATGTTTGCACTAGTTTGGGGTTATTAGCATGAAATTTATTTGGTTACTAATGATGTTTCATATTTCTGCCATGTTCATGAACATCATATTCTGCTATCCAGTAATAATGATCTAAGTTGATAAACTTTAGATCACTGTAAATCTCTCCTGCTGCCTTCCCACTCACAAGTAAAATGCCCACCTTTGCCTCAAATTAATCTACATCATAATCTGATTCTCCTCTTTTACAGATGGATGCACACAAAAAAATAGGCAGTCTATCAACAGAAAGATGCATACAGGAAAGCCACTTACACCCATAAGCATCAGGAAGTCACAAAAGAGAAGTCAGAACAGAGAAGTCAAGATTATGACAAAAATTGAAAAAGGAAGATTAACATCTTCTGACAAAAAGAAGAAAAGAAAAGGAGGAGAGAAGACAGACGAGATCCAAATCACCTTGAATATTTGAGTACTAGGTTAACTTACGTTCCATGCAGCAGCGGATCAAAAGGCGGATGCTGAGCTCCGTACACATGTTGGATACTAAAGGAGAAGAGAGACAGAGCGTGTAATAAGTAATCACTAATGAAGACAACTGAAATGTTCCAGCAGTTTTCAACTTCAAAGGATCTCCTAACCAACTAAAAACAATGAAGCTGAAATTGAAGCACGTACTAAGAAATAACTTGATAAAAATCTTAGATATGCCAAACAGGATCACTTTTTCAAGGCCTAGAGTAACTTACATTAATTTATTGTTTTCTCCAGGAAATAAAACAAGAAAAGGTAGCTCCATAATAAGATGAATCAAAAGCATGTAGGTTTTCTCTTTTCTGATTTATCACTTCTTCATTTATCTCTTGCCAAAAATAAAACAAAAACTCTCAAAGAACTGTCTGTAAAGATTTCATCCTCTCTGGGTACTTGTGGCCCAAAAACCAACCAGTCAATTCTTAACAGTGACTAAAGCAAAAGGCTGAACAATTTAAAGGAAAAATAGCATGTGAAAGATGCCCTGTTAGAGAACGTAAGAGCAGTAAAAACAAATGCTTTGAAATAAAGCTTCCAAAGACAGATTTTTTTCCTACTACAACATCTCATAATACAAAACAGCGTATTACCCTGAGCAATAAAACTCTACAAACTACAAGTTCATTTCCTCCCAGATTTCAGCTACAAAATTATTTTGTAAGTCAAAAAGCTCCATGGAAATCCCAGCAAAATTTACATGCAGCCTTGTACCGAAAATTATTACTGAAAAACTCTGATTGTAAGAGAAGCAAATCATATGCAGCAGTAACACCTCCCTAAATCTGTACTGAAAACCACATTACAGGAGGCAAACGTGCCCTCCTGACAAATCAAAATCAATCCCAAGACCATAAATATAAATACGTCCAACCTTCATAAATTTGAGGTAGAACCACGCCAAAAAGACGGCGGTCATAACAAATTACAGGAGACTTGGATTTATACTAAAGAGGCCATACTGACAGCTGGGAAATTAACCCTAGAGATGTCTGAGGGTGGTGCTTTATACACTCTTGAATTTTTTACGTAATTCCACACAATCCAAAAAGTCAACCCAGCACCAGGCTTCCCACACAGCTGTATGCTGTGCCCTCTGAACTCCCTCTCCTGCTCTACGATCACACAAGGGTCAGGCTGTGCAATCGAGGAGAGTCAAACATGTTTTAGCCCCGCAAGAACTTTGTGAAATTACAGAACAAGAAGTTCAGAGAGACAAGAACAGTCAGACCAGAAGAGTCCATTTATAACCAGAGAAATAAAACCACCACCAGTTAGAGCTTATGGATAACTGAGAATGGAAGAAGTTAAAGGATGAGCAAGATTATTTCCTACAGCATTCAAGTAAAGGTAGCTTTATTGTTTATATCATTTACCTGAGAACCAAGAATACATCTCATCCGTACAAAAAAAGAATGTAAGAAACTGAATTACCCCACTGTGAGAATAGTTTAGGGATGGGAGCAGAGAACATAACTGTAAGTGTCAGAACATTTGATGTCATTTGGGGGATATATTCCCTGGAAAATTTTGAATGGGAGAGTACGTTTGTAGCTCTCAGCTACAGGACAATTGGTTCTACTCTTCATACTTCAGAAGCAAAGTTGAGAAATTAACAATATTTTGAATACTATGCAGGAAAACATACTTTATAGCCATGTTTTAGTCTCAAGGCACAACTATTTAAATTCATAAAGAAAACATGAACCAATCAATTCGCTGTATGATGCCTTGATCACTGAGTAAATATAATAGGGTTTGCAAATTTGTAACAGGATTCAACAACTTCAAATTGAGACTCCATTAAAAAATAGCTTTCTTTTTGTAAAAATACTAATTATCCTCACGATTTTCCAAGTTTGCATGTGCTTCACGAGAGAAGAAAAGCTTTTAGTTTAAGAAAACTTCTTCAATGTGTTTTATTAATCTTCACTGATAAAAAATAGAACATGGCCAGAGGCCGGGAATCATTAAAGCCCACTTTTGTCTCTTTGAAATTTCACAGTATTTGGCTAAAAAACGAAGAAGTAAAAGTTTCCCATCCACCACCCAAGCAGTTGACCATACAGAACTGCAGAAGAGCTGCTGTTTTAGCAGAAAAAAAAAAAAGACTTTTACATCTACTTTCTAACCACACTCCTTTTTCATCCCCATTGCTCCTTAGTTTCTTACTAAGAATCTTTTCAGGGGCATTTGGCAAGGCTAACTCAGCTATCCCTTATCTATCTATCCACTACCAACTTTTTGACCCAAGTTACAACCACCACTTGCTGAGACAACCTTTGTTTCTTATTAAGAACCTTTTTGGAGGTGTTTGGCAAGACTAATCCTGATAAGACTAACTCAGCTACTCCTCATTAACCCACGATCAAGTTTTTGACAAAAGTCATGGAATCGTCAAGGTGGGAAAAAGCCCTCCAAGATCACCTGGCCCAACCACCCCCCACCACCAACGCCACCACTAACCCATGTCCCCAAGCACCACGTCCAACCTCTCCTTGAACACCCCCAGGGACGGTGACTCCACCACCTCCCTGGGCAACCCGTCCCAGTGCCTGACTGCTCTTTCTGAGCAGAAATGGCTCCTCATTGCCAGCCTGAACCTCCCCTGGCACAACTCGAGGCCATTCCCGCTGGTCCTGTCACCAGTTCCCTGTGAGAAGAGGCCGACCCCCAGCTCCCCACAGCTTCCCTTCAGGTAGCTGCAGAGAGCAATAAGGTCTGCCCTGAGCCCCCTATTCCCCAGACCCACAGCCCCATCTCGCTGTGCCAACCCGCAGCCTCCCAAGCAGCGCAGCCTGACGCTGAAACCCTCCAGGCCCTGAGCTGCCCCAGACACGCAGCAGAGGGGCGGGGAGGCCCCGCACCGAGTTGGCAGCCAGGACAGCGACAGGGGCAAAGCCAGCACAGCGGGGGCAGTGACAGGTTGGGAACAGGTCCCGGCAGCGAGGCCGGGGCAGGGGCCGGCAGCGAGGCGGGCCCAGGCTCCCGCCCCCCGCCGGGCAGCCCCGGGCGGCTCCGGCCCCGCGGGAGGCGGCGGCGCTGGGACGGCCCCGAGGAGCCCCCGCCCGCCGGCCCCGGGCTCGCCGCCGCCCCTCACCTGCCCGGCACCTTGGCGCCGCTCCGCTTCCAGAACTGCTTCCTGCCGCCGTCGCTCGCCATGGCGGCCGTCACCTCATCCCCCCGCCCCGCGGCGCCGCGGCCCCGGCCCAGCCCTCACGGCTCACTCCCCGCCATTGCTTCCCCCCGGGACGGCACTGAGCGCTGCCATCTTGGCACCGGCAAACAAGCCCGCTCCTCATTCGCCCCACGAGGCGGCCCGGCGGCTCTCGCCAACCAGAAGTGAGAGTACTGTCGGGTGGCTCGCAGGGGGCCAATGGCAGCCAGGGAGCGCCGGGGAGGGCGCTCGGGGCAGAGTCCGGAATGGCGGCGGGGCGGGGCGGGGCGGGGCGGGCAGGGGGCGGTGGGGCGCGGCCTCCGCGCTGCAGGTGGAGGCGGCCCTGACGGGACGGAGAGGTTTAGACATGTGCAGAGGCCTCTTGTGAAGCACAAAACAATTAAAGTTTGAAAAGTCCTCCAAGATCACCTGGTCCAACCACCCCCCACCACCAATGCCACCACTAACCCATGTCCCCAAGCACCACGTCCAACCTCTCCTTGAACACCCCCAGGGACGGTGACTCCACCACCTCCCTGGGCAACCCGTCCCAGTGCCTGACTGCTCTTTCTGAGCAGAAATGGCTCCTCATTGCCAGCCTGAACCTCCCCTGGCACAACTTGAGGCCATTCCCTCTGGTCCTGTCACCAGTTCCCTGTGAGAAGAGGCCGACCCCCAGCTCCCCACAGCTTCCCTTCAGATAGCTACAGAGAGCAATAAGGTCTGCCCTGAGCCTCCTCTGCTCCAGACCAAACACCCCCAGTGCCCTCAGCCGCTCCTCACAGGACTTGTGCTCCAGAAAAACAGACTGTCCATAGGACACCCATCCCACGGCACTACCCCACAGAACTGCGACAGGCAGACCCCAGTGGGATCAGCCTAGAAATCTAGGCTGAGGCAGCTGCACCAGGGACCATTTGCTTCAATTCCCATCCTGTCTAAATCCCTTGCAGACCTTGTGTTGGTGTATATTATGATAGCCTGTAATAGTATTGCGACCTCCATATGGTTCCTGTGTATGATCAATGGCCTGAACTTTTTCTATAAAGACTGCTCTTCATGGTATTCTGAGCAAGGCACTTTTAAGCTTTAGTCCTTTTTCATAAAGCCAATATAGACAGAGAGTAGTTCAGAATATCCTTGATGAAGAAATGCAAAACCTGACACGTCAACAGAAGGAGACGTTGCAGATAAAAGTACAAATTTCAGTCGAATTACATCTAATGTTTTATAATAAATTGGATTCTCCTTTTGTTTCTCTGTTATATAATTGCTAAATACTGTTATTTACCTATCTTATCTTTTTGTGGGTTAGGCAGGCAAAGTTTTAATCTTTCTCAACCTTAAAGTTCCCTTAAAGACTTCATATTGTATCCACATTTGTTGGTTTGTTTATTTTTTTGTTTTTCTCAGCAATTCTGATCCAAAGATGCCTCATTTCTGCAAACAGAATGGATATGTTTCTATGCTAGTCTCTGGAGCCTGGGTCCTGAGAAAACAGTGCTGATTACAGATCTTTTTCTCTGCATCCTAATGCAAGACTAATTTAATATGTCAATGTCCATGCAGTGAACATTCTGGCATAACTCAAAATTGGCACGTAGTACAATACCTGACTTGTAACTCAGCATTTGTTCTTTGGTGTGTATTTCAAATGCAAGTAATTTATTAGAAGTACAAAATATTGAAGTTTTTTGCCTGCTTTGGGAATTACCTTCTAAGAACTAACCATCATTGTTTAGCAGATCATGCAAGGTCATGGTCTAGCAGTGGAAGCTGCTTGTCATGGAAATTTCGATGCTACTTATCGACAAATATGCTATGGGTATCCTTTTCTCTGCTAGTGTCCTTTGAATGAGATCCCTCTTAAAGATTATGGGCCTGTAAGCATTTTGTAATGCTTTGTGACCTTGAGTATCAGCAGTTTTAATACAATACACAGGAAGCATAGTGTAATATGAACTATGTCTATTAGCTAAAGTGAAAATGACACCTGCAAGGTCATGAGTGGAACTTTGCTTGGTCTAAAATAGATTAAGTTTACATTAGACCCATCGTTGTCAGAATACAAAAATGAGATACTTTTGCTTGTGACAGTCAAAAATGTGATAAATCCATAATAAATGTATTCTGTCATAAGCAGTAATGCAGTTTCTGAAGCTGTATTTCTGCTCTTTTTACGTGTTCGTTGTTGATATTTGTCAGAGGAAAACTTAATTATTTTTAGCCTAGGTAGCCTAGGCCATCTGTAATCTTTGTAAAACTTGGCCTGAATCCTGAAGCAAAGCCACTTAACTTTTATGTCAGTCTGGTGCAACCATGTGGAACTTCTGGTTCATTTTAGAAGTGAAGGTTTTATTGAATTACATAATAAAGTCAGTACAAAGTTAACTGCATTATTTCATTTTCATTACATTCAGTATATGTTATATTGTGCTTAAATTTTCAGTGCAGTGGAAAGTTCTACACTGGAAACAACTGTTGCATTAATTGTTCCAGTGAATACTTCAGATAGTCAGGATGTGCAAAGGGGGCTACGTGTATACTGTGAAGAATAGGGAGAACACTTTGACACAATCTTTGTCAGCATTACTGTGGGAAGCAGCTGCCAGCATAGACCTGTGGGCTGAAGTCATCCACAGTTGGATGGGGCCCTCTCTGTTGTTGACTTTCAAGAGGACAAGGACACTGTTTTCATTCATTTTCTATTCACTTTTGTATTTTGTTCATTGTTCTGTTTTGTTTTATCCCAAACATAGACCTGTGCTGCTAGGGAGATGGGAAGGATTTGGAAGGAAGAGTCTTTCAAGACCCCATCAGGTAATTTAGGTACAATCCCTTATGCCTGTCACTTAAGATGATCTCACTATGAAGAGCCCGTCCCTGTAAAGGACTTACAAAACAGGAGGCTGTATTGTCAAAAGAAGATAATTTCACAACTATGGAGTACATGGAAAGAGAAGGTGGTGTGAATATGTATTTAAGCAGTGTTCCTGCTTTAGGTTTTTTGGTAACAGAAATGCAACGTGCAGCTAAGGGTGTATACAGATTTAGCTGTCAACCTCTTTGTTGTATTTAAGAAGGAAATTTGCAAGTGTTCATGGGGTGCCATTCAAAAAGAATTACAACACTGCAGTCACCACTGGGATTCGCCTACTGTAGTTGCATAGTCTTCAAGTACTCCCAAGACTCTGAATAAGCACTTGGGAAATTGGTTAATGTTGAATTGTGCTCAGCTGTAGTTACAGTGCTTCAGACATCCAAACTAGCTATTTTAAAGTTGGTGCAGCTATGTTAACTAAGCTCTTTACTACTGGGATCACAATAATTAGAGCAATATTTCACTTAGTACTTGTATGGGAATTTTCATTATTCTGGTGCAAGAATATATCAACTGGCTTATTGTAGTATTTGCTTAGTTGCATGCAAAGTTCTGTGCAAGAATTTATAGTTAAGTTGAGGTCTTTGCCAGCATAGGCAAGTAATGTATCGAGCTCACAAGAAGCATCAGGACTGTGGGCAATTCAGTCAATATTGATAGAGGAGTTAGGATTCCAGTGGCTTGTGAGTTTGGTTACTTTCTGGATTCTGTAAGTGTGTGTAAAGTAGGAAATGCACTGATGAAAGGATGAAAAGCCTAATAATGTGGGACAGAACGAGGATGGAGGGCTATAGTTTAGGCTAAGCATAAATTAAGCTTAAATTGGTGTTGGTATGCAGTTCAGTTTCTTTCTTGTACCTTTTTATTTTAATATGGAATTTATATTAATGTATATATTCGAAAATATATTATAGAGTACTTTATGAGAAGCATGTCTCCCTAAAATAGTGACTCAAGATATTGAACCTCTAAGGGTCCGCCTTCTTCTTCTGAAGTCCTATAGGCCATTTCAAAATTAAGCTCTTACTGATACCACACCTATTTTTTTTTCAGCAGGAATGAAATGCCTTTAATTAGCAAAATTCTTTTTTTTTACTTTTCTTGGTTGTTTTTCAAAGTCCACTCACTGCATACAGTTGGTAAATGAGGATGCTCAGGAGGTTTCTGTATGTTCTAAAGTGTAGAAATGGAGCCATGTGCTTGGCTGGTCAAAATTAGGAGAGCTATAGCTTTCACTAGCAATATTTTGAGCAAAGTAGACACTGGGATATTTATTCTGTGGTATGATACCTGATGAGTCATATATACAGGTATTTCAGTGGACATTTAGTTGCACCAATTTGTTTTTCAGTTCATCTGTTGTGGAGAGTTTCAGCAAACGTGCCTGTGCTGGTATGCTTATACAGGTAGACTTTTCTGTGGAGGTATGGTGTGTGTACAGAACAGCTTTTCTCATGACACAGGAAGGTATAGATTGATGCTAAAGAAAATTAACTGAGCTGTCAACAGCACTCCCGTGCTAGCTTAGCTAGACTCACACAAGGAGGATTTGCTGATAAAGTTGTGTAAGCTAGGGAGTGTGCTTTTTCATGCTTATCCTTACATCGCTGTGTCAGCAACACGCTATAATGTAGACACAGCAGTGAGGTGTGGTTTAAAGTGACGTGCTGTAAGAGCTAACAAGACTGAGTCTGTATCCACTTTTTGTTTGCTTGAATCAATAAGGAAAACATTTAAACAATTAAAACAAACCACTTCCATATTGAAGTATTAGTTTCTGCACGTTCTTAGTGCTTTAACTAACTTTTGGAAGTGCTTCTGGGTATTGCACACAATACTTCACTCTTGCTGTTTGGTTGATGAAAATGCCCTTAAACCTAACCTAACCTAACCGTTTTATCCATCTACTTTATCATAAATGTCATGGAAGAAACAGTTCTTTAAAATAAAACCAAGCAGAGGGAGTAAAGTTGATGAGCAAGCTAACCCAAGAACAGCATTGCATCCAAAAAGTAGAGTAGTAGAAACAGAGAGAGGCAATTATACTAGAGAAGACAACAGTCTCAAAGGGCTCAGTATTTTGTGACAAAAAGATACAGGGTAACACAAGGTAAATTAGAGAAATAGTCATTGGAGAGCCATGAAAGAGAGAACAAAAGGATGTTAAAGAAGAGGGATAGCCAATAACTAGAGTGAAAGAGGTTAGGCATGGTTTAGCAAATAACACATTCACAGCAGTTCTTTCAGTGCAGTGCAGAGGAAAAGTGTGTGTGATGTGAGGGTCAGGAGGAGCACATTAGTCTTATGGGCAGAGAGAAAGGCATTTCTCTGATGTGCAGAGGGAGAAGCAGCAACATCTGAGCAAAATCTGTATGTTGAGTGTGAACAACTCCAGAACTGACAAGTAAATGCTGTCATTTTGAGCAGTGAAGGGTGGTCTAGGAATGAAGATGGTCCAGAAGCAGGAGTGATTTCACCTTTGTTCCTAATTGACTCAATCTTATGGCTGGACCGTGAGAGATTTCAGAGATTCATAGGAAAGCACATTTCAAATGTAGGCTTGGCAAGAATTACATTTTTGAGAGTTCAAGGTCTGATGGAATCCTATGGTAATATATGGCCAAAAGGTGGCCATACATAGGAAGAACCCCCTTTAATATGGTTTGTATGTCCCACTGCAGCCCCACAGCAACACGCCAAGTGTCAGGCTGCATCTTGAAGAGGATCCAGCTACTAGAGGTAAAAGGGTTGACATGAGAGCAGGAAGGGAAGGATATGACAGAGGAGCTGGGAAGCATAATGGGATCGTTTTCTAAGGTGGAGATGTTCTGAGAAGCACTGCTCTAAGAGAAGGAGCCAAAGAGGAGTTTGTGACCTAGTCATGATGAACACCTAATTACTGCAGCAGACTATGGTCTGTGGGCATACTGTTTGATGAGGCGTTGTGTGAAAAGCCATCATCTATAAAGTTAGAAGGAGAAAATGACAAAAGGAGTACTGAATATGTAGCCAGAGATGAAGGAAAGACAGAGGCAGAGACTCAATAAAATACATATTTTAGAAAGGTCAGAATGATGCTGCTTTTTTGCTCACTTAAGGAAACTGAATTTCTAGTAGGGGCCCTCTGGTGTAGCAAAAAGCGGTCATTAAAGACTTCTGTAAGAATTGGGTGTTCAGTAAACCTTGTGATGAAAAAGAAGGTAAACCTTGTGATGAAAAAAAGTTAATTAAAGAATTATTTTTTTTCCCATTTTACTATAAAGGAATGTGCTGGAGTATACATGTATAGGAAGAAGAATAGTCTAAGAAAAAGGTAAAAATGAGAACAAATATGAAACCTAAGACACAGGGACTTCTGTGAAGAATGTCAGCATGAGTCCTTCAAAACTCAGGCATTACAGGTAAAAAATAAATAAATAAATAAATAAAATATATAACATGATTTGAGAGATGCATCCGAAAAAAGGTCAGCCAGAAGGCTAATACCAAAAGTTGGAAGAAAATCAGAAAATCGGAGAGGAAGAAAGTGGTAAAGGAATCAGTATGAGAGAACTGGTGGCTAGGAAGATTCCTCATCACAGACAGACAGTCATCATAGCATTTTGTAACTTTTTCTCAGTAAGTGGCCTTCTCTATTATATGTGTTGAACAAGGTTTTAGAGGAAAAAAGAAAAAAAGCAGAATTTTCAAAATACACTTGCACTGATAGGGCACATGTATAGAATTGTGCACATTCACACTGTAGGAAGTAATGGAGAAAGAAGATAATGAAACTGAAAAGAGCATAAATAAATATTTGCTGTCTCTGGATAAATGTCTCTGTTTTCTGTTTCACTTTCTGGAAGAGTAGTCGATGTGGGTAGTTTTAAAAATCTGTCACTCATTAAAATATTAGCAATAGTGCTCATGTTTACATTAAATGCATTTTTAGGTGAAGGTTTTTAATTATTTTTTTTTAGTTTTATCTGTGTCACACACATCATCTGGCACTTTCTGCTGGGTATAGCCTAGCAGAGCTCTCTCTGTTCACTGACAGTCCGGAATATGAAACTGCTCCTTCCTGAGTTCTGATGCAATATGCAGTAGAGGCTTACATGACTCACAGGAGGGAGGACGATTTTTAAGTGGAAGTCTTGGGTAGAAGACAGGCAAGTTGGCAAAAATAATGAGTTTTCTTTCCAAGATACTTCTTGTTCCTTGAAATTCCAGTTAATTATGCCTTCAGTACATACAGTGAAGGTTTAAACATAGTATTGCACCATGACAGAACTTCAAACATAGAGAATTAAATCAACGCATATTTGGCTCTGAGCCATGATAGTTCTATTCTGTTCATTATTGATATAAGTTTCTTTTCTTTAATTTGTACAAATCAAATCAGTTTCTGAATTTCAAATTTAGTTTGCTGTCATAACAAGGTGCAGAGAAAAATTGTAACATTAGTCAATTTTTCCTGTGGCTAAAAGATCTTCCCAAGTTGTTGGGAGATCTTAAAATGTGCTGGACAACCTGCTTAGTGCTGTGGCTTGATGTGGAAATAGGCATTAACATTTCTCAAAAGTCAGTGAGAGTAGGCAACACATTGGAAGAGACACAGAACCACTTTCTTCCAGAGTCCTAACGAATAGCAAAACTGTGTATTATTGCTTCTGTCTAAAAACTGGGCATTTAGTAGGACAGAATGCAAAAGATGGCTGTCTGGAGATTTTCTTCTGAATCTACAAATTGGCATTTTTAAGTTTCACCTGTAATTAATTGTAGTACAAAACCAGATTTGGGCGTGTAATACAACTGTGAGTAGGGCTCTCAGATCCCTTGGGTTTCTTTTCAGTATAGTCACCTTGCTAAGTGGCTTTGCTTTTTTTCCTCTTTTCAAAATTTTTATTGTTGATTTTTTCTGAGAAAGTACTCACAACCAAGAGACTAATAGCTCTTAAGAAAGAATCAAATAGTTGATTGAGGTGTTTTGGTTCAACCTCTCAGTTTTGGTCACTTTGGTTCTAATGGAAAACTTCCTCTCAAAGTTTCCGAACATGTAGCAGGCATGGGGAGGAGTATTTCTCCTCAATATTTACTTTTTGGTTATCCTGCTGTTGCTGTGACTGCTGATACTGGCCTGTTCTTACCTGTGGTTTATTATTACAAACCTATGATGAATTTATATGCAGATATTCTCCTTTGGGCCTTCTTCAGGTGTTGAAAACCTCCAGATCCCTCATTGTACTGTTTTTAAGTAGGCTGTAAAAGTGACGTTCCCTTTTGTTCTTTACCTGGACAGTCTGTGCTTCTCATCCTATTTTATCCATTGTCCTAAACAGAGTTGCTTGGCAGATGTATTCAGCAAGGATGTATCCAAAATGGAGACATTGCATTTGGTATGGCAGTCACATGTATGACTACTTGCATTTTGTGGTCAGAAAAGCTGTTCAGAAGTGAATCTGTAACTCTGCCCACATGTTTAAGGAGAATGGAGACATGATACACAGAGACGTGTGATGGATTATCTTCAGCAGATATTTTCAGGTGTTAGTACGCATCAAGCTGTGCATTAATCTACATCTTCAGTTTATCCTGAGAGCTGAAGTGAACATTTGTTTTCTGGTAATCTTCAAGCCTGACTGCTGCAGATATTTTTCTTTTGCTCTGGTTTCAGCCATCCAGCTCCATCACCAGCACCTTTTGAAATTCCTCCTGGGGTTTCTCCTTGGATTTCTATATCCAATTCAAATCTGTCATAGACTTTACTTCTTATCCCTCCAAGCCACTCTTAGTGCCTTTTCCATGTCTTCTGTGTCTGTTTCAGGGATTAGTTTTTGTTGATGTTCCTTGAGGATAACAAAGCCTTTACCATGCTATTCAAACACTTTTTGCACTCAATTAATTTCTCTTTGATCCAAATATATATTAGAAGGTAATTAAGTTTCACTGTTTGCTTTTTAATCCATTTCTGAGTTTCTCTGTATAGCAGTTGAAATTTACCCTTAACCTGAAAACAGCCTTCTTCCCTTCTTTTTTTTTTTTCCAGTGTTCCACACATTTTCAGTATTGAAATATTCTTAATTACAATTTCTGTAGAACAGGATTAGCGATAGAGTGACTTCAGATATGTAAGGTGACTGATAAATACAGGATAGAATATAAATTCACAGTTGGCTGTGCACTGTGTTGCACAGATATAATTTCCAAAAATATCTTCAGCATAATACATTATATTTATTATTCAAGTCAAGCGAATTGTATAAAAATCATGTTTTCTTCCTTGAAGAGGAATGGAATTTGCTGCTTTAGAGGTATGTTTAGATTGGGTCTCATTAGCTGTTCTTTATTACAAGAATTTTTTATCACTGTTTCTGTGATTTGTGTATGCTTGCTCTAATAAAAGCAAATATATGTAAGAGTAAGGAGTATAGCAAAGTTATTGGAATTGGAGCTCTAGTAACAGGATCCTTCCAGCATGATTTTCAGTAGAAAAGAATTACCAAGTGCTACCGCAGAAAGGCTGTTGGCTGGTGAAGGAGACATAAGCAAAACTATATTACAAAGAAAATAAGAGTAATTCCAGGGTATTTGGGTGGAAGAAAAATGCGATAAAGGTAGCAAACTATTTTATTATACATTCATTTTGAAATTTTGCTGCTCTTTATCCAAGAGGTATACACTCTTAGAGAACTGGGTTTCCAAATTTAAAAATTTTGCTGGAACTGGGAAAAAAAAAAAAAAAAAACAAAAAAAAACAAAACAAAAAAAAAAAAACTGCATAGTTTTGTTCTTTAAATATAAGTTAGTTTCTTGAATGTAAGTTAGAGGTTGTTACTTTTCAGAAATGGGTAGGAATACTTCAAGCTTTCCGGCTAAGGGGAAAAAAGAAAACTCTGAATAAAAAGTGAGAATGAAATATTTTGCTATTCATATCACTTTCTTGTATAACACAGCATGTATCATCATGTTGTAAAGTAATAAAAGAACAGCTTAGCTTCTAAACCTTGAAATGAAAATTTGCAATTTTACTTGAATGATATTGACAGTTGTTTCAGGACTGGCAATCTTAGTGCAAGAAATGAACTAAGAATACTGACGTAAACCACCAGAGAGGCCCTGAGTTTTGAAGAGAAAATGATAAGGCAATCACAGGCAGCTCCTCAGAAGCTAAAGCCATTTTAAATAGAAAGAGCTCAAAGGATTAATCTCTTATACTGAAATCCTGAAGTACAGTGGTAATAATTCTGGTATGCATGGTCATTAGAATAAGATTTCACAAGTAGCCAGAGGAAATAAATACGTTATGCATCATTTTTCAAAATTCTCTTTAGCTCTGAAAATCAGCCATGAACTGTAGAACAGGAACAATATTGAAACCCTAATGAATCTTGAAAATGTCTGTGTTTTCTCCTTTTTGGTTTGTGCTGTGTATTTGTAGGTGACAAAAATTAAGAGTTGCAAATAATGATAATGGCAATCACTGCTAAAGAAGATAGCAGTCATAACGTCATGTAACAGCTGGAGCTAGGTACTGGAAGAAGCTAAGGGGAAATGCTATCCAGAGACTGAATATCGTGAAATCACCGAATGATCTGAGTTGGAAGGGAGCTTAAAGATCATCTAGTTCCAACCCCCCTGCCCTGGGCAGAAGGATGAGCACTTACATCATTCAGTATGGGATGTAGGAGCTTCTCGATAGGTTGAGTTCTTTAAATCAAGGCAGGACGTCTTGCTAGAAGATATGCTGTAGCACTGGTACAATTCATTGGTCTTGATTGAGGCTTTACTGTGTGAAAATCTGCGTTCTGTGTGCAGAAATCAGAGGAGATGATCAAAAGAGTCCGTCTGGCCTTAAAACCTATGAACTATTTTCAGAGCTATTCCCATTTGAATTTCTTCTTATAATTTTTCTCTCTTGTCACTTGTATTACTTAAACTCTCTACAATACAGAAAATTACATTGTGTTGGTTTAGGTATGACTGTATATATATATAAATTCACTTCAGTACATATGCTTGGTCTTATGTAGAAATCAAATTTAAAAATCAAATTTAAAAGTACTTTTATTAAAGTGTTGCCAAGAACAATGATATTTTTTCCTTTGTGGCAAGAGAAAAAATGGTGGAGGAAGCTAATTTAACTTGCTCTGTCTAAAAATGAGCTTTCATATGTTTGTGTAGCTGAAGAAAGAGGGCAACTTCTGAATACCTTCTAGTCAAGCTAAGACCTAAACTGCTGTCTTTAAACGTATTCTGTCTTGAATAGAAACAGAAAAGTCAGGAAGTAGGCTCCTTCTATAGTTTGTCTCATGAGAAGTGGTGTGAATCTGGGCCTTCTCGATAGCAAAATGTAGCTCCGGCAATTTCTTCCTAGCTTTTAAATAATTAGCCAGGAGGAGTGTGAACATATGTGAGCAGTGAAGGAATAAATCACCACCACAGCAGCAGCTATGTCAGTTCTTCACAGTATTCCAACTTTCTGTCTGTTGCCCACTGCAGAATGGTGGAAAATATCTCCTTTCTTTCAATGCTGAGAGTTGGCACTATGCTCAAACCCAGTAAAATTAATTAGAAGATTATTATGGTAGAGAAATACCAGTCAGTTTTCACAGAATCACAGAATCACAGAATCACAGAATTTCTAGGTTGGAAGAGACCTCAAGATCATCGAGTCCAACCTCTAACCTAACACTAACAGTCCCCACTAAACCATATCCCTAAGCTCTACATCTAAACGTCTTTTAAAGACCTCCAGGGATGGTGACTCCACCACCTCCCTGGGCAGCCTGTTCCAGTGTCCAACAACCCTTTCAGTAAAGAAGTTCTTCCTAAGATCCAACCTAAAACTCCCCTGGCGCAACTTAAGCCCATTCCCCCTCGTCCTGTCACCAGGCACATGGGAGAACAGGCCAACCCCCACCTCACTACAGCCTCCTTTGAGGTATCTGTAGTACTAAGAAATGGTGGCACTAAGATACAACTGACTTCAGTAGACTTTGTTTTTGTCCATGGTGTTTTCCATAACACCGTTGCCTTTGGAGTAGTTTCAGTCATGCAGTGACCTATCAATATCTAACTTTGTTGAGACAAATTTTCAGTTGTGCTTTTTATGCTAGGTTGAAGCTTGAAGCTCACGTCATTTTCACCAGTCTCAAAACGTAACGGAAGCATTTGTGTTAATAAACCTTTGCTTGCATTCAAGTTCTCCCTTCCTGAAGGTGAAGAACTGTTCATCAGCACTCTGCATCTGGTTGCGCTTTTCAGTGTGCTCAACTCAAGCACGTCTGGAGAGGGGCTGAGGTGCCCTTGGCTCTGCTGGAAACATGATGTCACTGTCTCAACAAGATGCTGTAACGCCAGCGAAAGATCAATACTTTGATGAGGAGCTGCTGGCTCAAACCCACGGCAATATTTGATAAAGGACTGGTTGGAACACTTTCCAAAGCATTTCTCGTGGTGTGAAACTCCAGGGACCCGATTTGTCTCTCTGCCTTGGAAACTGAGTTGATTCATTTGTAAAAACATGTCTGCCAACCTCAGATAACAAGAAAAATTGCACCTTCTGTCCACGTGAGTCTTCAACCTTTCAGGTATTTCAATAGCATATTTGTGAAAGAAGTGCTTCAAATACAAATTAATTCAGCAGGGAAGGGAGGAAAAGATTTTAGCTTTTTTCCTGCTTCTGATACCAGACAAGCCCAGCACTGTATGACTGCACACCCCTGGAAGCTCCGCATGGCACAGAGTGCAAGGACTCGCAGCCTCCCAGGAGCTTCCCTACTAAAGAATTTTGTGCTCCGGTCCTTTCACTCAGTCCCAGCTGCCTTCCATGCCAGATTTCAGTGCCAGTGCTGTTGGCCGTGTCCGCCTCCATCTCCAGCTGGGACAGACCAGGACAGCCACGTGCCTGTGGGTCAATGCGTTGTGAAAGGCACGAGAATCAGATCTCCATTGAAACGAGCTCAGCTCTCCGCTGAGAAACAAGCCTAAGAAGAGATTAGAGTTGTTCAGAGCGCTAAAGCCACGTTGCTTTGGAAAATGTCATAATTAGTATACAACAATCAAGGATTATACGACTGGTGAGTGAAATGGATTTTCAGAAGGGCTGGGCAAACCATTAGACTGTTTCTGTCCTCTTCATGCCGTCAGATGGCTTTAGCAGAAGGACTGTGTGGATGTCCTGTCGTGCAGTATAAGCATCCTGTCATCTGATGGCAAAATATCACCTTGCAGCTTCATTTAATCCTCCTGCAGCTTCATTCAATCCTCCCGCAGCTTCACTCAACCCTGCTGTTGGCCTGAGTCCTAAATTACTCAACTTGAGGGTTTGGATGCCCACTGACAATTATTTTTGTGAAGGTGTTTTTTAGTTGAGGGAGAAAATAATGACTCCAGTAACCTCAAAAAATAAGGAACAGGGAAAAAGGAGGGTTTGGCATCATGTCCATCATTACCATCAGTTTCACGGTAATAAAAAAAAAAGTGTTTATAACTTTTGACTTTTAATGGTCTGTTTATACTCTAGTTGATGAAAACACAGTACCTAGTGCAGTTTTGAAGTAGTTTGAATTGTTTTAGTAGAAATTGCTTTTTGGTGTTATCACAGTATGCATATCTGCCTTGACAAGAGGCAAGCTTAACAGTATCAAATCACTTCTATCATATTTATTCAGGTCAAATTTATGCAAAAATGTTCCCTGGTTCATTCTTGTGTTCTGGGGTGCCAAAAAATAGAACTCATATCCATTCTAGCTTCACTGTTATATACCGCTACTGAAACATTGATTGCTGCATTTGAATTGTAAGATCTTCGGCATAATTGACATAAGTCCTGCTTCATCTTTTTTTCTTCAAACCTAAACAAAGCAGAACCTGCTTTCATATGGAAAAGATCAGGTCCTCTACATCTGGGATGCATTTGCAGCTTGAGTACCTACTTCACCTTAAAAGAATTGCTCAGTGTTTGTTTGCTCTTTTGTTTCTTCCAGCAGTGAAGCCGTATGATCTTTTCTTCTAGCGGAAGAAACAGGCAAGCAACTTTGTCAGTGCTGTTGTGAAAAGCCTTTCATAGCATTCATCAGCTCCTGTGAACTTCAGGGGAATTGTTCGTCCCTTTCATACTAAGGAAAAAAGATCAATATCTGAGAGACCTCTTAAAGGTGGAGAAGTCCTGGAGACACGAGCCAGCAATAGGCATCTTTGGCACCCTGAGTGTTTCTCCTTCCACACAGCCTTTTTTCCATTGCCACCTGCCCATCTGAACGGCATTGCTATAGATTTCTCCCTGGCAGGCACACCTCCATGGGCACATACACAGTGCCTGGAGGAAACTGAACCTAGGTGGTAGGGTTTCATGCTGCTCTAAGAAACACTGGTTCTTATTAACAGCTCACATACGGATCCCATGGTTTTTAAGGACTGGAAGCTTGACCAAAGACTTTTTTTTTTTTTCCTTTGGAATATTCTGATAACTTTTAAAGCATCCACAGGAGTAGTCTTGTGTGCTTTTAGAGGGATGATTCGGCTTCATGACTGGGTTATTTTCTGTTACAATTAGTCTACTTCATTTATCCTCTGTCATGTAATGAAATGAACTCATTGTAGCATCACTGTTTGTGTAAGTGGCTCTCACTGCTACTTCCTATGGGATCAATCTAAACAGACAAAAATAATAATTCCTTTTACTCTCCCTTGTATGAAAGCAGCATCAAAGCCCACTGTCTTGGTTTTAGTTTACTGTTGGCCAAGTATTGTACTTTCAGTGTGCAATGTCTCCTGTCAGAAGGAAGCACACAGGTCAGGAGGGTCTTCCCACCTGCAGAAGAGGACCCAGGGAGCGCCTTCCTTGTCACCAGTGTTTCTATCCATTTCACGAGAATAAATGGGGCTTTGTAGTTACAGATAATGCCTCTTCAAGAAAGAGCAAGTGTCTCCTGAGGTTGCTATTAATACCTCATTATGAGATTATAATAAGAGGTCTCCCTGGAGTCTGCCAGCAAAACAGCTGTTGGAGTATGAGTTGGTGCTGCTCAGCGCTCTGATGGCTTACTAATCTCATTCGTAAGGATCAAGCCAATTATCATTTTGCAGCATGTCCAGGTGTCAGTCAGCTGAAGATCACAGCATTCTGGCCTGATGTCTGAACCTGACTTGTTTTCATGTCAGCACGGTCACTGGGCAGTTCATGTGAGTCCGCATTTTTGGAACCTACCTACTTTGGCAGCAGCATAAGTGCATTAGGAGCTTATTATGTTTATTACAGTAACTGCAACATTGAGAGCTTTAAGATTATCTTGGAAAAAAAAGAATCCGTGAAAGGAGAAAGCTGGTCCTTCATGAAGTTTGAAAAGCATACCCTACTGAAAAGCACACCCTACTCCATCTGACATCCAGAAGTGTTGCACTTAGGTGTAGGTGGACAACGGAAAGAGGGATTTCTGCTTGAGATGACTAAAAGTTCTGTATGTTAGTTTATCTATGGCTAAGATTTTTGTCAGTTTGTATCTTCCCTGCACATGCTTTCTGGAAATTTAGCAAAAGAACCTTGATTTAAAAAAAGGATCCTTCCTAATTCCAGCGCTGTGATAGCTGTGCCCGTACAAACCATATAAAAGCTGCTGGAACGGCAGTAGCAAAGCCGGTGCCAAACACATTGGGCTGTTTACTTTCAAGATAAGCAGTGCTGCGGGGATCTTGGCATAGGGCCCCCACTATTTGAAAGCTGAGGAAATTCCCACTGGGCCTGAGACCAAACACTTCCTTGCAGCCGTTTGGTGGGCTTTTACCGCTGCGGTGTTTGAAAACGCTGATGGTTAGCAGCCTCTCACTGCTCAGGAATCCAGCTGAGCTGCTTCACAGAGTGCTCTTCAGCTTTCCTCGGCTACAAACACAATTCAGCCACTCCCAGCTGTGTTCTGCCCACTTATAGCAATGATTAATTTCTTTCCAGGACTTCAATATAAAAGTCATCTGCCCTGAGTGATGCGCAGCATTGCTGTTCCTTTTTGCTACATTTTTTTAATATCAAGGCAGGGGATGCTTGTTTTCTCACATTAGAATTTTCACAAATATTGTGTCTTCCCATTTCTGGTCTCGTGGCCCTACAGAAGTGGGCTGAAAACAAATCCGTAGCTGAAAATTGCATTTTGTATGGAAGGGGAAGCTTTTAATCTCTTTATACAGGAGATACTACGTATTGATTCATGCATAATTGCTTAATACCTAGTAATAAAAAGCTGTTTGTAAAGCCTGAGTACAAACTGCTTTCCAACCTGATTATTCATTTTTCATCAGTTTGTTGTTTCTAATATTGTTTATTCTAGGCCAGGCTCAGGGCATTGTAGGGACTAACACACGATAATGGCAGTAAAAGGTATAAGAGTTGATAGTAGATTGCAAATTTGGTAGGACTGGTGGTTTCTGCATTTGTCCAAAATTAATGTGGGTGTCAAAGGTAGCACCCCCTGGTTTCTCTTGGCAGTTACACTGCTGCAGTTTAGACTAGTGCTTAACCATATTCAGAGGCCAACTGCACCACAGCTTGAGGAATTAAATAATATGATGATTAAAAATATTCATGTAAAACATCCTGAAATATTGTAAGAAGATGAAGAAAGTTTCTGCAATTGGAACATGTTCTGACGAGCCATGGAAATATTCTTAACGTTGCATCATTTTGCATCTGCAAGAAAAAAAAATCTGATGAACATCCATTGATCTGACGAAGGCTTTTGGCTACTCAGATACGGGCTGGATTTTGGAGCATGATGGAAGGACCTGACTGCTTGAGATAGCAGCCCTCAGATGCCAGAAAGGTCAATAGAATTCCGAGCCAACCAAAATGAACCAAAATGAACAGTAACAAATGGGGTGAGTGCATCTTAGGGACTGCATTGTTTGTGCTATTCTGTGCATTTTTGCTAGGCAGTGCACTGAAACAATCAATAGCATTTATTTCTGAACTATTCCAGTCTACAAAAATTAAAAAAAAAAAAAAAATCATGTAGGATTTGATTATGCACTAATAGCCTCCTGTAAACAAGATATTTAGTTTGTAGGATGTTTTTCTGCTTTTACTATCAGCTTTCAAATATTGATGACTCCAAGGACAATAAAAGATCATGTGCTAAAGTAGAAAATAAATTATGTCTTTCAAATTCATTGGTAGACATAAACGTGAAATTTGATGTGCTTATGGGGTTTAATTACTGTATCAGTGTAAAAGTAGCTTCCTGACCAAATTAAAGTGACACAGCACTACTGCTCTTACTCCTGTAGGAGTCAAAGCTTTTAAATAAAAAACACATCCACCCATGGATTTCCACTCATGGAAAATTGCCATGAGAGGATTCTGTGTGCCTGCTCTTAATGTAATGGTACATGTATTAAACCTCTGTATGGACTCTTTCTGCTTTTAGTCAGGTTGGCTAAATGCTTATTGTTCCCAAAGCACTGAGTGGTAGGCGTGGTTCGGATAGACGATGCGTAAGAGCCCAAGCAATTTTAATAGCGGGAGCTGGAACATGTGAAAAGGAGGATGGATGATATGATCATACTTCAGAGATACCCTGGGAGCACTCCTGGCTGAATGCACCCTGCCATCTGATGCTCCTGGTTCGTGGGCACAGGTGTCAGTGTGTTAGCCCCTAGCCCTTGCAGCAGCAGCTTCCTTGACTCTGAGATCATGATAATGATGAAAAATACTGTGATTTCACAGAATTGCTGCTTCATTGCTGTCCATTAAAACAGATACCTGTCCAATAAAAATAGACGTGAAAAGAATCAGAGTTTCTATGTGATTTATACAAGGTGCTGGAGAAGAGTATTTGTAAATATTTATGGTACAAGTGGATAAATAAGCAGAAGGGTTTTGTATTATAGGTGGGTCAGGGGAAGAACAAATCATGAGGTAAGTTACACAGCCAAATACTGATGCTACAGAGGGTGTCTCTGTAGATTCACTCCCAGATGGTTGAATGCAAGATTTACTTAGGCATGATAATAGCTTCACCATTGTAAAAGTATTAAAAAAAAAAAAAAAAAAAGAATATTTCTATTAGGTGTTAAAGTTTTCTACACTAGCTGCTGTCTCTTGACAGCACTGAGATACATCTATATCTACATCAGTTTAAGGCCATTATAATTCAGCCATCATTTTGCTTGAAACCTGTTTGGTTTGTGGGGTCGTGGTTTTTTTGTTTGTTTGTTTGTTTGTTTTTGTTTGTTTGTTTGTTTGTTTTTAAATGTTTTTACTGTAGCAGGAACTTGAAACATAGTCATGAAACCAGGTAAAGGCCATCAACTCTGAGTTGCTCTAACGCCTTTGATACAAAGGAGGTATCTTTTGCCAGATGCCCAGGAAGATTTGAAGCCTGGAAATTCGTTTGAAGTTCAAAGGCCAGTAAAGACGGGAGAGTTGTTTTTTTTTTGTTTGTTTGTTCATTTCGTTTAAAGATAATGCTTTCTAAGTGGCCGAAGCTATTTCACCAAGCAGTGAAGATGATAAAACTATAAAAGCAGTCTGTCCTGATGACCCTGGGCCAGATCTAAGGTTTCTAGTTACAGTGTAACCAGGAATACATTAGCAATTTGGATCACAGCAGTAATTCAGTTTTGAAGAAAATCCCTTGATTGTCTCCATTTGCTGTGTTTCAGTTCAGTTCTGAGGACAGCTGTGGTTCCCATGAAGCAGATTCTGTTTGGAAGGAAACTAAACCAGAAATGTTGATCCAAAAGGGCTGCAGTGGTCTTCAGGGGCAATAGATAGGTTTCTTACTTATTTGTGGACTCTGCCACCAAAAGGTCTTCCAGTTTGTGTCTGTCGCTTTACACTGAGCATTCAGCCACCTATGTAGTGGAGAAATTTGGTGCAGGAAACTGGCTGACATCTAAACCAGGGTCAGTCTCCTGAGTCTCACAGACGGGAGATGTAAGGAGCCTTAGCATTATTCACTGTAATCTACAGATTGCACTTTCAGCAGGAAGAAAGTGTCTAAATGATTAGAAGTTCCCATATTTAGGACATTATTCCCAGTATTTATGTGACAAAACTTTGAGGTCTCCCTGTTTAAGACTTGTCAAACATGAGGAATGGCATTCATTTGCTTAAATCTTGGCAATTGGTTCTATTTTAAATGTTGTAGTGTATCCACTCTAGCTTCCAGCTGCTGCTTCAGAAGATGTGGGTCTTTTCTGAGGTCCTGTGTCATGTCTACCTGTCCCACACAGACATCCTGGCTACCTAAAGGCCTCTTGACTGGCATTAGACACTTTGTTTTTGGCAAATGGTACACAATCAGATTCACCACCCACATGTGAAGAAAAGAAAAAAAAAATCAAACAAAAAACTAGAGTTTTGAACAATGAACTCCGAGTATGCCGTGTATCCAAACAATGCATTTTAGTGTCTGTCCAGAAAGTGGGGCAGGGATGGGCAGTGACGGGGAGGACTTTTAAGTTTGCTTTACCCGCAGGTGTTTATACCTGTCCAAAGAGCAAGTTACTTATTCATATACCTGAAACCAATTATAGGAGGCAATACTTTCTGTGAAAGCAAGCATATACCATACTCACTGTACAGCAAAATAGAATACCAGTACAAAGAATACTAGAAAGATTTTTAGGATTAGCAAATTCAGTCTCTAAAGAAGTCTAACTGCATTATACCTTAACTACTGTGATGTGTAAAGCAGTGGTTGAGGTGTTACCATCGTTATCACCCAGTGAGTTTGGAAGCTCAGGTAAATGTTTTTTCACCATGCACACACATACACTTTGTACTCATAATTGTTCTCAGTGAGGGAAAGAAAGTAATGTCTTTCTTCAGTTTTACTTTGTCATTAGTCATGTTGCTTTTTATCTGATAGTTTTTGGAGAGACGTGTTGGCATCGATTCAGTTACGCAGGAGCAGTTTGTATTTTCTAACACAACTTGAAGCTATGTTGCTGTTGCCGTTGCAATGCGTGCTTCTCCTGGGTGCTGTTAGAGCTGCACACAATATTGCTTGTCTACTGAAACGGTGCATGAGTGTGGTGTTTTTGTGCTGGGGAAAAAAGGGAAAATGTAGTTTTTTACCTCCTACTCTTGTCCTGTTTATAGTTGGGCACTGTCAGCTTCTGCTAAGCCTACAGTTGAGTTTCTGGCTTGTACTGAGTAAGTCCACAGAGCACTTCTCTATTCCTCTTTCCCCACTTTATGTTCTATCCTGTGGTGTTTCAAAACGCTTCCTTCCAAAGCCAGATTGATTTGTGATGTTGAGATTATCAACCATATGGTATAGCGGGTAAGTCGCACATGTTTTCTCAGTAGCCAGTGGTTGCTGGCTGTGAAAGACATACATAGCATTACATTAGTTTCTGTCCTAGGAATTCTAGTCACGGTCTCAAAATTTGCTAAAAACAGCAAGAGGATGAAATGTTGTACAAGTCCATTTCAGACTGAATATTTATTTCATCACAATACTTCTCCGGTTTCTATTACAGTTGCTGTTTTGGCTCTTCATTTTACACCCATCCAATTGTGGAAGTTTCTCACAGCTTAATCTACTATGAATGTATTATTAGTTCAAGGCTCGTTATTACATTTCCTTTTCTAATCAAGGGAAAGAATCTGTTATTAACAATGTAATCTCTTTTCCTGATGGCTTGTTCTTATAGATACAACCATAAAAGCAATTGGCTTGAATGGTTCCTTTGCACTCAGGTTCTTTTTCAAAACACAGATTACTTCTAATTGTCATTTCTTATCTACAGTGATTTAGAATTATGTCTTTGAGTCATGATTTCTGCAAAACTATCCGCATTAAACAGTCTGGAGATAGTTTGGATATGATTGATTTTTCAAAGCTTTGCAGTGAAATTTGATTCATAGTTCTGACTAAACGAGCTGGTTGAACAAAACCCTGTGCAATCATTTGAAAATGTATCACTTTCTTCAAAATTTCTATAAATTATATTTAGAATGACATGTAGACTAGTCAGCTCTAAAAATGTTTCCTCTAAGATGGCGTGCTTCAAATTAATTTGTCAGCCATTTGTCAGGCAAGACAAGCAGATTACAAATGTTTACCAGGTTACTCCTCAATTTTTGAATTTTCTTTTCAACATATTCCAAATTATCCCCAGCATGATTGCTTCCCTTTGAACAAGAATGAAGTCAGCTACAGCAAAGTTCCTTAATTATATTTGTTTGCTAGAATTAAATATTTAACTTCAGTTATGAGAAGATCCTCTTTGTTCTCTGTTGCCCTCATTTCTGGGTAGCTGTGTCTGATTTCATATTCTGTTCTTTCCATCTTATTTTGATACCAGAATATTAGAAAGAGAAAAATCCATTTCAAGTCCACATGCCTGCTGAGATGTCAAAAGGCATAGTGCAGAAATAGCTCTGCTTTGCAGATTTTATGCAAAGTATTGGCAAGTATCTGCGTTCCACGATCACTGATTCAGACAACTTCATACCAGCTGTCATCATCTTTGCTTCGGTATTCAGCTGAAAAACAATCAAAGTGAAAATTACTCTATTCAAACAAACTGTTCCAATCTATCTTTGATCTGATCATTCAGAATCTCAGTATTTGAAAGAAAATTTCAGTTGCATTTCTAAGCATTTTCTTCAAGTTTATATTGTATTCTTTTAAGATAGTACTAACCATGGAAAGTAACATCATTAATTAAATCACGTGGATTAAGTCAAACCTATATCCAGGAGACTATGCATTAGCATTTGAAGATACTAAAAAATAATTAAGAAAAACAACAACTCCCTTCTTCTACAAAAAAAAAAAAAAAAAAAACTCACTTCTTCTACCTTAAAGTCACTTCACTATATGTTTCTCCATCTTAAATAGAAAGTAGTCTTACTTTAGTTTATGAAGGCCACACTCTCTGGTGTAAGCCTGACATGGATTACAGCTGATATGGATTAGAGCCCTGCCTACCAAAGCAGAGCATCAAAGAAGTACTCTGGAAATAGGCTTTTCTTGAGAGAATCAAGGAATACAAGTTAAAATAGCTCAACCCAGGGGTATAAAAATGAGGATAGGAGAAAAGGCGTTGCTTTGGTGATAGCAGGATTTTTTATATGAACAGTTCTTTCATCCTGAAGCTCTTCTAATGCATAGATTGGAGCCCACTCTTGGAATTTGCCAAGTGTCACGACACTGGCACACACATGTCCTGTAAATACCCCAGCAAGGTTATAAACCTTCAAAAAATCTTATTTTTCATATACTCAGAGTTTGTATGTGTGGTAGAGGTTACTACTGAACTTGATATGTAGTTTGATAATACCTGAACTATGAAATATTGTCTGCCCACACAGAGTTACTGTCTCTTTGAGCTCTTCTTTTGCTTTTTTTACAAAACTGCACACAGGCATGCTCCAGGCAAATTCTACCTGGGCCTAGTAAAGAGCAGCTTTGAGGGACTGGAGACATCTGCAAGACATAGTTTTCAGATAGAAGCATGCTATTTTATTAGAAAAATTGATAAAATTGAGTGGTAGACAGAAGAAAGAAACATTTGAATATTGCCAGCATTTTTTCAGTTCTGTTTCTTCAGTTACCCTTGCCTATAAGCACTGCAAGGAAAATCTACTTGTAATTTCATTGCTTCTTAAAGGATGATGTTGGACATAAGGGGGGTTTCACAGCTCCTGAGGGAGTCCAATTGAGGCTAATGATTAAAATAGGGACAAGGAGGTAATCAAAAAAATACAGGTAGTAAAATACTTCTGTGTATATGTCTAGGTGGGAGACACAGCTATAAGAGCTTGAAACAAACCATGTTTAGTATTTTTCACAATGACAGGTAGTTTATACAGAGAATATGGAGATAGATTGGAGCTTTGGAAGAAAGGAAAGAATTTGTAAATTTCCATGGTTCAGGAATAGTACGTGACATTTCCCTTCATGAGAAAAATTATCTTCTGGATCCATTCCCTCCCGTGTATCAACAACTTTCTCTCAATTACCTTTTAGTTTGAGTGAATAAAGGCTGCAATCATCCTTTCTGACAAGCCTTTAAGACTGCTTTTTCAAGATCATTTTCAACAGTAATTTAAACTTATGATATAAGCATAGAAGTGCTTGAAAATAGCTCAGGTATTTTTCCAGAGAAAGTGATGTCATTCTTTGGAACAGTGGTAAGAATATTCCACTCACTCCTTAGTATTTGTTTGCTGATGAGTTGAAAGGGAATTAGACCATTACCCAGTATTTTGATGTTCAAAATGAATTATTTTCCTGTCCTCTACTGCCTTTGTCTGTTAGTTTCCATTTTCTGAAAGTATTCCAATAGCCAAATGTGGCCTCTGAGTGTATGGGTGTTCTGTTGGGACTTGCATTGTGTACTTGAGAACAGAATTTGATTCAGGTGTAAGTACTTCAATCTTCCTGAGGAGATGCACTGAGATATTAAAAAAAAAAAAAAAAAAAAAAAAAAAAAAAAAGATAATTCCCAAGCAGCTATCTAGAAACTTTCTTAGGGTATTCTTTCTATGGAAGGAAAGAAATATTTTATAGTTATCAATGTGTTCCTGGTAAAAAACTGTGCTTCCCTCTTGCTTCCAGCACAGAACTGAGTAGATTGATAAAAATATGATCACTGGTGCACTTATGTGGCCGTTATCCAGCTTTCACCCTAGTTACAATAGTTTATATATATACTTTTTTCACTTTAGACCTTCCATTGTCTTAGATAAGATGTCAAACACAGTACCTTCTATTTCTGCCAAGGTATTACAAAGGGCATGCTTTGTAGTCCCTTGTGGAAAAAATTAGTTGCAAGGTCCTTAATAAGTAAACCTCCAAAAGAGTTGGAAGAAAGCCAGATTACTGTTTTGCAACTTAGCTCGAGTTCGTAATGATTTAAATCAATGTTTTGTTAATGCAGGTCACACTGAAGAGCACCTGTCTGCTCTTGTTGATTAGAAAGATGTACCTGGTTAGAAGACTTCCTTAATTGATTGCCTATATTATCATGTAATGATCCTCTTCAGTACAACATAAAGTTGCTTGGAGTAAGAACTTTTTATAGAGATAAACGACCTATTATAAAATCAGACACTGGGGAGAGAAAGGCAGCTTTAAAAGTTATGTTGTTTGCTGTACATATAAAATAAATGGGTCATAGAGTCTGTATAAACCTGGTAAGTTACCTTGTAAGTTACCTTGTGTCACCTTCCTGCATTTTTTCCACTGACATTGTGAATGGTGCTTGCTATGCAAGGTATGATTGTTCCTGAGTTAACTGCAGCCCTTCCTGTGGCCTCTACAGACCTGCGAACAAAGTGAGGTCATTTGCAACCATACTATTTCTCAGGGTGGAACCCTGTCATCAGCTGTCTTCAGAGCAAGATTTTAGGCTATAAATCCTGCAGTTTACTGGCATCACTGCATCTGCTCTTCTGTCCCAGTGGTAATTGTAGGCTTATATAATAAGCAGCAAAACAATAATTGACACATGCATGCTTCAGCCCACAAAGTCAGTAGAAGTTCTTTCTCTATTCTAGTCAGAAAAGGAAATCATAAAATGCTAAAACTGAATGAAAAACAAAACAAAACAACCAAACAAACAAAACAACAACAACAACAACAACAACAACAACAACAACAACAACAACAAAACATTGTGTTGCCTTGTAGTTGAGCATTACTTTTGAAGGGCAAAAGCAAACGTTGATGTTCAGGGAACTATCAGAGAGTGCCAGAGCATAGCAAACACGGTGCTGTTAAGAGTTCCCGCTCAACATCCCTGTAGCAGTGCAGAGGGAACCCAAACCATGGACCAAAGCACCATTATGCTAAAATGGTGTACAAGCAAGAAATAAGGGACTTTTCCTTATCTAAACAAATAAGGAATGTGGATGGGGAGTGCTGGAGGGCCTGCCAGTGATGCTAACACACCCTTATAGACTTTAAAGAGAGCTGAGAATATTTTATCAATTCTGTGTTTTACAATTGAAGGCTTTAGCATTAGCTAACCCCAAAATGGTAAGCAAGTTGGTAAGAACTAAAAGAAATAATCATAGGCAAGAATTGTAAAAACAATAAACTTTTTACCTCTTCAGCTAGCATGGGTCACAGTGTAAGAATATTGATTCAGGTGATTGTAGACTATAAAAGATTAGATTTAATTTGCTCAGTGTTAAAATTAGAAATAAGTACCCCTGCATAATATTTTAAATAAGCAGCATTATATGAATGATCCGTTAGTTCCTGGTGTGTGTCTGAGGAGGTCAACACTGAAAGAGGCTCTGTTGCATTGTATTAGCACTAGACTGTGGTTTTCACATTGCTGTTGTGGCTTGTAGAAATGGGCACAAATAATGGGAATGAAGCTAGCTAGATAGGGTACTATCCAAAACAAAAAGACTGTTCCTGGCCCAGGGATATTACAATCCAGGTGTAGGAGAAATGGTAACAGCTGATGTAGCTGGCACAATGCGAAGAGCCAGTGGGACGTTAATGGCTGCTAACCAGTGGATTTGGCTGACTAATGCTCACAACAGACTTTCACAACAAGTGAGCTTTAATTTAAGCCTCAGCATAAAGAACTTTACAGGTGTTTGGGTGTTTGTGGGGGGATGGATTCCAAAATGTAAAGGACAATACAGTTGATACAAACAGAATGGAAGAGGGTGGGATAGCTTGGTATCTTACAAAAATAAAGTTGGCAACATCATGTTTTTCAAGGTCAGAGCAAAGGATGTTGCAACAATCAAGATACAAGATGACAAGCAGACATGAAACACATACTTGTTCAAGACTATCCCAAACACATAATTTGGATGACAATGACTAGTTCTTTTGTTTTCAGGAAATGAAATGAGAGTACATCACAAGGTTCAAAGCAGAGTTCAAGTGCTCTTGCTCAAGCTCAAGCTTTTTAGACCCGGGCTGGCTCTGAGCAAAGCCAGCTGGAGCATCTCTGCGTCATCCTTTGTGAAGCAGAGCACTGGCCCAAACAAGAACACACCAGTGAATTTTTTCTCTAAAGTCTGTGGAAAATATTCAGAATCAGGTCTGGAGTAAGGTCAGAGGCAAAAAAACTGCCTGTCACTCTGGCCAGTATTTTGAGTAGGATGCTGATGCTTACAGTGATGAGGTTCAATGACACCGTGGAGGACTTGAAGGGCAGCAAAGGCTCAGGAGTTTAATCCTATTGAATTATTGCCAACAACAGGCCGGTTATTGGCAGGGCTAGGAGCCATGTCCTGTGAGGAGCAGCTGAGGACACGGGGTTTGTCAGGCCGGGGGGAAAGGAGGTCGAGGGGTGACCGCATGGCTCTCAAACATCCCGAGGAAGGGAGGTGGAGATGGTGCTGCTTGTCTTTTGTCCCTGGTGTTTCGTGACAGGGCACATTGCATGGCTCAGAGCTGCATCAGGGGAGGGTCAGACTTGACATTGGGAAAAACCTCCTTTTTAAGAGGTTTGTTTAGGTGCTTGAACAGGCTTCCTAGAGAGGTCATCGATGTGTCATGCGTCAGTGTTCAAGAGGATAATGCTCTTAATGATAGGTTTTAACTTTGGGACGGCCCTGAAGCGGTCTGGGAGTTGGGCTTGATGATCTCTGTACATTATAACAGCACGACTCGGTTCCAGCACGCTCCACTCAACCCTGAAGTAAAACACAAACTCCATGCACAGAGAGGAAGGCAGGGCTATCCTGAGAGCTCCGGCGCCTTCTCCAAGCACACATTTTCACTTTCACTTCGAGCAGCGCTCCATCCCCGCTCGGAACGAGCACACGGCGCAGACCAGCAGCACGACCCACGAGCTTTATTGCGCAAAAAAAACCAAAAACCATTCCCCTACAGCCGCTGCCGGGGCCTCGGCGTCCAGGCCTGGGTGCCGGGGCCCGGCCACCGGGGCCCTTCCTCCGCCCCGCCCCGCGCTCGGAGGCCGGCCCGGCGGCTCTGTCGTCGGCGCTGACGCCTCGCCCCGCCTCGGGGCCGGGTAGCGGCGGCCGAGGGGCGCCGTTAGCTGCCGGGCTTCGCCCCGCGGCCGGCCGCCGCCCGCTCCGCAGCGGGCCGCGCCGGGCCCCCGCAGCTCTCGGCTCTTCCCTCCATGGAGCGGCAGCTGCCGGCCGGCCGGCCGCCCCGCCTGGTGTCCTCGCTGGGGCTGGGGCAGCGCTGCTCGGAGGTCACCTTAGACCAGGAGCGGGGGCTGCTGGCCTGGCGCCACCCGCGGCGGGGCGGAGGTGAGCGGGGAGCGGAGCGGGGCGGGGCGGGAGGGCCGCGGGGCACCTGCCGGGCTGCAGCCAGGGTGGCGAGGGCTGCGTCGTGCCGAGCCCCTTCGCTTCGTGAAGGGGAAAGGCGGCCGGGCAGCGCGGCCCCGTGTCCTCAGAGGCAGTGTCTGGGGGTCAGAGTCCGCCCTGGAGCGCTCGGGGAGCAGCGCGGGGCCGAGCCGGGCTCTTTGTGCCCTCCCGGCTCGCTGAGCCCGGCGCCGTACACGTGGGTGCTGCCGGCTCTGCGGAGGGGACAAGCAGAGAACGGGCTTGGGGTAACAAAGGGAGAAAAGCCGGCCCTGTGGCTGGGTGAGGAAACCAGTTCAGTGTCAGCCCATTGTTCCCTGGTGCTGTGGCAGCACGGCGGCTTCAGGTTGTACCTGCATCAGAGTACAACACCGTGCACTTACAGAACTTTAAAAGTGACTTTTTTCACCTACGTGACTTAGTTACAGCTTAAAAAAAAACTTTCAGCCTGAAACAGTGTTTCAGGTATTTTTGTCTTTTCCAAATTAGTTATTTCTGAAGCAACTCCCTTTCAAAAGGGCTTCGTGGAAACTTCCAAAGAAAGTTTAACTTTTCTGAGTTCCTGTTTGGGAAATTTTTATTGCAGGCTCATAGCTTGTAATGCGGTAACAAAGCTGTCTGTAGTTCCCCGTTTGTGCAGTTTGAACAGTGCTGATTTACAAAACTGCAACTGGGAGAGGTGACTGCCAAAATGCCTGAGAAAATTTCAAGATGACTTCTGAAAATGTCTTTGCATGAAGTAGATCAAGCTTCCTGCTCTCTATTTCCTTTATCAGATTCTTTAACCTTGTGGTTTTTATATACTTATTATTCCCAATAGTCTTATAGCCCTGCTAGCATGATAAGTGTATATGTGAAAATGTTTCATGTCCTTCTCTTCGCAGTAGCTGCTATAGAGTGGAAAACCGGAGTCATCTTCATTTTAGAGGTGGAGGAACTGAGACAGACAGAGAGAGGAACTAAGTGAATGATAGAAAGGTTAACTAGAAGTTTATCATAAGTTAAATGTAGATGTCTCCAGTTCCTGGGAAGTTCACAGACTTAGACAGTAAAATAGTTCTTCCCTTCTTAGTATGTGCTTAAGTATTTTCCTGCTTTTTTTTTTTTTGCTTTTTTTTCTGTCATAATATCTTCTTGACTTCAGGCTTTTTGGAAAAAGATGGGACAAAGAGGAGGACTTAGAAAGAATTGTATGAATTTGATGTTGCACTCTACATGACTGAGAATCAGTCCCGTTTTAAATGTATCTCTTATTCGTGATAACTTAAAAACACTTTTGTTATTGTCCCCTTCCTGTTGTGTGTACACAATTTGACGTACTCTAGCATTTGTTCAGCAGTACTGCTGAAAAAGGTAATTTGAAACTTACTTGAGATGTGCCACGAAATGAACTCAAAACTTTGCAGACAAATTAGTGTTTTGTTTTTTTTTAATCTGCTGAGTTTCATGGAATAAAATGCCTGTAGAGGAAGATATCTGGATTTTGAATGCAATATACAACGTTTCAAAGCCTTCTGGGGACAATTGGTCCCACAAGGTAAAGTAGCCCCTGCTATGGAGAGAATTCTGTTGAATTGTGTAAAATCATTCTAAAAATCCTTTCTGAAGTTACTGGTTGCCTTACAGGCCTAAAGCAAGCTCAGTGGCAGCTCCACTCCACGGTATGGTAACTTCCCTCAGACCATGAATGAATGCCACAAAATCCCACTAGCTCTATTATTAGTCCTCTGAGGTTTACAAGTGCTTATAAACAAGTTCTCCTGATTTATTGCTGGTGGACCAAACCAAGTATGAGCCTGTCCTGAAGCCAGCTCCAATGTGGATGTCGGAATGCTGGGAGTAGTAGAAGGAGAGTGGGACATAATAATAAACAAGGCTCTTTTTGAGCTGGTTTCTGAAGCAGTACTCAGTTGGAGATTCCTTAAGTGGCAAGCCTGGTTACTGAGTGCAGTTGCTGTCCTGTAACACAGCTATTTACAAGATTTTGGAAAATGATATAGATTGAGAAGAGAAAAGGGAGAGTGGGAGAAGAAATAGAAATGCTTAAGTGTTCTGAAAGCACAGCTATAATTTATGTAGAGAACAATACAATAAATGAAGTAGTCTAAAAGCCCTGATTAATTCATGTGTTTCCCGAGCTTGCACTTTAGTATCATCGGTTCTATATTTCTGCTGCCTTCCTGTCTTTCAGCTTTTTAAAGACCTGGGATGGCTCATTGTGTTCTCTGCAATTATTTTGGAAACATGAGCAATGTACATGACGGTATATAAATAAGCTTTATAATATGGAAGATGGTTAGTTAGAAGCATATAATTTCAGAGGTGTAGCTTGACCAAGATTGATATCTTTCATCCATTTAGCCTTTGACTACGTGACTGCTTTACAGTATGCCTAAATACAGACTTAATTATGCAGTATAGGCATACTTTATTTTTTTTCTTCTTGTTGAATAGGTAGTTATTGCACTGAAACAGTCTTCTTTAAACAGAACAACTCAGAGCTGCTTATATTTTGAGTGTTTATTGCTCATTTGCATTTAACTGCTTGAGTTAAAATGATTCAGCATATATTTTGTCAAGCTTTTCAGACTTTCACAGATAAGGAACTAGAACTGTAGTTAGACGTACTGTAGAAGTACTGAAGTACTTACCTCTTCGTTATTGCATCCAAATTCAGGAACAGATGAGAAACAATAGAGACTTTGTTCTGTTGTCTAGGAAGATGTGGTTTCGTAGAATATGGGGAGATCGTGCGGTTTTCCATCTTTGCACAACAATATAATTTTTTTGTTTGTTTTGAAAAAAACATTGTCAAGATGTCTTTTGTGAAGAAATAAAATAATTCTGCTGAATCAATACTTAATGCTGTCACTGAGAAGATAAAAACATAGCATGCTTGTTCAAGCCATGGTATGTTTTTAAAACTAACTCCTAAGTAATGTTTACTTTCCTTCCTCCTGTTAGGCCTTGTTTAACAGTATCATATTTTCAAGTGCTGAGGTTCCCATTTCCTGTTCTTTGGTTAGACTCATTTGAACTTAGAATGAAAAGGTTTTTCTTCATGTGTTTCTCAGTTACTTCTAGCTATACACCTTTTCTTCCTAGACATGTCTTTGTCTTCAAGCTTGTTAAAGAGCTTTCTTTTTCAACTTTGGAACACTAGTACATAAGACGTAGTTGGAAATCATAAGTAGCTTATGCAAAGCTGTGGTGATTAATTATTTTATATTGTTTTATTATTTCCTCATGTTGATGCCACAATTTGTGGGGTGTTGTTTTTTTTGTGTTGTTTTTTTTTTTCTTTTTTCAAGTAACACAGTTAAAAAGTGGCGTACTAAATTTTGTAGTTTATCTATTGTATATATATACTTTAATGATTTAAGTCTTGGCTAGTTCTAAGGTAGTGTAAACAGAATAAGATTCATTAGTCATTTTTCTATTTTTTATTTGTGAAGTACAGGAAGGAAAGGGATGATCAAAGTCGGCATTGGACTGTGTACCTTCCCTTACTGTGTGCTCTTAACCTTTCTTTCTTTTTTCCTTCAGAATCCTCCCTTGGCCCATTTTTTTTTTCAGCATTTTTCCCAAAAGAACAGCTCGAGGAAGCCTCAATACTAGTGTTAACCAGACTGATGCCATTCTGATGATGTGGATTCTAGAGAATGCTCAGTTTGATAAACACAGTACAGAAACAACAGAGGTGGGCTTACTTGGAAACTAGGTCTGTTCAGCACCTGTAGTGCGTTGATACATCCTTAGTCAAAGTCATCTTTCCTCAGTTGTTCCCAGCTGGCAGTAGGCATGTAAGGAAATCTGAACCATGTTTATTTCTTGGCAGTTTCACTGACTGAGCTGGTAGGATGTGGAGAATAACAGGCCTGACAGTCATTGTTTCTTTTCAGTCATTGTTTATATGTATATACACAGGCGCGCATGCATGACTGTATTTTGTGAGATTGCGGCCTTCAGCTTTTTCAGTGACTTTTCCAGTTTTGAATTAAATCACTTTGAATTAAATCACAACTCCCTTTTTTTGTTTCCTCATCTTTTTTTGTTATTTTTTAAGGATGTGAATTCTATGTAATTATGCTCTCCATCCCTATGCAGCATCTTCACATATTCTGATCTTTATTTGACACAACTTTTTCTAGTGTATTATCAATGTAATGCAATTTACCTTCTGATGGAAAACTTTATTTTTCTTGTTTTCTGGCTTTTAGGTGAAAGGAAAGCTTAAACTTGGGATAAGATAACTTACTATTCATGCTGTCTTTCTGTAACAGTAAATAACATTAAATTAGTCTTCAAAGTGACTAAAAAAATACTCTTTCTTTTTAGTCATTAATATTTTTAAGTTAAAATAGTAGGCTTATTATAAAATTAATTCTGAAAGCCGGCGTATTCACGGGGCTGATTACTTCGTAATAAACTAAATATTATACTCGCAGACATTTGGTGGGTGTTCTTTTTTGCATGCTGAAACACTAAGCTAACGTTTTAGAGAGAATTTGACCGGTAGGATACGTGGTTGGCTGTAGTGAATGAATAAATCTTGACTTGGGTTCTGAACGACTTTGCTTGTAAACTCAGGAAGCGTTCTGGGGGAGTGACAGACAGAGATGACGCACTAAAACCCCATTCTAACAGTCAAAAACACACTACAACTTTCAGTTCCTATTTTCACAAAGCAAACCTAGTCAGAATGTTTACCTTACAGTTTTGTGGTTTTTTTTTTCTCCACTTGTTTAACGTGGGGAGAAGTAGTATGCATCTAACACAGTATTTTGCTGATGTGAGTTTGCACTTCAAAAGAAGAATGTTCAGACTCTGAGAGCACTGAGCAAGGAGCAATGAGTGGCACAGACAGTGTGGTGGGAAGATGGTTGTCTGCCTGTTGTAGTCTGTTTGGCCAACGGGGCCAGTTGTGCCTTGGGGTGCACCAGGCCCAGTACTGCCAGCTGGGCGAGGGAAGGGATTGTCCTGCTCTGTGCTGTGCTGTTCAGCCTCACCTCCAGCACTGTGCGCAGTTCTGGGTGCCACAGTATAAGAAATTATCTCTAAAACTATTAGAGAGTGTCCAGAGGAAGGCTATGAAAATGGTGAAGTGCCTACAGGGCAAGATGCATGAGGATGGCTGAGGTCCCTGGGTTTGCTCAGCCCCGAGCAGAGCAGGCTGAGGGGAGGCCTCATGGCGGCCTGCAGCTCCCTCACGAGGGGAGCGGAGGGGCAGGCGCTGAGCTCTGCTCTCTGGGGACAGCGACAGGACCCGAGGGAACGGCATGGAGCTGGGACAGGGGAGGGTCAGGCTGGGGGTTAGGGAAAGGTTCTGCACCCAGAGGGTGGTCGGGCACTGGGACAGGCTCCCCAGGGCAGTGGGCATGGCACTGAGCTACCAGAGTTCAAGAATTATTTGGACAAAGTTCTCAAGACACATCGCCTGATTTTTGGGTGGTTCTGCGTGGCATCAGGAGTTGGACTTGATAAACCATGTTGGTCCCTTCTAACTCTAACTTCTGTGATTCTATGATTCCCCTCTACTTGGCATTGATGAGGCTGCGACTGGAGTACCACATCGACTTCTAGGTCCCCTTGTACAATAGAGACATGGACATGCTGGAATAAGTTTAATGGAGGGCTTCCAAAATGATGAAGGGATTAGAGAATAGTCTTCCAGCGGTGCCCAGTACCAGGGCAAGAGGTAGTGGTCACAAGCTGGGGCACGGGAGGTGAACACCAGGAGCACTTCTGTGCTGTGCGGGTGACCGAGCACTGGCACAGGCTGCCCACAGAGGCTGTGAGGTCTCCCTTGGAGATCTTCAGAGGCCACCTAGACGTGGATTTGGGCAACATGGTCTGGGTGACCATGCCTGAAGCAGAGGCTTGGACCAAGTGACCTCCAGAGGGCTCTCCCAACCCTAACCATTCTGTGATTTGGGCTGATAGGAATTCTTGAGCTCTGTTCAAACATAAATGCTGTAGCATTCAAGCCTTGTTTTCCTAAGCTGTAGGGAATGTTCTGAATAACATGTTTATATTTGAGAGAGCTTTGTATCTTTCTGGCCCCCTGCAATTACTGTATTATGGAGTGCATGTTTTTGACTAATTAAAATTAGTGAATTCTGTCAGGACAATGAAGCTGCTTGGTGTTTGCACAGTGTCAGATAGTACTGAGGGGCATTGCTGGCATTCACAGAAGAGAAATTTCTCAAAGACTTTCTCCAAACTCAAAGATTTACAGAGGGAGGGTGAGGTCATGCTTTTTTTTTGTTGTTGTTGTTGTTTGTTTTGTTTTGTTTTTCCATATTTTTTTTTTGTTCAGGAACCTCTTTTTCAGTGGTATGTAACTCTTGTGGCGTAAGGTTAAAAAATGCACGTATTTAACTGGGACGTTTATTATTTGCATTTTTTGACACATCTGTAAAGAGATTTGCTAGAAAAGTAGGAGTTACAGAGTTGTGATTCTCAGGTGGAGAATGCATCTTAAGAACTAAGAGGGCTTTGTAAGACTGGTTTCAAGGTCCAGGGTTGTTAATATACATTATGCAACATGTACTAAAGTACATGCTCTAAAGAAATGCTTTCAGTAATACTGGTTTGGAGGTGTTTTTTAAAGTTTGCTATTTGTACAGTTGGAAACCTTTCTTTTTATTATTATTTTATTTAAATACAGAAAGTACCTAATAAAACAATGACTTCTGTTCCTGCTCCTAGCATACATACTAATAAGTATCCAGCACATAAAACTATTTATCAAAATGTTCATTACAGCATTGTCATTTAAATGTTGATCTAATTGTTGTCAGTTCCGTAGCATATCTGTGAGCAACATCAAAATGAGTTACTGAAGTGCAGGCTTTATAAATGTAATGAGCTTTCTTTCATATTCTGACGTATGGATAGGTGGCATAGCTGATAGAAAAATGAGAACTAAAAACAGATCTAGAAAAAGAAAGGTTAAAGCACCTGCTCCTTTTTCTTAGTTTAGTGTTCCTTCTAGTCTATGTTGTTACTTGGATAAACATTAAGTGGATAATCATATCAAGATTCCTAAAAACAAGCAGATTTTTGCTCTGAATATCAGAAAGGCCAATTAATTGTTAATATCCAATATTAACTACTTGATGTAGTCCTACATATGTATGTGTGTGATATTTACATATATGTTGAATATTTTTAGTGAGTTTGTCTTTGCTCTTATATCTTTACAGAGATTCTATGTTTGTTGCATTTCCCTGTTATGCTTTAAATACAATAAATGCAGTCATTATAAGCTGTAATTTCTTTTGTAAGTAGTGAAAAGTATTTGAATACGGCCAGTTTCCTGAAGGAAGGTACTCATAAAATAGTTCACAGTAAAGTTGGAGACTACTAAGCATGTCTTTGGACTCAATCTTCAAATCTCTGTAAGAATACAAACCCTATAGGAATATACACTGAGTTGCATACTAAAACACCTGTAAGGGAAATAAGCCTTGACCGTATAATCCCAAGCTCTCAGTAGAATGTGACAGCACACCACAACTGAGAAGAGCTGTTGACAAATAGGATAGAGGAAAAAAAATAGTAGCAAATGAATTGTCGTCAGCATGGTAAAGAGCTCGTGAAAAGTTTGACTTCTTTTACATTCCTTACTACCACCATACTACTTGTGCAAAGTAGCAAGAAAGGTGGAATACAGGGTAAAAGCTAGTAACAACAACAAGCAGTATTAGCGTTTGTTTTTTGTCTAATATCTCTTTATATCTGTCTACATATGGAAAATATAACAATCCCTTATATAGTAAAAAGTATAATAATACATAATTTTTTAATTATATGTGTGTATATGTTTGTGCACCACTTGTTTGCATAAAAATACACAGTGTGCTTTTTCAGTTCCTCTTCAGTTGTGGTTTTTTTTTTTTTTTTTTAGATAAGAGGTAAAAGTAGAGAAATTTTGAAATTGGTAATGAAAATGAGACAAAATTCTCAGTTTGGCAGGAGTCAGGAAGACTGAGAATGTTGAGGGACAATGAGAGGAAAAAAATGGCGGGTAGAAGAAATTCTTTCATAATTTAAGAACAAGAGGCCTTTAATTCTGAAAAACATTACTTTTAAAGTTTATGGAAGGGAAATATATTTAACAGTACATAAACAGAACATCTAGAATTTGCTTCTTAGGAGGTCTTGAAGTTTAAAAGCCTGGTGGGATTTAAAGACTTAAGAATTCTTATGAACACCCTTCTTTCATAAGACAGCTACTTACTTGAAAATAACAAATAGCCTTTGTAGTTTCTCTGTTGCTTGATTTAGTTGCATGTTCTTTGAAATAGCTTGTGCTATTCACTCAACTGTCTGGATTAGGGGTCACTGAAGGGGCAATTTCCTTCCTCTGAAAGCAATGTTACTGGATTTTGGCTTCATGCAAAAACATTTTTATACTCAGAACATATAGCTTTCTCAGAAATCGTAGACACTTTAAGCATTAATTGAAGTAGTTCATAGGTGGTTATTGATGATGTACTTTGAGTAAATGAGAGGGGAAATTGGAAATGTTCAGCAAATTTCTAGTTATGCTCTTGATTGTGCTTAATAAGCAGCTACTCTAATTGTACATCTACATCATATGTAGAAATAAACATTCAGGTGCTGTTTTAAGATGTAAATGTGTAAGGTCTTGTGTTCACACAGAAAACTATTTTGTACCAACCTCTGAGATCATTGCTGTAGAAGAAAGTGAACTGAACAAGAAGCAGCGTAACACTGGCAAATGGCACAAATTGGCAAAGCCGCATTCTTTCACAGGTAAGGCAGATACAGTCTCAGGGTGCGTGTGCTAATTACCTTGTTGGAGATATTTTAGGGCAGATTGAAAAGTAAACTTCAGAATGAGTAATATTTTTAACAGAAATAATGTGAATAAAAAATCTTCCAGTATACATTTAAAGGTCCTTTGTTTGAGAACTTGAACCCTTCCTTTAAGAACATATTTTGAAGTGCCAGCTAATGTCTCACATCTCTGCTGCTAAATGGATCTGCAGTAGGACACTTGCTTTATACTACTTGACTAGACAATCAGAAGAAAAGCTGGAAAAATGAGACCAAATGTTTGTTTTTGCTTTGTTTTTGTTTGGTTTTGTGTGTTTTTTCTTTTTTTTTTTTTTATTATTCCTAACTGTCAGAATGTGTGCACGTAAATGTTCTTTGTGTTACTGACTGCATTCATAAGGCAAAGTGCCAAAAAAACATTCTGATTGTTTTGGGGAAACAGTAGTAAATTCTGTCTTTCAAGCAGTCTAGTAACGATTGATGATACTGCAGATGGAAAAGTAAGAGTGTGCTGATCTCACCAACCTAGTTCTTAACGTGCAAGAAGATTTAATCTTTTTTTTTTTTTTTTCTCAAATTTCAGCTTTCTGCAATTAAAGTCACCCTGTTCTGTTGGTTAGATGGGAGCTATTATGACATCTTGGCTTATCTTAAGTTTATGGCCTTTTAGATCACATAGACATTGCAGATTTCAATATGGCTAAAAATATCTATACAAGCTCGGAACTCTTGTATGTTTATAATCAATTTATGGAGAATGGATTGCCTTGGGTTTAAAAAGTGTTTATGTTTGAGTATCTGATATTAGGGAAGGACATAGAGCATGTTTTCACTTTTTTTTTTTGTTTCTACTGTTGATGCTCTGAATCCTTTTGTTAGCAGGGGTTAGCTAGCACTTCTTTAAAAAGTCACATATTTGTGAGATCTATTTGAAATGCATGTCATTTCACCAAACATTTGGTGAATTTTGTCTCATCATACCTCTTCTTTTTTATTATTATTATTTTTTTTAATAGTGTATTACGTGAAAAAAGCCCGAAATCACCGCTGGTGGTGCAGAGATGTGACGTTTTGGTGCGTTGATGAGAACTTGTGTAACCAGTGGACACAGGCACTGAAAGAATTACTTGAAATGCAGAGTAAGTTTGAAAAAACACTAACGTTTGCTACATCATTTTACAGGCATGTATGTCAATCAAGATTATTTTGAGATTTTTGATATCTTTTTTAAAGTCTTAAGGCTAGCTTAAGGTGAGGCAGGTGGGGAATCTTCTTGTCACTACTTTGCATCTTGCTGTACTTACATCTGTAAGCTGTTCTGAGTGACTGTTCGATCAGTCATGACTACAGGTGTCTTATACATTTTTATTTTTTTAATTATTTTTGCAAAATAGGGACATACTGGGAGCTTAGCAGCAGCTTTAAAAGATTCTAGCTTTGGGGAATGTAAAGAGTAGATGAAGACTCAGAAATCTGAGATACTCTTGAGATCCAAGGACAAGGGTTGTAGTAATTACTGGACTTGTGAGTGACTTTTTGTGCTTATGTGTCACATATCCACTCTCTCAGTAACAATGTTCCTTATATAGTTAAGAGTTCCAGGTAATAATTTCTGGAACTCTCAGGCTTCTACTTTTTGGAAGGCTAATTTGCAGGAGTCATTCCTGACAGAGACAACTTGATAGATGTCAGGGAGCAGCAGGAGCAGGACGTGGCAGAAGGCAAGTCAAAGGTGACAGCAGCACAGGCAGTGCCCTCACTGGCCAGGGTACGGTCCCACTGTTTCTGAGCAGGACAGGGATAGCAGCAGGTCCCATTTACAGCCCAGACATGACAAAGAAATCAAGTCCATCCAAAGCAGCGGGCTGGTGGGGACTGGAGACAGGACTGGGGACAAGCTACCTACAGCATAGAGCTGAGCTCCGTCTGAGAGAGAGAAAGAAATGGGGAAGGGACTGGAGGCAGTTACACCTACAATGTGACTCAGGCAAGGCCTAAAAATACCTAAAACTAGATACTTAAAAAAAAAAAAAAAAACATTCTTTTGAATAGGCATTGGAAGCATGCATCTCACCATTTTTTTCTTTTGTATGTATTACACCTGAGGTATGTCTTCCAATAAAATCTTTTAAGAAATGGGTTTTGTGCACCTGTTCACTGCATCGGTGAGACATGTGGCCTGGTCAGACATTTCTGAATACAAACTGTCATTCAATCGGTAACAGTTTCAAAAAAAAAGTAACAGGTTCTCAGAGAGGATGGTGCTTTGGTGTGTGGTAGCTTTAAACCATTCAAAAAGTCTAGCTTGGGTGGATTTATTATGCGTGCTCATCTAATAACTCTATTTATTCTTTTAAAATAACAATTTAAAATGTTGTCTGAGAAGGTACAAGTGTTATAACAGATAGGTGTTCTATTTTAAAAAAAAAAAAAAAAAAAGTATAGCAAGCATTACCATTTCAGGTATTTATTGGTACAGAGATATAATTGTTTTCATCACCACCGCCAATGTAAATCCATAGCAATCTGAACAAACCTGAAATAGCAATCTCAAAGGTCCTTTCTGAGGAGAAGGGCTTACGTATGTAGGGCAAACTTTTGCTGTAGCAGCATGTAGTTTTGTGAAATACCCTCATTGCTTCTTTATAGCACAAAGGAAATTCACTTTAAATAAAACAGGAAGACTGTTTACATATATTAATGTAAAAGTATTTGTATGTATGCCTCATGTGGAAGTTCCTTTCCTCCTGCTGCGCTTGGATTTTTTTTGTCCTGTGTGCCTGTGCTACTAATAAGTCGTGGGAACGTACTGTAAAAATAATATGCGTGAGACTAGCCACATGGAGTCAGACAAAAGGTCTGTATTGGTAAATATTTCGTAAGAGCATACAGAGCAGAGTGAATCCTACATCCTCTGGCACAGTAGCCTTAGCTTCCAGAAATGTCTTACAGCCTCTGGCTCAGGTAGTTTGTATACACTCAATGATTTTTCTCCCGTTAGTTTTCTACTGTGCATGCATGTGTTTAATTTGTTTTAACTGATACAACTTGTGAAACTACAACATGAAGCAGAAATCCAGATCCCAGTTATGTATTATGTGCTTATTCTTTAAGTTTTCTACCTTGTCATACCATTTGATGCACTGTGGTTCTGCTGGTATGAAGGAAAAAAAAATAACATTGCTGATCCTGAACTTTACCAGCTGTCTTATTACTCATTCACTCAGTTTTGTCAGTATACTTGGTACAATAAACAAGATAGAAGAAGAAGCATGTTATGTTTACTTTAGCACTTTCTGATTTGTTTTTGCATAGCTTGTTGATTTTTGTGTGTGTGTTGTTTTTTAAAAAAAAATATATATATATATATATATATATATATATATATATATATCTTGTTTTTTTACCTTACTGCAGAGTGTAGACCAAAGCGGTTGCTTGTGTATATTAATCCATATGGAGGAAAACGACAAGGAAAGAGGATTTATGAACAGAAGGTTGCTCCACTCTTCAGTCTGGCTTCTATCTCCACTGATGTTGTTAGTGAGTAATGAATATTTCAATATCTTAATAAGCTACTCAGAAATATCTTAAAGAGTTGGTATGGTGTTTAAGTTTATTCTGTTATTTTACCTTTTCTTACTAAGTGAATGAAGCTAAGTGGTAGAGAAGGAACATTTTATAGTTGAAGTGTAAAGACCCAGATAAATCATGACCTTACGTCCATTTTCTGCTTACTAGGTACAAACTTATAATAATTTGTAAGTTTGGGTAGTTCTGAGATATTTGATCTCTTCATCTATAATAAATACTGGTTTTTACCCTCTCTTTCAGTTTTACTGTTTAAAAACAATTGTTCACTTGAAAAATATTTCGCTAAAAATTGTGCTATACATAGCCGTGTATGTATACGTATAGATATATATCATAGTGCCTGTCTCTTCCAATTCTTTCCTTGGCATAAAATCATTCAAAGCACTTTTTATGGGCAAGCTGTTCTTGTGGGCATACTGACAGTAGAATCATGGTTATTAATAAATTAATAACAGTTTTAACAGCCATATCTTTTTATAACAGTATTTTTATAACAGTAATTTTTATGTGCTCATTTCTTCATAGTAACTGAACATGCTAACCATGCTAAGGACAACTTATTTGAAGTTAATATTAATAAATATGATGGGTAAGTAAATTCATTTGCTCCCCTTTTTCCCCCTCACTGATCTATTCTGTATTCTGTCTCTTGTTGTCTCTAACTTAAAATAGTAGAGTTCATTGATGATTGGGAGATGCAGGACATGTTCCTTTCTGTATGAGGTTATTCACATTTAGGAGTACCAAAGGAAAACTGAACCACTTCAGTAAATCTGTTCGATACGTAACATATTCATGTGAAGTATAGTGATATTTGCATGAGATTTGTGTGCAGAAGATCAATGTAAGATTACTTTTGCTGATCCAGAAGCTGAGTATTCTGTGATAGCCTGAGAAATATCCTGCAGTGTTTTTTAGTATAGGTGATCTCGACACTTACAGGAGTCCAAAAAAAAATGTATTAGTGGTACTCTGCATGTGTGTAAAATCATACACTATCTAGAAATGTTTAATATAGTTCCTCTCACCAAGTGCAAATAACCGCTATGTCATTTGGCTTTATTTTTTTTTTCACCAGTTTTGTTCTATTTGTGAAATTACTGGTTTAAAAGAAGACTTAGCTGGATAATAAAATTGCATTCTCTCATTAAATCAATTGTAGAAGCGGAGCATTTTTAATGAATAAACTAATCATTTCAGTTCTGTTTCATGACATGAAATGAGCCATATGATTATAAAATTGAAAATGTATGCAGAACCTTTGCAAATAAACTCTCATAACTACAGTATTTTAAAATTATATCTTACTATGGTTGTAGGCAGGTACTTTTAAGTTCATAAACTGAAAAAAAAATAAATAAAAAAAGCAGTATTTGATTTACAAGAGTACTCTGAAAATATACTTGCATGGTATAAATCAAGTGAAGGCATGATGTTGACAAATTGTGATAGTAAGAAACTACATTTGCAAATTGAGTTCCTAGGCTTTTCACAGATTGAGTTCCTAGACCTTCTTTAAAATACGTTGACTTTATGTAAACTGTTTTGACAGTATTGGCATTTTCCTTGGTTTTACAGATATGCAAGGAAAGTAACCTAGAAAAAAACATTTAAGATTTTTCTCCTTCTCATCTGACTTAAGTCATTTGAAATATATAAGACTGAGGATTGGTGAAGTTTCAATACAGAGTGGGAAAAAGAATCAAGCAAGCCAATGTCTAGAATTGGCTGTTGTATGAGATGGCGCCCAAAGTGGTAATCAATCATTCTGTCCTGCAGGGTTTGTCAAGGACTATCAAAACAGGCAACTCTCATGTGAGATTCAAGAAGGTGTAGCTGAACTTGTTAGTGTGGATGGGAAGATTCTATTTCCACTGTAATATAATGTTTTAGCCTTTACCTTTATAGACTTAGTCTAGTAAAGTATTGAGAAGTGAAACTTCTACAACGTCAAATTTCTAATGCTTTGTATTGATGCAGATTATATGTATTACTGTAAGCTCTGCATATGTGTATTCTCATTAAGGCCACTTACTGTTTCATCAGAAAAATAAAAGTAAGTATTTTTCAGGAGGTTCAGAAAAATAGTTAAACAGAAGTTGGGACTTCTGGGGAAAGGAGGAAGACTACTTAGGAAATGCTGCAACATCAAAGTGGGAAGACAAGCAGAATCCTTGCCTTCCTAAAAGCAAGCAAACAAAAATGTATAGCTTAAAACCAAAACCACATGCAACGAAACAGCCTACTTAATCTCACCGTGCAATATGTATGTATGTAACTGCAGAAGTTGGATATTCTAGGAAGTTTAGGAATAAGAGGAACAACTTGAAGCTAACAGTGACTTTAAAAAAGCATGGTGAGTTGGTCAGCTCTAAAGAGAGGTGATTGTACCACCTGGGGATATATGCCAGAATTAAAAGGAGGAGATGAGCCTTCCCATCCCCGAAGGTATCTTTTAAAACATGATAGAATCCCCTCCTAGCAACTTGCTTTTACAACAAGTGGCAGTGACCAATTGTAGTGGTACCCAAAACATTTTTGACAGATTTTAACAATCTCTAGTGTAGATGTACTTACTCATTTTAAAGGTTCTCTAAATCTCTCTTTGGTAGTTCCAGCTTAAATCTTGTTTTGGTGGGGGTTGTTTTTGGTTTCCCTACCATGACTGAGAAAAACAGTTGGCCAGAGAAGTGCATCTTTTCAGAATCTCAAGGTTCTTCCATTCCCAGTCTGGGCCTGAATGGCAGGTGCCTTGAGAACTGCATGCTGTCTTTCTGAGCCTGACTTTTGGACATTGTGTATAAGTATGTTTCTATGGCAGTGACATTAGGAAGCAGTTCTTTTGCAAATTTTTAAATATCAGATCATGTGGTTAAATGGAAGATTTAAAAAAGAATGTTTCAATCGTATAAGCGTGTATTTCTCTCCTAGTTGATTCTGAAACATAGAGGGTAAGCTTTGGATTCCTACATCTAATTGTTGTTCACCTGTCCTCATAAGTCACTTCTGATTAAGTGACTTTTCCTTCATTCAGTGATGAGATTCTTCATTTAATCTACCAATTCCCAATTTGGGAAAGCTTTGCTTGTAATTTTAGAACTAGATACAGCATTCTTACTGATAATTGCTTCCTTACCTTCCAAGTGTATATGCTGAGGCGTGTTGTATAAACCTCTTGTGCATGTTTCCTGTTTGTTCTTCCCATTTCTCATAATAAGAATTTTCCCTGCTGAGTGTACTGATCCAATAGCTCAGTGATAGAGCAGCTTCCCCTTGAAGCTTAATTAAAGCAGCCAACGTAGTTACCGTATAGCAGGTTCTTGTACCTCGTTATGCAGAACTACATAATGGCATATATTAATGCTGTAATATTGTACAAATAATAACTCTTAAGAATAAATCTGATATGCATAAGGATGATAGTGATTCATATATATATATATGCCTGTTTCACAGGTCTGTGGAAAACTGTTTCATTTTCTTCTTCTAGTTCTTGAATTAGTTTTGAATTAGTTCACAGAATTGCAGGTTGAGGTTGGAAGGGAGCACAGCACTTTTAAAACTCATTTGTTTCATGGAGATACTACTGCTGAAGTTGTGAATGTATTTTATTTTTATTATCTGTCTAACAAGTGAAATGCTACTCCATTAGAAAAATAAACCCAAAATATAAGAAACCCTTCAGGAAGATGTCTCAGTAGTCCTTCACTAGGGGCCCTTCATACAGGTGCCTCATGCCTTGATGATCATCTGATGTTTGCAATCAATTTGGTCATACTAATTTTGTCTCAGTGAACTTTTTCATTTGTCAGTTTAAAAATTTACCCTTGGTAGGAATAGAAGTTCATGTTATTCTTTTATCTCTGAATCTGGATATACAATTTGTTATAAATAGAACATAGACCTTAAGCTGGAGTGGAAATTTTTGACTACTTCCTCTCTTTCCTAGAAGCTGCACAGAAAGATGAGACAGGTTACTGAAGTTGAAGAACAATGTATTTAAGCTTTGAGGAGATAAATTCATTATAGTGATGAAACACAAATCTCTTTTTCTCCCTTCTTGCACAGTCTCTTAGACGGTGACTTAGAGTTGGACAGCATAAGACTGTCTTCTCCATTAATGGGATAAAAAAAGATAGTTTATTCACAATAAGAGAATTCTGAAAATACAATAATAAATCTAAATCATCACTACTTAGAAACAAAATCAGCTAACTTGTCCTATGGGATGAGTGCTCATTCTGCAGTATCTATTGCTGACTACGTGGAAGAGTTGGTGTTTGTGCATTGGAAATTATTGCTATAGAAAACAGGAAATGTTCCAAATCATGTATGTATAATTTTGGATTTGTCATGTGTTCCTTCAAGATGTATTGGAAGTAGTCTTTCGGTTACAGAATGTTTATGCTTTTAAAGTTCAGAGCGTGCATTTTATTACTGTGCATTTTATTATTGTGCATGAAATGTATACTGCTGTAAAATAGTCTTTTACTTCCTAGTATTTGCTTGGGTGTGGACACTGCTGAGCTTTAACATATTGAGGATCTGTGTAGCTGCTGCACCAGCTCTGACCTGAATTAATTTTGCAAACCAAAGTTTTGCTTCTGGTAACATTTAGAACTCTGTTTCATTATGAGTGGTTATGTAGATACACGACTTCTGGCTGTTTGGGCTATCAGCACGTTCAAAAGAGCATGCGAGCATGCATTTTTCTGTTTTTAGACTTTCATATCCCTGCTAAATGAATATTGTAAAATAGCACACTTCTGCTTGAAGCCACAAATTTTAAACTTACCTCTCCCTTTTCGGTAAAGGTACCTTTTTTCCATTTTGCTTACTTAGAAAGCTGTGTGTGCAGTCCTGTTCGGTGCTTTCCTTGTATAGTGATTTTCCACTGATACCTGTCTGTCTGCATACAGCAGTAGAGGACAAAGAATTTTTTTAGGTTGCATTCCAACATTTTTCAAACGTTAGAGAACTGTCTAGGTGCATTTGTAGTTGTGTAGCTTGAATTTTTTTTTCTGCTTTTTGTTTAATGCCAAGTTGACTGTGAGCTACTATATTCTGTAAAAATGGGAGGAGGAGATTAGAACAACTATATTTGATGTGCAGTGCATGCCCTAAGTAGAACACTTGCCGTGTTGTTTATTGACTGTTAGTGTGCATTCTAATTTGTGTTTCCTGGCAGTGTTGTTTGTGTTGGTGGGGACGGCATGTTCAGTGAAGTGATGCATGGTCTCATTGGAAGAATGCAGAAGGACTCTGGCATAGACCAAAATAATCCCAAAGCACCGTTAGTCCAATGCAATATAAGGATTGGCATAATCCCTGCTGGTAAGAAAGGGTTAACTTTCAGTTTACTTTATTTGTTTCTTGTTGAAATTCCTTCTATTCATAACCTCTTGAAATTAGGCATAAGTGTGAGATACGAGCAGTAGTGTTCAATAAAGGCACCTAACTGTAGCTGTTTGTATCCCAGCGTAGATACTGATCGTATGCACTATTTGGGAAGGATGCATTGCAAAGGAAAGGATGTCTTAAATGTGCAACTTCAGAATTTGTTTCTTTCTTGCTCTCTTAATTCTGTGGCTTATTTTACATTAATACAAGATAAGATGTTGACAGTAATGTCTTTGCTCATCTAAACACATTAGTGAGGGAAATTTACTGAACGGAGACTTAACCTGTGGGGGGGGAAAAAAAGTGGTGTGTGGTTTTGGTTTTGTTTTCCTCCGGTTCCAAATGCTCCACAAATGTAGTTAGAATTGCAGTAAGACCATCCCACTGTTCTGGCAACAGGTTGGTTCTGGTTCGTGGTTGTTTTTGTTTTTCCCATTTGTTATCACAGAAAACATAAAGCAACTGCAGCTGGGGAACAGTCCTCAGGTCGCAGATAGCTACTACATATTCTGCGCAGGCTACTTCTGGTGCCACGTGCTGTACCTTCACAGTTCAGCCACATACTGTAATTGAGAGGCATTTGTGAAAACTGTCTCAGGATTCAGTGCTTCAGTGATAAATTTACTTTTTATTGACCACAGTCAGTGTTTGGATTAATCTTGCTGTTAAATCTAGTGACCCACCTGTTACCTCATCCTTCCCAATTGGTGGGATGTCTAAAAAGTGGACTTAAATGACTCTCTTGTCCAAGATTGGATTCAGTCTTGCAGCTCTTTAATGGCAATTATCTGCAATTTTATATTATTTATCTGCAATTTTGTGGACTGTGTGGAAAGACAAGTGCACTTTTTAGTGTCATTGGTATGCTGTTCTCTTTTCCTTGTCAGACGCTTGAGATTTGAATTAAAGAACTGATCTGAAATAAATCTGTGAGTTTCTAACTAGAACTGAAACACAGACTCTATCTGAAAATTTAACATCAGCAATAAAAATACACAGGGTGAAATAGAACATTTGTACCCTCAGGCTTTAGGTGACTAATTTTGTGTTCCTTGTATCTTTAAGAATGTATCTAAACCTAAACATCTGAATTGTTGCTTGGAAAAGGTTTAACAGTTTCTGCTCATAGATGTCTAACTGTTACTGTATTGCAAGTTGTAATGTGAATATCCCCTTATATTTTTTTGTTCCTGTTAGTTAGCACATTAAGGGTTCTGTGTAACCCAATATTTAACTGTAATCTGTTTTTATTTGTTGAACCTTTGTATTTAAATCAGTTTGTATATTAAGCTTAAAAGAATAGAATGTGAAATGCTCTACCCTTCATTTCCCTTATTAATGTTTATTTCTTGGATTAAGGAGTTCTGCTTACATGAGTTGGTTTCAGAAAGAAATTGCCTACTGGTGATATTAGTGACCATAAAAAGACAGTTTAAAAAAAAAAACTCAGTATTGAAAGCTATTTCTTTGCCCCTAGGAAAAGGAAATTAACTATTAGCATCATAAAATTGAAAGATTTAACCTTGCCTTTTCAATGATTTCTTAATGCATTTTTTCCAATCACAGCCAGGAAGTATGAGCTTCACTGATGTTTTAATATTGCTCACGTGTACCAAGCTACTTTCTTCTCTGATGTACTCCAGTGTTTTTATTGTTATTTTTGCCTGCTGTAGCTGTTTGCTATCTGGATGCATAGTGTGTGCTGTGTTCCTGAACTACCATGAGGTACATCCAGCCTTGTAATTGGTGCTAAGACTCAAATATTTTCTTTAAGTCATTATTCCGATGCTTCAAAAGTTCTTTACAGTAGCGTATAAGGAAGCTGGTCATGAAGTTCTGTTAATTATTTTTTGGAAGTACTGAAGATACAAACAGATCGAGATACAAATTATGTTATACAATATTTAAAATGCTTCATTGCTGAAATACGTGAAAGTGCCTGTAGGAGTATTATTTTGATGTATTTATCAAATGCACTGAACAACTCTTAATGCTTTCTTAACACATCTAGCTATCATGGAGGCCTGAAATAGTGTATGAAACAGCCAAGCCCATGCATTGCAGGATGCTTAGGAAGGCAGCAGGACTTCTCTTCCACACTGGTGAAACTTCTAGTGAAGCATCTCTCTGTGGTGCTTACCTGACTGTTGTGTGGTTCTACGCTTCACTTGATGTGATTGAGCTGTGACCAGATACTGATTCCAGCAGATCCCCTGGTTCTCAGAGTAGTTCAGGGAGTTTGTTCCAGAATAAATAAGGTCTTTAAAAAGAATATTTTTTAAAGCTAAACTGACAATCCTGAAATACAACAAGTAAAAAGGAATAAAGCAATGCAAATCCAGGAAAGCTTGATTCATAATGCTTTTTTAGTTCGTTACAACCAACATTTTCTTAAAATCCTAAGAACATGTCAGTTGATACGGAAGACAACCATTACCCAGGGATTAAGTTCTAAAAGTGTGTGTGTCTTCTGACACATGGACACATGGAGAGAATTTATTCATTGAAGACAGGTGCCTGGGATAAGGTGACAGTGTCTCAGTGGTTTGGTTTGTTTGTTGTTTTTTTTTTTTTCTTTTAATCTTTTAGTTCCTAACTTCAAACTGCAGTAGCAGAAACATGGCAGGTTGCTGCACTTTTGTTGCTGTGGTTAAATGCTGCCTATATGCAAACTAGCACTCAATTCAGCAGGCTTAATCTTTGCTCAGAAACTGTCAATTTAATTGAACAGAGGTTTGAAACTACAAATGAAAGAAAGATTTAATGGTAAAACAGTCTCACCCATATGATCTTTTTTGAGGAATTAGCTTTATTTCATAGGCAGAATCCCATTCTGCAGAATCTTTTTATAAAAGTAATGGTACTTGTGAGTCATAATTCTTATTTTCTGAAGGAAACCCCTACGTGGCTCTTTCAGGGTATCTGGAAATAACCCTAAGGAAACAGAATAGTCTGTCTTCTGTTTAAAACTGTCTGTTAATCTTACAATTTATTCTACATTTTTATAAAATAACTTGTTTTTTAAATGCCACAAATAAAGGCTTCTATTCATGTGGCTTTTTTAACTTCTGAACTTCTGTATTAGTTGCAGCTGTTCCTAAATCTGCCAATGTAAATTGACTGACTGCTGTTGTAAACAGGTCTCTTGTTAAAAGTACTTAGAGGCTGTAGCAACTTGCCAGTTCCACACTTAGTTTGGTAACTACAAGAGAGTGCACCTAAAAAAACCTTCTCTTTAGGTATTACTTCCTGCTAGTAGCAGCTGCCCTTAAAGCACATTCAGCTGTGTTTTTTTTCCTACAGCCAGAGTGGCAGTATGCCTAGCTGAAACCAGAGAGAACCTTTTATATTGGAACGTGGCACTGAGGTTTTATCCACGTGCTTTAGTATTAAAATGATACTCTCTAGAGTAAGCCAAAGTAATTCATTCTTCTTCCTAAACCTGGCACAGAAGAGGGGTACAAAGCTGTCAACAGCTGTTGGAAACTCCTCTAGTAAAAGAGAACCGATTGGATTAAATGCCTTTGTGATCTCAGCAGGTAAAAAAATGCCTGCTCCTGCTGCACACTGTGCTGTGGCATAATACTAGTGCAGGTTTTCTCCTTCCAGAAACCAAGCCTGCCAGTCTGCCCTGGGAACAGGGGAAAAATCTTTCAAGTACTGGAGAGAATTGAGTAAAATGCAGCAACAAAGTGTTAATTGCCATAGTGATTTAGGCTTCTAGTGCATCCAGATTCCTCTTGCTTTTGCTGCAGTCAAGGATATGAACTCTTAATGCCTAGGGCGGAAGCATGCAGGGTGATTATAATCAGTGTGTTGATGTGTGCCTATTGAAGCTCATGCTAAAATCAGCAGAGGCTTCGTACGGGAAGGTTGCATAGGAAAAAGATTCATTCACAAATTTCAAAACCAGCTAGAAGTGAAATCATGAAGTGTGACTGGACTCCTGTACTACTGCCATCTAGGCTGTAAAGTTTCTCTTGGAAAATGTGTTAAAGCACAGCATTAAAAGCTAACTTTTTTAAGATTCCAAATGATGTATCTGCAGCATTCCCTGTTACAATATTTGTAATATTTAATGACCTTTGCAGTTTAGTTAGCATCTCATTTCAAGGATGAGTACATTCAATTTGGAAGGTGAAGTCCAATGTTTTGTTCCACCTTCCTCATTTTAAATCAGTTCTACTCCTGGAAACGACTGTCTTAGAGCTAAACACTGCATTGGATACGGTGGGGCTGCTATGAGAACAAGTCAGTCAAGATTACTTTTCCCTGTAATGTTTGTGATTTTAATTTCATCTTTAAAATTTGCCATTATTACCATTTTTTATATACAATGGTGCTGAACTTCTGCTGAAGTGATTATCTACAAGAATAAAAACCAGCAAAAAACGCCCCAAATCCTTCTGAAGTGCTTCTTTTTAAGCTAACCTGCCCTTCTGCAGATGTGAAACTGATTTCTTGGTTTCTAGGTGCCCAAGCCATCCATCCCTGTAACAGTAACTTTGCCTCCTTACTTTTGAATGTGTCACATACTTGTCCTTTAAAACTCACTTCCCAGCAAAGTCACCGTCTAGATTTTTCAAAATACTAAATGCTGCTCAACCAAGAATAAATATGCAGTTACTCTGTCATTAGCGTGGTACTTTGTTAATGAGTGACACAAAAAAAAAAAAAAATCACAAAATTGTGGCTTTATAAAAATAACATAAATGTACAAGAACCATGATGAAGCTGTTCTTGTATGTAGTGGAAAACCATTGCCATGGTAATTTCTCCTCGAGGATTCAGAGTACACTGTAGAAATACCTGTCCAGTTGTCAAGGGTATCTCACACTGAGCAATGCTCTTGAGTGCTAAGTGTGTTACTGTTTCTCTGTTAAATTCACTGCTTGCTCTAGGATCAACATCTAGCTGGCCCTTGCTTCTGTCACCTGCTTAGTTTAGTACTGCAGTGACAGTCGTCCAGTTCTTTGGAATTTGTTCAGTTTTCCATCAATAAGAGTGCAAAAATGAACTGTCATAGCCCAAAGAAAGAGCATGTATTTTGTTTTGAGAAGACTTAGTGGTTAGTTAGCAGTCTTAATCATTGGAAGAATGATGTTTGAATGCTTTGCCTTTCCTCCCATTTATTTCGAATGGTAAATACTGATTTTGTCTGCAGAATCATCCATGTAACCAGTTAGAATGACATTTTTTTTGCTTATTACTTTGGTATGCTGTGACCGAAAGCTTGAAAAAAACCTTGGTTAATTTTTATATCATTAACATTAAAAAAGTTTTAATTTGTGGATGGGAAGAAAGTGGAAGAATTTGCCTATATAGCAATTGTGTGCCTATATAACACCTCCTAGTAACAAACAAACTCTTGGGAAAATGGGCTAATGAAACATACACGATGTATGATAAAGACTCAAAGCAATTATACTTGTTTTAACAAGGGCCAGCTGCTGTAAGAGTTGATGTGCCCTTTACACACTTACTATTCTCAATGGGCTCTTAATATCAAAATATCTGGGGTGAGAACTTCGGGTAGCTGGGATGCTTTGGTTTGGGAGTCAGCTGTCTACATCCATGCAGTGGCACAGCGCCCTTTGAAATGTGCTGTCCTCTACATCTAGTCTACTAGGGTAGCAGCGGGAAGCCAAACAGAGTAACCTGCAGCACTTGACCACTGGTGGTTGGTGCCATTTTAGGTAACGGAGTTATTCTCCTTAGGGTGAATAGGTTTCAGTTTGAACTTGAGACCCAGATTTTGATGCTACCTCTGCCTGTCTGTAGGTGAGATGGATGTCTAAACTCACATTATAGCCAGGGGCCATCTGATCAGTCAATCTTGTCATGCAGCTGCCTGCTTGTGCAGATGTTTTATTTCTTGAGAGGCCCCTCAAGAGGTGCAGGGTGCCGGTGTGTGGGTACCTTCAGTTGATCTCAGGCTGCCATCAGCTCTTCTAACAAGATCTCTTTGTCCAGAGTGGGAGCTGTGACATACAGTCTACAGTGTCACACGTACATATGCAACTACTTTTAGGTGTCAACTTGAAACTTAATTATTCCCTTGCACACTGATTTTCTTTTCCTCTGGCACAACCAATGCAAAAGTTTTTTTCCAATCTGAAAATCTTTTATTATTATTGTTTTTTTAACTAATTAAAGATGAATTAAAACTATTAAAAAGCAGTCTAACTGCTTCATATACGCCTTGGAAGGGCAGAATAGTTTTGTGTAATCCATATAAACCTCTTTTATTTTCCTTTACTCTGTTATACTCTGTCCCTTACAAATCCAGAAAGAAAATCTAGCAGAACATTTATATCATTTTAATACTGTTTTTAGAAGAAAAAAAAAAAATCTAACACCTAACATTAGTCAAGAATTAAGCTCTGTGTGAGCTTCTTGCCCAAACTGAGTGTTAATCAAGGGGTGTAAGTCAAGCTACATAAAGGAGAAAAACTTTTTTTTTTTTTTTTCCAAAAAATAGTCTGGACTACCTGTTTAGTTCTGAAGTATTCAAAGAGATCCAAATCCTTACTAATTATGAACATTTTTGTGACCTTGAAACTAGCATTGTTAGGTTTATACTTGGCATGATGTGGTGTTAGGACCAGTTAGATTCTCTTAGAAGGTACATGAGGAATGATACCGGTTTTCTTGCTCCATACTACTGGATCTGAGAAGAAAAAAAAGGCTATTTCACTGTTTCATAGGTCAGTTAATGTTAGTTTTTTCTTTATTATTATTTTTATTTATTGTTATTTTTGTTTTGTTGGTGGTGGTGATGGTATTTTTTTACTCCACTGGCAAGTCTGAGAAAGAGGGATCATTTGATAGCTGGTAAACACTGTTGGTATTTTCCCCAGCCTGCCATTTTAGACTCTTGTGAGTTAATTTCAGACATCAGGTCTAATTTTAGGCCTCCCTTGCTTGTTAACTGAAGAGAAATGAAAATAACTCCTGTAAAATTGCCCAGCAGATAAATCAGCTTTTAATTGACTACAGAAGAGGATAGGGAGCCTCCGATGTTTAAATCTAGCTTGTGTGGATGCCCCTCTTCTCCTCCCACCTAGAGTGTGAGACTACTTGGAAGCTCTGGCTGTTTACATCAGGACAGAAGTGACTTTAAGGTAATTCTAGTAGCAGAATACAAATTTATCTCAAAGAAATTTGAAAGGCTGGATGAAATACTGCTTTTGTAAGTTTAGCAGAAAATTCAGGTCAAGTGTTCTAGCGGCCAATTTTCTGGGGTTTCTTTTCAAAAGTAGTAAGAATTTTCTGCCTAACTGAAATTTATGAGTTAGGTGGCAATATAAAACTGGAAAAAATAGCAATAAAGTATAACGTAAGTATCTGAACTCTACTTATATATTTTTACTGTTATAAAACTCCAAATTAGGCACAGTAGCATCTTTTGTGTGCCTCATCTGTTGTGGTACTGAGAGAAATTGGAGCCCTGTTTCCTATACAACAACATAAGCTTGTAGTGGTACATTTGCACCATCATGAACATCAGCCTGTGTAGAGAGAGACCTCTTAGTCACATTTCCCTTTGTTCTGCCAGTTCTGTTATATTTATCTTCTCTTTAACTGACTCACAGAGTTCCTTGTTCACAGTAGCTGCCTTCTGCATTGTGTTTGCTTGAAAGAGGCTTCTTCTGTGCTCTTCATCGATAGGGGAAGTGATGTCCATTTCCTGAGAAATAAGTTGGAGGCAAAAGGATACACCATTATCAAAAGGAACAAAAAAATATGTCCTGACTGCTTTCAAAGAGAAAGAACCAAAAGATCTTAAATAGTTATTTTAAATAGTTACCGGTCATTCTTCCATTTTTAATTTTATGTTTTACTTTGATTAGGCCTTTGGAATCAAGTGCTCTGTATATGAGCTGCTCTGATCTAGTATATCACTAGCAAATCTGAGAACAGATACGTGGACAAGTTAAGTTTTGGTTTTCATTTTTCCGACCTTGACTTTCAAGGACTTATTTCCAGGGAAGAAATCTGAGAACCTATGAGTTAGTTTTGGAGTTGCGTATATATATAGTTTAAGTCCTTGTAGTTTACGTGGAGACAAACAAGTTCTGTTTACCTGAAAAAAAGTTATTGTTCCAATTTAAATCATAATATTTCTATCCATATATTTAACTTTGTTCCATAAAATAGAAAGGGGCCAGCTACAAGAATAGAAAGCTTTTATTCAGAGATCCATACCAATAATACTTGCTTTGAACATATACAAAATAATCTCTTGGTCTTCATTTTTCAGGATCAACAGATTGCGTATGCTATTCGACTGTTGGCATTTCTGATCCGGTAACATCAGCTCTTCATATTATTGTAGGTGGGTGATCAAAAATCACTGTTTTGCTATGAAAATGTTTCCAATGTCCAAAAATAGTAATTTCATTTGGTTATTGTTTTCCCCATGTCTGTGAAATATAACTTGAATATAATGACCAAGTTGAAAAATGAACTTCTTGTCTGGGATTTAAGTCTCTTTCTGATTTGAAATACAGGAGGTTAAAAAATAATTGCTTTCTCCACTGTAATTCATTGTTTTCAAGGGAATATAACTTAAGATTTGGTGCTTAAGATTTCATGCTCTCTGGCATGCTTTTTAAAATAGTAGTAAGACATAATAAACAGCATAAATTATTGGATTATACATTTCAAAGTTGTCACAAGTAGCATGTACATTTGAATAGTATTATTTTAAACTCAGTTGCCTAATTTTCTTGTGCAATTTAATGCTTTCATACCAAGTTAGAAATGTGGCTTCTGCTTGACTGGAATTAGCTAATAATTCCCCATTTTGCAGTCTAAAAATCACGTATTTGAGGGGGAGCTACAGAAGAAAGCAGCTGTTCTTCAGTAAATGCCTTTTGATATGTTGTCATCACTAAGTAGAGGTACTGGCATTGCCACTTCTCATAGTCCTCAAGTAATGGAGCCCCTGAATTTCATGGGGGCTAAAGGAGACAGCTTGCATGCTCACTGCATTGCAACTAGTGATGTCGTTCCGATCTGCCATATACTGAGGAAACACAGTCACGCAGTTCTTAATACTGAATTTGAAAAATTGTACAGTATTGTGTTTGATTACGTCCATTTTGTGTAAGCATAAAGGATGCAATTTCCAGCTGACTGTTCTTTCATTATTACTTGCTTATTGAGTGCTTAACAAGAGCAGTTTTAGGAGCTGCTCTTGCAAAGATTTACACACGAGCTTCTCTGTTGCTCTCCTATGGTTAACTCTGTTCAGCATACGCACATTTTAGCCCCATTGGACTGGAATTAAAGAGCTGCTTTCTAATATGTGCTTAGTATATCACAATAGCTTAGTTGGATTATTAAATGTGCATATAAACATATGTATTTAAATTTCTAAGTGTGTTTCTCAAGTACATAAAAGGGTGCTTCATAGTGGTCTGTGGTGGAAAGAGGAGAGAGAGTGGGCATAAAGTTAAATAGCATAGGGTCAAGTTGGTGTAGATGTTTTTAAAATTAAAAACAAACAAATAAACACTTCTGAGTCTTCCACTACAAGGACATCAGATAGATTGTGTACTTCGTTTTTACATATTTTCAAGGCCTGACTGGATAAAGCCCTTAGTAGTCTGATCCAGCCTCATAGCTGAACCTGCTCTGAGTGGGAAGTTTGATGAGAAACCTCCTAAGGGCCCCTCTGGGTTGAATTACCTATCCTCTGATACTATGAAACTTACAATTTATTCGTTGGATGTACAGTTCTGCTTTGATCTCTTTTGTAACATCCTCTCCCACTCCTGTATAGCCCTAGTGCAAATTCTTCATTATATACTTTTAGCATACTGACCTTTCTTTTCACTTAGTGCTTAATGGTTTTTAAATATTGAAAGAAATGAGTTGTAAAAAATGATTTTATCTTTCTCCATGTATAAGAAATATATATATGTGTACATATGATTCATATGTATGTTGTACAACATACTTTTTAATGAAAAAATCTGTAACATTAAAGTTGTTACTATTTTTGTAGCTTGAAACAAAATAAACCTTAATGGAACCTTGTACTTTCTAACCTCTGTAGGTGATAGCCAGCCTCTGGATGTCTCCTCTGTGCATCATAACAATACATTTTTGAAGTATTCTGTATCACTGTTGGGTTACGGTTTTTATGGAGACATATTAAAAGACAGTGAAAAGAAACGGTGGATGGGTCCAATGAGATATGACTATTCAGGTAACTTGGAGGGTTATTACATTCTTTTGTCAGCATGTAAGCATACTGGAGCAGTTGATACCCTCTGTCCAAATCACACTTCTCTGAAGCTTTTAATCAAAAGGGACAGACTGAACCTGATTGCATACTCCTTGAGGTACCAAGTGTGTTGAATCAGATTATGTAAAGCTGTGTAATTTAGGAGATAACATTAACGCTTTGCTTATTAAAGTTGTGTTGAATTTGGCTATATAACACAGTTAGCAAATTAACTGATAGTTAACACTTATGTGTTTTATAAGCTTTATAAAGAACTAAAATGTGTATTTAAACTGTCATGAACGATGTTGAAAGCAACACTAATTCAAATTAATCAGCCTTTTTTTGATTAGTGAACCTGCTAGCGCTCTAGCACTGTTCTGTAGTGTTTGTGTCATGTGTTGATGTGTCTCACCTAGAGAGCGATGCCTAAAAAGTTATATTTATTCTGTGTTAATCATTGTGACTTCCTTTTCAATTAGTTGGACAGAGGTAGGCACTCTGCTGTCTTGGATGTGCATGCTGATGGAGTGAACTATTGTGGTCCTTTCAGTACTGATTATAGAGTTAGCTGAGTGGTTTAGCCTGGGTATTTGATGTTTGGGCAAATTTTATGTTACTGGAAAGTATGTTTTACATTTTTGATTTGTTTTGTGTTAGGAGAAAGCAGAATTTAATTACCTTTTCTTAATGTAGGCTTCAAGACTTTTCTTTCTCATCATTACTATGAAGGAACAATTTCTTTTCAACCAGCAAAACACACACTTGGATCTCCACGAGATAAAGATAGCTGCAGAACAGGGTAGGCTAATATTTATCTCTGGATACTTGACATGAACTGTTGGAAAAGGCCTGTATGTAAACAGAGGTTACAGCAATGTTGCTTTTAGTATCAAAACACTAACTCTGAAAGAGACAAGCTTTTTAAAAAGAGGTTTATTGACTCATTAAAGAGAATACCTTATTTTATCAGGTCAGTGAACAAAAATGCAATAAAATTTTGTAAGCCTGCTTCCCTCCCCATCTCCAATTTTAAATGAAACAAAATATAATGCCACAGCACACAGTTGTGTTACTCCTAATAAATAACAAGTCTGGACACCTTATAGCTTCTGTAAGTGGAAATAATTATTCAGAAAGTTTCAAATGTTCGTGTTGTAATTGGAACTAGCAATTTTAACAGTTGTTTTAGTGTAATGACAACAACTTGTCCTGAGTATAGGTCCTTTCAAGAACCACTATTTAATCTTTTTTTTTAATGAACTACAATTATCCTGTATAAATTCTGTGTGACCTTCACTTCTCAGAAGAAAAGGCTAAGGGGCACTGAGAGAGTGTCTGGAAATAGCATGGGAGTGTGAGAGCTTCACCTCTGTGTCATGTCAGCGTGACTGCATGTCTGTTTCAAGTGTCTGAATACAAACACATGCAAGATGTTGTGAAACAAAAAGGAGGAACTGAAAATCGATGAATGGATGCAAAGCTAATGTCTCAGAGAGATTTTATAGATACGGTGTGATTGCTCACATGAGCACAGCATATGTATATGCTTTCCAGGGGGAGAAGTGGGGTTGTGCTCAATGCAAAGAAACAGCTCTGTTGCACACAGCTTTGCACTAGAATGAGGGAAGACCTCATGGATAAGGATCAAAACAGACAAACACAGATGACAGGGAGGTAGGCATCTACAACAGACCTCTGATCAAGTGGGGGAGGTAGGTGAAGAAGCCTTTAGACAGTTGGAGGAAGCCTTCTGATGGCAGGCCCTGGAATTTATGGGTGATTTTATCCATCCTGGTAATTGCTGGAAGGTCACAAGCAATTCAGGAGATGCCTGGAGTGTGTTGATGATGATAATCGTACTGGTGATTGATAGGCTGATTAGGAGAAATGCTACAGAAAATGAAGGTGGGGGATGTGATGGTTGAGGGCAGTCTTGGCAGCAGCGACTGTGAGATTATGGTTTAAAGTCTTGAGAGAAGGGAGCAAGGCAGAAAGTAGAATTATAACCCTGAACTTGAGAAGAACAGGTGTTGGTTTATTCAGGAACCTTGTTGAGATCCCATGCAACATTGCCCTGGAGGACAAAGAGGACAGGAGAGCTGGGTCTTTAAGGATGACCTCCTCAGAGTGCAAGAACAGACCATTCTGCTATGCAGAAGCTTGAGCTGCTTAGTGGTGTGGGGGACCCAGTGACAAAAGATATGGAAAAGGCTGGGAAATGCTTCCTTTACCTGTGGATGAGGGGGAAACAGTGGATATTGCATACCTTAGCTTTACCAAGATCTCTCCTGCTGTTTTCTTAAAATCAAGTCAATGAGATGTAGACTAGATAAGAGGATGGGTGGAAAATTGGTTAGACTACATAGAAAGGTTTTGAGTACCATGTCCTACTGGCAGCCAGTTAGTAATAGCATCCCTCAGGGATCAATACTGGGGCCAGTGCTGTGCAACATCTTTATTTATGAATGATATAGAGTGGACTCTTGGTGGGTTTATGGGTGATAGCAATTTGGGAGGAGTGGCTGGTATGCTGTAAGTCAGGGCTGCTATTCAAAGGCATCTTGGCAGGCTGAAGAAATGGCTGATAGGAACCTCATGTTGTTCAGGAGAGGCATAATAGTGTGTACCTGGGGTGTAATAGTCCCATGCAACAATAAGGAGTGAGCACTGGCTGTTTGGGGAGCAGCTCTGCTGAAAAGGTCTTGGGGATCCAGGTAGACAACAGGCTACACCCAAATCAGCAGCGGGTCCTTGCAGCAAGAAGGGCCAACCACATACTGGGCTTTCTAAGCAAGACAGTAGCCAAAAGGTCAGGAAAAGTGATTTTTCCTATGTATTCAGCATTTGTGAAATAGAGCACTAGCAGCAGTATGTCAAGGTATTTCACCGTTACAGCAATCAAATATTGAAACAGGTTGCCCAGAGAGCTTGTGGACTCCATCCTTGTAGATAGTCAAAATTTGACTGAACAAGATATTAAGTAATACCCTGATCCCATCAGACCAGTTTTGAGTAGAGGTTTGGACCACATCCAGAGGTCCCTTCCAACCTCTGTGGTCTTAACAGCATCACAGAGCCATATTTCTGACCTCCAATATATTTGAATGCTATGCCTAAGTTCCTATACTGTCTCCAGAGTTATCCTGATTCATGGTACATCAGGGTTGTTGGTGCCACACCCCATCTTATGGCGGGGAAAGTCCTTTAATGATGGGGTACTACACACAAAAGTTGAGTTGAATAGTTTTATTTTCATCAACTCAATTGCATTTCTGTTTTCAGATGTTACATTTGCAAGGAAAGTGAGCAACAACTGGCAGAACAGCAGAAGAAATGTGGATTAAAAAATGAAGGTAATTTATCATAAAAAATAAGATATGATACTGTTCAACTTATTGTTTTTCAGTATATATCAGCTCAAGTACATGTGTTTTTTTTTTTCAAACTACAGATTACTAGAAAATCCAATGTTTCTGTACGTTTAAAAATATGTATAAGTGAGAAACATTCTTCCACCCAAGCCTCAGTTTTGATAAAATTGTACTAATTATTTATATATCTTGTATCAATATTGTACTAATTACTTATTTTGGTATGTTTGGCTCCTTTTCTTTGAGAAAGGAAAGCTGTGAGCTGAGTCGTGTGAGCTGAGATTTTGTCTTTTTTTTTTGTGAGTAAGATTTAACAATTAAACTGTGAGCCAGTGTAGAAAGAAGCAATTCATTAAGATGACTTTCGGAATAGATGAGGACTCAGCTTTGTGTTTGTTAGCACAAAGGTCACCCTATGTAGAGTTGTTTATTAAATAAATATGAGGCAGTGAACTTAAGTATTTCTGTGCAACACATCACCAACAGCCAGTATAAATGAAAAATTAGATTTTCTCCTCTTTCTTTAGTTGTGTTGCCCTTATCCTCTTTCCCCCATTCCAAACCCTTCCATGGATTTTTATGCGGGCTTACCTTTTCCTTTCTTATATTAAAACAAATGTTTATATGCTGGATTCTGTGCAGTGGTTTCACTGTCTGTATCTCTTCATGTCTGATTACTGCCCCCTGACAGGAAGCACTGGTATTGGTACACTTTTGACCTTGGTGGTAGAAAATACAGAGCTTCAGCTGCCTGAGTTTAGCCTCTGCTCACAGTTCGTCTTCTTGGATAAATCCATTTTAAACAGCAGGCAGACTTTCCATGGGTGCTTATTTTTACTTTCTTTTTTTTTTTTTCCTTGTAAAGCCCATTGCATAAAACTGTAATTTTCTTGACACAGGCTTTGGACCTTTTGACCTAGATTGCCTTGTAATTACTGTTGTTTTGCACAGTATCTGTGCATGGCTGTAGCTATTTGTTAGCAGAGTATCATCGCTCTGTAGAGATTCACTGGTAGCCTATAAAGCCTGTATATGGATTTCTACGCCAACTTTAATTCTTGTTACACATGCCTATATCTATATATATATGTGTGTGTGTGTGTGTATACACACCTAGCTATCCATAATGCTCTCATTCCACTACTGCTTCTAGATCTTTGATATAGCTGACAAATGGCTGGATTAGAGTATTTCTAGAGTTTCCAGAACTGAATCTAGGAATAAATTAAATAAATTGCTTTACGTAGTATTTTCTTAGGAACTAAATCTGATAGGGTTCTTTTTCATAAGAAAAATTCAGTGGGGGATGGCTGTGAGAAATAATTGTATGCCTTTTTTGTCTGTTTGCTAGTTACTTTTATTTTTATTAGTTTTGGTTCAGCAACGGAACAAAGGCTGAAGAAAGTGAGTTACAGGTTACTGAGCGATCAAGACTGCTTTAGTCAGCATAGCACAAAACATTAAGCAGATGATTCTGTAGGACTTTGTCTTAAATTTTACTTTCAGTAGCAGTTTTTCTTTGTACTGCAGTCTATTCTCCATGCAATACTGGTAAGCAAATAATAACAATCCACTACTCTTGATTTGCAATAAGAAGGATTTTAAATTGCCGCCTCGTGTAAGCTTTTTACTCACCAGGGTGTATTGGCTTACTCTTTCATTATGCCCACTTGGGTTGTGTACAGTTCAGATGAGTTTAGAAGGATGCTTGCATTAACCATCACTGAAAGTACTTCCTCGTATTTTATAGAGGTCTTTGTGCATGTGCTGAGTGAATTTGGAGTGCTAACACTTTAGGCTGATTTCAGCAACTGGCAGTATATATACACAATAGACAATTGAAATGAGTGTCGTTTATTTTCTCACTTTTTTATGATTGCTCTATTGTATGGAAGATATTGTAGGCAAATAATTTGTGATATTACAGTGAGACACCCTGCAGAATGGTTGTGAGAACAGTTGGCCAACTAAAATGTGATAAGTACTCTGACTTTGTTCTTACTGAACAGTGAAGCTACTGTTGAACGGCATGCTTAGATTTTCACTGGACAATACTTTTCTACCAGTTCGATACAGTCAATTACAGCAATGTACATAGGCATTCTACCATAAGTACATTGAGACTTAGCACAGTGAGCATGCTTCAAAAGTTAACACTTACCTAGGTATAGTAAAGACTAAATATTATTTAGGTAAACAGCAGAAGGTTTCATTGTTAAAGGGTCTTGATTTCATTTTGTTGTTTCCATATCAGAGAATGTCTGTTTTTCTTTAAAATAGCGTGTATAGTTCTGGACACAGATGATAGGCAAGCATTGTGTATGAAGTAAAATTAAGTATTACTGTTAGTTGAGATTCTAAAATGATGAATGTGGCCCATTAAACCTATTAAAGCCTGCTAGACTGTAAGACTTAGGGACATTCCTCCCTTCCCAGTGTGCAGGTTGTGAGGCTGCAGCTTTTCCTTTTCCCAGGTATAGCCAGTAACAAGGCTGAGCATGTTCTCTCATACAGGCATAGACAAGACAGAGTACAGACATGGCTGGCTACACAGACAGGAGGTCAGTATCTTCACAGGTACCTACGTAACCATGAACAGCCTCTGCATAAAACACGAGCACCACAGCTAGTCCAATCCTGCCTTCTCTCCTTCTGATGAGGATTGAAGTTTGCTAGTAGAACATACACGTACCTTCGCTCTCCTGATTCACAGCCACGCTCATATTCAGGGATCCCTCAGGTATTAGAATGTACTTTGTATCTCCCATATCAATGCTCAGATCCTGTTTTTTTGTTTGTTTGTTTTTGTTTTGTTTTGTTTTTTGTATTTTGTTTATCCAGTTTGCTAACAAAACCTACAGCTACATTCAGCTATTGAACTCCGATGCATACGCATATTTGTGGGTACGTTGAACTTAAATCCAGAATCTGAGTCCAGACCCCAGGCTGTTTGCTAGCCTTCAGCTCTGACTTTGAGTCTTTACAGATTGTGTGTTTACTCGATGGCTAGTGTGACTTGAAGTTTTCTAGTACAACTTGTGCACATAGAGAGCATAAAGATTAATAAGAATAGCCTGCAATGATCAGGTGTAGGACTTGGCCAGATGAGCAGACTGACCAGCAGCCTCCTTACGCTCAAGTGACCAGTTATCTCCACATTCTCCATGCATCTCCTTCCTTTATCAACCTTGTTTCATAGAATCATTCAGGTTGGAAAAGACCTCTAAGATCATCTAGTCCAACCTTTAACCTAGTACTGACAAGTCCACCATTAAGCCATGCTACTAAGTTCTACATCTACATGTTTCTTGAAGACCTTCAGGGATGGTGACTTAACCACTTCCCTGGGCAGGCTGTTCCAATGCCATACAACCCTTTCAGTAAATAAATTTCTCACATTATCCAACCTAATCCTATCCTTGTGCAACTTTAGGCCATTTCCCCTCATCTTATCACTTGGTGGCTGGGAGAAGAGCCTGATTCCAACCTTGCTATAGCTTCCTTTAAGGTAATTGCAGAGCACGATTATGTCTCCCCTGAGTTTCTTTTTCTCTAGGCTTAAACAACCTCAGTTCCCTCAGCCACTCCTCGTAAGACTTTGTTTTCTAGACCTTTCAACAGCTTTGCTGCCCTATCCTTCTCTGGACCCGCTCCATCACCTTGATGTCCTTGCAGTGAGGGGCCTGAAACTGAACACAGTACTCGAGGTGTGGCCTCACCAGAGCCAAGTACAGGGGGACAATCACCTCCCTAGCCCCATAGCCCTGCTGGCCACACTTTCTGTCACAAGCCAGGATGCTGTTGGCCTTCTTGGCCACCTGGGCACGCTGTTGGCTCATATTCAGCTGACTATCGAACAGTACCCCCAGGTCCCTTTCCTCCTGGCAGCTTTCCAGCCACTCTTCCCCCAGCCTGTAGCAGTGCATGGGGTTGTTTTGCTCCAAGTGCAGGATCCAGCACTTGACCTTGCTGAACCTCATACATCGGTCCAACCTATCCAGATCCCTCTGCAGAGCCTTCCTACCCTCAAGCAGATCAACACTCCTGCTTAACTTGGTGTTGTCTGCAAACTTAGTGAGTGTGCCCTCTATCCTCTTGTCCAGATCATCGATAAAGGTATTGAAGAGAAATGTCCCCAGTACTGAGCCCTGGGGGACACCAACAGAGACCAGCCTCTGGCTGGATTTAACTTCATTCACCACAACTCTTTGGACCTGGCCACCCAGCCAGTTTTTAATCCAATTAAGCGTACACTCATTCAAGCCTTGAGCAGCCAGCTTCTTCAGGACAATACTGTGGGAAACAATGTCAAAAGCCTTATTGAAGTCTATGTATGCTATATCCAACATATCTCTTCCCTCATCCACTGAGCATCACCTTGTTGTAGAAGGAGATCAGGTCCATCAAGCAGGACCTGCCTTTGATAAACCCATGCTGATCGGGCCTGATCCCCTTGTTGTCCTGTAAGTGCTATGTGAGCCACTCAAGAGGATCTGCTCCATGAGGGTCCCCGGCACCGAGGTCAGACTGACAGGCCTGTATTTCCCTGGATCCTCCTTCTAGCCTTTCTTGTGTATAGGTGTCGTATTTGCTAGCTGCCAGTCAACTGGGACCTCCCCTGATAGCCAGGACTGCTGATAAATGGTGGAAAGTGTCTTGGTGAGCACTTCTGGTGGCTCTCTCAGTATCCTCAGGTGGATTCCGTCTGTCCCATTGACTTGTTTATGTCCAAGTGGTTTAGCAGATCGCTAACCATTTCCGCGTGGATTAGTCCTTCTGTGACTTTATGACTTCTTTCCTGAAGAGTGTCCAGCCTTCCTGGTCTCCTTTGCCCTTCAGGACTGCCTTCCAAGGGATTCCACCAACCAGTATCCTTTACAGGTTGAAGTCTGCCCGCTGGAAGTCCAGGGTGGCAGTTCTGCTAACGTCCCTCCTTTTGTTCCCGAGAATCAAAAACTCTATTAATTTGTGATCGCTCTGCCCAATCCAGCCTTCACATCACCCACAAGGTCTTCTCTATTTAACAAGCAAAAGTTTCTTCCCTTTCTCCAGCCTTGTCTCCTCCCATAAACAGCTGGATCTAGTTAAATTTCATCATTGTTTCCAGCTTTGCTACATCAATGCCCAAATTCGGTATTTCTAATAGGATCTATGTGATCCCATATGTGTGTGGTATTACTGGTATAGACACATCGGTGCTGTTGGCTTTGTAAGGTGCAACTCCCCTAAAGGTAGTGGTCCCCTTCAGTTCTCTGTGCAATCTCTCACATAACTCCTCACAGCTGCCTGCAAAACCCAGACATCCTTTACAGCACTGTCTGTTACTTTCATCAGCTTCTCACACTGATAACTGTTAGGTTGAACTATTTCTTTTTTTATTTTTCCAGAAGTTTCTTATGTTCTGTTTGATTCCCTTAATCTCAGAGCAGAGTCATCATTTGCCTGCAGCCTGAACAAAGTCATTCTGTAGTTTGATGTATGTTTCTCTCTTCTCTCTTAAAATACATATTTTGAATCTAGTTTAAATGATTTCTTTCTGTAATGTCCTTTTTGAAAGCAACATAAAAGATCAGCAGTAAAGCAAACATAATTGATACTAAAACCACTCTGGGAAATGATGTAAAAATGTTGAATTTAACAAAGCTACATTTCTTTTATTACTGATTTGTTTATCAGAATATATAGAGAAAGATAGACTAGATGCAAAAGTGATAGTTATTTTTAGCTTTCTTCAAGTCTTTTGTCATGTTACAATCCTTCTCTGTTTTCCCTGGAGTTACAGTTTTCTGGGTTTTGTTACTGGAGTGGGGATAGTAAGTTCCAATAAATAATAATAATAAAAAAAAAAAGATAGAAAACTTGAAAAGACAAGGTCTACAGGAACTTTTTTTCCCCTATTTTTCATCTTTTCCTGGTGTATAAAGCTTGGAAGAGGTTAATTAAAAATGAATGTGTTACAGAATTTAGGTCCACAATTATCTAGACAATGGTAGTAATACTACAATCACAGAATGGCTTGGGTTGGAAGGGACCCTAAAAATCACCTAGTTCCAATCCCCTTGCCAAGGACATGGATGCCTCCCACTAGATCAGGTTGCCCAGGGCCCCATCCAGCCTGGCCTTGAACACCTCCAGGGATGGGGCATCCACAGCTTCTCTGGGCAACACAGTCCAGTGCCTCACAACCCTCAGAGTAAAAAACGTCTTCCTGACATGTAATGTAAATCTGCCCTCTTTCAGTTTAAAACTGTTCCCCCTTGTCCTGTCACTATTTGTCCATGTAAAGAGATGTTCTCCATCTTTTTTATAAGTCCACTTTAAGTATTGAAAGGCTGTAATGCGGCTACCCTAGAGCCTTCTCTTCTCTAGGCTGAATGTCCCCAGCTGTTCCAGCCCTCTGATCATCTCTGTGGCCCTCCTCTGGACCCCTTCTAACAGCCCCACGTACTTCTTGTGCTGGGGGCCCCAGACCTGGATGCAGGGCTCCAGCTGGAGCAGAGGGGCACAATCCCCTCCCTCCCCTGCTGGCCACCCCTCTGGTGATGCAGCCCAGGATGCAGTTGGCCTTCTGGGCTGCTGGCTCGTGTCAAGCCTTTCGTCCACCAGAGCCCCCAAATCCTTCTCTGCGGCGCTGCTCTCAGTGAGTTCTTCTCCCAGTCTGTGCTCCTGTCTGGGGTTGCCCTGACCCAGGTGCAGCACCTTGCACTTGAACTTGTTGAACCTCAGTAATGATTCTCTAAAGTAGATGTAAGAACTAAGGTAGTAAGGCGTGAGAACTAAGGTAGTAAAAATAACGGAATTTCAGGAAATGAAATAGATGGCTTGGTATGCTATAGATAATCTCATCAAAGAAGCACTGTGAATAATTAAAAACTAACCCCACTATGGACAAATGGATAGTGTTAGATTTCTAAGTCTCTATTAGTTAATATGCCTCAAAACCTCTACCTTGCTGTGGTTTGATTACGAAACACATTAAACAATCTTAGATAAACAATTTTTTTGTTGTTGTTCCTTAATTTTTACCCCCCCCATCCCCTACTGTGACACTTCACTCCTGAAATACAGCCCTAGAACTGTGTGTATCTCCACAGACTGTTCTGAAATCATTAGGACTGTGGAGTTGTTCATTTGAAATATCTGAGCCCGTTTATATTTGGAGGCAAAACAGAGTGTTATAGCTGTTTTATGGCTTTTTTATCGTAGTGGGGAAGGCAATTGTGTGTAATCTACAAATGCAAAGGCTTTTATTATCTGTTTTTATCCCTATAGATGAAAATACAGTTTAGATAACAACTCTGTGCAGCGGCTGCCAATGTAATCAGTCTTCGTTCCAGAAAATTCCTCTGCCTTTTGGTAGTGTTTATTCCATCACACATTTAAATTCAGTCCAGTTTTATTCTAACAGAACAGTTTTGCATTGTTGAAAACACTTTTATATTGTTTTCCAGGAGTCTCTGAATGTTTTTTTCATGGAAAAATTCAACTCTGCTCATACTATTCATCTGCAGACATTGTGGGGTGTCGTTAACAGATGTAGCAGCACTGCTGCATCCTGGTGCTTTCTGAACCCTGAGTCATGTCCTCCCTCTTCAGATTTGGTTTTGTTGTTGCTGTGTTTGGGGCTGGTTTTTTTATAGTTTGTGGCATTGAGGCAGAAGAGGAATATTGGTTTAGAAACCAGACACTAAACCACTGTCTCTGCATTATTGTTTGCTTAAGACTTAACATGTTGAACAGCAAGAATAAAGTTAAAAATCCTCCCAAAGTTTTAAGCTACAAGAGTTACAACCTGCCTCTGTCTTGTCCCTGCCTGAGGCTTTGTGGTTTTACAGTAAGCAGTGTTAGTAGGTAACAATGGTCTGTGAAGGGAGGAAGCAACTTTTCTGTTAGTATATGAAATACAGATTTTTTTTAAATGCAGTTTTTTTAGATGTGTAATGACAGTGCACAAACACACCCAGTAAAACCTCTTAACTTGCCAATGATTGCTTTTTACTGTTCTTGTGAATCTATCAAATAATAGCCTATATCCATGCCTTTATTCATGTGTTTCAGAAGATGAAGAAGAATGGAAGGTTATTAAAGGGAAATTTCTAGCCATCAACGCAGTAAATATGAGCTGTGCCTGTCCACGCAGTCCTAAAGGTCTTTCACCAGCAGCTCATCTGGCAGATGGTTCAGCTGACCTCATTCTAGTTCGTAAATGCTCCAGATTTGATTTTCTACGGCATCTTGTCAGAAATACAAACCAAAATGACCAGGTAGGTGTGTGTTCCCTTTGGCAGTGAACTTTCCAGGAACAGCTTAAGTTGTAAATATTGGCAATGGTATATGACAAAAAGAATACCTACAAAACAGTTTTTTAAAAAGTACTTATACAGTTTGTATGACTTAATCTTAGCATGTGTACCGTCAGAAAAATCACTTAAACTAACTCAAGTCTTTGGCCTACAGCATTCTATATTATATATATTTCAGCCTGGAGAAGAGGAGGCTGAGGGGAGACCTCATTGCAGTCTACAGCTTCCTTGCGAGGGGGAGTGGAGGGGTAGGCACTGACCTATTCTCTGTAATCACCAGTGATAGGACCCAGGGCAATGGTGTCAAGCTGAGACAGGGGAGGTTTAGGCTTGCCATAGGAAGAGGTTCTTCACCGAGAGGGTGGTCACACACTGGAACAGGCTCCCCGGGGAAGTAGTCACTGCACCAAGCCTGTCTGAGTTTAAGAAGCATTTGGACTGTGCACTTTGTCACATGGTCTAAAATTTTGGGTTGACTTGTGCGGTGCCAAGCGTTGGACTTGATCCTTATGGATCCCTTCCAACTGAGGATGTTCTATGATTCTAACCAAATTCCACTTTTATTAGTTGAATTCATTCTTATAATATTTTGAGTATATTTACTATTTGGACAATATTTAAAATGTTATCAGATCTGTGCACACTTCATGAAAAATTGTTCGCAGCAATATAATGTAGCTGAGGTAGAAGACCTAGCAAGGAATTTTCTTGTAAAATGTATAAAAATATGATGTAGAAAAAACTTACTTGAACTACAGTTTGATTCTAAACTGCAGGCCTAGAGCAGGATTTTAATATATCCGTGTGACATGAGCTTTAGGCATTCAGCTTCAGAGTGCTTCCTTGCATAAGTTACAGCTGTCAGGAGAAACTGCAAGGGGAGATTGATCACCGCTTCGGAGTGTAATACCTGTTGAAAGTAGAGCTATGGCTATGAATGCACACACTTTAATATTTGTCACAACCTGATATTATTAACATGTTCTGGCAGATAACTGAACAATACACTAATGGCATATCTGGTTATAGCAACAACAAATCTCACTTGTTTGCAATGCTACTCTTCATCCTCTGTAGTTTGTATAAATTCTCCTTCTTGTATTTCCTTGTTACCATTCCCAGGCACATTGTGTTTGTCTGTGTTCTGTCTTCCCACTGTTCTTTGTCTCTTCTTCCCTTCACTCCTTCTTATTACAGAATCGCAGAATCACAGAATTTCTAGATTGGAAGAGACCTCAAGATCATCGAGTCCAACCTCTAACCTAACACTAACAGTCCCCACTAAACATATCCCTAAGCTCTACATCTAAACGTCTTTTAAAGACTTCCAGGGATGGTGACTCAACCACCTCCCTGGGCAGCCTGTTACAATGTCTAACAACCCTTTCAGTAAAGAAGTTCTTCCTAACGTCTAACCTAAAACTCCCCTGGTGCAACTTAAGCCCATTCCCCCTCGTCCTGTCACCAGGCACGTGGGAGAACAGGCCAACCCCCACCTCACTACAGCCTCCTTTAAGGTATCTGTAGAGAGCGATAAGGTCGCCCTGAGCCTCCTCTTCTCCAGGCTGAACAAGCCCAGCTCCCTCAGCCGCTCCTCGTAGGACTTGTTCTCCAGGCCCCTCACCAGCTTCGTCACCCTTCTCTGGACCCGCTCAAGCACCTCGATGTCCTTCTTGTAGCGAGGGGCCCAAAACTGAACACAGTACTCGAGGTGCGGCCTCACCAGAGCCGAGTACAGGGGGACGATCACCTCCCTAGCCCTGCTGGTCACAGTGTTTCTGATACAAGCCAGGATGCTGTTGGCCTTCTTAGCCACCTGAGCACACTGCTGGCTCTCTGTTTCCTCAGTATTTTTGGTTATTTGAAGCCTTTCCCAGCTGCCTTTCCAATTGGCTTCAAGATTTATCAATCTTTATCAATCAATCAATTTTAAATTAGTAAAATATATAAATGATAAAAACAATATGAAAATATATTATGCAATAATAATCATCATAATATATATAATTATATCATTACTATCATAAAATAAGAAATAATTATAATAACATTCTGCTTAGCCATGATACATGAGAGCATTCACAAGTGGCTCTGTGCAGCAAGTGATAACCAGTTTTTGCAGCTAAACTTTTTGGCCTGGAATGCTTCTTAGTGAATCTCAGACTCAAACCTTAGTTTTACCTGAATTAGCTAGTTGAAATGATTTTATTTTGCTGGAGTGTAATAATATCTCCATATATTCGTATTTTCCTATATACACAGCTCTCCAATCTCTCTAAGTCTTTGATTAGGGCAGTGGTTGGCTCACCTCAAGGTACTCTTCCAAAATTCAGAAGCATAAGACTTTCAGAAAAGTGTATGTTTCTTAAGGGCTGTAGTGAACAGGTCCTGAGGATGGTACAAGTTTCCAATCCAAACCTTTTTGACTTCAATTCCATGTTATAATAGTTTCTTATAGTTTATTCATAGTTCTTATACGCTATACTCATAATCTCAGAACCTGTAACCTCATTACCCTTAAAGTGGCAGTACTGCTGCTCCTTGAAGACAACTATCAAAAATTAGGTTTCAGTTTTGCTTTATGGTTTTTGACTTCTGTAGTTTCTTAAAAACAAGTATCACTCTATGCCTCAGGTAAAATTCTCTAGAAAATTGGAACGGATGGACTTTATTGAATACCAAATGCTGCATGCTGAGTTTCTTTACGCATCAAGTATATTTAAGTAATTGTAATTGCCTTTTTTGATTATTTCTTTCTTTGTAGTTTGACTTCTCATTTGTAGATGTTTATCGGGTGAAGAGTTTTCAATTTACATCAAAGCTTTCAGAAGACAATGGAAGCAATGTTGCAGACATAGGAAAGAAACGTTTTGGCCAGTTCTGTAGAGATCACCCAGCCTGTTGCTGCAATATTGCTGACAGCACTTGGAATTGTGATGGAGAAACTCTGGATAGTTCAGCAATTGAAGTGAGGTGAGCATCTACTTTTCTCTGCATCTACCAAGAAGATATTAAGCCTTTTCATTGACGTAAAGGTACCCCAAAAACGTATCCCCCCAGCAAATTCGAGTCTTCTGATAATAAACTTAGATTTTTGTTGTTAAGTTTTGGGTCCTTTCTAGTAAAAACTCCAGCTATATAATGTAAATGAATATACATATTGTAAATGATCTCTTTAAGATAGATAGATGACCCTACCCTCAAAGTCCTGCTTAGTTCTTAGAAACTGATGTTATATGCTCGAAGTGCTAAAGGGTGGAAATCCTGGTGGAAAGATTCTTTTAGACAAATGCAGTTTTTCATTAGTCTGAGCACTAGCTTTTGCAACTAACCAAAGCATTTTTCAGGAAAATAGTAGTATTTTTTCCATTTTTTAAAAAGTCATATAGAAGCCACCTGATGTGTTTAACTAGCATCTTAACTAGCATCTTACAGAAATACTGAGTATGTCCTGTATTTTGTATATTTTGACGCACAGCACAGTCTTATCTCCAGCCTTGGCATATGGAGAAAGAAGATTGCAGTTCTACAAGTGAACAAATTGGAAGGGAATAACAGCTTTGAAATTTTGAAGGGCTTTTTAATTTGTTTTGTTTGGTTTTGTTTATTGTAGATTAAAGGGAAATACAAATACAAAATATGTACATCTAAGTTTGTTCCATTCAAATGCAATCTCACAACAGTCTGAGTGATTTATGTAAGAACAGTGTATGTTATACAAGGTCAGATCCTCTAAGTATCCCATATCACTTAACTGTGTGGAAAAGAGTAGTAGCAGAAGTGATGTATGTGTGAAAACATCCAGTCTTCTTTGCAGGGGAGGATTGCATCAAGAATGAGGGCTATTTTTGTAGTCTGAAGCAAAGAATTTTACCTAACTGCTTGAGATACACAGATTATTAAAACTAAATATATAGTACCTACTTATATTAAAAAAAAGTATGATTAATTGATTTCCATATTTTTCAGGGTTCACTGCCAGTTAATGAAACTGTTTGCAAGGGGAATCGAGGAAAACTGTAAAGATGAAGCTGCCTACAGCCACAGTAGCATTGAACACTTACTATAGACACTGTTCCTCCAATGGGGAGAAGAAAAAATAAAAGCTCAAGGAAATTGAGTATATATGCATTTTAGTCAAATTGACAAGTATTTTAAAATTTCAGTTTTTGTTTTTGTTTTTTGTGATGGCTTCAATATAATTTTAGACATTTTATTTCACTGTGTATTTTTGTAACATTCTAATCATTAAAATGTCTTGAAGTCATGTAATCTAATTTATGTTAGATTGGCATATATGTATGTATTCACAATGACTGATAAATACTCTGTGCTTTTCTAGAGAGCTAATTTAGCAGCTGTGTTGCAATAATATTTAAATATTATAAAACATTGAACTTTATATTGCCATCAAACCAAGATGTCAGGACAAGATGTTTTCAGAGTCTGAGAAGATGTTTTCTGCTGGGAGTGTTATGTAGTTGCATGTGGCTTAAATGCTGGACAACGGTGTTGTCTTTTGCATTTTTTTATTTTTTTTAGTAAAATCTTGCATTTTCTAATTCTGACAATACCTTGCAACTTATCAATGCAATTCAAACACACATTCCTGGCTTTAAGTAATAACAATAACAATTTAGAAATATTTTGAAAAATAAAAGCACATCTGTATATAGACCATACCTTCTCTCATGTAATCTATTTATAAATGCTTCCTTGCATGCTGCTTTTTGGGTTTATAAAGGGTTTTATGACTGTTTGGATGATACCAAATACCACACACTGCAACTGAAATGTCTTGTCAGCGACTGGTAGGGATACATATGATACCAAGAAGGCATAGGCAAGGGAAGATATAAATATCTTGTAAAACACCAGCAAATTTTACATTTCTAAAAATAACTAAAATTAACATATGAAAAGCTTCCCTTTTCAGTACACAATTCTTTGGAGATTCTACTAGATACATTAAAATGTCTTTGCAAAATAAGTTGTTGGAATGTTGTGTAAAGATATGATTCAATGATTGAATGTTTTAAAGTAATATTTTTATTTAACTAAATAGGAAACAATTTGTGTTGTGAAGTCAAGGGAAGAAACTGTTATATGATAAATCATAAATCACTGTGCTGACTCGTTTTTACAGCAAATACATAAGACTATCATGTACAGCTATGGAGTGATTATTTGTGTATGAATTTGTGTATTGTGGCACACACATATACTGTGTGCAGGCTTGGTGCTGAATTTTGCTCTTCTCATACAGGTTTATTCCTGTTTGGTGAGGATCAGAAGCTAGTCCCTGCTCTCTTCTGTAAACCTTACTGCATCTCAGATTTGTGTGTGTGTCTGAACAGCTAATGACTCTCTCTATTCATGTGTATCTATTGGCACTTCTGTCATTCAATTTATATTAGTTTCAGTCTCCTGTGTATTTGCTCTGTGTAAGCCATGGTGATTGGTTGGTTTATTACTGAAACACTTGAAATTTGTTTTAAGTGGCTGTTGTTTGTTTTTGTTTTTTTTTTTTTCTGTTGAAACATTCCAGTTTTGTGTAATATTAAAATGTTCTGCTATATTGTTGATATAAAGTATTATTCATACTGTTGCATTTATACTGTATGACAAAAAAAAAAAAAAAAAAAAAAAAAAACCAACTTGCAAATAATTGATTACAGTCATACAAAGTTTAGGATCTGTTTCTCATTATATAGTGTTTCAGGGAGATACTTGAAAACTTTTCCAAAAGTAGTACTGTACTTTCTTCAGTGATGCAATGAGTTGAAAAGTTGATTCATCCAATGTTTTTCAGACATTTGTTATGTATATTGTATTTTTTAAGCCATTTTTAGTAAGTGAAATAGTACTTTTGAACCAAGAACCCTGTTGAAAAATCAAATTATGCAGTCATACAAATGCAAATATCTTCTGAAAGTGTCATTTGTGTAAAAAGTTTTAGTTAGATTGATCTATCCATGAATATTGTGAAAAAAATGAGATTTCAAATTACTGTAATTCTTGGGCAGGATATGACAGTATACACTCAGCTCACCAACAGACAAGGACTTTTATGAAGCATTACAGCTATCCAGATCACTTTCTTATTTATGAGAACAGAGGTAAATACTAGCCAGCTCTTTTCATTATTTTGCTAGCAAGTCATGAGACTCCTAACTCAAAAAACAGTGGATTGGTTACATTGTGAATGTATACTGAAGTGCTCTGAGTACTTTTAATATCTGAAACTGTGCACTTGGTATTTCCAAAAAAACCCACAGTTAAGGCCCCCATTCTGAGAAATGAGCTACCAGAAAAGAAGGGAAAAAAGATCATTCGGTAATACGGTAATGAAGTGTGAAGTAAATACTAAAGGTGTTGCAACATAATAAAATAAAATCTCTTAGAAAATAGAAAAGCTACATAGCTGCATTTGAATAATTCTACTTGTAGCATATTATACTAGCAAAGCATCATAGTTGAGTTGTATGAAATGTCCAGTGTATTTTAAGAAGAGAGCTGTATAAGTAATGTCTGCATTCGTTTTAATTCTAGTAGTTTGTGTTGTTTTGTTGTTTTTGTTTTTTTTTCCCTGAATGTAGTCTCAATATGAAAATCATTTATAGGAAAAACCAAGTTTGATTTCCTTTTTTTATTTCCCAATCTTGCTGGCTTCAAGATTAGAAAATGTGCTCTGTTTTATGAGGCTAAGGGAATTCATTTAAAAAAATAAATAAATTATGTTGTGCAGCAGCAGTACTGTGGTTTTCTTCTTTTCACAATTTGATTAAAAAAAAAAAAAGTCTGTTGAGAGATTTCAGCCCCACAAAGGTAATGTACTCAGTGTAATGGACATGCCCAGGTTAAACCAGGCCGAGAAGTAATTCATAAGCTTTCACTGATGTTAACTACAACTTTATAGCAAGAGTGAGTGTGAGCAAACACAGTGAAGGAAAGCAACTAGTGAAGCTAGATTTCTACTAAAACTATGTAACTCTGTTAAGAGAAATTTAAGATTGAAGGAGGAGAAGTAACTTAGTTGTGAGGACTTAGAGGTTTTGGTTATGGAAAATTTTAAACTGCAACAAGTCAAAACCAACTACCATTGTAAGAAACATAGAATAGATATTGTACTATAAACAGTACCGACTATATGCCAAGAAGATGTTTTTAGAGTTTCATCGCAATAATTATTAGTGATACAGCACACTTCCGAGTAAGTACAATATGTTCTTTATAGGTGAGCAGTGGACACAGAAGGAATATGATTTTCAACACTTCAGACACTTCTGCTTTTGAAGTTACCCAACAAGCCAGTGTTTGCAGGATGTCATAAGACTTCTTCAATGAAAATAATGTTTATTCATGAAGGGGAAGATGATATGTAGAACCAGAAATCTCCGTCTTGCTGTCCAAATATTATTTCCTTAGAATTCCTGCCTTAATCCCTATGAATTAAATGAATAATAGGACTTCATCATTTTTATTCTCACTAGTCATATTGCTTATTCCAAACTTTCAATAGGTTAGTTAAATACATTTAATAGGTTCTAGCTGATGTTTAAGTTGCAGTAAATGAATTCTGTCCATAATGAAGCAAATCTCCTCAGCCTTGTCTTACCCTCTGATATGCACATAGTGTACATCTTGCAAAGGGCTTATGTATGTTCTTAATGTGTGACAAGACCCATTGTTTAAAAGGAATTGGGGCAATCTGCCCCAATTTAGTCCTTTCAAATACTCTGCAATGAGACAGCTAACACTTTTTTATTTAATTTCCCACTGCTAAAAATAATTCCTAACATGTACCTACTGAAATTGCCAACAAGGGGCTGTCTTCAAAAGATGCTTCCTTCTTTAAGACTCTTACATGTTTGAAATGATAGTGTGCTGGGTTAGGTAGCTATTTCAACTACAGTGCATTTTTTTGTGTTGCAGGTAAAAAAGTTTTTCCATGTTAAATGGAAAAAAAAAAAGCTTTACTGAAATCGGAAAAGATTGCATCAACCAGTTTCCCTTGGTCAACTAGGTGGTTAACCTTGTCATAAAAGGAAATAAAGTTCCTTAAACAGGACCTTCCCCTCATGAATCCATGTCAGCTGTGACCAACAACTGTGTTGCTCAGGTATTTTTTGCTAACTCCCAGAATAATCTCCACAATTTTACCAGGCACTGCACTCAGGCTGCAGTTACCAGGGTCTTCTTTCTTGCCCTTCTTGAAAATCAAAACAACATTTGCCAGCTTCCAGCCAACTGGGATCTCTCCAGATCCCCAACAACTGAGAGAGGTCTTACAATGACCTCAACCAGCTTTGAGTATTTTGAGTACCCTTGGATGAATCCCTTCAGGCCCCATAGACTTATATGCATCCAGGTGGAGCAGCAAATCCCACACAAATTTGGAGTTGGCTGAAAGTTTATCATTCCCACAGTTGCGGTCCTCCAATCCAGGACTCTGGGGGTCCCAGGGCCCATGGTCAGTGTTGAAGACAGAGGCAAAGAAAGCATTAACCAGTTCTGCTTTGTCTACATCCCTGTTTGTGAGCTGGTCATCCTCATCAAGTAATGGATCAATGTTATCTCTGGTCTTTCTTTTCATGTTAACGCACTTGAAAACACCCTCTTCACTGTCCCCCATGGTGCTGGCCAACTTCAACTCTAATTGAGCTTTGGCCACTCAGATTTTCTCCCTACAATGGCAAACATCATCCTTGTAGTCCTCCCATGTCACCCAACCTCTCTTCCAGTGGCCATAGGATTTTTTTCCTGCCTCAACTCTAGTAGATCCCTGCTCAGCCAAGCTGGCTTTCTGCCCTGCCTCCTTCACTTCTGATGTTTTGGAATTGCCTGGTCCTGTGCTCTTAAGAGGTACTTAAAAATTGACCAGCACTGATGGACCACAACGCCTTCAAAAGCAGTTTCTTGGGCACCTTGCAAATTAGTTCTCTGAGCAGTCTGTAGTCTGCTCTCTCCAAATCCTGAGTTGGTTTTTTGTGACAATTTTCCTCCCATCACCAAAGACTTTAAACTTGACTGCCTCATGGCCAAGATGGCCACCCATCACCGCTTCACCCATGAGACCCTCTCTGTCTATAAGCAACAGATCTAGGAGGGCACCTTTCCTAGTCAGCTCCCTTAGTACCTATACCAAGGAGTTATCAGCAGGTGCTTTGGGAATCTCCTGGACCTGTTCGTGTCAGCTGTATGGAATTCCCAGTTAACATCTGGCAGGTTGAAACCACCCCTAAGGACAAGGGCAGCTGGCCTAGAGGTATCTCTTAGTTTCTTAAAGAATAATTCATCAGTCTGTCATCGTCCTGGCTAGGGATTCCTGGAAAGGATGAAAGTGAGCAAATGCAAAACAGTTTATATGAAGAAGGAGGGAAAGGGGAAGGGGAAGGGGAAGGGAAAGAAGGGAAAGAAGGGAAAGAAGGGAAAGAAGAGAATGAGAAAGGGAGAAGGGAAAGGGAAGGGAAGGGAAGGGAAGGGAAGGGAAGGGAAGGGAAGGGAAGGGAAGGGAAGGGAAGGGAAGGGAAGGGAAGGGAAGGGAAGGGAAGGGAAGGGAAGGGAAGGGAAGGGAAGGGATTAAATAGAAATAGGAAAATAAAATGCAGACATACTATTTTGTTGTTTCATATTGTTTTGTTTTTTTTCTGGAAAGCATTGCCCAGTCATGTTTATTTAACTATACAGAAAATCTGTCACTAAAAGCTTGAATAGATTAGCAGAAATTTGAATATTTACAACTGGTAGAGAGAATAAACACTTCATCACTTGTGAAGACATATTTCTAAGTTGTTTAGCCGTGGTCTATATCCCCACTTGCAAACTTCAGCAAAATAGCAGCATCGCTCAAAGAGGTGTTAAAGGGCAATTGTAAAAGCAGCTCCTCGTAGCAATGCACAGTAATCTGAAATGGCTGCTGAATTTAATCTGCTGGTTATTTATTTTTCATGTTAATATTTAGCAACCGTATTTTAGGAAAGGGGGGTGGGGGGATTGGGCAGCAAGCAAGAAGTGCTATGTTAGTACCTCAGTGCTGCTGAGGTTAAAGCTGTAGGACAGCAACTCATGCCAGCTAAGGTGCTGCTCCATAAACCTTTTAACTTCAGGAAAACTTGCCAAGGAAAACGACTGCATACCTAAATGCCTCTGCTGTTGCTGGTAGATGTTCGTGTAAGCTGCTCTCCCGAGCCTTCAGTGATGTGGGCTCTGCAAAGCAGTTTAGCCACCAGAACATATTGCTTAAAGATTTTTATAGCTAGAAAACTTTATTTGCTTAACTGAATTGCCTTTTCGGTGTTTAAGCTTCCTTGTTCTGGCCACAGCGGGCAGAGGGAACGGGTCATTCCCTTCAAGGCAGTGCCCTTACCTATGTTACTGTCTTCCCTCTTAGTCTGCTGCTCTTCGCTTATGCAGCATTAATATTCAGACAGAGGGGGGGAAAAGATATTTGAGCAGAATATCGATATCAAGAAAAACTGCTTGAAGCTGATTTCTATTTACCACCAAAGAAGTGACTCTGTAGAAAGAAAGCAAGTATTGACAGGCTTGCTCCAGAAGAGGAATGCATATCTGCGTAACGTCTTCAATCAAAGCAGATGCTGTTAGTTCCTGGAGATCATGTTTTCATAGAACACTGTCTGCAGCTTTGATGGATGTATTTAGAATAGATACCTCCCCTTAGCAATACTTATCAAAGAAATAACTACTCTGATGGTTGCAAGGCTGGTGGATTCTGCACCGCCCCTAGCTCAAGAACGATCAACCCAATAAAATAAGTAGCTCTCAGGTGTGCTCCGCTTGTCCATTTTTTCTTGTAATGCTGAAGCTTTTCAGGGGAAAACAGGCAAAACCTGAACACTTTGGCATTGATTTAGTTGCAAGTTCCTGTTAAAGGTTTTCAGAAAACCCTCAGCTTGTTGATAGCAGTGCCAGGAAAGAGCAAACATGGGCGTATTCTCCCACTGGAACGGCAGATTGTGCTGTTTGTTCTCCTCTGTGCGTAGGCAAAGCTTTAGGCTAACAAAAGAGTATGTATTTTCCCTAGATAAAAGCATTTACAGACTCAATGGAGGAAAGCACGCCGGGGAGGAAGCACAGACCTGCTGCTGTCTGTACTCAGGAGTCCATCCTCAGGCTGCTGAAGTGGGAACAGCAGGCAGAGGCTGTGCTTTGTTGTAAGGTTTCCTCTGAGTGGAATAAAGCAGAAGAGGAATGAGACGAGCACAGATATCAAAAGATGCATGGCTATGCACACTCAGCAGTCCAATCGCACTCTCACAGTCAACAAAAATGTTGTCCTGTGCCTGTGCAAACAGCTCAGGTTTGGGGACTGAAGGCTGTCTGCCTTGCCTTCATTTGTTGCAGGAAATTTCACCGATGTGGGATAAATTCAGTAACACTGCTGTGAAAAAGCTCAGCAGGAATTTGCTAGCAAGTGGATTGTGCTCATTTTCTTCACCTGAATTTAAAGATGAAAAGGAAGATGAGGAAAGGGTTGCTGACTCACCCCATCCCTTACTGAGAGTCTGACACAATGCATCTTACTTTGCACTTGCAAGGGGAGTAGGAGACTACTGGTACTTCTACTAATTTCTACCAAGGCTTCTAATTTATGCCTCCTAAAAAAGACTGCTGAGATACCAGAACCCCTTTGCATGTTTGATGTGGTTGGGAGCTAAGGAAATGAATGTTCTGCCCTTTGGAAGTACCAATAGCTGTACTTCGTTTGGATTCCCTTCAGTCCCAGGACACAGGATACGTCCCTCAGTGATGCTGGCCAGAGCTTCCTATGCAGTGGCAAATGCCTTCCTGGTGCAAGGCAATGACTGAAACACACTGCAATTACTGTGCTTTTAATGCTTCTCCTAGCGCCACTCAGGTGGGGTTGGATCTCTGCTGTCTCCCTAAAGATTGGGAAGCACACATCAGAAGCCCACCGAAATGTCTCTTGCAGTGCTGCCTTGCCTCTCCCTCTCTGTTCCTCATGAGGGGCAGGCGCTGAGCTCTGCTCTCTGGGGACAGCGACAGGACCTGAGGGGATGGCATGGAACTGGGACAGGGCAGGGTCAGGCTGGGGGTTAGGGAAAGGTTCTGCACCCAGAGGGTGGTCGGGCACTGGGACAGGCTCCCCAGGGCAGTGGGCATGGCACTGAGCTGCTGGAGTTCAAGAATCATTTGGACAATGCTCTCAGACACACAGTCTGATTTTTGTGTGGTTCTGTGCGGAGCCAGGAGTTGGACTTGATGATCCTTGTGGGTCGCTCCCTACTCAGGATATTCTATGATTCTATGATTTCTACTGCCATCGAAGTGATGTCTTACTAACAACAGGGTTTGGTCCATGTGAAGATGCAATCAGAAGACCTCTATCAGGAAATGAGGTTGCCATTATCACTAGGCTAAGACCACAGACATTTTAGCAGGAGAGAAGGACTCTGTGGTTTTCTTTCTCATATATGCTGAGATGTATGCTGAGAAACCCCTGGAATGCACCAGCAAAAATATGCGGGTATCCTCTGTGGTTGTACAACCAGTCCTGATTAGCAGGAGTGGCCTGTAGCCATCAGGAGCACTGATGTAGAATATGCCCTGCACAGGACATATCATCAGATCAGGATGTGCTTCTCATTGATAGCTCTAACACAAATCATGCTGTGCCTCCAGAATGCGGAGGTTTCAGCGAGGAGCAACCAACAGGGAGCAGACAAAACAAGCTATACAAAATAGAGGAGTTCACAGAGCTCTTGTTAATGATGTCTGCAATGGACTCGCTGACTGTGAACTGCCGAGCTACGGAGCTGCAGGGGCTGAGCACAATCAGCTCACTGAAGGCACTGCCCACTCATTTACTTGATGGTGAGAGCCTGGCAAACACATGCACTGGCACTCCAAATCTTGTGGCAGCTCTTGCTCAAAGGTCTAAAAGTTTCTCACTTGTATGTAGTCATGCTATGCCAGGAGTCCCACTGTCTATGTCGTTGACAAAAAAAGCAAACTGTACCCGTCCCAAGACAGACCCCTGAGGGACACCGCTCAGCATCAGCCTCCACTTAGCCATTGGCTGCCACTCTCTGGGTGTTGTCCTCAAGCCAATTCCTTAACTACTGAATGGTCCACCTTCAAATCCATGTCTCCAACGTTGTGTTGCATCAGATGGTCTTAAACCTGCTCTTTGCTTACAGTGGGAGTGACTTTGCTCCCCCAGCCCTCACTTAGAGGTTCAGGGAAACAAGAGATGTGGAAAACCTGCCTGGCAGTGAAGACCGAGGCAAAGAAGTTGCTGAGTACCTCAGCCTCCTCCATGTCTGCTGTTACCAGTTCCCCCTTCTCATTTATCTCGTTTATCCTTGGCCTATAATATCATAAGTATCAGGCTGTTACAGCAGAGTGATGAGCAGGAAGAAGACTGACACTGAGAAGTTGACTGAGCACTGGCACGGGCTGCCCAGAGAGGCTGTGGGGTCTCCTCCTTGGAGACCTTCAGAAGCCGCCTGGACGTGGTCCTGGGCAGCCTGCTCTGGGTGTCCCTGCTTGGGCAGGGCTTGGAGCACCCAGCCTCCAGAGGGCCCTGCCAGCCTCACCTTTCTGTGATTCTGGGAGAGGTTACAACATCAGGACACTTTAAATAGGGCAGCAGGGTCTATGAGGTGTGTACAAATTAAGATGGAGAAGCAGCATCTTGTCCTTTGGGCTTGTGGCACGGAGAGGCCCCCATGTTTACAGTGAGACTGTGAGCATAAGCAGAGCTCATTCACAGGGCTAAGGCAGCCAGCAGCAAAGACTGCAGAGCAGCCTTACTGGTGCTGCCCCAGCACTACAGCATATTTGCTACTGTTGAGTGTTTGGGAGTAATTGGACCTGAGGAGATAATTGCCATAAAGGTGTATTTTCAAGACCTCTTCGTGCAGGCCCACTGGAGAAGATGCTCATCTCCAAATATCTCAGGCTTTCTTGGATGCACTGAGACCTGTAAATAACATCAGGTCTTTTGTTGTAACCTCATTTTTCTCTGTTCAGGCACCTGTCAAGGTCTTGTTTTTCAATCTTCGCTGACACTGCTGACACAGCAGTGTCAGAACAGGCTCACCAACACAGAGGGACACTAAACATCTATAACTGGCACGGCGTTTCAAGCCCTGCTAACTGGCCTATGCTGGTAGAGCAGCCTCAGTAGAAAAAAAAGGATCAGTGCATGTTGAGTAGAAAGGATAACGTTTGAAAATGACACATCCAGAGAAAATTGCACACACACAAGATTTGCCTTTGGGTAGAAACAGATTATTTTGCATACAAATACAACAGGATGGAGAGAGCATATATAACTCTGCCTGTTGTTCTCTGGCGTGCACGTTGTTTGAATCTCTAACCCTGCAGTCTGAAGTCACCGTATTGGAAATATTGCCACTAACTTTCAATAAGGAAAGAAATATGGCTTTGTTTTGCTTTCAGAGCCTTTGTATCACAAATCAGAGCCTATAATCCAGGAAAAGAGAAGATTATTTCTCAGCAATATGTGAGACAGTGCCTTTGCATGCAGTTATATACATGTCACTGTTGTTTTCTCCACACCCTAAGCTCAAGTGGCGAGTTCCAGGGTTTAAATCACTTTATAATAATAAACTCTCTAGTACACTGTTTAAAAATTCTGCATTTTAATGTAAATACTTAGTTATCTACCTTACTGCAGTAACTGCTAGTCAGTGTTTTAAGTCTGATGGTCCTGCAGCTCCCTCTACTGAAAATTATTTCTCTGGAAAATAACCGCATTTCAACACACAGCATTCATTTTTAAGGTAGCCTGGCAAATCCATTTCCTGTGGGTTGCCTTACTGATGAGATCTGCAGTAACATGCTTCAGTTCAAATTACATGTTATTTCACACTGGTAATTTCTGCTTTTCATTTTCTTTTCAGGATTCACTGTGTTCAAACAGTGAAAGATGCTGCACAGTTTTTGTTGTTGCTGTTGTTTGTTTTGCTTTGCTTCGCTTTTGTCCCAAACAACAGAATGATTTGGACAATGTCTTCGATAAAAAAAGGATAGAAACATAGGTCAAATAATGGAAAACATAATTGTAAATGTTAGGATCTGAGATCCTTAGATTCTTTCTCAGGTACCAACTTTTTCAATCTGGGAGGATTTGCCTGCACTGTAAGCGTGCTGGGCACCCAAATAATGGTAGCTAGAATTTTATTTTCTGTCTGCTCTTGGATAATTCCAGCTCTTGGTGAGTGAGGGTTCACTGTGCTCTGCACTAAGGAAGAGTGGAGGACTGTCCATGCAATATAAATAAAGAAAATAAGCTTCCATGTATGTTAAGCTGGTAGCCTGCAAGGACATACCCAGGAAATCACTCTCTCACTGTCTGTCATTGCCAGTCATTCCCACATGGCATACAGGAGGCTGGGGCAAAACTGGGGTAGATTTGGTGCCGCTTCTCCTCCCCCTCTCAGTTCCTGGCTCCCAGGCTCAGCCCACTGCTCCTTTAAGCCACAGCAGTATTTCTGGGTGCTAATTCTCCCCCAGCTTTTCCCCTTGCTCATCCGGCACACCCAAGCACACACTCACTCACCTCTTACACTTTTTCTCTTCTTCCCTTTGTCATTTCTCTCCTGACCTTTTACTATTTCTACTGCCTTCTTTTACCAGTTTCTTTCTGAGTTCAGATGTGGTTCCTGTAGTTCTGGCCTGATGACATTTCTCTCTTCCTTTAATCTCCCTTGGTCCACCTTTGATACTCCCTCGGTCGGGCTGCCTGCTGCTCCAGCACGCAGACTATCAAGCTCTTCTCTGTGTTATTTCTATTCTGGAACTTTTCTGCTTGATTTTGTGATGCAGACATACATCTGAAACAAGGGACTTACTTGTATATCACTGAGAAGAGATGTGAAAGTTGTTTGGCATCTGAACGTGTCCTTGGGCACCCAAGTGTTTTATGTTACAGTATATCCAAGCCATACTGATCAGCTTTGGCTTTGTGGCTTTCTGAGTGTTTTCTGTCTTAAGTGTTTGAAAATTCTTCAAAACTACTTTTATCAAGGGAAAATATTGATGTATAATAAATGAATGACAATAACAATATGAAAATACTATTCTTTATGTGGAAATCAGTTGCAAATAAGTGCATATTCTCAAAGGCAGCATTTAAATACTGAGTATCACTGACAAGAGGTTGCGCAGCATCACCACTGGGGTAGCACGTTGGCGTGTTCATACTCCTCTGTCTAAGAGACTGGGTTAAAAAAAACACGTCGCTGTGAACAGTGAGCTTTTCGTACTTATTTCTACATTAAAAGGGATCTCCAAGGAAACAGAAGTACTGTGTGGTGCTGCTAAGATGTTTGTTCTCTCTCTTAACCTTCCAACAGCCATCTTTATTGAAAGCCTTAAAAAAAATAATGATTCCTTTAACATGTACTGGTATGGACAATATAAATGTCAATACTCGTGCTCTACATATTTTCTCCTGTATAGCAGAGCAATGATACATGTGTAAAAAGCAATTTTGCAGAAAATGGGATAGAGTGATTTCGGTGCAAATGTTCCCAGCATTTATTGCTATGAGCTGGCTTGTTTACAATGGGATCCATAATCCACACAACACTTGATTGAAGTGCATCCTGATGTTTGTAACTGGATTTCATCAGAAACCATAAGCTTTATAAAAGGGAAATGGCTGTTCCCATGGCCAAAAGGGCTGTGTATTCTGTGCTGACTGTGGCCATTTTTTAAATTCAGGAGTATTAAGATCCCTGGGGCTTTCAGTGGAAAATGATGAGAGAGAACACAACACTATCAAAAAGGTAGCAGGAGAGGTACCAATCCTTCTGCCCTTGGGGGAGCAGCAGGGGAATGATACATTGCAGAGAAAAGCTCAAATCAAAAGCCAGGCCTCTGCATGTTTGTATATCCCAGTCTTTACAGAAGGCTCAGCCAGTGGCACATTGATTACAAAATCCAAGCCGACTGCACTTTGGTGCCTTTGGCATGTGACCATTCCACTTGAGCAGCCTCACATAAATGTTTTGAAAGTCAGCACTCACCAACAGAGCCCTCAGAGGTCAGCAGAAGTGCCTTGATGCTGAGCACCAGAGGGTTTCTTTTTCCAAAGGGCAATGGGGCCAGGCACAATGGCAGGTCAGCTACATCCCCAGCTGATGGAAATGAACACAACAACTCTGATTTTTAATAGTGCCACATCACAGCTTACCACAGGTGAAAATCTGCTACTCTGCTTAGACAATATACGTGCTTAATCCAAGCACATCTCAGCACGCATTTCACCACAACTATGAACAGGTTTTTTGTGTCTATGGTTTTGCCTCTGGAATTGTTTCCTGTGAGCACTAGCAAAAGAAGTAACTTTTTATTCCACTTTAATATACTCTGAGCCAGAGGAACCAGACTAATAGAAGTGTTAGGTTCATTTCCAGACGAGTCTCGAGTAAGGAAAATTTGCATTTTCTAGTGAATACTCAAGCTCATCTAAACAGAGAGGAGAAGACAGTCTATTGACATTATGTAAAGGAGGCATATCAGTTTAAAGGGTTCTGTTTGCCTAGAAGAGTGTGAAGGAGACTATTTAATTACCTGTCTAGGGTTGACAAAGATAAACACCCTGCTATTATTCTATGTATTTGCTTGTAACTCAATTAAGGATGTGTACTTAATTGTATCACCAATAAGAAGAAATAAATGTTGAGGTGTTTGAAAGCTACAGGAAATGAGATGTCCCTCAAGAAACATGAAAGGTCAGGAGTAGAGAAAGCAAGGAAGCATAAAATTATGGCATTGGTATTCAACTACGATCAGAAGTGAAGGGCTGTGTTATCTGAATTCCCAATTGTAAGGTTGAATTGAGGAGTTAACAGAAAAAGTACGGACTTACAAAGCAGAGCGGCACAGTGCAGCAGCATGAACTAAATCAAACACTCCTAGCTCTTCTGTCAGTTGTGAAGGAGAGCTTATGTTCTCCAGTTATTTCAGTTACATTGAATCTTCCCGACATATCTATAATGTATCCTGTCTTCTGCATGCAACGCTCCTCTTGAACGATAACATGTAATTCGTGGCACTAAATGATCAGCCTATTTCATTTGCTGCTTTCCCATATTAATCTTCCCATTAAAAATACAGAAACAACAAAGGAGATTAATTTAATGCTTTTTCCTTTTTTAATTTAAAATTATTGCATGGGGCCTTCTGACCATCTCAGCACATGTCCCTTTTAATGTGCTGAATCTTCAGCATGGATTATTACTGAGCGTAACCCAAATTGCTTAGCCCCACGTTTATCAGATGCCCACTAGCCGTAACTCTCTGCAGAGCACACAGGAACAGACAGCATTTCATGCAAGATCTCCCCCATGGATGTAACCAGGCCCTGGGGCTCTGGCTGTTCCTGCTGGCCATCAGCCAGGTGAGAAGGTCTCAGCCCACCAGCACGGAGCCCACCAGCAGCAGGAGGAACGAGGTGCAGCTTCAGGTTGCCCTGCCTCACACCCTCAGGACAGCCAGCACCAGCTGATGGCACACACCTGCACCCACAGCTGTGCTTTTAGGGACAGACTCAGACAAGTTAGACTTTAGGTCTTTTACTGTCTGTTTCCCCTCTTTCCACAGAAAGAAGTATCCTCACCAGTGAGAGCTTCAGGGAGAAAAGTAGGCATGGGATGTACTTGGCCATGTCACGGTGCAGATAGCACTGCTGGGACACTGTGATGGCAGAGGAGTGGGAAAAAGGAGCATCCCTGCTTTCCCCTGTCATTACAACATCCCCATCTAATCTTCCTTTTGACATGCTTGACAATATAAGCATGTTCTTTACACCCCCAGGAGACTTCCCTGGCTGCAATTTATCACTGAAATGGCTTGATTAAATTTAATTTTACTCTTTATAATTTTTCTTTTTTTTTTTTAAATTACCTCAGCACTTTGAGAGGAAACTACTTTTTTTTTATCAGTCGGTCTGACAGCTGATTGTTTTGAGTTTTTTTTTACAGCATCTGACACAGCTGACACCACTGTTCTTATCATAAATATCTGCCACATTAGTTTAAAGCTGTGATTAAAGCTGCTCTGCATTCTGCTGGCAAGGCAGCTGGACCTGCACGAATTACGATAATAACCACACAAGCTCCTTCCTGCGAAGAGTGCTGTTTCTGTAGCTGTGTCAGACAAGTGCTGCCTTTTAAGAATGATTGCTCAGCTCTAAGTGACATTTTTTGGCTTTCTTTTAGAAAAGTAAGTTATTTATTTGCCTGGTATTTTAACTAAAGAACACTATCATCCCTAGAGAACAATTCTGTTTTTCAGCACCGGAGCAATTACTTTCAGCTGTATCAAGTGCCTGATGTTTAAAAGTCTGTATGGTTTCATGGATCCAAGAAATGCCTTCTCTAAAGGACTCCTGAGCTAACTTCTCTGTGGTTCTCACCACCCTCACGGTCTCCGAAGTACGTCACTGCGTATTGCTCACTCGTCGTTTATGAGTAAATGCACACCCAACTGGGAGATGTTACACCCGGAGCTGAATAGGACACAAATGCATATGGACATGATTCCGTCCTTTAGACCTTGTCTGGAAAAGCTGTCCTTGTTCAGGACAATGACAGAGAAGGAACTCTCTGGGGCTTTCTTCCAAGGGTCTAACTGATGAGAGGTGTGGATAAAATGATTTTTTTTCCATTTCCAATATGACCATACAATACAATATTTACCCACCACTCACTGTTTTGTATAATTTTGCACTCTGTTGTTTCGGTCCGCCTGCATTTTATAGCAGCAGAAGGGCAGACATTTTGAGGCTGTAAAAGGGTTTATCCTTCCTGTTAGTGCAGCAGTCTGAGGGCATCACCCCTGCCTGAACCAGGCCTGCTCTGCACAAGGGCATACACAGACATTATCAGGAATCTGAAGATCTTGTTTTCTCAGGAGAAGGTAGGTTAAGGCAATAGTCATCTCTGGATGCAGGTGCCCATCCCACGTTACATGCCTCCACCATCCTTGTATGTCCTTGGGCTTTCCTAAGGAAGTCTTTGTGCTTACGTGACATTGCCGCTGAATGCACTTTGGCTGCATGAAAACCACCACACCAGACACTGCATTTCTTATCCTCCCACAATCTCAGTGGACATAAATTTGGATCTGCACAAGGCAGCAGCACATTGTGCCTGCTGTTCTTTGTCATTGACATAATCCCCTTCCTCCACAGCTGAGTTGTGCCCTTCTGGAAAAAAACAAACAGCAGGAGCATTTCCAGGCTCACTCATCCTCCTGCCCAAGACCGGGTTTCTCTAAACTAAGCAGAGTATGATGCCGCCAGCTCCCCTCTCAGTGCCTGGGCTGAACACAAGCATTAATACTGCTCTGCCCTGAGCAACGAGGCAAGCAAGGAGACACTGAGCGGCCATGCCACATGTGGCCAAGACAGCTGTATAGGTAGTACATATATTTCTGAATAGGGGTAATCCTTGATGCTGGAACAATGGGAATAGGGCCAGAGAGCTGAAGGCAGGATGCCCTATTAATGAGAGAGCTTGCACCTGCACTATTAGTTTATTACTGGCATGCATCAGGTTCATATTGACTAACAGTCCACTGAGACAAAGTCTTAGAAGCCCAACTCATAAGAACAGAACACGTATATAGCTAGATCAATCTATAATTCATACTTTCACCAGAGGCATTTGGACACTCAATTCTTGCCATACTGAATAATTAATGCATTCTTTGTGCTGGAAGTAAATAATATACATGAAACATATCATCCACAAAATGTAAGTGTAAGTGTAAGACCCTGCTATTGCCATATGCTCATGCCAACATCTACCAAAAATAAAAACCAAAAAAGACCACCACCACCAAAAAACAGAATAGTAAACAATGACAAAGCAAAAAAAAAATATATATATATATATATACTCATAGGGATCATTCTTTGGTTCTCACAGTTTTTCAAACAAAACACATGGCTGCCATCTCTAGAGTCAACATTAGTGCCTTCACTCTGTTGCAAATCAATTTGTTTCCATGTCTTCCCATCCATTAGTAGTACTACAGTTCAGCGCATGCCTCTCAGCTCCACAGAATCTAGGTACTCAGGCCCAAAGAGCTTAACCAGGTGGAGTCTACAGCACTGGAGTCCACAGCTTTTACTATAGCTGCTGTTTTTATTTGAGTCCTGTGCTCAGATAAAATCTCAGTTGTCATTTTCATGATCTGTTTAGGTCACTTGGATTAGAAAGTATTGAAGAAAAAGTAAAACCAAACATTCTGAGCAAATTAAATCAATTAAGTCTGTGTAAATAACCTGCCTGCTTGCTGAATCCTTTGACTTTCATCTGCAATCCAACTTCCATGTCTTGTGGACAAGGCCTTTATCAAATACCTCAGGCTATGCACAGCATGTGCATTAAGCAGTATCTTTGCAACGATCTTTAGACAGGCTGTCAGCAGAATTACCATCATCACCTCTGCTGAGATGCTTGTGAAACCTACTGTATGGATTCTGGCCACTGGCTCTTTTCCATGCATGCCCAGGCTAATGACTAGGATCAGCTAGTCTGGGGTCTCCAGGGGAATTTGTGAACACACTCTGCAAGCACACCAAGTAATTAATTTCGTAGCTTACCTTCCAACATGAGGCCAAAATTAGACCATGAATTCTTTCTCATCCCATTTAGCTGAGGCCAAGGGATGGAAGGTACCTGTGAGCTGGTCCCCTGGTGCCGCTTCCACCATTAGGCGCCATGGTGGCAATGGCCAGCTGCTGCCAGCAGCTGTGAGCACACAGATACTTAAGGCCAGATTCTTCCTACTGCCTCCTGTCCTGCAGCCATTGGTCTATGCCCACTCTGTTACCAAGTCAGAGTGACAGCCACAACTTCCATTAGCTCTTTTCACAGGTACCCTCTGAATCTTTGGCCCCTCACCAAGCTCCCTGACATCTTGTGTCATCCCTGCTTACCCATCCCAGAGCCTGATCTCCCCAAAGGTGGAAGAGCACCAAGGCCTACCCACCTAAACAGTCATGTCACACTCCCACCTGATCCTGCTGATCCCTGATCAGCTCTGAGACCTGCCACTGAGATGTCCTGCTCCTCCTGGAGCTACCTCCCTCTGTTAGACTCCCCCTGAAGCTGCCTTCTCAAAAATCCCCTGACCAAGACAAGCACCAGGCTCTGTGGCTACGTTGCCTGCTGAATCCCCTTATTGTCACCACCCTCCATTTCAAGTCACTGTATTTGCACTGCATTCTCTGCACACTGCAACGCAGTGAGAGGCAGCCACTGCTCGATGTCTGACCCTGTGAGGACACGGAGCCCGTGCCCTCCTGAATCACCACCCAGAACTGTGTGAGCTGTGCCTCATCGTAATGAGCAGCCTGCTGGAAGCTGTGTGGTGGTTGCCCCCCACCTACCCCCCAGAATAGTATTCCAAGGCTGGAGGGGAGGCCTTGGGTCTTCCTGGGCCCTTCCTGAAGAGCACCAGTAAAGCCTGAGGAGCCGAGGGTGGGAAACTCTTTATTTCCTCCAGTAACTACTTTGCCTAGTCCCATCCTCCCCAGCACAAAAAAAGACAGGGATGTCCCGGAGAAAACCCAGAAGAGGGCCACAAAAATGATATGGGGTCTGGAGCATCTCCCCTATGAGGAAGGGCTGAGAGACCTGGGTCTGTTCAGCCTTGACAAAAGAAGACAGAGGGAATCTTATTAATGTTTATAAATACTTTAAATGTGGGAGACAGAGGGATTTGGCCAACCTCTTTTCAGTGGTTTGTGGGGACAGGACAAGGGGCAATGGCCACAAAATGGAGCCCAGGAAGTTCCTCACCAACATGCGAAAAGAACTTCTTCATGGTGAGGGTGACGGAGCACTGGGACAGGCTGCCCAAGGAGGTTGTGGAGTCTCCTTCTCTGGAAATATTCAAAGCCCGTCTGGATGCCTATCCGGGCAACCTGCTCTAGGGAACCTGCTTTGGCAGGGGAGTTGGACCCGATGATCTCTGGAGGTCCCTTCCAACCCCTACAATTCTGTGATTCTGTTATCCTTACTCTAGGACAGTTAAAGCCCACAATTTGGGCACGTTTCCATTTCATTCCAGCCTGAAAATATGGAAATAACAACTCAGGTGAAGCAGAGGGGGCCCAGAAACCCGAGCTGGAAGGTGTTCAGTGGTGACAGCTTGTCTCTCCCAGTAGTGGTGCTGCAGCTGGGAGGATGCTGAGAGGATGAGAGCACAGACTGATGGACTACGTGTCTTGCAATCACCTCTCAGGCATGAGGGTGCTAGGTAGCAAATAAGCCTAAATGGGGCTGAGCTGCTTGAAATGAGTGCCTAGATATCTGGGGGGTTATTAGCAATCCAGAGGAATTAGTTCTGTAGTCTGGGGCAATTGCATTGTGACTAAATGCAGGCTCATACCCAGAGGGAGAAGTTTACTCTACTTTGGAAGCCTAAACTAGGGCAGATGAAACTCAATCACCAGGTCTATATACGATGAATAATGTTCCCAATACATTTAGGCAATTTTTTTCTTTGTCTTTTATTCCAGAACAGGCATTTTTATTATTGTATTCATTTTCTTATATTACTTAAAATAGTAATTCATGTACAGAGTAGATTGCTTGTGCTATTTTCTCACTGTCAATCCGACTTGATGAAATTGCTGTGAAAGGTATCCCATAGCTCAAGGAACAGCATGAGGCTGAACAATGCAGCTAAGAGGTGCCATAGGAAAATGCCGGTATCGGCCTGGTAAGTACTTAGCCTGAGGCCAAAGTCTGCCCTTAGGAGGAACACAGTACAATGATATTCTCTCAAAAATATTAGAAATTCTACAGGCTTTTATTGATTCTGTAAGTTCTTAAAAATCTGGCAAATAATTCAGTTTCTAATACAGTACGTGATGTCTGAGGGGACTTGGCCATGTAAAGACAAAAGGGTCAGGATTTTACTACCTGTTTGGGGGGATATTATGCCATTGTAGCTCGTTAACTTTCATTACTTTGTTCCTGTTCTTTAAAAACATTTTGTGTGGGTGTTTTGACCTCACAAAACAAGGGTCTTTACTACTCCTTATGGCGTCATGGGTGGGTGGAGGGGAGCTGTTTTCTGTGATTATTTTGGGAGTTTATTACTCGAGTGCAGTCCATGTCTGGCTAATGCACAGTTTACTCCACAGCCACCACTTCCATAACATCTTTTGAATTTGTCAGGGTTCTCCTTCCCTGAGCAGGGTGCTCAAAAGTTTCTTTTCATGCTTTCTGTCTCCCTCTCACTGTTCAGGACAGTTCTCAAAATGCAGGCAAGTCTCTTGTTGGGCACAGTCTCCACTGGACTTACAGACCTCCAGCTGTGGGCTGTGTTGTGTAAGAATAGTCATTAAAGTTAGTCAAGAAAACAGAAAAACAAATCTTTCCTTTTCAGTTTTTTTTTTTTTTTTTTTTTTTCACTACACATATTCAAGGATTTCTGCATGTGCTAGATGGCAAGTCTAAAATTCAGGCTAAGCAGCCTATGAAGTCTTTTCCCATGACGTCCTGGCACAATAATTTGCTTTGTCTCTCAAGAAGTCTCTCCCAACAGCACCGCGCAGGCTGTGTCCCCCTTCACTCCCAAGGGCACTGGGGAGGTAGCGATGGCTCCCACAGGAGCTGGCCGTACTCTTCCTGAAACAACTCACACAATAGCTTTTTAAATGGATAATACAATTGTCTCCCTCTGTGGATGAACATACTGTGTTACTGTAAAAATGAAATCTCTCTCTTCCAATATATATCTGGTTACACGTTAGGAAAGAGAGCTGGTTTTGCTGCCACAATCACACTCTCAGTTCCATTACAATGATAATTATGCCTTCATATATTGAAGCTTATGTCTCCCTAACTCCCAGCCTACTGGTGAAGCGCATTCCCCTCCCATAGCCCTCAGCAGTACCCTACAATCCAGTTACATGTATATCAGTATGAACATGTATGTACCAAAAGAGATGTTCCGAGGAGCTCTGCAGTTCCACCTCCATGAGCTGCCTGGTCGCCTGGCAGATGGGCAGGGCTGAGGGGGCAGTAGTTCTCCGAGGGAAGTGAGTGGATTCTCATCCATTATTCAGCACACATTTAAAAAACAAAGCTTTTTTCCCAGTGTCTTCATTTACTTAGGGGAAAAAAAAATACTTCTTTCCATTCTCCAAAAAGTTGACTGTCATAGATAAAATTCTCTCCGGACAGGGAAGTTAAGAAACTTCAAGACTGCACTGCTAACCTTTTCTTGCCAAAACCTGACAGATTCCATGCTCTTTCAAAAAATTCTATAGGTTTTAACAAAGGATCTGAACTTGATTCAATGCCTTAAACTCCTCAGTACTGGCACTGGATGAACTACTGTGTGCTTAAAAACCCAGCATTCCTCTTTACTATATATGCTATTTGGATGGTATTCACTACTCTACCTTCCTTTATTATTTGTTTATGCTTCTTTAATAACTCTTGCTCTGATTCCTTCTCATCTGGTTCCTGCTTTGAGCTCTCTTTCAGGCAGTAAAGCATGTATGCTCCTTAACCATCATCCCATGAACTCCCTCATCCATCTCCTACTTTACTGAGTTGTTGCACACAACCTTTGACCACACATTAATTTTTCCTTAACTCTAAGTTTTTACTTTGTCTCTACAGAGCTGATGAGCTCTGGTGTGGTCAGGAATTGAAGGCTAAGACCACAACTTCAGACAAAGAGCTGCCTGGGTGTTTGAACATCCGTATCTGTGCTTGTGAAGTCACTACCCACGGCTCTAAGAAGGATGTAGAGAAGGGATTTCACATGGTGATTAAGAGAAAAAAGGAGCCTTTCTTCTTTGGATGCTCCTCTCTGACCATTTCTAGATCTGAATAGAAATGTGGTGGCCAGGGGTCAGAAGTTAAGCCTTGCACACTCTCAAGGAAGTTCCCTGATGAAACCACCCACCTCCTCACCCCCCTCCCCCCCCCCCCCAAAAAAAAAAAAAAAAAAAAAAAGATGGCCTATTTAAACCATACTCTTCACATGTGTCTTTCTTCCCACACATGGGGTGCAAACTTCTTTACACTTACTGACTACATAGTTGAGTATTTCATATCCCAGTCCCTTGTGGGACCAAGAAATTTCTTCTTATGTGAAAGCCTTTAAGTTATTCCTGTGTATCAAAGACAGTATTCTTTAAAAGGTTCTTTGCTTCCTGAAGTTTATGGGTCAAATTTGTTCATAACCTACATGAATTTGAGGGACAGCCTCCTGGGACTGCCCAGCATCTCAGCTTCCCCCACATACCATTTATTCTCATCAGCAATGGTGATGCTCAGCTATTCTTATTCTTTTGCTAAAGGTTTGGGCTCACACCTCTACATACAGATACAAACAACCAGGTGACCGTGTCATACTATGGGCTTCACTGGAAACCCCCTGGGGATGGATTTCAGTGGTACAAGCATCTGCAGAGCATTAGCTGGAAGTTACTGCCTTTAGGGATGACAGAATTAAACCCACTAGTTAAAATTTCTGGTAAGTTCTTAAACAACACAGACTTGATCACAACAGATCTGTGGCCTTGCACAGCTTCTTCACATTTTACATACCCTATCTTTTTAAATTCCGTAGTTGTTCACCCTTTAATCTCTCCACTATAAATTCTCTTTTTCTTTTCTTAATACCAAACATGCATCATCAAAATGTCTGTATCTTACTGTTTTGCTAATGAAAACTTATTGGATACTTTGCTGCTGTGTGGGACAAAATGCAGCTTTCAATAGGCATTTACACTTGTATGAATTTTAAATCCTCGATTTCCGTCTTTATCTTGGAAGCACAGGGACTGATGTCATTTAAAGCATATAGCATATGGTGGGTATTCGATATGTGAAAAGAAAAAAGTTAATGCGCATAGATGTTTGTTTATTTCTGTAATATTTCCAGGAAAAAAACTTTAAGCTTAGCTGTTTTATGTACTGGTACCTACTGTGCAGATACAGCAGAAAGCCCATTAGCAGTTAATTAACAAACACACACAATGCAGTTAATGATCGGAAGGAGCTCAATTCACGAATGGATGGAGGGGTAAGAATCCACCATATTATAACCATGGGCTGGGTCTGCTGATTTCTAGGGGGGCTGCCTCATTCTGCATCAAGCTGAAGTTTCCACCAGACTTCCTGCTTGTGAACAATACTGAGGATGCACCCACATAAAGAAAGTAATGGAATAAAGCAGTAATTATAAATTGCACACTATTACAAAAACAGAGTGACAAATGTTTATAAATAATGAACTATAACAAAGGAAGGATTAGAATATAGGAGTCCTTGGCAGCAGTTGTGTGGGGAGCGCTGCTCCTTTCCAGCATGACCAAGGTGGGTTAAGTGATGCTGCTGTGGCCGGGCAGCTGGGTCAGGCTGTGGCTGGGCAGCCTCAGGCACCCAGAAACCCATTTTAAAGTCAGAGCTGATGAGCTGTGACCACAGCATGCTGCCAACAAAACCAGCTCTTACTTGCTCCAGCTACTGGGGTGTTAGCAGGCTTTGGGAGATGGCACTGGTTTGGGAATCACTCCCTGAGAAGTAACACCAGCAAGGCAGAAAGCTTCATCATCAGAAGCAAAGTTTCAGCAAAAAGAGATCTTCAGATGGTGCCTGGGTATGGATGGTCCCTGTGTGCTGCACTCTGGTAAGGAAGAAATTAAATATGTTGCCAGACACAATTAAAAACATAAAATATTTATCCTTCCTACTCAGGCTGTAGAAAACCCATCACCAACCTCCCCAATGCTTGCTGTTAAAAGCAAATTATTCTGAGTTTCTTTATTAATGCAATTTTTTGCAACTTGCTGAAACCCTTGCATCTTATTGAGCTAGACTAAAGACTAGAAATAAGACTTTAAAAGATACTTTGCAATTGCGTTGCTCGTAACTTTAGGTGGCGTTGGCTTTTGTCAGATAGCTTCTCATCAGAGAAACTTACTTAACCAAATGCTAGCAGCGATGACAACCGGCAACTCTAATTACACTTGACAGAGTACAAGACAGCATTTTTTCATCCTACCAGATGCTTCCCCGGCTGCGGGCTCCCTCGTCTAGGAATTTCTGCCCCCGGTAGAACTCAGCAAGGCACGCACCTGTCATTTGGGACATCACAGATATACGGCAAGATGTGTAAAGTGTAACAACATGCGGCAGAAGCGGCAGAGAAAGCAGCCCCTTTCTGTCACAGAAGGCTACCTCCAAACGTGAGGCAGGTGCCTGTCAGCCGGGTGCTTCGACGGGCTCCGCAGCATGGCAGGGTCCCATCTGGAGAGGTATCGGGGTGCATCACTGTCCGACCGCTTCAACTCTGATGTGCTCCTCCAGTCTGCACCCAGACGTAGCTGAGGCAGACAGGACGGTCTGATGGCTGCCGTGGTACAGTTCCACAAGGTACGCAGGCTTGATGCTTCCTCTTCCAGACAAATCACGGCATAACAGGCTGTCAGCACACACAGATGTGTTTTCCCATTTTTGTTTGGTGTTTTTATGTTAATATCACATTAATCTGCCTTTGATGTGTAGAAGGAACCAGCCTAATTTATGCTGCCAGGCACAAGGAAGGCAGAGCAACGAGGGTTTTCCTTAGGGGGAAAGGAACACACCTTGTTCTCAAAGATCCTGAAACAATATTTGTGGTGTGGAACAAGATCATAAGAACAAGCAATGGCCATACACTGATGAGACCTTAAATTTGCTAATTTTAATTAGCAAAATAAAACGTCCCATTATTGGAAAAATAAAAATAAAAAGCAAAGCCTCACCATTTGATTTGTTCATCTGTGATTGTGACTAACATACATCAGTGTGAAATATTTTCCACTTGTCCCAGCCGCTGTCTATGACTAGTGTTTATTAACAGGTTCTGACAGACACTGAGGTGCGCAGATCTTTACAGCAAGGTTGCCCACTCTTGTGTGAGTTTGTGTGAATACAAATCTACACTGACCTAACTGGTGAAAAGGCTCACATGTGATGGTGCTGATGGAGAGGCAATATTCCTGCATTCCTTCTTCATAAGAGGCCTGCTCCATACAGTCTTCATAATGATGGTAAAATCAAATCAAACAAACAAACATATAAATAAATAGAATAAAATTGAAGTTTAGAGCACTATAGGCTTTAATTTGTTCCACTTTTTTTCCACTTTACCTAGAACAAGAACTGGAGAAGTCTACAAGAACAGCTCAGAGATTTTCTGCAGCCTGGGGAAAAAAAAAACAGCAGTGCCTCTTCTCTTTTTTATGTGCTGCAGGCAAAACTCAGGAAATTCCTCCTTGGTTTTGTTCCTGTGGTTATGAGAATTAAGTAAGTCCATGAGCTTCCTAGAAAGAAACCAACAAACAGAAAACAAAATTAAAATAACATACTTTGAAAGTTCTAGAGGGATTTTGATTGTCTAGAAGATATATATTTCATATCATCCCATTTCAAGAGCCAAGGGCTTTCACGATTGCTAGTCCAGATATTTGGAGCCTAGAAGTAGCTGTAACATTTCAAAAATAGGTTTTATATGCTTAAAAATATTTCATACCTTAACAGTCAGATATCTCAAAGCTTTCTAGACCTGGGAGACTGGGAATGTTTCCTTTCCATTGGTATAAAGGGTTCAATTTCTAGTCATATCCAATAAAGTATATATGGGGCATTAAAGCTCTGACATTTCTAGGCAAAGAAAATTTGTCACTGTAATAGCACGGATTTTTACCTTTCCAATAGCTCACACAGGTGTCATTTTGAGAGAAACTCCATGTCTGAAATGAAAAAGAGGAAATATTAGCTACAGGGAGCTGTTCCCATTTGGGGACTGTTGAGATAAATCCTACGAGATAGGGTTTGAGAAGCAGATAAAGTGGTCAAAGGTGTAAGATAAATTCAGATATAACATATCAGTGTAATTGAACACCCCATCTCCAAACACGCCGGTATATATCACCAGTCAGGGGTCTCTGCATGAGCTCTGTTGATCAATTCTGGAAGAACAGGGAGAGGCTGAAAACGCAAAACTGACCAAAGGACAGAAGCTGCTCATATGGCTCTTCTAATTAGGCTTTGCCATTCTGGGCCTGGCTCCCATGCCAGGAGAACCTGTTTATTTGGAGAGCAGCAAGAATGGGCCAGCTTGCTCTTTCTTTCAAGGTGGTCAGGTTGTCCAGATGGGCAAAGGTTAAGGAAGAAGTTAACAGAGGACAGGTGTGGTAGATAGGCCTGAAGCAGCCAAGCAAGTGATCATGGGGCATCCTAAATCTGATGAAGCTCCAGCGTCTGCTCTGTGAGTGCCTGGCTGGGTGTTGGTGTGGACTTGCACAGAGGTCAGTCCCTGTGGCCAACTCTTCACTAACCACTACAGTGGTGCTTGAAGAGTTTTGGTGGGTCGGGACTTCACAGGGGTGACCGATACAGTCCTTGCTCCAAGTCTCACCCAGAAAAACTCGATTGTTTTATTGATTACCTGCTTCCCCTGCTGCTGTGTCCATCCACTGTGAAGGTGAGGGAGATAATCTGTATGGGCTTTCTTACTGGCCAGCTGAGGCAGGTTCCTGATGATGGGCAGAGAGGAACAGGAGAGCTTATTTTTGTGATAGCTTACATTTTGAGTGGTAAATACATGCAGAATACATCCAGGTCTTTAACACTATTAGATTACTAAGTTGTTACTGTATTAAATAAGTCAACATGTGGAATGAGAGTATATAACACAGTGCAGTCGTTTCTCCTGACTTTTTGCACATGGCAATACAGCCCAGCTCTTAGTGCCTTTACTTTTTTCCACATAAGCATACTGCTCTTAATGATAATGTACTCCCTAATTTGTTCTCTCAATGGTTTACATTTCCTATAGCTAGTTTTTCAAATACATAATGGCACTGTAGAGCTTAAGCAATTATTTCCAATGTCTGGGCATATTTATCAAGTGGAGCTGAGTATTGATCATCTGTAGAGAATTTCTCAGCATTCTTTCACATTTTCTGGCTGGCTGATGGGAGGGTGCAGTTCGCTTTCATCAGTGAATTGAAAATTTGTTTTGTATCCCCGTTTTTAAACAAAACTCATCATGCCTCACTATTGCAGGTTCAGAACCAAAAGTAGTCATATTTTTTTGCTTTTTCCGACTGCTGCCATCATTATTTGACTGCTCTGTTTCAAATACAGCACACCATGCTTTTATCATGTTTAGATTCAAAGAGTTGATGTGAAACGAGATAACTATACTGTATGGCAATGATTATTCCAAGGTTTTAAGACTAACTACTTCATAAATGTTTTTGTTCATTTCTTTTTAGCTGGATATCAATGAACTCAGCCAAAACACTTTTTTGTCACCTAAACAACTCTTGCTAGGAGTAGCCTGCTGTGTTCAAGGATGAAAATTTACTTCCCAGCATGATTTACCAGGTCCAGCATCACACCCGTATTAACAACCAGTGCTGGCTCCTCTCTTCAGCCTGTGCTGTTGAGGTCTTTATTGCCAGAGCAGTTCAAATAATTGTGAAATCACTGCAGACTCGTGTCCCTCCAATACACTCTATGGGTGTTGTTATCCCTGTTTTACAAATCAAAGAGCACAAAACTAGAAGGAAGTAAGGAATTATATTAAAACCTTATGGGAAAACCTGTAGGGAAACCATGAACCTCCTGGTGCCCCTACTGTGTGTCTTAATGATAGATTCATCACTTCTGTTTATTTTGAAGATGTATTTATGTTACTGCTACTGCTGCTAATACCACTGCTTCCATAGATGCACTTAACTTTTGAGGTCTCCAAAGTGGTCTGTCTCCAAATCATTTCCTCACTGTTCTGTACATTTTAATGGAAGAAACTTGGGGGAAAAAAAAAAAAATGACACCTAAGGATATGTATAACCTAATCCATCTAGCATTCACAAGGACAAAATTTCATTTCTGTAACCCTCATTCTGTGTGAAATTTCCTTGCAAGTTTCCACTGAAGAACCTTCTGGGTATCAAACTAGGAGTGGAATATAGGAAGTGTTAACATAGAAAATTCACATAAAAGTTTAAATTGACATGTTTATACTGATTTCCTGTTTGTTTCATGCATATGTATTCACCTGCAATCATGTTAATGGGTGGAGGATTTCATAAGAAAAAAACAGAAGCCACAATGTAGCTGCTCACAGATGGGAGATGTCCATCAGCCAACTGATGAGCCAGGTAGGACCAAATCCTCATGTCTTTGGGCACTGCTCTACTTGGCAATATAAGGACTATGCTGCCACCACTCAGCCTCGAGTGAGATGCACAGGCTCCCCTTACAGACACCTAATTTCTCATACTCCACTTGGTTGTCTAATTCTTATGCAAAATACTCATCTTCTTTGGACAGTAAGCATTCAACTATTTGTATAAAATGGAGCAGAAGGATACAGAAGGATAATGGCAGTGAAGCCAGCAGCAACCTTAATTAATTTTGGGGGGAAGGCTGGGAAGGATTTTCAAGGGCTTGTCATAATCTAAATGAAGCCAGACTCCCATATCAACCAAGTTGCACACTCACCTGCCCTGTACCAGGCTGTCCTCTCAACCCAGCAGCAAAGGTAAGGGGCAGTGCCTATTTTTGAGCTTCCCCCTCAGATCTCATGGGTTGAGTTCAAACCTCAGCACCAGGCAGCTGGTCACCATGGGTTGGCCCCAAAAAAAAGCATTGTGTGCAAAACCACGGGGTTCAGCAGCATCTGGGCAGGAGTTCCAGGGGACCCAAGTGGACTTGGAGAACTGCTGAAAATATGGACAGTGGAGTATACTTTCCTCCTGGTCTCAGCTCTGGCCAGCTGCATAGGGGTGCTAAGCAGGGCTGGCAATGGGTGCTGCAAATGCCAGAGCTGGAGGGACCACATAAACCGCAAGTCAGAAGCACACCACGAGCTGCTTCTGTATTCTCTTCCCATTATATTTTCACGTGATGTGTCCAGTCAGCTTTTAAATCATTTTAGAGATGTGACTCCTAGCACTTTTCTTGGGAAGCTATTTCACAGTCTATTAGACCTCTTGTTAAAATTTTGTCTGGATAGTCAACTCGAATCTCCCCTTGCTCAGTTTCCTACCTTTATATGCAATTATACCTCTTAGAAGCACTCTAAACAATCTCCCTAATGTCTCACTGCTTATATCTTTCAGGACATGTAAACAGTTATAGCATTTTGGGACACTGTGTGGGGCATCTTAAAATATTTAGCTCTTACAGTCTTTCTCCATGAATCATTCGCTATAGCCCTTATGTTAGGCATTTTATTCTTCTTAAAGTTCGTTCTAATTTGTCATCATCTTCCTGGTTAGTCTGGTGCCCAGGCCTGCATGCAAGCTGTAATTTATACAACAAAGATTTCATATTCATAATGTTTTTAGACTGCACATAGTTTTAAAATCTGTTCAGTGCCCTAATTTAACCAGTAATTGTATCTTCTTTTTTTTTTTTAACCTCATACAGAAAGAGAAGTAAGCAGCTTTTCAGTTTAATTAGTTTAGTTTCTGACAGCTTTAATGTGCAATGGTGTAAAGAACTGCAAGGTTAAAAGATTTTCCTGGGGTCCACAGAACCAGAAAGAAAAATAAACACATTTTGCTCGTAAAACAGGAGCAACACTATATAGGATATTAAAATATTTTTCTCCATTTGTTTTCTTAAAGCACAGAGCTGCTCATTTCACAGTGTGAAATAGGAACATGGGTTTGTCATCCTAGCTCCTAAAATAAACCCCACATAAATGTATTCATAGTACCATCCAGATATTTTTCATGACAGCATGACAATCAGATGTCACATGCAGAATGCTGTCTGTTGGTATTCAGAACATTCAGTGTCACTGCATGGTAGAAGCTCTTTCTGCATAACAAAATGAATAGGGAGTATAAAGGCTACTTGTTATAATATTTTGGTAGAAAATTCTGTCTGGGAATACATAAATGACACATTTTATTTAAAAAAAAAAAAGAAAGAAAAAGGAAGTATACATGGAATGGTAAGAATAACTGAGTCTGATTTTTTAACAGAAATGTGAAAAACTGTATGGGGGAAAAAATAAAAGAAAAAAAATCTGGTTCTAGATCTGAATTTAGGAAATTAACCTAATTGTGCTAAAAGTGAGTGGCAGCAATACCCTATGGACTTCAGGACTGCAAGGTCAAAATGAAAATCACCTGGGGTGATGATGCGTAATTCTTAATGATGATGACAACAAATACAATAATAGTAACAATAATAGTAATAAATCGTTACAAATAATAGTCAAAACAAAATTGTTCAGAAGCACAAGTCAGGACCAGGGCTCCATTGTGCTAAACAAATACAACATTATCATCATGTACCTATCACTGGATCACCTGGACTCTCCAGTTTCTAACAGAAAATATATTTTTTTTTCCTTTGGTTGGTTGGTTTTGGAGTAAGCAGCATTTTTGAAGTGCTCTGAGCGCAGCTGGTATTATATCTATCTTCTCCCCTTGTTCAGTACAGTAAGATAAAAAAGTGTGAACAAGCATGTGAGGAAAAATATATATGAAACCATAGATGATATCTTTTATGAAAAGCATGGTAGAATCAAACTTTTGAAAGGCATCTCTTTATTACCTCTTCTTAGTGTACTTTCACTCGAGGATATTCCCACCTCTGACCTTTTCAGCAAAATTTTAGTCTCCTCAATATTCATTTCCAGGTGTCTGCTTTCTGTCTTGTTGAGCGGCTGCTGCTGATTGACATGCCAAAATCTGAAACACTGCCTGCCAATTCCAGCTCACTTAGAGCTGCTGATCTGTGTTAATGCAGTAACCTTCACCCGAGCTCTTTTTCATGTGGATAAAGCAGGTCACAGAGGAAGGCCTGCCAGTCCCAAAGACTGAAACCTCCTTCAGCAGTTCCTTAAATTAACCGTGTGTCACACAACAGGAGCTGCCTGTAGACTGCATGGCAATCCACATTGCTTCTGTGAGAAAATGAACAAGGCCTGCAATTTCAGGAGAGGGCTTAATTAAAACAGATGAGATTTCCATCCCTATTTTGATGTTTGCTTTCAGATCATGGTGCACCTGGCAGCTGTGGAAAGCATCTGGACATGCACCCCTAAGGTGGGAGGTAAGGATGAGCTGAAAGAAGAAAAGGAGAATCTTTCAAACAGAGAAAAAAAAATGGTTTTGGTTTTGGTGTTAATTTTATTTAATTTTTTGTATTGGGGAAGGGGGGAGGGTGTATTTTGACATGGGACCATAACTCACAACTGTAAGGAGATATTCATAGAGGCCGTGTCTTCAAGGTACCTTATAAAACAGACCTGCCTAGGCTATTTTTGTTTGAATGACTACCATGTGTGGGCCATACCTGCTTACAAACTACCTGAACCTGTACCTGAGAGGACAAACATCTGAATGACTCAGTGTGGGCCTCTTCTTCAGGAGATATACCTGAAGGTCTTTCTCCTAATGTTTGTTTTGATATTTCTGAATGCTAACAGAAAATTGTTAGTGAGAATCATCCTTAATTTGTATCATACATAGGAGATTGCAGACAACTCCTGGTGTGATGCTGGAATCAACCGTAACACAGCTTCACTGGGTTTTGTAGGTGATGCATCCAAGTGATGAGCTGTAAGGCTGGGCCCTGGCAGGATCTGGTGCTCCTCCATGCTTGGGTTGGCTACTTTGAGTCAGATAAAGATTAAGACATTTCTATGGATGAAAGACATTGAAGTGTTTTTATTTATTTGTTTGTTTTGCTTTGTTTTGTTTTGTGGAAATTCTTTATATTATGTTTAAGTGAATTTATTTTGGCAAGTAAATCCCTACACTTTCTGTAAACTTTCCAGTTAATAAACCTGATGTAAATGTTAACTACATTTCAATACAGCACGTTTTAATTACTTTGTTCTATATCATGTCTTATAACTTACTCAGCAGTGTAAAACCACGAAGCCTTCCCACAGTACAAGAAGCAATTAGATTGCTTTCCCTGGCACATTTACTCTGTCCATCTTTCTCCAGAAAAGGATGCCTGCAGTGGAGCACACGATGCTCCTGCACACACAACACACCCATGCCTGAAGGGCCTGGGGATGGCCAAGGATGTTCCTTCCACATCTGTTGGTGTAAACCTCCTGTCAGTGTATCGACACTGGTTTCAGTTCCACATCCCTGAAGGGATCCAAATTTCACTAAATATTTGGTGTTATCTACCATCTCATGGTAGAGTTTTCATAACAGACCTATATGCTGGGTGGATCAGAACCAGTGTAATGGTTGTCAGTAAACAATTCCAGAACAGTGCACAGAAAGGAACACCTAACACGTTCAAATACTTAAAACAGAATGAAGTAAGCTGTTCTGAAAAGCCAGTGAGGGCTTTAATCCCTTGGGTTTAGTGCAAGATTGGAATTAAACAAACCTTAATATTGCCTTTCTTACCATACAAGTTGAAGAAATGGTGAATTGGATTGGAAATTAAGATGAAACTGCTCTGATTTCCAATGCACAATTTACATTCTTTCCAACACTGCTTATATCCTAATCTTTACCATAGAAAAATTAGGCACCAGAGAAAACCCTCATGATTCACCCAGATGGACATTTAGAAAATAATAACCATTAATTCAGGAAATGAATTAACCTGTAGTTCATCACATTTTCTCAACTATAGCTCGTCAAGGAATTAATAGTTCCCAGTTCCCTCCTTCTTTTCTTCATTTTCATGAAAGTCACTTTCCCTTCAGGTTCTGTTTAGCAGAGTGGATGCTTTACCTCCAGGGCTCTTCATGTAACCCGGGATGGCCAGGAGCCCTCCTGCAATTAGCTCTGACAGTGTGCCTCTGCATTTAATCTGAATACTTGTCTGCTTCCTCCACTTCCAGGAGGTGGACTTTATATGTACTTCTTATGGCTATGAAGACAAAACAAAAAAAAAACAAAAACAAAAAAAAACACAGCATGCAAAGCTGCTGGGAGAAATCAACATCACTGGGTGGTGTGGTACTATATATTTTAATGCAAATTAATTTATTTACTGGGTTTGTAGAAGTGATCAGGGAAAAGGGAATATAACCAACTTGGCAGGAGGCTTCCACCTCGGAGCAGCTGGTGCAACGCTCACACCAGTTCCAACAGTTGGTCCTTCTGGAGCCGCAGTTGCTCAGAGAGAGATGCAGAAGTGCTTGACAGATAATGTTGTCACTGCTAATGAGCAGGGCTGCCCCGAGCTGGAAGAGCAAAGTGCTGAAGCCAACAGCCACTGGGAATTCACAGACGTGGATACAGAGCCTGCAGAGCCCAGACCGCGCTCTGGTGACAGCAGCTGAGCTCAGCATCTCCAGCAAGCAACCCCTCCGTGGTGCAGAAGGGCAGCTGCTTGGCCACCCGTACCAAGGAGTGAATTTGCACATGAGATGAAAAATTTCTCTCTCTTGGCCAAGTGCCTCAGACTTTCTCACAGAGCGTCGCCAGCACATGGGCAGAGCGCAGGGCAGCCAGTGCTGATGGATCCAGTGCCCCCGGGGCTTGTTTTGACTGCAGCGTCTCCCACCGCTGCAGAGCTGTTGTCCTCATGCTTTTTGTCCCTGCTAAGCACTAATCTGTCGTGTGCCACGGGTATGTTTAACAGCAGCATACCGTGACTCTGGTTATACTCTGCCCTGGAGGGTAACTACTGCGATTTAGAAAACTGTAATTCCTACGCTGGGCCTGACATGTGGCTAAGCAATAAAGCACTTCTCATTATTGTCATAAATGGGGCTGTCTCAAAGGTCCTGCCCATTACCCAACATATGTCTTTAAGTGCACATGGACACAAACACCAGGAAAATAGCTTTCAGCTCAACCTGAGCCTTCTCCCCAGGACCGCCATAATCCTGATTAGCTGATACTGTAGATAGACCTCACTTACTTGTCACACAAGCTCTACCGCTTAATGAAATGAACAAATCCACTTCAAGCCTCAAAGGGGAGTTTAACTTGCTGTTTCTTTAAATTAAGCCTGCACTGCCTCAAACCTCTGCTGAAGTGTCAGCAGGTATATTCCAAAAATGACATCTACAAAAACGACTATCTCCCCCTCCTGCTATTCTCTGCTCACCCATCTAGAAGCTAATTCGGAAAAATAATGTTATCTACTAATAATGGTGAGCTAATCTCTGTTCGGATATCTGGCAATCTGCAGGACTGGTTTTAACAGCCTTTGTGAAGTGATTACAACTCAGTGATGTACCAAAACATGGGGAAGAGCACCATTTTGTCCAAACTGCTATTTTGCTCAAGGCTGCTCATCAGAAGAAATGATTTATGAAGGTACACCATCCAGGCTTAGAGCATAGGAAAAAAAAAAAAAGAGAGAAAAAAAGATAAAATTCTTTTCTTCATTCAGTGGAAATTCATTGCATAATGTGCTGCTACATCTCAAATCTGTCTCTTTTAAGCTTTGTGTCCACTTTTCAACTGTTCTCATGTTGGTGATGCCTTAATAACAATTACAGCGACTATCAGCCCCGGGAGGCATTAGTATGAGCGATCGGAGGAAGGAGGAAGGTGAGGTTTTTCTCCCACTGGTGCATGGATGATGTACGTACACAATTTCCACAAATGTTTAAGGATTTGTCTTGCATGTCTCTTCTCCCTGCAGGGATGAGACACACTGCCTGACACTCACACGTCATGGACTGCGATAGCTGTAATTTCATTTATAGAAATCGTCAGCAAACAAAACCCCAGCGATTCACTTAGAGGCTCCAGCCAGACAAATCCCCAAGGAGAGCTTTCCACAGTCCGGGCTGAGACATGTGCCTGAGTGATGGACTTGTGCTGGGAAGCTGCACGTCCTTCAGAGAGAACACTTGGGTTTGTAAAATATCTTCCCCCTACATTTAAATGCCCTTCACCTGGCTCTGTAGGAGACATACAGCTCTGAGCACCCTGTGCTGGCTGTTCTCTGGAAGGGTGCAATACTATTTTCCAGGAGTTAGTGTTAGATATCATAAAATCACAGAGTCATAGAATGGTTTGGGTTGGAAAGGACCTTACAGATCATCTCATTCCAACCCCCTGCCATGGGCAGGGCCACCTCCCACCAAACCAGGTTGCCCAAAGCCCCATCCAGCCTGGCCTTGGACACCTCCAGGGATGGGGCAGCCACAGATTCTCTGGGCAGCCTGTGCCAGGGCCTCGCCACTCTCTGAGTGAAGAATTTCTTCTGAATATCTAATCTAAACCTACCCTCTTTTAGTTTAAAACCATTACCCCTTGCCCTATCCTTACACCCCAACAAAGAGTCCCTCCCCAGCTCTCCTGTAGGCACTGGAAGGCTGCAATGAGGTCTCCTAGGAGCCTTCCCTTCTCCAGGCTGAATATCCACAGCTCTCTCAGCCTCTCTTTGTAGGAGAGGTTCTGCAGCCCTCTGATCATCCTCGTGGCCCTTTGTTGGACTCTCTCCAGTACGTGCATGTCTCTCTTGTACTGGGGAGCCCAGAACTGGACACAGCGCTCCATGTGTGGCCTCATGAAGCTGAGTGCAGGGAAAGGAGCACCTCCATCAACCTGCTGGCTACACTTTGCCTGATGCAGCCCGCGATCCTATCAGCCTTCTTTGCAGCAAGGGCACATTGCTGACTCATTTTCAATATAACAGACAGTATAATGTGTCCTAGTGTCCTTCCAGCCAGGGATGTGCCCAGTGCTGCCTCCCCCAGCTGCCCAAGCTGCTGCACCAGTGAGTGGAGATGCTTGCTAGTGGGGCATCCCCTGCACTGGGACTTTGGTGCATTTCCCTGAGAGTGGTAAAACCCTCTCCTGTGCACAGCACCGAGCCTCTCTGTGTGGCACAGCTCCCATTGCATGCTGTCACAGGGATGCTAAATGCATTTTTTAAGAAGTCGTCCTCCTTTGCAGTGTTTTGTGTTTTTTTTTCCATCACATAAAAAAAATATTTCTCTGCTCTAAATGAAATAGGAGCTCAGTGACTTTCATTTTCCTAGAAAAAAATAAAAAATAAAAATGAAAGAAAGAGTAAATCTAGGTATGATTTTGTGTGTTTAGAGATTTTGTTCTGAGGATGGTTGAGATTTTGCTGAGGTGCTTTACAGCTGTGCATGCTTTTTGGTTTTGAACAATTTTAGTTTCTGGTATATTCTGTAGTTATATTTTGAGAGGCAAACAAAAGACTGTTGGGTATGAGGTCTGTTTATATGTTTCCACTATTCATAAACAATTTAATGATATATGGCAGGTAGTACAAAGAGAATGATCATTTCAATGACTACACTTTCTGAGGAAGGCTATGCTACACTACTCCTGCTTGACACCTTACAACAATTTTTAAGAGGGAAATTCATTCTGATTTGAAAAGACCGAAACATTGTGCTGTACAGAAGGTAAATCAATCTGTCTTTCAATTTACTTAATGCTATAAAACCCTATAGCTCTGCTCATTCCTGCTTTTTAAAACATCAGACGGCAAGAAAAGTGAGAAATATATGGCTGCTATTTAAAAAATGGTGGCATTACCAAGGCTTCAGTGCTCCCAGGGGATGCTTGGTGCAGAGTAAAGCAGAGGCTGGGGAGTAGCTGGGGTCTGCCCAGCCACCCACCACCTCCCCAGACAGGGCAGACCCAGCCTTGCAGTGCAAAGCCCTTTAGATACACACCAAAAACCTGCTGGTGCTGCATGTGCAATCAGCACGTTTCCCAGACCCAGAAGAAATTTGCTGAGGACATTATATGGTACAGTATAAAATAAAAATAACTTTTTTTTTTTTTTTCCTCAAAGATGGATATATTGCAATCTTCCTCTAATAGAAATGGAATGCAGCTTGGATAAAGTTTATCAGAGGGTTGAACTGCTTGGTGAAACTGGATATGCACAGGTTTAAAGAAATCTATTTTCAGGCATTTATGAGGGTGATAGCTATCTGTGTATGAAAAAAAATGGTACAGTAGCAAAATACACTAATCTGAATGGATCCTGCTTCCCTATGTGTATTGAGGATGTATCTGAGATTACTTGAATAATCCTTAAAAATAGCTTATGTGTTGTGCTTGGAATAAATGCAGGACTTTTTCTTCACTGTGTTTGTTCATCGTATCCCGGATAAGAAAGATCATTTTGTTCTGGCTGATTTGTGTGATCCAAAATTTTGAATTCAAAACACACGTACAAATATATCTTTTTAATGGCAGTTTTAACAGAAATATTTTTAAAACAGCCAACAAAGGGATCACATCCTGCAACTGAATATCAAACTTATATCAATATTTACATTTTAATTGATGTATGAACGTTAAATCTTATCTTCATAAGTATTGTACTGTACTTATCCTCCTGTTACAGAATCACAGCATGGCTGAGGCTGGCAGAGCCCTCTGGAGCCAGCTGCTCCAACCCCTGCCCAGGCAGGGACACCCAGAGCAGCCTGTCCAGGACCACGTCCTGGCGGCTTCTGAAGATCCCCAAGGAGGAGACCCCACAGCCTCTGCGGGCAGCCTGTGCCAGTGCTCAGTCACCCACGCAACACAGAAGTGCTCCTGGTGTTCAGGCAGCACCTCCCATGTCCCAGGTTGTGCCCATTGCCTCATGTCCTGGTACTGGGAGCCTTGCTCCATCCTCTTTGCACCCTCCCTCCAGGTAGATATCGGTGAGTTTCTCTCTGAGCCTTCTCTTCTCCAGTCTGAATGGCCCCAGCTCTCAGTCTGTCCTCATATGAGAGATTCTCCTGTCCCTTCAACATCTCTGAGGCTCTTCAGTGGCCTTTGTGACCCCTCCAGGGCCTTTTCTGCCAAGCTGCTTTCCAGCTGGGTGGTCCCCAGCATGTGCTGGTGCCTGGGGTTGTTGCTCCTCAGGTGCAGGACTCTGCATTTCTCCTTGTTGAACTTTGTCAGATGTTTGTCATCCCATTTCTCCAGCCTGCTGAAGTCACCACGACTCTCTGGTGAATGCCAGCCCCCTTGGTTTTGTGTCACCAGCAAACTTGCTGAGGGTACTCCCTGCCCCATCATCAGGTAAAGATGTTAAGCAGGATTGGACCCAGTATCGACCCTTGGGGTACAGCACTTTTACAGGCCCCCAACTAGATTTTGTGCCTCTGGGCCTGACTGCTCATCCAGCTCCAACCCACCCCACTGTCTGCTCACCCAGCCACACCTCACCAGCTCCTCTGTGAGGGTCTGAGGGCAGACCATGCCAAAAACCTGACTGAAGCCAGGGTAGTCATGTCCACTGCTCTGCTCCCATCCACCAGGCCAGTCCTTTCATCCTAGAAGGTCATCGGGCTGGCGAAGCATGACGTGCTCTTGGTGAAGCGATGCTGACTACTCCCTCTGAATACATTTGTCTCCTTCATTTTCTCAGGCTGGGTTGTGAGCCCAGCACCTTCATCTTTGTGTACATTCTCATTTGCAACAGTACGTAATGCTGATGTGAAACTTCCTACTAGTCCTCTACCGCTGATGATACTGTATATTTCTTCTCATTTTCATTATGGGGTCTTCATTTGCAGTGACCTTCATAGTTTCCAGTCATCATTTCTTGTATCTTTTATATGGAGCCAGCTACTTCAGGAAGAAGAGTGTTTGTACTCAGCATATTTAAGGCACTGCAGCAATGCACATGGCAATAAAGGACACAATGAATGAAAAGAATCTTGGGTTGAATTACTATTACCCAAGTGTCAATGGCTTCATACCCAGTTTAGATCTGTGCTGGTACACCACAGGACAGATCCTTTCAAACTACCCACTGCTGAAGCTGGCACTTACAGACAGATGACATCTGCATTATATAAACTCACATCCAACAAGCTGTGGGTTTTGGTTTTGTTTGTTTGTTTGGGTTTGTTTTTACAGTCTTTAATTTCATTACTGCTTTCCATGTAGCTGATTGCTATACAGTTTCTGTATTTTGCTTTCATTGTTCCCTACCTGCTTTTTTCCAGATTGAATCTCATTTTATTACCTACTTATATCTCTAAATTCTGCAGCTCTCTTTTTATTATTTTGCTATCTATCCTGGGTTTTGTAACACCTTACAATTTAGTATGATCTGTAAATTTAATTAATGTCATGTTTGCCAAAGACCTTAGGGAGCCAAGTCAATTACACAGCCAAAAAATTAAAAAAATAAAAAAATAAAGAAAGAAAAAAAAGAAAACCCTTATTATGCTATAAATGTTCTGCTAAAAATCCCTCTGCATAAGGAGACGCTATAGCTTTCTTGGCCTCCGTACATGTAATTGGAAAGGGGCCTAGCTGTTTTTCCCACGTCATTTGTGCCATTTTAACATTTAAAATATATTATTACCTAAGTACATAACAAAGAAATGAAAAATGGCAACTTAATTCCTTTCCCTGTAACTGAAATGTGGTGGACAGGGTTAGACAAACACTCGAAGTACACATTTTGCTATGACATCTAAATTAAACCTACCACAGTGTTACTCAGGCAGAATTGCCTCAAATTACTTCACACATTAAGGGCAAACACAGGCAGCCAACTAATTGATTTTATTTAGAATGTCTGTTTTTTTATTGTTGGTTTTTGTTGATTTCTTTGTATTTGTTTGCTTGTGTTTTTTGTTTTATTTTGTATTGTTTTGTTTTTTTTTTAGTGGCTTTTTTTTTTTTTAGTGTTTCCTACGAGTGTTATGCATATAGTGCAATTGTGTGATGCCTCAGCCCAGTCTGATAACATTCAAGCAAAGTCTATAATTCTTTGTCATTATTATCTCTGGGCTATTATGATGCTGGTAGGAATTAGAGCAGAGCAACCTCCATCATTTGACTAGGAATAACAGCAATTACTACTTTGGTCTCTGACTGAGGTTAGAACAAATAAATTGAGACAGATAATTATTGCAATTTCTCAAATTCATCATTAGCTGCAACTGCATTTCTAATGCAGAAGGCCATATTATTGGGGCTGACCACGGTAGCTGCTCCTGACTCACACTGCAGAAGCACTACTAAGATCACTCCCTCTTTAATTAGGCCTTTTATTCTTAAATTGAAGTCAAGATCACCTGAGACACATCAATATATATTAACTTTCACAAAGTAATTCAAGACTTTGAAAATCCATTTTGAAAGTTCAGCCTGAGCATTTGATTTTCGGACAAGGCTGCTCTCCACTGGCAAAGAAGAAAAGGGGAAAAGAATTCTCCTGCTTTAGTTTTTTTCAAAAATGAGTCCTACTTCTTGGATAAAATAAAATATATGCTTTTGAAAGCATATGGCAGAATATGCATTTGGATAATGAAAGTATATGGGTCAAGATATATAATTCAGCGGATGATGAATGTGTCATGGTCCCATGACATCAGTGACTTTCTCGTAAATTCAGAGTGCATGCAGATTTCTCCAAGGAAAACTTGAGCTCTCATGTTTAGTTTCATAACCTTGGTTTACAATGTATTTAATTGCTTTTAGTTTTATGTATTTGTTTCCTGTATTTATTTTGCCTGTAAACATATTCCAAACACCAGTGTGCTGGTGATGGATTGATGCAGAGTTATGGCTGTGAGAGAAGACCAGCCAAGCCTGGGGAGCTAAGCAGAGTGTGTGCACCAGCAAGCTTTCTTGGGAGCTCAAGCTCATCTTGCTGTGCATGTGAAAGTCAGCCTGTCCTGCAAAGATGGTTGTCCATGATATAAAGAAAACCCTTCCCGTACAGTAAAGGGTGCCACAGGTCAAACCTAAGACTGAAGTGACTTGATGCGGTTGCTCAAACAGAGGGATCCAGTGTCATTTAGAAAACCCAAGGGTCTGGGGAACATTCAAATGTCATGGAGATGACACAGGATCTCCTTTTCCTAATAGATTTGTGCTCCTCTGAGTCTATGGTAGACACCTCATGGTACCACAGAGCGTGTTCAGTGGCTGTATTTAGAGCTCTGTGCGGTGCTCCAGACATCACGATGGCTGTGTAGTCTCAGAGCATTCAGGCACATTAATTATACACTTTTGGTAAATGTTTTATCCTATTTTTTAGAGAAAGATAGCTGACGCAGACATAGAATTAGTAAATTGTCCTAATCGATACCAGCGCCTACCATCAGCTTAAAGACTTCTAGGCGTTAATTATGAGGCACCGCAAACACATCACTCAGGCGGATCGGCGGCAGGAGCTCCCGTGTGCTGCTCAGCGCTCAGCCCACACACCCTCCCTCCCTCCACCTCACCTCTCAGTCAGCAGCAATTGTTTTTGTGAGACGCTCATCGTTTTATACCTTCAACTTTCCAACTTTAAATTCTGCTCTTCAAACTCTGAAATGGATTCAGGGCAAATTTCTGCTCTAGACCACCTGCGGTACACTGTGAGCTGCTCCTTTTGCTCCAAAGCCATCCAAGGAGATTTCAGGGAGGGTTTGTATTATGACCAAGTGCTTGTTCATGGTTCATGGAAGGCAGTACAGATGTTGGGGACTGGGGAGGAGAGGTAACCTGGGACGTGTGAGGGTGAAATCACGTAGAAAATAATATCACAGCAAAGCAGGTATTGTTCAGGAAACAAGAAAGGAAATTATGTGAGAGGGGGAGACAGGGAAATCCATGAAGGACTGATGCCAACTTTATCATGCGCTGCCTTTCTGGAAGGCATTAGGATGTTATGGTAACAGGCATGATCATAAGGTAGGCAAGAAAATATTATAAACAAGAACGAGGCTTTCTGCAAGTGCAGCCTGTTCTGGAGTGTCCTGGAGGGCTCTTGGGGATGGGGATGGGGATGCGGGGGTGAACACCTGCGCCAGGGGGTGGCTGAGAGATGCCAACAGGCGAGCACAGGTGCACAGAGCATGAAATAAAGCCCTGCTTTCTTTCATTCACAGACAGACACAAAGAACAGGAGAGACAATAGAAAAATTGGCGTGTTAGCAGAGTCGTGTAATGTAAATGCTCCAGCTGTCAGTCAAACATCTCATCTTCACCCAGAATCTCACCGGTGACGAATGGCAGCTGCACGGAGCATGTGCCAAGGAGTTGCAACCAACATTCGGTGTAAGATGAGTTAAATTTGTTTTGTTTTGTTTTCAGAAATGAGCAGCTAGGTCTAGTGTGTGCAGAGCCACTGAAAGATTACCTGACCTGCCCAGGTCTCTGGGTCTGACACATGGGTGGAAGATGAGGTCCCAAAAGCCAAAGCTCCCTCCCTCTGAAAAAAAGATAGAGACAATTTAAAGAGATTTCCATATGAAGAAGTCTGGCGTGGCTGATTTTATAAATAACAATAATATTTTAGCTATTCTAATTACAGATTGTAATTAAGCAGCTGGACCGGATCAGCATCGGAGGACAAACACCTGCATTTGCATTTCCAGATGTTCTCCACTGGAGCTATGAACAGATTTGTTGCACAGATACTTTACAGTCTTTTCGAAACCACCACCATTTTCTGTCTCGTTTCTTCTGAGGAACACGCTTTGCAATAGAGTTTGCTCAGGGAAGGAAGGAGGATGTTTGGGGGAATCAGAGCATTTAGTCCTTCCCCAGCCTGCCTCTTTCTTTTGTGCAATCACTTTTCACACCTGAAGGAAGCGGAATGAAAAGGGAACAGAGGCTGCCGATAACGAAACAACACCTTCATTCAAATGGGTGAAGGCGGTTTATTCATCCCTAAATGAGAGAGGATGCCAAAAGTCTGCTGTAAATCTGAATGTCAAAATTGCTCAGAGCTCAGTCCGCCTCCCCGGCAGCAGCGGGCTTTCTGTGCGGCTTTATGATACTTACAGAGCTATTCACAAATATTTCTAAGCAAAGGTTGCAGTCACCTATTGTCCTGTTTATTCCAGAAGTGCTCAGGGGCTGGCTGGAAGCAGAGCCCTGTCGTGCCGGGCATTGTACGAACAAAGCCATGGAGACAGCTGCTGCCTCGCCGGGTTTACTCCACCATTGTTTTGCTGAAATGCAGTTTTAAAACGTGGTGCAGTTCTCAGGGCCGGTAACAAGATGGGAAAACACTGCCTCCTGATCTGTGTCAGTTTGACTTTGGGACAAGCAAATACAAATGGGACTATATATTTTTAAATATTTAGGGTAAATGTTTAGATAAAACCAAAAAGTGCTGTGGGAGTCTCAGTTCATCTGAGGCTGGAAGCATTTATTCAGACAGCTGTGAGCGGGGCGGTGATGGGGAGGATTTGTGGCACTCGACCTCCTGAACACCTCCTGTGCCTGAAGGACTCCGTGTTTCTTCTGGCCCAGGAAGAGTTCCCGCACACAGTGACCACAACAAATTCCTTTCCCAAAGGAATTCAGGAGCTGCCAAGCCCAGCTGGCTTCACGGGGCTGGTGGAGACCATAAGGAGCTCAGCTGACCCCCGTCCCGACCTCAGAGGCAGCTGGTGAGAAGCAGGAATCTGATTTTTTCTGTTTCATTGAGGAGAAGTTGCAGGCAGAGGGAGATGCTGTGAAGGACAATGCTTTCAAAGTCGCTTTTTACTCTGCTGTTTTCCTGTAATGACTTTGCCTGCTGCCTGACTACACAGGATTTAAAATAAGAGCAAGTTTCATGACTGAGTGTAAAATCTGGGCTGGGGAAGGCTACCAATAGGTCTGGTTTGTTGTATGGCTTCAGACACAACTGGGTAAGGAAGGCACTGAGATCTCATTACCTGAATGTTGCATTTCTTTAATTAGGGAGAGAAAAAAGCTAAATCTCCACCCTCCAAATAGCTCTTCACTTTCTGATGTCATTTAGTTACCTGCTTCCTTTAAACACACCGCACGTTTTGAGGGGCCCTTTGTTATGATTGCCCAAAAAGATGGCAGGGAGATCCTTGACAAGCTCTGAAAGTCTGTTGGAGTTCAGGTGGCTCGGTCAGATCTGATGGTGACCACATAGCGTTTGTACCATCCTTCTTTGTGTCCATCCATCAGGACCAGAGAAAGGCCATGGCTGCTATTGCTTTCTGCATTGCAGAGCTCTCAACAGGGCAGCAAAGAAGGTCACCTTAGCAGAAATGAGAGAGAAATTTTCACTTAGGAAAGGCATCGAGCATCGCCAGCCTGAGCAAAGTGGCACGGTTGCTTTCAGCAGAAAATTGAGGATCGACTGGAAGTGTTACAGAATACACAAAGAAATAAAAAAAAAAGATTTCAAAACTCCACTTTAGTTAATAGGCATCTAAACATATTTGACAGAAGCACCTGAATGCCTGTCAAACTGCAGAAAGAGAGCACTGAAATAGTTGAATCACCTGGGGAAACAGATTTCTATGGAGCTAGGGGGTTGTGTGAGACAGCGACACCAATCCCTTCCAACTGGCTGAAGCCCCTTCACCATGAGACATCCTGGCCAAGCAAACACACCAGGCACTAATTGTGCTTCCAATGCTCTGGTAATTCAGGAATGATGTTTTTCTTGCCAGAAGCCCTGGTCTGGAGGGCAGGACACCTTGAGAGAAGTCAGGTGAGTGGCCTGCTTGTGCTGAGTGTGCCTGTGGCTGTTCCCAGCCGTGGTGCAACCATTCCTCTGCTCTGCTCCACAAGCAAGGACGAACCTTACAGTGACTGGGTATCAATACTGATCAGGACACTGCAGGGGAAGTAATTTTTAGGTTGAAAAAGCTCACTGAGAAGCATTATTTTCCACTACTTCCCGCAATACCTACCAATGATATGATCTCGTGTTATGGCTTCTCTGCCAGTGCACCTTCTGGCACGACGGTGACCCTGGCAAGTTTCTCACACAGGAGGGTTTTGTTCAGTAACTTTCTGCTGTGTATCAGTTTGTCATGAAACGCTGAGCATGTGTTGTTTAATGTCAGACAGCAGCACAGCTTGGATATTGCTTATGTTCATTCACCATTTCATTTCTTATCAAAGCCTGCTAGCTTCCTGAGCAAGGGTTTATTTCATCCCCGTGCTTGCAGTAAGCACGCAGAATCTATCCATTGTAACCAAACCACTGGGGGAAAAACAACACAATTATAATTTTATGACTAATGAATTTAAAATGACCCCAGGAGAAAATCCTGGCAACTTCAAAAAGAGAGCTGGGATGTGTGGTGACTTTCTGTTTACCTGCCTTTGCAAAGCTTGTTGGGATACCCCTCTAGCAGGGGATCATCTCCTCTGGGATTAAGAGGGAGACATGCTAAACATTCACTTCAGATTTAATAGAGATGGAAGCTTTTCCCAGGTAGTGGAGCTCATATATATATATAAAACAATCGTTTGTAGCCACAAGAAGCTATGATTTCTGTACTTGTGGGATTTCTGTATGTTTTCTTTCCTCCAGAATAAGAAAAGCTAAAAATGTTTTGACTTTGCAAGATCCAGGAAAACAAGCATCTGCGGCTCTGGTGAAAGGGAAGTTCTATATAAAACCTTCTCAAAACCAGGGAAAAATAATCATGACAAGCAACGATTTTTGTTTTCTAATAACAAATGGCAGCTGGATTAAGACATCAGGTCACCCATGCCCGGAGCACTTACTCAAGTCTTTCATTTCCTAAAGTTCAACTGGCAGCAAGGGCCTCTCCGAGCTATTTTGATGTTTTCAACGTTAATCCTTGTGGCATAGAGTAAATATTATTTCTGCAAATGCAGTTCACGTTATTTACCCACCAATATTTGAGTGTTTATTCAAACCTCAGTTCTGAGAGCCCACCAAGTTTTGAGTCATGTGCCAAATTTATCTTCCAAAAACATCTGTGCTCAAATTGCCCACGAAGGTACCACATACTGCTTCCTACCCAACCACTCTCACAAATTGCTTTCTCGCTCAAAAAATAAAAAAATAAATGCAGAAACGCTGATTATTCTAAATCTGAAAGACACAGTGGAAACACACTCTGCAAGATGACAATTAGGCAGTGGAGTTTTATTTATAGTTGAGAAATAAACATCAGTTAATCATCACCACGAGCACCGATTCCTAACCTCCGGTTAGGTGAGATTTCAGATGCCTAACTCATTATCAGCTTTCAGCAATGCCTGCTCATCAACAGCAGTCATTTCACTTTAGACAAAATACAATGCATATGATACGGCTGTAATTAAATCATACTCCAGGGAAGAGACAATAGTGAATTATAAGATGTCTTGAGAAGTGATAATAATTACTCCATAGGGGTTCTGTTCTATTAGGGTTTAAATACTTTTAAGAATTTGCAGAAAAGACTTAATTTGGAAAAAGAAAAAAAAAAAAAACTGCTAAAGATGAAAGTAAACAAAAGCTAAGTGAAGTTAGTGTTATCTGTCACAAACATCTCTGGTATCATTGCAGCTTTTTTGCTTTAACATTAGCCCCGATGTGCTTTAGCTTGCCTGTAGAAACCACTGTATTATTCATCAAAATCGAAGCAGACACATGATTTTATCTAATTGACTGTGGCTTGGTATCTCCTTTGCAGATCAGAAGATTGGCCAAAGCCAAGGGAGAAACTCCACTTGGAAGATCATGAGGAGAACAGTATCTGAAAAGGAGATCTGAATGGAGCAAGAAAGAACTAGGAAAATCCAGAGCCCTGGAAATGGAGGCAGAGGCCAAACCTAATGTTTTATATAAAAACTTAATACATTATGATCTGGGAAAGGGATGAGACCTAATCTGAGTCACAGCTTTCTGGAACAGCATTGGATTACATTTATGCCCCATTATAATTCTGGTTTGCCTTATTCACTTTATTTGGGCAACAAAAAGACAACAGATCTACAATGTTTGGAAAAAAACACAACTCTACTTCAGGTCTAGCATCCTGCTTTTAGAAGATGATATTGCATTACTATGTTTCCAGCTCTGCCTAAAGGCAATAAGCAGGGAGCTTGGTGGTGGAGCAGCTCCTGTATTCTGCAGGTCGGTAGGAATGATGTGTCTCACCCTACTCCATTAGTGTCAGTGGGGTTGGGGATTTCATTTTCTCTTTTTGTTCAAAGAAAAACTGAATGCTTTGGGAATTATCATAATAAGAACATTAGATACTCATACTCACATCACTTATTCAGTGCTTTAATACTTAGCAGCTGTGCTAGATTCATATTAGTACTGGGTATCTCATATAAAGTGTACAATGGATGTGAAAGAAGAAATGCAGGTGTCTTTAACAATGTTTATTGGAACAAATTTGAGTAGCTCAGATCTTACTATGCCTCATTTGATCTTTTTCACAGCTTTTTTTTTTTTTTGGTGGAGAAATGAGGCTTAGTTGTTTCTAAGACCTGGAACCCTTAATATATTTGCTGCTTTTTCTTTCCCTGGTACAATGGACAATTTGTTACAGTTACTGCACAGCTCTTGGACAAGCACTTTGTGATCCTGGTGATTTGCTACCACTAATTCTGCCAGCTTAGTTTAAAATCACCTCGATTAGCATTTCTATGGGAGAAAATTATCCAGTTAGAAAAGTTTTTATATGGGAACCTTGCCATTCCCTTCCATAGTAAACTCTGAGGCAAATAATCCATTTTGCTCTTCTGGGTCTTCAGGGTCATCACTTACCCTGAAAGAAAGTCCTTTTGCACTTTGATTATCCATATAGCCCTCTAATTCTTTGGCTGGTCAAAGGCAAATGGTAAAAGCAAGTTATGATGGATAGTCCCAAAAATGCATAAGAAGTGTTGCTCAGATTATTTGCTTTCCAGCTTCATGAAGTAATGTGTTTCTGTGGAACAATTTGCACATAATTTAAATGTATTTTCAACCTAGAAAAGCCTGTTAACTCAAAACTATACCATCTCTTTGTGAAAAATTAAACTCACCTAACATTCCTTCATAATAAACACAAATAAGGAGAAACTTACAGTGAAGAAATTACAGCAGAGCCCAAACAGGGGAGAATATTGGACATTAAAGTGAGGAAAATTCCACGCCTTTCTTTTCCAAGGACCTGAAAGAAATACAGTGTTCCTTTTTCTGAGGCTCTCCTCAAGAGATGAGCGTTTTGTAAATCACACTCCTCTGATGATACAGCAGCATTTCACGTTGCCAGCGGCCGGGCTGGAACTGGCTTATTAATATTGCATGATAATAGATAAATTTGAGTCGAGTGCATCGTTGTGCAGGTTTAACTCCGTGTAATTTACCAGCACCTATGCTATTTATAAGACAGCATGGACCTCAGCATGACACGCTGCTCCTTGCCAAGTAACGAGTACCAAAGTATAGATATAGGAGGAACAGCTATAGGACAAAGCAGGTGACATACCTACCAAAACCGAGGTGTCAGCCAAGTGCTGCTTTGCTTCCCCCATGAGCATTTTGATGCTGACTGTGGATCTATGGGCACTAGTGGTGGCAGAGTGCTGGCATATAAGCTTCTGCTTAAGTCTGCAGCTACACCGGGGCATGGCAGGCTGGGGAGAGACAGGCATGTTAATGCTGTCAGAAATACAGACCCATGTACACCTTTATGCCAGGCTCTGTTGACCCTCCAGGCATTTATTTCTCTTTAACGGTCCTCTATTACCATCTATAATGCATTAAAAAAATATATAATAATAATGTTGGTAGTGCTGTTCCATCATTCAAAACTGCTGTATCTACTAGATGTCAGGCCATCAAAGTGCATTTCTGCTGGACAGAGGTGGTTACTAGCACACACAAAACAACATAAGGTTTTAAACTTTGAGATGAACAAATCTCTCTTCCCTCCTTAAACTCACACTAGGGAAGAACCAGGAAACCTGGGCTTAGCAAATGCTGGATGATTCATGCTCAGATATGCCCAGGTGGTGAGGTTCCCTCCTCCTATTTCATGGACCTGCACATTTAATGACTTTGTTTAGAAGCACGAGTATCAAAATACAGAGAGAAATCCTTTGCTTGAATATTTTTTTCTGAGTCGGGAAACATCAAACGAAAAAGGATCAAAGAAGCAGAGATAAATGTGTGTAACAATACCCTGACCGATGTTCCTCCCAGTCTCCGACATGCACACTACGCACTATCTGAGCACGCACTCGTGCCTTGAGTAGATCAAATATGCATTAGTACATATCTTCAGATTGCCGAATCAGATCTTCCTCTGGTCTTTCTCCATTAAATACATGCTTTTTCCTAACTGATATTAAGGTTGCATTCTCTGTACTTGTAAGACCTTAAGAGCTGGGGACTGCAGGGGCTTGCTGTTTGCGTGCTCTCAGCAGAGCAGGCTTGTCCCAGTGCCCTCCCTATTCACTCTACACAAATGAATACCTCATTCAGTTGTCTAATAAACGCTTAATTGGGCTTGCTACCCAGGACCTTTGCATTTTGAGGGGGCTTGTGAATGACGCAGGCACTAACAATTCTCTCTGTTTTGGGATATTGAGATGTTAATGTCAGATAGCAGCGCCATGGCGGGGTGGCTGTGAATGTTCACTTGTGGGTGAAGTCTCCATCACGTGCAACCAGTGAATCCATACCTTGACTGCTGACCCCTGTTTTCCGTATTTTCAAAGCTTCTTTTAATTTTCTGGCCAGCTCCAATTCTCAGCACCACTTCTGGAAATTTGCCTTGCCTGTAAGGAACCAGCCCCAAGGCAGTCCTAGCAGCCGGATGTCTACATTTGCAATCCTTCCTTTTTTCCTTTTTGTGTCACCTCTCTAGGCTCACCCATGGTTTCAGGTCGTGGTGGCAGTCTGCTGGGGCTGAGCTGCCCCGCTTTTTCAGGTCCCTGCAATGCTCCGTTAAATAAACTTGGGCGGCAGGTGGCAAACTCTGTGCAACACCGAGGACTGGAAACAAACCCAAGCACGGGCATGTGCAGTGCGGTGTGTGGAGGGCTGGACACTGCCATCATGCACTCAGCACATTCAGTACACGAGGGGAGGCTCAGGTCTCACCCGGTGCAGCCTTCATTAGCAGGGTCAGCCCTGGCACTCCGCACACTCCTGTGGAGTTCATGTAAATGACATCTCCGCCGCCACCTCCCTGCAGAGAGGTGCCAATGTCTGTCTCTCCGAATCAGCGCCTCTCCCGTCACCGGCCGGGTTTTGTCAGAAGCCATCGCCGTCAGCGCTGCTTGGCACCTGGGCAGCCCTCCAGGCAGGCGCTTCCCCAGCACGCCCCAAACCAGGCTCCCCTTGCAAAAGGCTTTAAAAATGTTATTTGCTCTGAACGTGATTCAAGCTCCCTCCTCTCCGTGTTCCTGCCCATGCCCATCTCCCCTCATCCAAAGGCAAAATAAGCAGTGGTGGGAAGGGGTTTGTGTTCAGGTGGCCTCACCGCCTGCCTCTGGGAAGCACAGGTTGTCAGGCCAATGCTCACAGTGCTCGTCAGGCACAGCACTCGCTGGTTAACATTTTTTGGTGGCCACGCTCTCTCTCACAGCTCACATTCCCATGGGTTTGGTCTCTAAGAGTATTGGGCAGGGTGGAAGCAGCCCCCTGAGCCCACGCTGGGATGTGCTGGCAGCAGGCAGGGATTTGCCTCCTGTCTGTGTCCCCAGATGGCAGAAGTCTGGAGTGCAGACCTCCACGGAGCACCCAGCAGTACATCGGGCTGTTCCAGCCAGCGACAGCCCCCTTTCAGTTGGAAAATGACCATCAGTCAAAAATCAAAACCTGAGCATCCCATCTCCAGAATTTCATCATTTCTTTAGGTTTAAATTCTGCTTTTCAATCCTCTCCCACACGAGACCATTTCAGTCAAGCAGGAGGGATCAGTTCTGCTAGGAAGTCACCAGGGAGGTTTCAGCAGCTGGGAAGAAATCACCACCATGCTTCCCCTGGAGCAGCCACCAGCTCGCTGCAGTGCACGGTGCGGCCCCATAGTCACGGCCACCACCAATCCATATCCCAACCCGCTCAGCTCATGGTCTGTGTGGGGTCACCAGGATCTTTATTTTACCTGGCTGCAGTGGAGTTTTCCCAGCCATAACATGTAGATAAATGTCGTTTTTGCAAATGTCCTGCTGCACACACATAAATAGTGCTCGGCGTTATTGGCCATCTCAGTGATTAACATGTATTTTAATCAACATCAACATTTGTTCCACCGTGTCTCACACCCACTCCCCGACGCCTTCACGGACTCTCTTTCCAGGAGAACATTTTTCAAAACCAGCTTTTCCTACTCCCCACTTCTGGGGGAGGCACAGACCATTTTGCACGTCTGTGCCATCGCTCCCCATCCACCTGGTTCCCCGCGCCGACGACAGCTTGCTAAAATTGGCCGCACTGATGGGGCGCATTCCTTCAAAGCGCTACATCTGCAATGAGGGCTATTTATCAAGTGTACAAGATTCAAAACTGCAAGACCCTGAATTTCATAGTCATTTGCAGCGTCAGAAGCTGCTAATGGCCCATAAAATTTAGCAACTTCTCCATAAGCTGCTGGTTAATGAAAAATCGGTTAAATTGTTCACAGATCAGCTGGCGCGGTGCCCTCTGAGTCGTGGCAAGCTTCGGCTGGCAGAGGTTACACGAGTGGCACTGGGGAAGCGGGGAGAGCAGCTGGGGAGAGCAGCCAGGGGCAGCCACGCAGCATCGCCCGGGTCTGGGTGCCTGAGCTGCTGATGCCAGGATTAAAGCCAGGATGCACGATAGCAGAGGAGTTTGATTTAGCAAGGCAATTTCGTGTGTTGATACGTGTATGCAGGCAGCGAGTCCCTGCTCTGGGTTTTAATTGCAAGCAGAAGGCAGAGCTGACTTTCCCCGCGCTAGGAAAGCTGCGCTCTGTGCAATAGGGAGTCCCTGCCAGCACGCTCCTGCAGCTCTTTGCTTGATGGAGGCTGAGAAGAAAGGACATCGCAGCACTTAGCCAGCCTCCCGCAGCGCGTATTTGCCTTTTACTGCCCCCGCTGCTGTTGCTGTTGCCTCTCACAGCCACTGTTGCTTTAACTTGTGACAGCTTTGCACAAAACAGATGCTGCCCTGAGCTGGATGCAACGCTCTGGATGCAGCACAGAGCAAGGATCTGGCACCCGCAGCCGGGAAGCGATCCGGTGTCAGCACAAATTAACGCTGCTCACCACACCGACATGGTGGGGCCTCGCCTGTCGATGCTGGCATTTATGATGCTGTGTATTTTAACTAATTAGGCCGGCGCAACCCATCCATCTTATGGATGCTGGGTGTTTTTGCACCGGCATATGCTCCAATAATGAGAATCAATGTTGCTAATGACTTTGCGCAGCCCATTTCTCAGTCACCTTTGCGAATGCACATTAGGCTGGGGATGAGCGTAGAAAAAAACACCACCTTTGAAATGCCCAAGGTGCATTTCTGTGGGACAAACCCCAGACATGGCTGGCCCAGCTGGAAGCTGGAGCTCTGTGTAGCTGGAGTTGCCTCCACCAAAGAAGGTATGCAACTCTGAAAAAGTAATTTCTATTGCAGGCACTAGAAACGATGAGATTTCCAGGGTCAAAGCCCTTAAAGATGTTTCCCTGAATTTCCTTGGAGTCCTTCATTCTTCTCCTTGGGCAACCTTTCAAGTTTTTACCATTGTTGAGTAGTTGCCCCTTTTTCTCACCCCAGCCCACGCAGCACCTGCATGCCAGCCTCAAGGATGGCTGCCTCTCAGCTTTAGTGGCCAGGAAAAGCAGCAGCAAAAAAAAAAGAGAAATCCTTCCCTCATGTTCAAAAGCACCATCCCATCCTCCAGAGATTTGCCAGCTGTTCTGATTAAGGCAGTTCAATTGCAGTGTTTAAAAGCCTATTCCACCTGCTCCCTGCAAGCAACTCTCTGTGGGCAAGCGTAGCTCTAATTAAAAATTCCCTCCTGCTGTGATGACTCCTCCCTCACCTTTCCAGAAATCAGCCTTGTACAGACAACCCCTGGAGACTGCTCCCTACAGACACACTCACTTTTTTTTTTTTTTTTTCTCCTTCCTTGCAATGGAAATCAAAATTTATGGGACTTGAAACACAGACAGTGTGGGACAGGAAAGCTCCTTCCCAAAGCTCTACCCCCAGCACTGTTCAGAAATTCCCCTGCCTGGACCCTGGTAGTTTCTGCCCTAGGTCTTTTCATCAGCCACTACCCCATGAAAATACTTTCACTTCATAAGAAACCTGAAGCTCTACAACCTTCTAACAGCCAATTTGTAGCCCAGCTCATCAGCACTGAGGCTGCTGTCACAGCAGAGCACCACGCTTACGTGGTGGTGCTGGAAACCAGGTTCTAGCTCTACCTGTCCTCTTGTGGGGTTGAACCCAGAGGTACGGAGCAGGCTGTGAAGAACCCCAAAATGCAGCACAAAAACAAGGTAAGTAGGAAATCCAGGTGCGAAATTTGCTGATATAAAACTCAAGTGACTCTTGTGCCCACAGTGGCTTCCTTCTTCTGTCAGGAAGAAGAGCTACAACCCGGCCATCCTGAGGAGCCAGACACAGAGGGTCCCACCACTGCTCCCCCCCTCGCTGTGGTGAGAAACCTGCTGAAATAAATTTATCTTGCCTCAAAGCACACAGGGAGATCACCCCATGTAGTCCTTGCCCCTCATTTCCTTTCTTAAAATATCCCAACCCAAATCAGGCCCCTGTGCTTATCCTCACATGGGCACTGGAAGCACTGTGTGTAAATACCCGTGAGGACAACAACAGTGCAGCTGCATTCTCCTACGGCTCTCCTGGAGCTGAGCCTCCATTTTTATGTCTTGTCGCTATCAAATTCCCCTGAGCTTCACACAGGTGCTGGTGCAGCCTCACCCCACTTTGAGAAGCCAAGGTAGAAAATCTTCTTAAGTGAATCCTCTGCTGATAAGTGCTACTCAGGTGATGGGATTAATATTTCTCCCTATTTTGGAGTTGCTCAAGCATGCAGGTGAATATATGTCCACTTAGCATGTTTTTGAGCAGTAATATGTCCCCCTTCCTCCCCCAGGACTCTCTGCCTTTTAACCCTCCCATGCCCAGCGGATGCACGCCTGTGATTTCGCTGTCACACAGCTCCGAGGAGCCAATCCCCATAGTAACAGGGCATCCACACGTGAATTCAGAACTGCAGCAGGTCCCAGCACTGCAGCGCTCAGCATGGGCATGTAGGCAGCACCAGGGTGCATGTGCATATGTGTATATAAAAGCAATCCGTGCTTGCTCAGCAAATATCTGCACCAGGCAGGTAAATACTGATAAAAATGCCCTTCGTGTACAGACCAGCACACATGCCATGAACAGTGGTGGTAAAAATGACCAAAGAATCAAGCACCGTTCAGTCAAACGTGCCTATCACAGCCCTAAAATGATCAGAGGATGATTTCCCAAGTTGTGTTGTTCAAACAGTTTATATTTGCATATTTTCATCAAACAACATAACCCTTTAAAATGGGAACGGCTGTAGCCTTAACATTAATTTGCATGGAAGGGCTGCAAAACTGTGCAGCTAGCACCACTTACTGGCAAAGCTACAGAGGCTTTCAACAAACCTACTTTACAAGCTCTCGCACAGGGATGCTGAATGCAAATCTTAGCACTAGCACTTGAATATAATAAACAAATGTAGGACATCATTTCTCTCTTTCCCTGCTCAAAATAAAGATCAAAAGAAAAGGAATAAACTGTATTTTCCCTTTAAAAGAGCCTCCAAATAGCTTCCAGTAACAAAAGTCCTTGCAGTACTTTGGCTCAATCTATTATATCCCTGTGCCCTGGTAACACCTCCCCCTTCAATCCCACCTCTGCGGCAATGGACACCAGTCAATGGACAGCTTGGGAACATGCAAGAGACTTCTGCATCTTTCCTGTCCATATATCAAAAGGAAGATGTGTGTCCCTCATAAAAGCAGGTATATTTATGTGTGTGTTCATCCACCAGGACCATGGATGGGCAAGGATCGCCATTTATAAAACCTCAAGAGAAACAAACCCCACTTGCCCACTTGAAGACCTTCTCCTCCACTGATACATTCTTCATGCTTGGTGAGCTTCGTGGTCCCTCTTCTGGACCTTCAGACTAATTTGTGTTCCATTAATCATGGCCAATAGTTTCTGCGTCTTAACAGAGGGTCCTTGCAGCCACCCTTGGTAGGTCATTTATTTAGGAAACAAAGCATCCATTCAGGCACAGTGGTAGCTCCCACTTAAAAGCACTACTGTACTTTGATGTATTTCTGACTTTGTTTACAAGCATATTTTCTCCAGCCTTTAGATGTTCACAGAATTACAGAATGGTGGGGTTGGCAGGGCCCTCTGGAGGCCATCTGGTCCAGCCCCTGCTCAAGCAGGGACACTTCAATATCTCCTTGTTTATATTAGGTTCATTTGTTCAAATTCAAAATCCCGGTAAAATAGAAAATAAAATAATTTCAGCTTCCTCAGAGCTTCTGCTTAGGACAGAAGTTACCCCATTTTGAAAGTTTTCAGGCAGCAGCTGTACTGATTTTAGACCAGCTTCCATAAAGGTAGTGGATAACTGCTTGCTCTCCAGGCTGGCAGGACCCCAAAGCCCTGTTTCAGTTGTTTCATTCTTTAACTGGAGAGGGCTTTTAGGTGCCTGATGCCCAATGAATATGAAAGAAAAAAAAATCATATTTTAGAACCCTGTCAATTAAAAGGATCATCTTGAAAAAGAAGATTCATTAATTAGTTACACTGGCAGTGTCTTTAATTAGGCATTGCTGAGAACCTTCAGTCTTTGTGATCTCTAGCATTCTTAGCTTGCTGTATTTTATTTACATATTTTTGGACATGTACATAATTCCTAATTAATGCTGTAGAGTCTACTCCATCTATTTCAAGATGTCACATACTGAAGATCTTCAGACGTGTTTACCAGATGTCTACTGCATTTAAATTACTCCATTAATCAGACCAGAAATCCTACATGTCTTTTTGGGGTACAAGAACACCCATCAGAAGCATCCAGGGGAAGGTAATCCAGTTTTCAGGAGGTTTCAGTATGGGAGCAAATAAAAGATGCTTACAGAATGAAAGCTTTCAAAAGACATATCTGTCAGGAATTTTAAAAAGAGAATTTGCCTGCAGGGAAATCCTTCTGACAGCAGGCTGTCAAAGGCACATCCCTACCAGGGTGGTCTGCTGGAGAGAGCTGCACAGCCTGGATTGTGTTGGGATTTCAGGAGATTCAGGCAAATGCAGTGTTACTTAATAGGAAGTGGAAGCTTTGTAACCTGATGGGAGAGCAGATACTCATACATCAGATGTGAGCTGAAGCCCTCAAATTATAAATATTAGTAAAGAGGAATCTCAGGAATTAAAGGGTGCTCCTCTAGTTTGTGCCATTCCCCTTTATTGAACCAAACAATCCTTTAAAGGAAGGATCTTCTTTTTTTCAAGGTGGGTCCCTCCACTGCATCAGTTTGGCCAAAGGCATTTTTTGGTAAAAGCCTCCGTTCTGATATCCAGTTTCTTGCTACTCAACTTCTAATTTGAAGAAAGCAGAAAGGTTATTTTGCAGGGGACAATCCTACAGAGACAGAGACCTGTAAGAGAGAGAACATTATGTCTCCTCCCTGTCCAGCTTACCTGATCCTAACAAAACTCTGCTTTATCCTTGCTACCTTATGCTGGTTTATTTGCCCCAGAGTTATCTATCCATGTGGCATTCTCTGTTTTTTTGCACTTATTGGTAGCTGTGATCATTATACAACACCACCATCTTTCTGAAAAGTCTGTGCTCTCTGTTTCTCAAGACTTGCTGTCATTGCTTTCTCTAGTGGGTTGTATTTAACTTTGTCTTTCGTAGGTGCTTATCTCCCATGGAGATAAGGCCTGAGCTTATACCTGACCTTACCCTAACCATTGACAATATGAATTAAAAGTTGGACATTTCTTCACCTCTTCCACAACTTAGAACACCACAGCTCATAAGTGCATTAATAAAGCCTGATGAGCGCTCCTGGCAAAAGCATTTTGCATTATCCTCAGAGATAAGAGAAAAAGGCGAATATGAATAAGGTGAGCAACTGATAAATCCTGCTCAGATATTTATGCAGAACAGAGCTGGAAGGTCTGGACTTTTGCAAGCCCCCCATTGCTAAAAGAAAAGTGGTCCAGATTAGTGCAGCAAAGTAAGGGATGCTGCATCCCTCTCCCCTTGTCCAGGTTTCTGGGGCTGCGGTACTCCACAATTAATCATGCTGAGGCAGCTTTCCCTCTCACTCGTTAGCTATAAAATAAACCTCTTTACTGCAGTAAATCTTGTGAATTCTGTTCATAAAAAAAAAAAAAAAAAAAAAAAAAAAAAAGCTCAGGCTTCTCACTCACACACAGAGCTGCACCTGGCAGTCACTTGGCAGAAAACAAAATAGCAGCTTAGGATGTGAGTGCTGTAGGGAAGGAGCCATCCTTTTATCTTAGTCTTTCTGCAGTGTCCTGCATTGGGAACCCTGGTCTGTGAGTGTGATGATAACACAAATATGTAAATAATGGTGACAGGAGTAATAAGAATATTCCTTGTCCTTGGTGCATGGAGACATTAGGATTTGGCAGCTGACACTGTTACTCTCAGCTAAGAGTGCTTCTCTGGACAGAGCTGTCTCCATGAAGTTAAATCAAAGCTTGGTTTGAATAAAATACTTCTTTTATAAAAATATCAGCATTTGAGGTGGCAAAGTCTGTGTTACACCTGTGTGCTCGTTCTCTAGGAGAACTTATGTACTGGACTTGGCTTCAGTTTCTTCACTTTGGTGAAAAATCTTCACCTCCTGAAAGTCTTTGGGGGAACATGGCAGAGATTTGCCTCTCTGCATATTTTACCTGCTGGAGAAGGGAGCACCGCATCTCCCATGCTCTCTGGAAGGTTATGTGATTCCTGCAAAGACTTTCTGTCTGCTGAAAGACTGAGAAAGGAGAAGGAAGAAAATTAAATGGTTCTGACCAGCCTGATTGCCTCTGCTGCAGTGCCTGGCTTAGGTGGTATGAGGACAGTGATACTCAGCAAGGTGATACTGAATTAAGGGCAGGAGGGCAAGTAGGAGGACAGAGGAGACATTCAGAGAGGTCTTTAAAGGCTGGAAGAATGAAACAACAGGAAACTCATGAAGCTTAGCACGGACTGGCACTAAGTCCTGCATCTGGGATAAAAGGAAGCAGCTGCAGTAAACAGGAAGCAGCTCTGCAGGAAAGGATGAAATGAAGGAATTGCCTGAAATGCCTGAAATGCAGGTATTGTCTTCCAGTACCACAGAGGAGAAAAAGTCCAAACTCTTCTCAGAGATGTGCGGTTTACTCTCACAGGCTGCAGAAATGGAAATGCCAGACTGACACAAGGGAAAAGAAACATACAGTGAGAATGGCCACAAACCAGACCAGTATGTCCAAATTGGTTTGGAGTATCCATTCACAGAGACATTCAAAACTGTGGGCTGGCCCAGGAGCAGCCTGCCCTCTTTTGATGCTTGCCCCTCTTTGAGACCAGAGATCTCCAGAGGTCCCTCCCAACCTGAATCATTCTATAATTATACGTTTTTCATGAACTGATTTCCCCTTTCCATTAGAAATAATTGATCAAAGGAAAGGACAGGCCTGTAGCATCTGAGTATTGGATGCACTTCACAGGTTGACACCAGTGTAACAGCAAATGCAGTATTTGTACTGCCAAGCTTTCACACAACTTAATCTCATGGTAAACAGTACCACTCTATCTTATTGAGTAGTAAGTGCCACTAAACATAAACCTGTGTAAAAATTATATATGGGAGTGAATCTCAAAAGACAGCTTTCTCCCATAAAATCTACACTTGACACATTGTCATAAGAGTTATATATGAAGAAGAGAGTAAACCTTCTTTATCTTTTAGGCAGATAAACTACACAGGCTGTCCTGAAGAGCTGAAGTACTATTCAGTTCGTTATCAGCATCCTACGATCTCAGCAAAACTTGGCTGATACTAAATATGTCATATTGCAGCATATATAAAGCCCAGAAGCCTAACTTGCCTCTGCATAGTAGTGTTCTTAATAGTCAATGAAGAGGAAGACCACCGGAAAAATTAATGATCTGTATACCAGTATTAGAACTATTACTTTAATATGCACAGAGCTGCATATTTTAAGCATAATCTAATTAATAGAGTATGATAGTAATTGTTAAACGGAACAATTTCTGTTCACAGGAACACTGACCTCAGCAAGCCGTGTGACTGCCCAAGACATCACTAGATGGTTCCTTCAGTCACATCACACTGCTTACTGGTTTTCCTAAAGGACATGTAAACTGCTTCAAGTGAAGACGTGGTTAAACTACGATTGTCTTTAGGAATCTCATTTCTCTAGCATTTATTTTTGTAGAAGGGTTTGCCTTCATTACTTAACCATGTGTACTGAAGGAGGAGTGAAATAGGGGCTCTCCAGGGCAGATGACATTTTCCCCCACTAATCCTGGCCCAGAGCAAAATCTTCTCAGCTCCACAAACATCAATTTAAGGGCTAACACTCTGCAGAAAGAAACCCAGTCAATCCTCCTCGAAGGGCAAGAGGCTCCAGTGACTCTCCTGCAGATTTGTGTAAAGCTACCTTTAAAATGTACATGACTTTAACCTGCCAGTGCCATAGGTACTAAACGAGGAAAGAGCACAGGAGCTGCTAAGAAGAGACATTTTGTGGTCTTTAAAAGTATTGCATGTAGTGGGAAACAGCATGTTGCTTAATTGGGGTCTCTGCTCTGTACTCATCCCATCGTCAGCTGCCTGATGTGGCTGCTGTGGTGGCCTGTCCCTGCCACGTACACAGCCTGCGCAAAGTCCAGCCCCACTGCACAACATCTCCTCCACCACAGCCCAAAAACTCAGCAAAACCAGAGGTTCAGGGTGTCAGGGGAGCTACTTTTGTGCAAATCTTCAAGGATCCCTTTAGCTAGTGGTAGGACAGAGGGTGAGTACAAGTGCAGCCATTGCCAGAGGGGCATGGTGATGAATCCATGTGCTGCCATAAAAGACTTCAGCCCTGGGGCAGTTGGAAGAGGTGGCCCTGAGAGGAGGAATGCATTTACCATCCGAAATGCAATATGAAGCAATATGGTTAGAGAAGTCAGTGCCCTAATCACATTACTGTGAGCTAGAGCTGCTGGGGAGTTATTTAAAATGACTTGAGATTGCAGCTCAAAAAAGCAGCTCTGGAGGAGTAGCCTGAGGAAGAAACTGTGTGTCATGGCTGTCAGCCCTGTCCTCTTCCACAGGGAGAAAACCAGAAATAACCCCCTGAAACAAACAGAGCCATCAGGAACGTCTGCCTGTGGGACAGATGTGACCTGGGTGCCACCACCTGTGCGTGACCAGCCACCTGCACCTTCCCCAGCGCCATGGGGCCTGAGGCCTGTGAGAGCAGCAGGTTGGCAGGAGCTGCTGCTGGCTGGAAACTCCCTAATCCCTGTTCCCCGGCCATGGGAAATGTCTATGGTGCCCACACAATGCAGATAGAGAAGGAAGAAGTCCCTGCTCATCATCCTCTGTCAGGGCTGTTATCATCACTGTGGAATCACACCAGGTTTTCCAGGTTCCAGCCATCACTCTCTGGGCCTCTCAATTCTTGTGAAGAGTTTTGCCAACAAAGCCACTAAATGACAGGAATTTAACGTGGTCTCTCATCTGTCTGACGAGAGGGGTTGCTCTTGAGAAAAACTCAGTTCTTACTTCGATGTTTTGGATCTATATGATTCATGACCTAGGGCAGACTTTGAGTGGCTCCTCTGGGCCCCAGTTTCACCATTTCTGAACTAGAGGTGACAGTATTGTTGACATATGATGCTAAGTGTCCGTGTGAGTTTAACAGCTTTGAGATATTCAGATGGGAGGGAAAAGATGTTATTTTTACTAGTAATTCAACTTCACTGTAAAGACCTTACAAAACAGGCACTGGGAAAGTCAGACCAAGAATATTTGTTTCCTGGACATAACCTTGCAGAGCAAATTTACTGTCTACCAGTGCTGATGCCCATGACTGTTTACTAGCCAAGGATGGCCAAATGTAATGTCCTAAGCCAGTCAGTAGATTTGGGTTGCTCCTGGTTGTTTCCTTGAAGAGCAGAAGGCACATGCAACCCTGGATTTTTTCCTGGTATATTATTGAATTGGTAAATCAAAGACAGACTATTTAGCTATTTTTATTTACTAATAGCAGTTCAGAGCTCCCCCACACAAAGGGGATGTAACTCTGTCTTGGATCGCTCAATAACAGCATCTGTCTTAATGGAAAACTGAAGTATACCCTACCATACACATAAAAAATGTACATGTATTTCCATCCATGCTGGGCTTTCTGGCTCTGTAAGAGAATCAGGACTGAGCCCACCTGGGTGAGCAGGGAGCCCTGCTTTATGTCAGTATAATGTGATGTTTCTAAGTAGTGTGTTTTTAGCCATTTTGCAATATTCTCAACGCATATATTACTTCCTTCAGTCTCTGTAAACCCCCAGTGGTTGTGAAAACAGAGTAGAGAGTGGAATTATTTATACATACAGATATTATTAAGAGTGGAATTAATGAGAACGGCATTACGGATAGGGAAGCTGAGGGAGGCTGAAGGAGAGCTTCCTAGCACTGAGCTCTGATTTGATTGTACATCTCCCAGAGGGACTCCCAGAGAGAGCACTAGCAGCTTCATCCCTCGAGACACTGAACACTAAGCCAGACAGTGAGAAATGCTGGGAAGATATTTTTTATACAATAGTACTTCCATGTTGCTGGGGCAATGATATTTAAACCTCCCCCAGCAGTGGTGGCACACCACAGGATCTGGGAGGGAGAGGCCATGTAGTGCTGCTGCAGGTACCCGTCTGGCAGCATCCTAAATGCAGCCACAGCTCCTTGGGGGTGACCCAGAGCTGAGAAGTGTCTGCATGGATTTCAGATTCAAGGTTGCTCTCAAAGGAGCTTGGATAATAAGAATGAATTCCAGGAGTGCTTTCCTGGTTGTAACTGACCGCGATGGGTATCTTCAAAGATATCCACTGCCATTCAGTGCATCAGTAGTCAGGGTGAGATACCAAGTCAACATGGTGGTATTTTTTGGACAGCAAACAACCTCTTGGTTATTTTCTGAGGAACTGTATTCCCCGTAGGATTCCCTGCTATTCTCAGCACATTTCTCTGTGTGAGAAGGGTTATTTCAATTCCAGTGTAATGTCTAAGTGGCTGCTAGAGAGCATGAGGAAATAGAGTATGAAGTACATTTTTCTTAGTATCTCAGAAATATTGATTAACTAGTTCAAGGTCTGGTGAATACCAAAGAAAAAGTAATATATTGAAAGCCTCACTATTGCTTTTGATGGAAGTTTATATAAAAATGAGTTTGCCAGACCTTAAAAATTGTAACTGTAAGAAAAGAAATTAATACTGAAGGCACTGGTTTCATATACTTCTATCAAAACTCATACGTTGATTAAGTACACATGAAAGTTTAATAGCTTATGATCAAGATAATCTTCCCCTAGTATTCATAATCTCTGTACTCCTAAACAGATCACTAAGCTTGTCCGCAACAAAATCAGCCTCTGCTCTTTACAGCCAGCTATCATCCATTGCCTTCAAGTGCTGATCTAGGTGCAAGAAGCAGGAAGGCTACTTGGGCTTGTACTCGGTTGCTGGTAGGAAGCATTTTCCTGGGAATTGGCCATGCTCTGGGTTGTGCTGTTGATTCACCCTGATGCCAGTCCCTTGTGCTCCTCTGTGCAGCCTGGGGAGTGGGGACACAGCGTCCTGCAGAGACAGGGCTCCTGACCCTGGCATGATCTGCAATGGCGAACCTTGGCATAACATGCAAAACCTTCAATTTCTAATTAGGGCACGGTCATGTGCACACCATCTTTTCTACTTCAAAGGAGATGCCATCAAATATTGGGAAGCACTTCTATATCTGGATAATTGAATTCAGAGAAGCCCATTCCTGAATGAAAAATTAATAACTTGAAAACTTCAGACTTCACTTTTATTAACTATTTCACTAACAGTCAAGAAATGATCCTCTTAATTTTTTTTTTAAATAAAGAAGTCTCAGGATTTGTAGTAATTATGTCATTGTTCAAGCATCTTGTCAAGTCATACTCACATCATGCTCGTATGGATATTTCACATCCAGCATATTAGCCTTAGAAACACCACCTACCTTTAACCTTACAAGGGGTAATACCACTCACAGTGAGTGCCATTTGCAGAACACAGGCACCATCCATCTAAACTGGATACTTTTCAGCATGCTCCTACCATGAAAAGTTCATACTCAAAAAGTTGTGAGTTGAAACGGGTTAGTGTGAAGTGTGGGAACACATCAGTGTTGCTAGTAACAAAGTAGGTGAGTTGTCAGCATTGTCACCAACACAGTATAATCCTAGAAAGGCAGAATAAGAGAAACACAGAATTGCAGAATGGTTTGGGTTGGAAGGAACTTTAAAGACCATCCAGTTCAACCCCCCTGCCATGGGCAGGGACACCTCCCACCAGCCCAGGTTGCCCAAAGCCCCATCCAGCCTGGTCTTGAACACCTCCAGGGATGGGACATCCACAGCTTCTCTGGGCAGCCTGTGCCAGGGCCTCCCCACCCTCAGAGTAAAAGATTTCTTCCTAATATTTAATCTACACCTATCTCCTTTCAGTTTAAAGCCATTCCCCCTTCCCTTATCACTTCACTCCCTGACAAAGAGTCTCTCCCCAGCTTTCCTGCAGCCCCCCTTTAGGTACTTGAAGGCCGCTATAATCAGCCTTTATAGTAATCTGTAAGTTGCTGATTGTCATAACCTCTCTTCAGGACAGATAAGCAATTTGAGTGTGAAAAAATGTCCAAGCCCTTCTAGCTCTTACCTCAGAAGAAAGCTCACAGAAACTTGAGGAATTTGTTGCCTGGAAAATTGTTTAAAGCTGCTATCTCAGCATCCAGAAAGGTCCTACAGCCTTGCAACACATCATTTTTGGTCTGCTCTGAACAACTGGGGCTGGTCTGCTAAAGGTACATGGCAAATAAGTAGAAATATGTATAAGGGTAGTAAAAAAGAAATTGCTTGATTCACTCTCTTGGAATTTATTCCCAACATTTATAGCAAACTGAATAATAAAGCGAGTAAAGCTGTACTTCAGACTCAGGATAAATTCAACACTAATCTGATTATAGAAATAATTCTTTTGCAGGGAAGGTAATACGTTGACTGAGATATAAAACCTGAACACACCGTGAAACAGAAATGTAGCACAAGAAGGCATATACTGGTGATACCGATTAATTACAGGGAAGCACGTAACACGACAACAGCTACCTCTCTTTTCTGAAATAAATAAATAAATGCTAAATTGTCACAAAAGGGGAGTATTCCTGATTGCCTGAGAAGTATTGCAGCAGGAACTCCAGAGAAAATGGTGGGAAGGGTTGTCTTTGCAGAGCAGGCAATCTTCCAGGTACTTGCTCTGGAAGGTGCCATCCATCCCACCACACACATATCCCTCCCAAATCATCCTCCTGATTGAGAGCTTCTGGCCTTGCTCTTAGTCTTCTAGCAGCTTTGCAATGAAGAGAGGGCAGGAGCACTCCTTCAGTTTGAACCTGCTGCTGGCACAGAGTGGGCAGCAAAAGAAAGAAACCGTAACAGCTTTGGAAATGCCAGCATGGGCGGGCTGTGAATTCTGGTCTTGTGGGCAATTGAAAGAGCCTGCCTGCTGGGGCCATTTATTCAGTGCTCCCTTTGATCTTATACTTACAGTATTTACTAACAACTTAAACGTGTGTATATGTAGAAATATTAGTTTGCCCTTAAACCCCATTATTTTCAGCCATTACGGTGGTGTGAATCAAAAATGTCCTATTTATAGTCTAGGAACTGCTACAACGGTGTGTGGTTTGTAAGGAAATCCAAGCATACTGCAGCTCTGCAAGGTATGCTCTGGCTCTGGCTGAAGCCAGGCAGCTACCAGCAGAAGTCACAGGCCCTGCATCGTGTGGGGAAGTCCACACAGGTAAATCTACTCAGCTTATATATAAATGGACCCCTTTGTGCAATGAAGTTAGCAGGGGCAAATGCTGCAGTTCCTCTTGTTAGCACAGCCCAGCACAGGACGCTGCGAGCTCCGTGGTTGTGCTTGTGCAGCATCTGACCCGAGCACTGCCGAGTGACCTCTCTACAGAGCACAGCTCAGCTCAGAGACACGCTGGGAAACAATCCCCAAACTCCTACTGAGACAACACTGCGAGCCAAGGACTGGGAAATGTAAAAATCGAACCCGAAAGAGGATAAAGCAGATTGCAGGTCTGCTGGCTGACAAGGAGGTGATGGAAATGGTGGGAGCATACGAGCTGAAAGCTCAGCCCAGTTAGACGTTGATAGACACGGAGCAATCTCAAGAGAAGCTGATGTGGCGAGATGGATGGCAGCATCTCTTAGAGACTCCCAGTCTCACTACTGATTTTTCTCAGCCCAGAGAAAGAGGAGGAAGTAATACAATAGAATAGAGGAGACTGCATTCATTAAAGCATTTCTGTATCTGCTCTGCATTTTTCAGACCTCAAGGAAATCTCTGTCAGTGAAATCTGAGACTGTTGGAAAGTATATTTCATAAAATGGTGGAAATGTGGCTGTAATTTCACAGTAAGGCAGGATCTGATGATCTAGTATTAAATGCGGTTTAACTTAAATTACCTCATTAAATGCTCTTCTTATTATTGCCCATTGTCAGGCAGCAGCAGATAACTGGGGCACTGCTGGATGGTTCCCCGGGAGGAACTCAGCGATGCAGAAAATCTGTCTATATTTTTAGTGCAATTTGTTTTAGTGACACTTTTACAGTGGTTCTTGAGCACAGGATGACAGTGCATGAACCAAGTTTGTTTGCCTACTTGCTCCCTTCTGTCCACCTCATCCCAAGAGCTGCTCCCCAGGGGTCCCACCTGCCTCAGGAGCTCACCCTGGTTACAGACCAGGAACAAAATCCGCACCCACCAGGAACCTCTGCTACCACAATTAACCGCCTACACAATGTCTTCCCAAGACATTCAGACTTTTGCTGACTTGTCAAGGAGCCAAACTGTAGTTCATCCCAAATTCAAACATTATCTAAAACTTGGAGAAGTCTACCTTGTGCAAACACCGATGGGTTTTAATGACTCCTAGTAGACAGGATAAGAACTGTCCGTTAAACTTTCAAGCAAAATGCTTTCTTCCACATCACTGAATATTCTAAAGGCTATTTACACTGTGGTTAATTAATTTTCAGTTTTGTTGATCTTCCCAACACGATGTTGGTGTTTGTTCATGACTAGGAACTATCCAGGGGGGTATTTTAAACTCCCAGTGTTTTCTGATGTCTCTTATGTTGTTCAGGCTATTTTTGTCATGAGTGGCATTGAGCGGTGCCCGAGCTGTGCACAAAAACACATCGCAAGAGAAATAATGAAGGAGTTCAACACCTGTTTTATCCAGCCTTGCACCTGCTCACCCCAAGCTCAGGCTGAAGGAGCAAACTGGGAGGCACTGAATGGCCACAAGAGAGGTGGTAAAAGTAGCAGGGGCAGCACCCCCTGCCACAGCCCTACTGCACAGCATGACTGGCAGAGCACCCGCTGTAAGGACACCTGTTAAACTTGTGGTCTTCTTCTTCCCTTGCGGCCATCTTTGGGCTGGTAAGGAAAGCAGTGTCACACTGTCCTCCTGCAGCAGACGTGGCCCTTGCAGCTCCCTGTGAGTTATCTGCAGCTCATGTGGTCTGCAGGGTGAGCAGGAGAGGGCACGAGGGCAGAGAAAGCCACCCTGGCATCAGTTAGGCTGAGCTCACAGGGGAAGGACGAGGGCATCTCCTCCACGATCCTTCAAAACCAGGTGTTAATTCAGAGTCCAAACCAGAGCTCCCAGCCAGCTGTGTCATCTCACCCACAGGCTCTCCAGCAGGCAGGAGATGCAAGGGTCAGCTCAATAGGATTGTTTTATGTTTCTTTATAAACAGGTCAGAAAAGTGAAAACCAACCACCACAAAAAATTTCCCATGACAGTAGGTGAGCTGAACAATTCATCGCATTATGGTTTTATATTTATACAGCTCTGCTGTAGTACCACAAAGAGGAAAGATAAAAAGCAGTTCATATAATTCAGATGTTAATAGCTCAAATATACCAGAAAGAAAGTAAAAAAATTATATTGTGAGGGTGCAGACATGAAAGGTCAAGGGAGATCAAGTGGCTGGCAATCACCGAACACAAAAGAAGCACTGTAGAAATTTGTATTGAAAGAACAAAACAACAACAAAGAATCTGAATGAAAAGCAGGTGAGCATTTTATTTCCATGAAAATTCCCTTTCCAGATGTCATTGTCCTCAGATGCAAAGAAGAGTGAGTGCAGAGCAGTGTCCTGGCAAAGCCAACGCAGAGATCAGAGCACAGCAGTGGTCGCTGGAAGTTTAGCAGAGCTGGAGGCTGAACCCTGCTGCCTTTTCCATGTTCACACACACCTCCTGCTCCCATTTCTTTCCCATATGAGTTACAGAAAGCATCAATGGAGGAAATCAGGAGGACAGAAACTCGTGGCACAGCTATCAGGGTAACCTCTGCCAGTCTCATCTTTCGCAGCCTGGTTTTGCAGCGCTCTGTCCAAAACAGCATCATTGCTATTCATCTCACGGCTGCGTTGCAGAACTTTCACCTGCAAATGGGATTACAAATGCAATCATTAGTACAGATTCCCCAAGAAGCTTTCACAGTATTACAATTAGATTTCCCATTCTAGCAGCATCTAAATCAATATGATATGATTAGTTACTCTCGTGGATTACATGCTGCTGTACAAAACCTTCACACACAGAAATCTGGGTAATTTAATCAGGCAGTAATGGATTCTGGGAATGCTCCCACTGTCTAGAAACTTAAAATGATTCTATCTCTATAATAATTTGCCATTATGCACCTGAAGCTAAGTTTCCTGACATACCTGACAGTGGACAGCAGTGATTAAAACAGGTCACATCTTATCATCAGGAGTGGCAACTCCTGCTGAATTCACTTAGAAAACTGAATTTGAGGGAAGAAAAAAAAAAAAAGAAGAAGAAGAAAAAGAAGAAAAAAACACCCTTCAGTTGTTTATCCAGGGCTATAACTTAAGTTTGAAGATGTCTCTTTAAATATGTATACGCGTGTGTTTGTGTGTGTGAGAGAGAGAGGGAGAGAAAGACAGAGTGTAAGTGCTATCCATTTCTCATCATTTCAGTCAAGGCAAGAGGAATATATGAACTAATGCTCCTGGGGAAATGCAGCCGACCAAAACAGAAATGAACACATAATTCTATTCCTCTGAAGGTGCCGAGTGAGCTATCGGGAAGGGGGAGCCTTTCTGGAAGGGTCTTGAGAACAAGGAGCCCTCCTCCACTGTTGTCAGCAGCCCACAGGAGAGAGCAAGGCTGCATGGAGGGGACAGAGCTGTTTTGGGGGAAGGAATTTGCACCTCCTGTTTTCCCAACTTGGCTCTGCACCTCCATGAAAAAGCAGCTTTCTCCCGCAGCCATCCTGGGATTGCAAACCATCCTACAAAACTGAAGCACGGCGCTCAGTGCCGCATGGGGCAGCTCTCGGCAGTGCCAGGAAAACACACAAAACTGGGCACAAAAGAACAGCTAAAGCTTCACGGGAAAAATTAGGCCTGGGTATTTTTAGACAGACAATACTCAGAAATGCACTGCTGTTCAGCATTTATCCTACTGGTGTGCAACAGCTCCTGCCTAAAATATACAACGCATTATTTTACTGTTCAGGACGCTTTTTTTTCTATGGCATTGTCCCATTGAAATATTCCTGACCCAGGAAGCCTGCGGACTCCTGCTTTTGAGGAGATTTTTTTTCTGTGGTCCATTGATATCTCAAACAGCCAGCTGGCAAGAAAGGACAGAAATATAGCCGTCCATGAAAACTCTCCTAGGCAATAATTGCCGGTGAACTCTGGCCTCATTATAAAACTCCACATAGCTTTGCCATAAAAAAGCCCCATGATGCACATAGGCTTTTCACCTTTGTGTTCTCCGTAATAGCCTTGGTTGTATTATTCTGGTCAGATATGTTAACCAGTTGCAGTGCTAACCTTCATCCTTTTCAGGGCGTGTGGTGATCCCTGTGCTCAGTGGTGCCCAGCACCAAAATCCCATTGACACAACCCATCCTGCTGGTCCTCATGGCAGGTGGCTGCTAAACAAACCTCCTCTTTTCCTAAATCCCTGCTGAGGACACTGCTTTCTTCCTCTTGCACAAGGAAACCCTTTAGGGTGCTCCTTAAACCAAGGGGCAGCCTGGCACCGCCATCCCCCCCCTGCCCCACCGAAGGGACCGGTGCTGGATGCAGGGCTGCAGGATGGAAATTGGACCCGTGTATTGCCATTAATAAACAATAAAGCTATTAAGCCGTATTAAAGCTTCGCGATGAACTTGTCAAAATGGATGATCTATAAATCAACGTAAATAACAGTGACAGGCAGTAATTGAATTGCAGCAGTCCCTCAGCACATGCTAAATATGAAGGGACACGACATGCTGAAAATAAAGCAGGAGAGCTGAAAATTTGATAGCATTAGCATTCTCCTGGTGAAACGCGGCGTCACTTTGGCTTTTAATGGGGGTCAAACTGCGAATGCGTATTGACTCCTTCGTTTAAAACAAGAAAATAGCTACATAAATCTGAGACTTCCCAAATTAGAAATCGCTGCTCCGGAGTTCACAGCGGCTCTGGATGCGGTTGTCACAGAGCGGCAGGCACAGCCCTCCGATGGGTTCATTAGCAGGGCTTGTTGCTTTGCTTGGGCAACAAGAAGGATGGGGTTTGTGCGATCCAGGAAGTCTCTGAAGTCGATTCATCAGTTTTCATCTTCCTCAAAGGACCGGCAGAAATAAGTCGGGCAGAGGAAGTTAATGTTTGCGCGCTGCCAGGCTCTGGGTGGCTACATATCTTTCAAATTCAGATGTAACAAGCGGGGCCTCAAACACCCGCGGATGATGAGACAACCAGAATGGAAAGAAATCAGCAAAGTCGCAGCGAGCTTTTTAATGGAGATTCAAACAATAGCAAATAAATCATGACAGGTTCTTTGGATGAAATCAAGATCTCATTTTTTATTTCCTCTTGATGTGCTTCACTCAGTGAAGGATAATCCAGCCTTTCTTAGTTGTTTTTAACAGAGCCCTGTGGTACCAGAGCTCAGAAACTGCTGAAATGGAGGCTCGGGGCATATTCCTGAGAACTGTTTCGTGGGCAGACAGCACTGATGATCAAAAATTGTGAGGGCTACTTGCATTTCTTGGGTCTCAGACACAAATATACAATCACCTGCATGCTGAGCCAGTGCCAATGAGGTCCCAAAAGGTCAAGGGCAGCGGAGCTGGGGCAGGGGCTGGTGCTGGGGCACAACCAGCACAGGAGCACGCAGCGTGCTTGGCCTGGCCTCCACCAGCAGGTGAAAACTGCTGCCTAACAGGGTTAAATCTCCTGCATTACAGGAGGTGAAAGTTCATTAGGGTCACTCCACATCATTGTGCCCTGAGTACAGCCCACGTCTGGAAGAGCAAAAAGATGAAGAGCACTTTCTGGGAGTCACGTTGTTTTGACACAGAATCTAACACAAAATGGGAGAAAAGCTGCGAGGAACAGATTGAGGAGGCCAGTGTTTTCCTTTTAAATGTAATTTAGAAAGAAAAAAAAATGAAATCAGCCAAGACTCACCTGAGCTATCCGACATGCAGCTGTGAGCATGTACCCATGTAGCAGGTTGAGGGAACCTGTGACAGAAAACCAAAAACCTTTAGGGAAGACCTTTGGAAATGCAAGGTGCCCATCATTTGTACCCCACACGGAGACATCGGTGTGATGAAGCAGGTCTGAAAGCAACATGTTTTGCCTGCAGATATGCAGAGGGCTGGGGGTGTCAGCCTCCAGCACCTCCTCTCCCAGCACCACCGCTACCCCACCAGCTCCCATGCATGCTTTCCTCCACATCCCTCCTAAATTCTGCTCGTGTCCCCTGGAAACTCCCTGCCATGGGAGCTGTGGTTACCTACCCATGCCTTTAAACTGGCACAAGCTGGGAAGCAATAATAGCACAACACAGTAACGGTGTTCACTTTAATCAATGGGACACCCCTGACACGTCACCCACTGAAATAAATGAACGTGCCTTGATATTTCTCTGTGTTTGCTTCATTCTTGATTTTTCTCATGTGGAGGTTTTGTGTTTTTTTTTTTTTTACTCTCATTTAAAAGGTGAGAATTTAGTCAACTGAATGCAGTGCTGATTAGCTCAGTATTATAATTGTGCTTCATGGACTCCTACTGCTCGTATGTCGCAGCTCTCCAAATCCCCATTATACTATTAATCTAGATTTTATGGTACTTCAGAACTGAAGTATTAAAAAACTATGAAGTAAGTGGAAAAATCACAGTGGCAATTTACCAAAGAGCTTCTGGGTGGTACTGTGGAAACAACAGGGAAATAAAACAAGGGGCCCTGTTTGTGACATCCAGCCTGAGTCTGCTGGCCCACCAAAATACCAAAGAGCTGCCTTTCCAATGCCACCTACAGCGATTCACCATCCTGTAATCAGGGCTGTGCGTTTGTTCTCCATGCAGAAGGGAAAAAAGGGTGGCACAAAGATAAGGGAAGGTAGATGAGACTACTCAGAGCTGATTTTACAAAATCTAGCCCTCTCTACTCAGATTTCCTTTCTGCAACATCTGCAGGGGAAGAGAGGGAGCCTGTTGTGATCTTGCTAATACACTCCCCACATTTCCATTTGCAGTTTTCTCAGAGAAGGGTTTTATACAATAAGAGAAATTTTTGTTCCTGAAAGACTTAGGCAGCCAAAGATGCTACTTCATAGGCATCTCAGTCGCTGCTGTGTTTGAATTATTATTCATGTAAGCATTTGGGCCAGCATAACCACACCAGACCTATTTTGTTCTAGCAAAATAACACACAAAGCCACCCCACAGAGCCAGGGGGCAGAAAGATGCTCCATGGACCTTGTGCTGCTGTAAGCAAGCTCCCGGCCAGGGTCTCTTCTGCAGCTCTCTAAGCCTGGGGCTATGTAGGAAGAAAAATGGTTTAAGGTGAATTGACCAACATTCAGATGAGGTCTTATAAGGAGGTATTATAAATCTGTCTCTGCTTCATCCCTACTTGGAAGGCAACCAGCTATTTTGTATGGGAATGCACCACCTCGCTTTGCTATGAAATAACCATCTCCACGGAGCAGACTAGAAAGGGGTTTCCTCAGGGATCTCAGGAGTGAAGATGCCACTGGGAACTGTTCCAAAAGCTGCAGATCCCTGGGCAAAGCAAGAGCTTTCCCTTTTTATCAGCCTTAACCCACACCCTAACTCCTACCTCTAATCCTAACCCTTCCATAACATTAAAGCTAGCCCTGTCCCTAGAGGAAAATAATGATTTTTTTTTTTTTGTATGTTTTGTTCTTTTGTTTGTTTCTTTGTCTGTTTCTTTGTTTGTCTAATGCAAGTCTAGGAGAACTTTCCATCCCATGTTTGGAGTCAGGGTGGAATGAAAGCAAGCCCAGTGCTCCCATGGCAGTGGGGCTGGGATGGGGATGCAAAAGTCAAGTGGAGGCTGCAGAGATGGTGGTGGTAAGCAATATTTGAGTAATGACTGGAGAAAACATGGTAATTTTAGGGTTAAGATTAGGGATAGGGTTAAGAGAAAGTCTAGAGCCTCCTTTGCAGTGGGGCTGGAAAGGAGTCCCAAAAAGAATTCCTCAGCAAAATATTTCAAGAGCATTTGTCACATTAACCCTCACCAGTGATTTGTGAAGTGGCAAGGAAGGAGGGACACGCTGCCCAGCTACACCTCTCCACCCAGCAATGTCTTCTATCCTGCCTTGACAAAATGCCTCGGAAGTGGCTAGTAGCCTTCCTCCAGCACTGGCCTCCACATGATGTGCTGAGATGGAGTCGTTTCCAGGTCATCTTCCTTCAGTACTGTTTAAGGACTGGTTACCCACCAAATATATACTCTTCAATGCCTGGCCAACAGCCAGCGCCGGCTCTGTCTGCTGGACAAAATATGCTGCTTGAAAATAATCAAAATGCTCAGAGAAGATGCTTTGCTCAAAGTGCTTAAAATGGAGTCTGACCCAAAAAAAAAAAAATTAAAAAAAAAAAAAAAGGATGCTGAAACAAACTGTACCGAAGCACATTGCTGGTTGTCTCTGGCCTCGTTATTCCTCCCGTGTTTATTAAGGACAGCAGCGTCTGGTGCACGGGTCTCTGGAGGCCGTGCAGGCAGAGCTTGCTAACTGCTCACCTAACGAGGTGGCCCCGTGCAGCTCTGCTGCCTCTGCCTGCGTGGCTGCTGCTGCATACCAAAGACCTGCCGACGGAAGCAAGATCTTTGATAATTGCCAGCAGAAAGCAACTGCAACCTTATAGTTCGCAGGACAGGAGGACAAACAGCTATTTATTGCAGACTCGTAAGAAATTAAACCCTTTTGGTGGTTATGGGTGTACACGCACATCTTTTCTCACAGGTTCCAGGAGCTGTTTCCCACTTTACAGAGTAGCAGACTCTGAGCTTGACAAACACGGAGCTTGAAGTGAACCATTTCATCCCTCCCTGTGATTGCTAGACGAGGGAGGGAGAGAGCAGGATGAGTCGAACTGTGGCAAAGCCCTTGGGAGGCTGTGTAAAGACATCTTTTTGATTACACAATGTCTCTGCAAGCCCTCTGCCATTAAAATATTATTAAAAGTGCTGGCCAGGAGGACTTCACCTTTAGAAAATGACACTTACAAGAAATCACTGCCCAAACAGATAGTTGCCTGAGTCCCTGAGATGGAGAAGAGGTTTGATGGATGAGAAGGCAATATTAAAATGTCTCCTCACATAAGAAAACAGAACGAGAGCAATCATCAGAATTTATCAGCCAGAGAGAAGCAGAGTGTTTTCTTGGCACTAAAGAGACCCGATATACTAAATCAAAACCAGAACACAGGCTCACAAAAGAAAGAGAAAGATGTCTTTGCCATATAAACACCATACAAATGAACTTTCTGGAATTGGGATCTTATTTAAGCACACACAGTAATGAGAAAGAAATAACGAATCAAAGCAGAGCACAAAGTTAGCATTGAGCCTGGATGAGCAGCAATTTGTAAAGAATAACGGCCCATCTGCCAACCGCGCCTGGGAGTTACGGCTTCCTTGTTTTGTATCTGCAGCTGCGAAAAACCCCAAATCCTTGGAGCATCTCAACCAGCATCCATGTGTTCACACTTCACCCAATTTGAGCACGTTCAGCCTAAAATGTGGCTCAGGCATCAATAGCATCACTGCGCACGCAGGGAGTCATGGTGGGGCAGCAGTCCCTATCCCTCACCGCACTCCTGGATTAAAATGCACCGCAGTCCTCAGCCCCAGCGCTGCTGGAAGGCAGCTTGAACACAGCTCTCCGTTAACACACGCATCAGTCACTTCTATGATGTGTATAAACCGACCCCGATGAGCTTCAAAGCCAAGGCTGGGTACTTAAGCTTGCTGGGGGTAAATGCCCACCCTCTGTTTTAAGGTTTTTCATTTTCTAAAATTAGTGTCTTTGGACACGGCTGTTCCTGGGAGATTTAAGCACCTCTCTTGTGATTAGATGCCAAACCGAAAAGCACTACCATAAACTTTCTTTTATGAAGATGAATTGAGTGTTAAATCAAGTCAAATTTGGGTGCAAATGTGACTGTTGCACGGCTGCTGAATATTCACTCATGTAAAGTATAAAACATGGCTTCATGGAGAGGTCCAGACTACATGGGAATTCCCCATACAGGGGAAGAAAGGAGAAATGCAAGGGGCAAGGCTTTGCAATAGCTACCTAGGTGAAATACGCAGGGAAAGGCAGACACACAGGTATCACCAGGACAGGTCAGGCACAAACCTGTACTTGGGAAGGGGTGAGCTGGCACCCACCAGAGCAATCTACATTAACCTTAACCCTGCTTAGCCTTTACCCCTTCCCTCCAAGAGCAGCCTGCAAATAGCACAAAGCCTGCCTTAGCTCTGGCTGCCAAACTGCACCTTTTGGTTACTGTGATCGAATATGCTGGGTTTCTTCCAGTAGGACGTCAGACTTTTCCTCCCTGCTCTTCAAAGGCAGAAAATGAGCACAAGGTCCCAAAACCTGCTCCTCTGGATGAGGCAGGAAGGTGCTGGAGGTCACCCAGCAAGCTGCAGCTCCGTGGGGCATGGGTGATCCCAGCACCCAACAAGCACAAAGAAATGCGGTTCACAAGGCATGACTTGCACATCTGGGTGAACACACCCTGCTCTTTACAGGCAGTGAATGGCTTACTAAAGAGATGTGGAAGCTTCAACAACATGCCTGACTGCACAGTTATTCAGCAGGAAATATTATACAAATGCCACGTGTGTTGAATTCATCTCAGTACCTGGAAGAGTGAGAGGAGCTGGAGCTAACAGGTCAGGTCATAAGCAACTCAATAAAAAATCTTATTTTTACAACTTGGAAGTTCTTTGCTTGTTTGCTGTTGTTGTTATCATGTTGTTTGCTTGTTTTGACAAGCACTGCCTTCTGAGCAAGAATACTGCGAGACAGCTACCCAAGTACTAAAAGTTTTGCCACTCAGTTCTTCCAAGAACACATCTCACCTCTTTGTCCCGATCAGTAGCAATTAGTCTGCAATTATTAAAGTCATTTGGGGGCTTGGGATAAGCTAATGAATTAATTAGCTCTAAAAGGTTGTATTTCATCCCTGTGACATGACCATTTATCATTCCTTAACTTGGGACTTTTTTTATCTCTCTCCAGTCATACAAAATGAACATCACATTTAAATGGAGCAGCAGTGTTGTCATCCCGGCCAGAAGTCAGGAAAAAACATTTAACCGCTTATTTCCATGATGTAGAAATAGCTGAAAAAGAAAATACTGCTAACAATAGGAAATTTCCTGTTAATAAATAACGCAGAAGAGAAAAAAGAAGTCTCCTCAGTGATATGCCATATCTGAAAAATCCCAGCAAGGTCCAGTTCCTCAGCCTGTTATTGTCATGATTCCAGTAATGCAAATGGGAATACAAGTGCAGACCCCCGACAGAATACCTTTTTATGCTGTGCCATGTGCAGTATAATATACAATGCTCTATCCTTGCCAGGAACATGAAGTCCAGTTAACATTTTCCTACAGCTAAACTGGTACCAGGAAGAAGACTGTAAATGTGTAGAGTTGGGGTGTTCCATTGATGCACTGGTACATATCCTACTGTTTAAATTAACAATCTCTCGGCATTGTACCCTAACGTGACTATTAACCAACGCATGAAAACTCCTGCTAAACAGATGGCAGAGTTTGATGAAGGGGCTGAAAAACAAGGATGGTTCCTCTTTGAAAATTATAGGGGTTTTCTTTAAATATTTTGAGTTTTCTTGATGTGGCAGCAAAATTCACCAGTGCCTGGTTTTTACGCAGTTCCATTTGAAGAGATGAAGAGATGATAAAGAAATTGTTCATTCATATGGAAGACAGAGCGTGGAATTTGTTACTGCCAGTGATTCCAGAAAAGCTTTTGCTGAGGCCACATGTGCAAGGACAGCAAATTCACAGTGGCCCCAGATTTGACAGACAAACTACATCTGAGCAACAAAAGTACATATTTACGCACTGTTTGCACACAAAGTCCTTGATTGCATCCTTGAAAATCAGTGGAGCACTTCAGCTACTATGTCTATGTATAAAAGGACTGAATAATTTTATGGCTGGTAATAATAGCATTTTTATTTTTGCAAATAAAGGAAACTTGTGTCAAGCAGAAAGACGATTGCTACAGGCATTAAAAACAAACAAGCATGCGTGTGTAGCGCTGTGTGCTGGACCAGGTTCATAACACTTGGATAAACATAGCAACAAATTTACTGGTAATATTCGATTTCATTTTAATTTCCTTCAGGTGAGATCCACTCTGCTGGATTCCAGAAGTCAACACAGGCATTGCCACCTTGTGCTGTAAACCCCAGCTCTGGGTGCAGAAGGTTGCAGACTATTTAAGGCCATTTAAGACACAGGAGTGTTGGAATTAGTCACTTCTTTGTCTCCCCTTTGCTTCTGTAGGGGGCAAAGCTACTCCAGAGGGAGATGTAGGACACTTAACTCTACCCCTACTGCTGAGGATGTGAGATCTGAAGGACTTCCAGCTAGTTTTCCAGTCCTCCTCTGGACAGGACACAAAGAGCAGGTGATGGCTGTAGTTGGCACATTATCCTTGTCCCCTGGGAAGTGGGACATTCTGGCTTCTGGGCTCCATCGTATCAAGCAGAATTGAACCATGCCAGAGCAGTATGTCCTAAACAGAAAATCCTGACTACAGGGAGTAAAGGACTTGTCATTCCTCCTCCTGTAGCCAAGTCCCATATAAAGATGCCAATGCTGACAGTCCAGAAAGAGAGCAGATGTGCTTCCAATATGAGAAAAGCTCTGAGAAAGAAGGAATCAGGTTATCTAGTCTGGAAAGAATTAATAAGTTCAGTGTGGAGCAAAGAAGTTTTGGGTTCAATATAAAGAAAATTTTCTAACTGTAAGGACAGCTGAGCATTGAAACAGGTTGTCCTGGGACATTATAGAGTCACTTAATGGTGTTAGGACCCATGAGAAGTCTTAAAAAATGAGTCAGGGGTATCACAGACTTCCTTTGTCTGTACTTAAGGGTCTAGTGCACCGTGAAGCACCCTAGGGTGCCTGGGGCACCACGCAGAGCCAGGATGCCTGCTATGGGAAAGCTGGGTGACCTGTGCTCTTCTGAAGTGGCCGCTACCAGCTGGGCACTTCAGACAGCACCAGAGGGCTTTCTGCAGGCAACTGCATGGATCCTCTGGCCGATGCAGGCTGCAGAGCCTAGAGACCAGCTGAGCTTATTCCTTGTAGATGCATGTGGCCGCCGAATCAATTTCTAAATACACACCAGCTCTGCCAGCAGCTGCTGAGCAGGGATGCCCCATCACATCACATGGCGACCTCCTGTCCAAGTGAATGTCACCACTTACGCTGGCAGTCCCTGATTCTTGATGCTGGGTTTCTCAGCCTGAACGTGCAACCCATGCCCCTTCTGCCAGGGAGACCTCACATGCAAGAGCCCAGAATTTTCAGGAATTTTCCCTCCCAAACATCTTGGAAAAACATTCTGGACAGGAACCAAATACATCTCACTGCCTCTCCTGGTTTGATCGCTGTCAGACTCTCTTGCCTTATTTCCTTGCTTTCGCAGCTCTTTACAGCCTTCTTTTCTCATCAGCCAAGCCATGGGGAGCTCTGGAAAAGTTATTATGCCCAGGTTGGCACACTCCTCCACAGCCAGTATGAGTACCTGGGTCCTCACGGGTCACGTAGAAAGCACCATATACTACTTGCTGCAGCTTTCATGTGAGGTCAGCGAGATGTACCTGATAGCAGAGCTGATTTTGAGTCCTGGCTCATAGCACCTCGGACCTCAGTGGAGCAGTCTAACAACAAATTTCACTTTCACAACTCCTCCTTTGCTGTCTGCCACTGATCTTCTCTGAAGATATATTTGAAGGATCAGCAATGTATGCCAGCAGACCTAGAAGACAACGCATTTAGTACACTTTGTGGATGTGCTCACACAAGCATCTCAGAAGGGCTGGGGGAGCAGCACCAGCATCCAACAACATAGCACAGGAGAGAACCACACCTGGGACATTTCTCTCTCACAGTATTAACCCTGGTAATGATGTCTCCGGTTCAGAAAGAATATATTTCTCTTCCTCAGACTGAAATAAAAAGTTAGTATTTGATACCTCTGCAAATATTGCAAGAATTAGATATACTACTCCACAAACACAGCCATGCTGCACAAGCCCTCTGCAGCACTTCGGATATATGTGTTTATAAATAAGACCTTCCAGAAAGTAAAAGAGGGTGATCTCTGCATTACTACCATGCAGCACAGCATGCAATTTTCATCGCACGATGGCAGGGGGTTTCTGCAGCTGGTGGTGCCTCATAGGAGCAAGCACAGCACCTGTGGTGGGACCCTGCAGGCCCCTGAACGTGGTGCAGTCTGCAGGGCTCTGCTATGCCAGACATTCAGTAGCAGCTTCTCAAGCAGCTTTTCCCATTTTGAGTGATGTCCCTCCCTGAACAGGTTATGTCCTTTTTATTTTTTTTCCTGACATCCCAGCTGCAGTCAATGAAGTCAATAGTAAAATATATAGTTGTTTTTCTTCTGCTCTCCTGTGCCTGGAGCTCTCCCAGGAATGCAGATCCAGAGGACAGTAACTGGACCTTATCAAGGGCTACACAGAAGCTGAACTTTAAACCGAAATTTCTTCCCTGGCTCACTCTGACACCCATTAAAGGTAACAGCAGAGTAGCTGATGACTCCCTTGGCACAGGATTAGGTCCCTGCAGCACAGATCATCTATTTCTTTTCCTAAGAGGACCGCAAGAGGCCACTGGTTTAAGTGACTTGACTTAGTCATTCACATGCAGAAAGAATTAATTTGCAGTGGCTGTAAAGCAGCAGGACAGCCAGGTGCAATCATGGATCTCGGCAGCTCTTCATATTTATATTAGGCCCTTTGCAGCTGCTCTAGAGGCGCCTCACTAACTCTGAACTTCCCCTGAATACCAAGTGGCTTCGGCTACAAGCAACGTGCTGGCCCTCCTCTCAGGAACACACACACGGCTGGGCTGAGAAGGGTGAAATAATCTAAGGAAGTGTCTGGGAAGTTTTCCTTTGGGAGGACAAAAGAGGGGCAAGCAGTTCCTCCCCCACGGGACCAGTGCGAGAGGATGGAGTAGGCCAGGCCAGGCCTCTTCACAGTGAGGTCGGGGCTGCCCTGTATCAAGGACCAGGACAGCCTGGTTTGTAGCCCCCAGCAGCTGTGAACCTTGGTTTTAATGCAACATTAGAAGCAGACGGCTGTGTATTTATGTCTGTGTACACATACTATGTGTGTAAATAGAGACACACCAAGAGAAACACTTGTACATGCACCTGGGCATGCTCCTTCGCACAGCAAGAGCTGCATGGACTTCCCAGCTGGGATCCGGCCTCTCCCCATAACTTTGTCACTTGGTTGTGAGTTAATACAAGTAAGGTTGCCTGGCTCTGGTGATTCATGACCCACTCCCCAGTTGACTGGCCAAATTTTGTGCCAAGACACGTGTGATTGGTGTCACAGACCTCACTTTTGCACCTTCATTTATGCTTGTGCTCCTGTATGTTCTAGGTACGTATGGGGTTTTAATGCATCCCCACATCTTTTTATCCCTGTTTTACTTCATCCCTGTGCATGTGGTAGCAGTCAGGGTGTGAAGGAGACAGCCAGGCACTTGGCCCTAACGTAGTCAGAGACTGAGCAGATGAATTGACCTTCCTCCAATTGAATGCCATCTCCTGATTACAAGTGGTTAAAATGCTTGCACTGTAACGTTGTGGTGGGCTATATAATTTTCCTTGACAGTTTCACAAGAGGATTTGGCAGGAAAAGGTTGTTTCTTAAAATTAGGCAGGCGTGGGTCTCTGATTTGGCATGCAAGTCCCCCAGGCTCCAGCCCCTGTTTGTCAGTATCTTCAGTGAAAAGCTGCGGGCAGTGAGGGTGCTCAGCACAGACCCCTTCCAGGAGGGAGGACTCCAGCACCCAACACACACACACACACACACACACTGATACCATTCTGCTTTCACTGATACACCATCTTTTTTTTTTGTTTGTTTGCAACACCTGGAAAACCTTAAAAAGATGGTAAAAGGGACAGATGCTCTCTGATTAACTGTGCCCTGATGATGAATTCTGTGTCCTTTCTCATGGTGCAGGATGGGCTCAGGCATCCTTCTGGGGAGCTGGCTCATACCCTGTGCTCGATGAGGAGGGCTGCAGCCATCTGACTGTCCCAGACCATTCAGGTGGTCCTGCTGCACTTTAAAACAGGTCTGAAGTTTTTCTGAGGAAGAAGCCATGGGCTGTAAGCTGCTAGCAGAGAGGGATGGGTGCCTGGACACAGGGCTAAGCAGCAAAAACCATCTTGAAGAAAATCCATATGTATGAGTTTATCTAAGACTCTGAAAAGCTGGAGAAAAGTTCAGAGTCACAGAGTCAGGGAGAGCGGCAGCCAACATGATTGAAAAGCAAGCAAGCAATAAATAGAGTAGCTACCTATTCCGTGCCCTGGAGACACACTTCCAGCCACACTGCCTTAGCCAAGAGTCTGTAGAGACCCTGTCCACAAGCCGTATTGCTTTTGCTCCTTGGATCTCTCTATCCTCATGTTTAGTACTTAAGTAGACTCTATATGGACCTCTCAGTAGTGTATCCCCACACCCTCACACACTTGTGGGGTGTACTTTGCATCAAAGCCAGCACAGAAGAAGAAAGTCACATTGCATGATCATCTCTCCAACATCCAGTATGTGTATCCTTCCTACTGCTAGAATAATATACAATTTCCACACAGAACCAGAGGATGTCTCTTTTAATTTGAATAGAAGACAGAAGTTCATTATCCCAAAGCCTCAAGGCACCTGTATTCTCCAAGACTGTCCTGCCACGTGAGCTGTGTACCCAGCCCTGCTCTTCTCCATCTCCTAAGCCTCTGTTTTAGCCAGTGGATAACATCTCTGAAACTTTCTGAATAAATTTACTCAATAAGAGGCAAAACAAACCTCAACAGCCTGCAGAGATCTGAGATTTCAATAAATAGATGTAAAGCAGAAGGAAAGGGAAATGTGAGTGGTTTGATGCCTGGCCCCAAATAGTTGCTGCAGCTCACATCCACTGCCTAACTAACTTATGTCATCTGTACTTTTCAGCTCCACCTGTGCAATCATTTGCAGAAACATTATTAGCTGTTTGATTTTTTTTCCCCCCAGTTTGCTTCCATAGCAACATCCATCAGGAAGAGAACAGCAGGAGCATATGGGGAAGTTACAAAGCACATTTTCTACAAGAAAAGGAGGCCAAAGCATTTAACAGACAGCACTTAGGTTTCCCTTAGTAACTGAAAATCCCAAATACCTCTCTTGTTTCAGTATGTCCTAGTATTAATTAGGCTGCTTAACGATGTACCAGTTCAGGCTGAAGGTAACACTTGAGTTGTCTTTAATTAATCACGGTAGTGGAACATTTCTTTGAGATTTAAGCTTATTGCCAAAACACAATCTTGTTACATTTCTGTGTGCACGTGTTTTACAAGCAAGGCTCTGAGCTGTTAGACAGCCTTTGACACGCTAAACATTGTGGAAGAATCTGTGCATGAAGTTCCAAAGTGAAATGCAAGAGCTGAAAATTATCTTTTTGAATAGTTTGAAATCCGTCACCAAGGAATAGCTAGAAACTGTCAGGTCAATTTTAGAATAAGCATATAAAAAATAAAAGCATATATCCTGCTTAGTCATTTCTCTCCTTGCCAGTAGCAACCTATATACCATGCACAGTGATATTTTATTAATGAAAACTGTGCTGGTGCTCCTCTTTAGTTTAAAATACAGCCCTTGAAGCTCAATATGAAAACGTGGTTTTAAGGAAAAGGAAAAAACACCTTCCTACTCCCCAGTCTGCGAGGGAAAGATGGAAAACAATTTGCAGCATATCAATGTTGGAGAAAGCTAACAGGTGAAATAAAATAAACCAGACAGCCATCTCTGCACTGCCTCTCTAAAGCACGAGGAGTTGTTAGGCCTTTTTAGTAAATCAAACATCCCACTTTTCTTTTGGCTAGACCCATGTTTCTGCCACCACGTGCATGAAATGGAGATGTTGATGTTTTGGGGGTTGTTGTATATTGCACAAGCATAAACCTGGCAGTGAGACTGATGAGACTGCAGTGTAGGGTGTTGGTGGAGATGGAATTACTGGCACCTGGACAGATGCTGTGCTGAGCAGAAGTACGTCCTGCCAGTGGCCTGTCATCTGCCCCAGTGCCTCTGCTAGCTCAAAAGTGTGCCCGGTACTGCATGTGGTGAGACATCTCCTTATTCTCCTGGAGCCACTGAGAAACTGAAAGAAACATTTTGAAATGTAGCTACAATTTCACCTTTTTGCTTTCCATCTATTCCTATCAATTTCCTGCTCACCTTCTTCATCCCATGTCCAAATCATTCCTTGTTTCACACACACCACTTCAGCCTCCTCTACTTTTGTCCCCGCTTCTCCTGCTGACTTTTCTCTGTGGCTCCTTCTCTGCCTGGTCCATTTGTCCACTGCTGCCCATATTCACCATCCCTCAGTATCAGCTCTTCCATGTTCAGCTTTTCCGTCAATGCATTTTGCCCTTCCTGCATCCACTTAACCATTCTCTGCCCCCTCCTACCTCAAACACCATCTCCATCAGCTCTGCAGCTAGAGAGGTTTGCTGCAACTGGGCCTTTAAAATCTCACTAAAAATCGAAATTTGCCACAAAGCTCAAACTCGGGCTTTGGCCTGCTATAGGGGAGTATCAGGTGCTTGAGCTCTCCGGCTGAATTGAATGAGCAGACTCAGATCTTCAAGCTGCTAGCACTGCTGGAAGTTGTTCTTTACTTGTGCTAAAGTTTTGTTCTTTGAAATAGTCAAACCTGATTTTGTCCTCCATCAGCTCTCCTGTGCCAGGTCACACAGGTTTGCTGCATAGCAATAAACTCCAAAATTTCATAGCCAGGTAAAAATAACCCAATCCACAATCATGAGTAAAACAGTGAGGAACATGAACAGCTAATTGTTCCAGCTGTAGCTCAGTCAGATGCAAATTATTGGCATTTTGTGGGGCTGCCAGTGTTTCTTTAAAAGATAACTTACCACCCCAACCCCAGAGTTTGAAGAAAGAGAAGAATTTCCTGCCATTTTATCAGTTGCTTGGGTTTACGGTGAGAATTGAGAGCCCTTGAGTGACCACGTATGTAAAGATCAGCCTTGCTGGATGAGCAAAGGGTTAAGGCTGCCTGCAGGACCAACTTTCTTTAACACCTGCTCCTGTGATATTACAACAGATCTCACAAATCCTGTTTCTATTAAGGATGGCATAGGCAGAATGTATCCACCTCGAAGTTATCAAACACGAAATAAACAGGAAAGCAATCTCTCTCTCCCTTTATTTAAAAAGCACCTGCTGCATCAACTAAGTTATAGCAGAGATAGAACATGAAAAATAAGAGCTGGCAGAGACTAAATTGGAGAAACAATATTTCAGTTGGTCCTCCTACAGGAGCGACTCTTGTCGGACTAACCATGAGCACGGCAGAGCCAGGCTCTCCGTTTTCAGAGGTGTTTCTGCTCGTGAATCCCAGCCAAGGAGTGCTGCTGGCCAGGTCTTAGCAAAAGCAAAGCCAGCGAAGTGCAGAGCAGCCCAGAGCAGGGAGGCTGAGACAGCCAAGGCTGGGTAATGTGGCATTAGGCAGGATTCCTCTGCACGTCTGAAGGCACCACGAGAAAGAGAAAACAAATTGGTTTTGTTCCATAAAAGACCCTGAGCTTTCTTTCACTGCTCCATAGAGGTTGTATCCCGCATCTTCTACTTCCTACCTCTACTAGTGGATAGTTTTTATTTCTTAATGGGGGCAATGTGTCATTTTTATATACATATATAATGTAAATGCTATTTAAATAAATATAATGTAATTACAGATAAGCTCTGGAGAGCAAATGAACCTCATCTTTTGTTTACTACAGAGCCATAGAAGTAGAACAACCAATAGGACTTCATGATTAGAAAATTAGAATAAAAATAATGGCATTATTACACTTGTATTATTGCTTTGACATCATTATTAAGACTTTAAACTCCTGAAGTGTGCTAAATGCTCCACAGAAAGCCATGGGGCTACACTGCGACTGTCAGCTGTAAGGATAGGATGCAGCTCCAGGCTAAATCAAGGTGCCATCATTTCGGCTGGATGTATAAGTTTGTATTACACCCCGGGGGGAGCCTGGTCAATAGAGCCAGCGGAGCACAGAGAGTGATTCAGTTCACTCCACCAAGGTCACATCCAGGGTGATTCAGTTGCACCAACACGGACACCAAGTACTGTTCAAGATGCTGTAGGAATCTTGCTGCACGCCAGCAGGGATCTGACAGGCCTGCTGCCATATCCACCAGCCCTAGCCAGGGTCTCAGGTATCTTGGGACATCTAGAATGAAGGGAGTGGCTATGCTTAAATACTTTCAATAACTGTGAGGACAATTTGCTCCCAAGGCTCCGCTTACTGGATTCATTTGCCCGAAGAGAGGCACCTAATGATACCTGAGATGCTAGAGAGTTTTCTTGCTCAACTGCTGTGGCCACACCAGAAGGGCACAGTCACCTGCTGTTTAATGCCAACCTGGTAAGGTCATCTCAGATACATGTAGAGCATCTCAGATGGCCTTCTCTTCACATGGACACCTAAATCCCACCCTCCATTGCCTATCCTGGGGATTTGTCTCCTGGGGTTTTGACTCCCCTAGCTGTGGATCTCCCTAACTTCCCTAAGCTTGGAGGACGTGGAGTCAGATGCTCCAGGGTGTTCAAATGATCCTCCAGAGCCTGCAGAAGGCCATATGCTCCTGGACTAACAGGCAGACCAGGCATCTCAAATGGTACTAATGTTTATGCAGGAAAACTGACTCCAACTTGATGTCCAAGACAAATGTTTCAGCTGCTAAAACGTTCCACTAAAGTTAATGTGCTTGAGCAGGGTCTCTGAGAGCTGGTTGCCCAGGCTTCACTTTGAGATCAGTGTCGGATTGTCATTGGGAAACAGTGGATGAAAAAATGAACATGGTCCAGCAGTGTGCACTTGCAGCCCAGAAAGCCAGCTGTGTCCTGGGCTTCATCAAAAGAATCACGGCCAGCAGGGTGAGGGAGGTGACTGTCCCCGTTTTCTCTGCTCTTGTGAGACCCACCAGGAGTCCTGCATTCAGCCCTGGGGCCCCCAGCACAAGAAGGACATGGACCTGTGAGAGCAGGTCCAGAGGAGGGCCGTGAGGATGATCAGAGGGCTGGAGCACACCTCCTACAAAGACAAGATGAGAGAGGTGGGGTCAATTAGTCCAGAGAACAGAAGGCTCCAGGGAGACCTTATAGCAGCCTTTCAGTGCTTATAGGGGGCCTTAGATGAAAGCTGGGGAGGGACTCTTTATCAGGGAGTGTAGTGACAGGACAAGAGGTAACAGTTTAAAAGTAAAAGAGGGTAGATTTAGATTAGACATCAGGAAAAAACTCTGCCATGAGGGTGGTGAGGCCCTGGCACAGGCTGCCCAGAGAAGCTGTGGGTGCCCCATCCCTGGAGGTGCTCAAGGCCAGGCTGGATGGGGCTTTGGGCAACCTGGGCTGGTGGGAGGTGTCCCTGCCCATGGCAGGGGGTTGGAACTGGGTCATCTTTAAGGTCCCTTCCAACCCAAACTGTTTAGTGATACTGTGATACTAAGATTTGATGATAGGCCTATGTTTTGTAAACGTGACCATGCATAAATAAAACCAGACAAGTGGAGTCTTTCCAGTCCCAGAAGAACAGTTGCCGAAGGCAGAGGAAGGAATAGGGGGACCAAGGGTGCAGTTAGAAGAGAAGACACAATTCCTTCATTGAGTTTAGAGAACAGAATATGAGAAAATGGGGTCAGGAAGCAGGGGATACAAATACCAGCTCTAGGAGGATGGAAAATCAAACCATTGGTTATACTTTAGGAGGAAAGGGAGGGAAGAAGATTAAGGCTAAGAGAGGATCTGTGAGATTCTGTGCCTGAGCCAGCAGCAGCAGCTGGGGCAGGGGGCAGGTAAGTGTCTGCCAGAGGGCAGGGGTGAGGCTGGGGGTGAGGCTGGGGTTCACCATCTGGGTTTGAAGAACACAAACGCTGGTAAGAAGAGTATGTGGTGTGCATTTTTTTCCCAAGGAAAAAAAATATAAAAGAGAAAAAGAATTGTGAAAAAAGAAATACTTACCTTACTCCTGCAAATAAGTCCCAAACCCTCAAACGTTCATTTTATAATTTAACTCACCTTCTGCAACGATTCTGGATCCCCTCTGAGATCCAGTATTTTTAATATTTTAAATAGTTCTGCAAGGATTAAATAAGGAGTTAGTGTTTTTATTCTCCTATGGATAACAACACGAGTCTTTTTCACCTGTTTGTTGCTGCGCTCTCTTCCTTTCCTTTCTGTGTACGTGACAGCAATGCTTTCTATTCCTCTGCTCTGAGAATTAACCTCCCCAAATACTGACATGCTGTAACAGCTGTTGTTCCTCAATTTGCACTAAAATGGAGTATTATTCCATAATGCTGTGCAATTTGCCAACTCTTCCACCTCCACAGTCCTGAAATCTTTTTCTCTGCATCAGAATGCATTTGCATACCTCAGGTCGTATCCAACCTCCTTATGAAAACCAAATGCAAACTATGCCTGTTTTCTTAATGTATCAGTACTCTGAAATTTCTGTTATCTAAGCAGGTTGCAAAAAACCCTTTCAATCATGGGCCAATCACCTTGGATGGCAGCAAGAGAGAGGAGAGCAGCAGCTCCTAGCCTGGGACTGGGAACCGGGGCCGTGCCTAAATCCCCATCCACGTGGCACTTGGGAGATGTGGACCCTTTTGTGTCTGCCTGAGCATTATGCTATAATGTAATGTGGCCACATCTTAACATGGGTTTGGCAAGAGTTGCCAGTGGCAGGTGTATCTTGAACGGACTGCCCCAGGGGGACAAAAAGTGACTGCCTGGTCTGCCAGGTCACAACCATGGCCAGAAACAACAACAGAGTGTGGCCAGGGCATGGAGCAGGAGCTGGGGACACCACTTGGATGCCAACATGTATCCATGGGGCTTTGCCCACAGCTCAAGACCTTCCACATGGTGCTAGTGCTCTTTGCATGGTCTTACCATCAAAAAAAAAAACAGCTGGGGTCTTGTGGTGTCAAAATTTCCTCACACGTTGTTGTGGGGGAGGATTTGCACATCTTCCTGTTGATTTAGGCCCCTACATCTCTCAGGAATACACTTGCACTACCTTGGGCCCACTTTGGCCCCTGTAGGTGTGCCTGGCTTCAACCCCATCCCTGGCTCGTGCACAGGACCTGCTGCTGCCCCCCAGCTCTGCTCAGCTGCTAGGGGCCTGGAAGTGGGGGCATGGCCCACACCAGGGTCCCCCACGTCCCCCAGCTCATCTCCCTCATGTAGCACCCCTGTCGCTCCCTGGAAGGCTGGAGGAGGTGGTGGCAACCAAAAACCTGTCAGCCTCAGTACCCAATGTACCCTAGCGCTTTGAACAGAGCACATATAAGATGGCATTTTTCCCCCTTTCTCTTTCTATAGAACCAGATGAAAATACTGTTTGTTTTTCCCCTTAGATTACCACAGAATTTCAGTCTGTGGCCACCTTGGCCATCTCCACTGCCAGCCCAGTCTCTTGCCTTTCCATGGGGCACTGCAGCATATGCAGAGCTGTCCCTGTGCGCCAGGCAGCAGAGCTGAGTGCTGACCCCCCCAGAGGCCATTGGTAGGTGATACTGGGGGTGTGACAAAGGGAAAAAAAAACTCTCATAGTTCATCCCACTTTGGTTTTCAGACTTTAGGAAGTGTCAGAATTGAACTTCTACTCTGCTGTGGATCTGACCGAGAGATTTAAAGCTTCAAGAACATACTTTCTTGTTCAGATGCAGATGAAAACTCACAAGAATAACAACCCTCATGGGATTTTTGCCCAGAAGTGGTAGAAATCTCGAGCACGCAATCCGTTTTGTAGAATCTCTGACTTTCTTGTTCAAAATCTCACGAGGATATTTTCCAGAATAGTTGAGTGTAAAGCAGAGCGCTACCTAGATTAGGTCTGAAATCCAAATGAGTCTATAAATCCCTTTTTCTTTGCTCTTTTTTAATAATAATTTGGACTACTGGTGCTCCTTGGTCTAGCTTCGCTGCTTGGTGCTGTGCTATCAGGAGATTTAGGCACAAATTGAAATGAACTGACCTCAGAATAAGCACAGCATAGGGCTGCCTCCCCAGCAGCATGCAGTGGGCTAAGGGCAGTTCAGCAGTTGGTTTGCTTTGTTCAGTCCTGATTTTCACACCTCGGAAGCCTCCTTGTGATTATATGTAATTGGAAGAAAAGCAGGATGCTGGTCCAGTAGAGATCTGCAGCAGACAGGAATGCAAAGAAAGCCAGAAAGCCATGACTGCCTTGACCAGGCTCTGCATGACGGACACAAGCTTCTGCCCTTGGCTTTCTGCCTGGGTCTCACTGCAGTTCACATAGGTCATTCTGTAAAAGCAAGACCAACAAAAGCATAACCACCAAGGATTTTCAATTATCTCACAGTTACACCGCAGATGAGAGCTTCCAGGATTTGCTTGTATTCCTGCACGTTTGCATCCTCTCCGCACTTGCCTGTGGCATGAATGGTGCTGGAGCACAGTCACAGGAACAAAGATTCCTTGGCAGGATTTGTAGCTGATGAGGCACATCAGCTGAAAGTTATTTGCAGAAAAAAAAAAAAAAAAAAAAAAAAAAAGAAGGAGAGAGAGAAAGAAAAGGAAAAGTGCATAGGGCCCTTGGTAGTCCCACAACAGACAGCTCAGAGCCTCTGATGGGCAAAAAAGGATATGTAAAAAAAAGAATCAGAAAGGGAGGATCAGGGTGTAAGGAAGTACAAGGTCTTCCCTGTGCAAAGGAGAGTGAGCAGTACTGAAGATGTGTGGTCTGTGGCTGGGAAACCCAGACTTCACCCCCTGTCCTGGCTCAGAAAGCCCTTGTGAGAAGGACTAACACATTCAGAGACAGCCAGGGATGAGGGAGAAAGAAGGAATCGGTGGATTTTATAAGTTTGGTCTTCCCAACTTTCTCTAAGGAGTATTTGATGAATCAGTGACCAAAACCCCAGGAAATAACACTTCTTGGGGCTCCCGTCTCTAAAGTGGCATCTGACAGTGCTCCCTGTAGACGCAGTGAGCCGTGCTTCAGATCAGGCAGATACAAATGCAGCTTGTCTCGGCCACCGTTCTGAGGAGGGATTCATGGTTAGCACTTGAAAATCCGACTCCTTCAGACAGGCTTTCTGCTCAGTGTGGTGCAAACTGTTTGATTTCCCTACATAAAAATTCCCCACGTGCTCCTCTCCACACTCCCCTGTATATTATTTAGACTGCACGTCCCTGGCTCAGGACCTGCTCCTCAGAAGGGGCGTGCACAGCCTGCGCAGTAGCGAGGGCTCTCGGAATTACTGGGCAGGTCTGTGTAACAGAGCGATTACATTACAGAATAATGGCATCTCACTTAACATCAGGCGAAAGTAATGGCATCAAGCTTACAGACACCCACAACCCTATTTAGTTTAACAAACCCATTACTCAGCGCCGTGCAGAAGAGCAGCACAAGCTGCTGTTGCTCATGGAGGCCGGCCAGCAGGGTATCCCTGCCTTTGATGCTCTTGAGAGCCCAAAGGCCAGGCAGAAGTTTCAAAGATCTGCCTGCAGCCTCCACCTGCAATCAGCACTTTTATCTCAAAGACAAACCTTGTCTTTGTGCCATTTCCTAGAGCTGTCAGGTAATCACAAGTGTTTGTGTTCTCCCAACAGATTTCATGGCTACAAGGCTTCAAAATGAAACAGCCAGGCAATGAGGCATTTCTCTGGAGGAGACATGTGTTGACTAAACAGTTTAAGATTTTTACTCACAGTAGAAGTAAAATTGATCGTGTGTACCTGTATCTGCCCAGTCCAAAGCCTGCTCAAGTTCAACAGAAATACAAAACCACTGTTCTGTGCAAAAAGGAAAGGAGACAGAAATGCCATAGAGGGCATGAGGAGTAAGAAGTCAGATGAACCAAACCCTCAGGGCACCCAGGCTCTCATGAAATCACAAAGAACATAGATTCTTACAGTGAAGCTTGGAAAAAAGAGTCCTCTGGTTCTGTCAGAACAGGTGGACAGTGCAGAATACTTTCAGTTAATGTATAGGTTCTCTCAGCACCTAATAGGGCCTGAGGTGTTTATGGATCTGGCCCTGCCACCAGCTGTGCCTGGAAAGTGGTCCTGATGCTTGGGAGCTGTATGAAAACAAGAAGTACAAGACAAGCTCAACAGGCAGGAATGGTTCCTGAAATCTTCTCAAGGCTCTGAGACCTGATCTGGAGAGCCTGACGTGGGGAAATAATGGTGTCTTCCCTACCTGTTCAAGCTGGGATGTCCTGGCTGGAGCTATCAGCCAGATGGGCAGCCATCAGTGTTTGATGAGCTTCTCCAATTTCATAAGGAGCAGATAAGAACAGCATGTTGTGAAAAATGCAGATTAAAAAGCTTAATGAAGATATACATTGGGATGGGTTGCCCAGGGAGGTGGTGGAGTCACCGTCCCTGGGGGTGTTCAATGAGAGGTTGGACGTGGTGCCTGGGGACATGGGTTAGTGGTGGCATTGGTGGGGGGGGGGGGGTTGGACCAGGTGATCTTGGAGGGCTTTCCAACCTTAATGGTTTTATGACTCTGTGACTCTCTGATGTGACAGTGTTACACCCTGGGGATGTTGGAGTCTGGTTTTCATCCCTGAGGTCCAGAAAAGGCAAGAATATCCAGCACGTAGATGAATGGCAACAGTGACAATTTGGGGGAAAGAGAAGATGGGAAATGAATTTCATCAAATTGGAGATGGTAGAGGGCTACATCCAAGCTAGTCACACCAAGGCTCCCTTCATATTGACTGGCAGAAGGAAATGTGTTTAGGACACAGTGTCCTTCGGACCTTTCTAGATTTGCTTTACATTTCTAGCCATTCTTGTGTCTGTGTGGTCGGATGATTTGTTCCTGGCATGTCTAAAGCTTTAACCAGTGATCTGATTTCCTACTTTATAGCTATAAATCAGGATTTCCTCCAGTGGTCTCCTGGGTGTCCCTTGGCAGGGTTGGAGAGGTGAATTAGACCCTGTGAATTCAGAACCAGGTGCAGTGAAATACAAAACCAAAGCTGTGCTCATATTCATCTAGCAAGATCAGTCTTGACAGGGAAAAACAGGTTTAAAATACAGTAGAAACAGACCAATTGAAAACCATTTAGAAAAAAGCTGATGCATTAACTTGCACTGGATGCATTTTAAATGTCTGAGAGTAATGAACTGGTACCTCACACAAATGGAAACAAAAGAGGAAAAGGTTTCACATGGAGGGAGGGAGGGTGAATAATCCTGATGCATATGTTGTTCTCTGAATGTAAACCTACTTCACACTCCTGTAGGTTAGCACACCCTCCATGCAAGCATCATTACTCTGAGAGGTTTTTATTTATGTTCATCTAAAAGGAAAACTTCTGTTGCCCAGAAAAGATGAAAGAAAATTGAGCCAGAACTGACACAGGCTGCTGTAAATAACAAGAATAGAAAATATAGGCGGTCTCGGTGATCATTTTACCTTTTCACTGCAGGCAGTTAACCCCCCATCCCTGGGATTCACAGGCTGGACTAGCACTGTGTTTCCTGGGAATGGCTGGGCATGGCCTCAGGGTGGAGGATATGATCCTAGAAGCTGAGAAGTAATAGATAACCAGTAAGAAAAAAGTCACTTGTTCATCAAAACCTCCAGCTCGCCACTTAGCAATTTTAAGAGCAAGAAAGGAGCACGCACAGCTTGTCCTTAAAGTCTCTCTGTAACACAAGAGCAGTGGTGGGGATTAGGGGAAAAGAGTAATCTGCTAGACAAATGTTTACTGCCTTTTCTTTCTTCTAACCCCCTGGCCTCAGGTGGTGGGGAGCCCATACAGGTCTGTAATGTAAATCATGTGGTCTCAGCTCACCTCCATCTCTTGCCCTGGCAGCTCCTTGAGGTTCAGCTCTATCTGCTCACCCTGCTTTATTCAATACAACTGCTCCCCACCGCACAGAGCAGCCAGGTGCTGAGACAGCTCATTGGAGCTCTCCCAGTCATTCCAGCAGGGTTTTCCTACGACTGTCCTCCCATAGCCCCTGGGGATATGATTAATTCATGGAGCGTCACTGAAGGCATCTTTCTGTGGCATATGGAGTTAAAGTGTCCTCTTCACAGAGCTGCCTGGGGACAACTGTGAAATTTGTACAGACAATCCCACTAGGTAGTCAATCTTGTAAAAGCACTGATATTACAAAGTAAATACAAGTGATCTATTTGTTTAAGGTTATTACTGTGACCGACAGGGTATTAAAACAATCTTTCTACTGACAAAAGATATCAGGCCTGCACTCCCATTTGATGTTCCTAGGCAGGCTTTTTCTTCTCTCTTTCTCAGCCACTGAGCTTTGGGGTGTTCATCAAATTTGACTGATATGGAGATTGGAATACGCTGCACAACCAACCCATTGAAATTCAATTCAGATATGGGCTTAAATTATAAAAAGAAACCTTAGCTAGTAATAACGCTTTGATGTGCAGATGCATAAAAGTTTCAACTTCTACTTTCTTCTGAAAGAAACCAGCTTCCAGTCACGCTATTTGATTCATATTTTATCTTTTAATACATCCAAAGCATGAATATTAAACATTGCCCTCTGTGGTCAGGAAAATTACAGTGGGTACTCTATGAAGGCTTCCATTTCATCCTTTTATCAAAGTTGTATATGGACACTTCCATGCGATGTGAATATACTGCCCAATGCTCAGAGAAAAAAAGGTCAGTCCCTTTAAATCTGGACCATTTTCAAAAGCATACCAGTTGTTTTTGAACTGGAAACTTTGGCTAGGAAAGTGCATTGCCTTACTAGTTGGATCTCACATTCTGACAGCAGACAAAGCTAGAGCAAGAAGCCAGCGCTGGACACAGAGAGCACCTGGACAGGCTCCCTGCTGCTCTGTGCTTTGCAGCCCTTGCCTTTCTCTCCTGGACACTTTCTGTACTGAAACCTTCCTGCCAACTCTCCATTTGCTTATTTGTCTATTTTTGTTTTATGTATACTTATCCTATGGTGGCAGATATTGCAAAATCCAGTAGTAATCTAACTTCTCTGCTCTGACAGAACCGAATCCTCACCCAGTCTAGGAAGAGGTACAACCATTTCTTCATCCACATCCACAACATCCTCTTTTTCTTCCTTGGGATTTCACAGAATCCAACAGGTAGCACAACCTCTTTGCCCTCACCTCAAGCCCAGCACTAACCCAAAACTTATTAATTAATTATCACCAAACTATAACCCAGTTGTTCTTCAGAGAATCAAGCTTCATTCTAACTTTATCACTCCTGTAACATTCTGTAAATAACTGCTTCTACTTCTAGCCCTCAGCCCCAATTCCAGCTTTAAACCCTGCCCAGCAACACCTCTGTGCCCCCAGAATTAAACGCAGATGATTCCAGGAAGAAATTTAGCTTATCATTTACCAGAATACAGCTTTCATCCCTCATTTGAACATTTCACGCTTGCCCCCATGTAGCCTGGAACCTTGATCCAAATCCAAACCGTGTCTTTTTTTTTTTTTTTTTTTTCTTTTTTTTTTTTCTGAGAGTTTTCAGGGTTTTTTAGCATTAATATGTCAGCATGAGGAAGGGACTTGAGAGCTAGATTTATGTTTCAAGCCTTCAAAGGCTAGGGTGAAGTCCCGTGTCCACAGGAGCGGTGGTTTCAGCTAGAAAACTGAGTATAACAATACCTTATGCACCAGAAATTCACAACAGCCCTTGCCACCCCATAAGAGCCTCACAGGGCTGCCAATGTTCAACCCTCTTCAGGCTCTTAATTCCTGTTTTTTAAGCGGACCTTAGGTTTAATCCAGACACACAACATTTGAGAAGCTGTATCCCAGGGGAACCAGCCCTCACTCCCATCCTTCAGCACCTCAAGATGTTACCCCAGCTCTTTGACACATGGTTTCCCCCAAAATACCTCAAACCCAAACTTTTTGTGTATCACAACCCAGTGATCTATCCCAGACCAGAAGAAATTACAAAACATTGCACAAATGCACAAGCCTTCACCCTACCTCTTAAAAGAAGACTTGGCTCTTTCCTCCAGACTGTTATGCCCCAAACTGTGTCCTGGCGCCATCTGAGCCAGCCAGCTCAGGCCAATGCCCTACGAAGGACTTTGTTAAAAAACAAACAAAATAGCCAATCACATATCCTAGCACATATACTGATATAGATATAGCCAGTGATATGGTAATAAATATGGCCCTGCAGGCCCCAAGATCTGAAAGCACGTTCTTTATCCCACTCCATCTCTGTCTTAGCTGTAATGTCATAAACAATAACTTTGCTCGATAAAATACAAGTAATTCAACCCTGCAGGCATCTGTCTTGATTCTAGCATGGAGGATTTGGCAGAATACAATGCAGATAAACAATAAATGATTAATTTCCCAGACCTGACAGGTCCCTGTCGTACAGGTTATTGCTGGGAATTAAGTCTGAGGAGTGAAAAGGAAGAACCAGATAATTGCAGAACAGCTCTGATAAGAAAGGCCGTCCCTCCAGGGGCCTCTGGTCTTACCTCCTCCTCAAAGCAGGGCTAGCTTCGAAGCAGAGCAGGTTTCCCAATTGCACTCTCCTTGAAAAGTATGCTGATGTCCAGTTGGTGTTTCCCTTGTTGCAGCCCATGACAGTTGCTTCTTGTCCTTTCATTCTGCATCTTTGATTAGGGTTTGCATTTGTCATCTCTATCACCACCCCATCCCATGATGTAGCAGGAGACAGCAATAACATCCCTCTTAGCCTTCTCATGGCTAACCAAACCTCCTCAGCTCTTCCTAATTGTTGCTTGAGCTTCCTAACTATCCTAGTGGCTCTCCACTGGACTCTGTCCATCTTGGTGATCTCTTCCTTGTAGCAGATATGTCCAAAAGTGGGTGCAGAAGGCAGGAGAGGCCTCACGAGTGCCAAGCAGAGGGCTGCTGGTTGCATCCTCACTGGAGCAGCCCAGGATGCAGCTGCTATGCCGGCTGCAAGGGTACAGCATTGGCACAATTTAATGTCCACAAGCAACCCCAGGTCCTTTTCGGAAGAGCTGCTGCCTGCTCAGTTGCCCACCTGCAGGATTTCATGGGGCCATTTCATCCCAGGTGCAGGCCTTGTTCATCCTGAAATTCATGAGTTTCTTGTTGGCCCACCCTTCCTGCTTATTGAGGCCCCATCCTCCGGGCAAGAGTTGCACCTCCCAGCCTGGTGTCAGCCGTGTCTGTACCCACCTCCACACCGAGCCCTCAGCCATGCCAGTTTTAATCAACTGAGGGCCCAAGGAGATGGACAAGAAGGCTTTCTGAGCAGGATTCTGGGGAGACCATCCAGGCTAAGGGGAAGGCTATGTGCTAGAATTAACATCTACTGTATTTGTGGGGGAGAAAAATGACCTCACTTACTGTAACGTGGCGGGAGGTGGAATTTATCAGTTGTGCTGCTATATGTTGGTGGGCTATGAGTAAGTTCTGGTTGAAAAGCTAGTCATTGAAGGCTGGTCATTTGATTTAGGCTATGAGTGGGGACCTCATGTGTTGAATAATCTAGTTTTTCTCCCCTGCCTTCCAAAATACCTTGTGGATTTGGGCTGGGATAGGCTCCAGTAGACAATTCAGCATTTTATTTCGTTATGGCCTTGAGTTTAACTACACCGAATGGTTAAACTTTGTGATAGATCTTTGGCAGACAGAAAAGTCTCCTCTGCAGGCAGAAGGAGACAACTAAACATGCCAGACTGATGTGGGAGCTAACAGTGGTGGGACAGATGCCACTGTTTAAGGACAAGGAAGAAGTGCTTCCTTTAGCCTGACTGAGAGCCTGCAGTGACTGCAGGCAGGAAAGAAGGCTGCTATGAAATGAGGCCAATAGATCAGAATGATTTCTAAGCTCCGTAGATGTGCAGTGATCTCAAAAAATAAAAAATAAAAATAAATAAATAAATAAAAATTCAGCCCAATTCCTAAATCCTGACCTATAAATCTCATACCCTTACAAATGAGGAAATGCAACCAACCCTAAAGCAAATCAGTTATCCCAGTGAACGCTGTTCCTCTTAGCAAACAGGCCTTGCAGGACACAGCAATGGCACAAGCATTCCTGTCACAGGAATCCCACATTTGTTACGTGAAGAACTGTAGTGTGCACTGAGTGCACCCTCAGTAAGTTTGCAGATGACACCAAGCTAGGTGTGTGTGTCGATCTGCTCGAGGGTAGGAAGGCTCTGCAGGAGGATCTGGATAGGCTGCACCGATGGGCTGAGGTCAACTGTATGAAGTTCAACAAGGCCAAGTGCCGGGTCCTGCACCTGGGGCGCAATAACCCCAAGCAGAACTACAGGCTGGGAGAGGAATGGTTGGAGAGCTGCCAGGCAGAGAAGGACCTGGGAGTGATGGTGGACAGTCGGCTGAATATGAGCCAGCAGTGTGCTCAGGTGGCCAAGAAGGCCAACGGCATCCTGGCTTGTATCAGAAACACTGTGACCAGCAGGGCTAGGGAGGTGATCGTCCCCCTGTACTCGGCTCTGGTGAGGCCGCACCTCGAGTACTGTGTTGAGTTCTGGGCCCCTCGCTACAAGAAGGACATTGAGGTGCTTGAGCGGGTCCAAAGAAGGGCGACGAAGCTGGTGAGGGGCCTGGAGAGCAAGTCCTATGAGGAGCGGCTGAAGGAGCTGGGCTTGTTCAGCCTAGAGAAGAGGAGGCTCAGGGGTGACCTTATTGCTCTGTATAAGTACATTAAAGGAGGCTGTAGCGAGGTGGGGGTTGGCCTGTTCTCCCATGTGCCTGGTGACAGGACGAGGGGGAATGGGCTAAAGTTACGCCAGGGGAGTTTTAGGTTAGATGTTAGGAAGAATTTCTTTACTGAAAGGGTTGTTAGGCACTGGAACGGGCTGCCCAGGGAGGTGGTGGAGTCACCATCCCTGGAAGTCTTCAAAAGACGTTTAGATGTAGAGCTTAGGGATATGGTTTAGTGGGGACTGTTAGTGTTAGGTTAGAGGTTGGACTCGATGATCTTGAGGTCTCTTCCAACCTAGAAATTCTGTGGTTCTGTGATTCTGTGCACGATGCCGAAGGCACCAAACTCACTCCAAGGCTGCATACTGCAGGACTCGGTACCATACTGGGTTTCTAGCCTTGGATTTCACAGACTCCAATGTAAACCTAACTGTGATTCAGGTGATGGCATCTCTAGTTCAACAAACTGTAAATTGCTCAGGTTGTTGATACTAGCCCTCCTCAGAGACTCCAATGGCAGAAGGAAACCCTAATCTTTCAATACCTGCTTTTGCTTGCCTCCCTGAGTCATGTAGCCTTGGTGTATGCTATGGAGCTCATGACATGACCTTGAGCAATATGATCTAGCTTTGAAGTTGAAGCTAACTTCAAAGATGGCCCTACTTTGATTACAGGATTAAGCCAAATGTCCCCAGATGACTCTACAGACCTTAACTCATGAATTTAGCTCACACAAGCCTCTCAACTGAGCTTAGTAAAATGAGCCAATAAATCCATTTATGCAGTTCCTTCTTCACCTGACCACAATGCCAGTGATAGCCTTAGTGAGCACCATCTGGTCCAGACCTGAGGTAGAGTTAACGCACGCTATTTGCCCTTGCTGACATGAATTCTGTGAGCTTGGAAAAATGCTCAGCAAAGTTCTATATACACCCAAGGAAGGAAAGAAAAGTCGTCTTTTGCTTTCACACCATGACCCTCTCATTTACATCTTCTGAAAACCTTGCTTCTGGTTTCCTTAGGGATCTTTGGCTTAGGGATCTCTGTTCAACCTTTCCTCCTGGGCTCAGTCCATCCCCTGTGCACTTTTTCTCTATTTACAGAGGAAGAGAAACTGATTACTCTTCTCTTCCCATCCCCAAGTGCGAGGGCTCCCTGTCCCTTGCTGCTGCATGTGCCACGTTCCTCTGAGATGCACTGCTGCTCTCTGCCTCTTCTCCCTTGCCCAAAATTCAGATGCTGGCTTTACCCTTCTGCCTGTCCTTTTTGAGATGGTCAGGGCTTTAATTTTTTCCCAAAGTCCTCATTTTCTTTTCTTGGGAATGAGAATAAGGTGAACCTTCATGGCATTCTTAAGACAATTACCAATTATTACCTTAACACAGCATTTGAAGAATCAGGTGAAAGCTTATAAGTTAGAGGTCAACTCAAATTTAATAATTTCATGTCTCTGATTTAACTCACTTTCTCGGTACTGCAATTTGTAATGGAGGAAGTTTCCCCTCCAAGGTGATATCAGCTTTTGGCTGTGCCAAAATTTAGCCTGGCACAGAGCTGGGCCACCATGCCCTGCTCAGCTCCAGGGGAACAAGGGCTTGCACAGTGCCCTTGCTGAGGACCCAGGGACACAGCAGTAATTCCACATCCTCGTTTCAGACTAAATGGGCTTTGCCACAGGAGTGGTGTAAAGTTTCAAAATGAGAGAAGGCATTTAATGGGAATAAAAAACAACACATCTCAATTAATATTGAAGTCAAGGGTTACCGTCTAGCTACAAAATCTCCATCACTGGCAAACACAAAGTATGTATCAATGTACAAAGTCTACATTTTCCAGGCAGATGGTCAGTGGCAGGTGACCTAACCCGCCAGCCACTCGTTCCAAGCAGCAGCTGTGGCTCAGGTTAGTTTTCCTGCCAACTCTTAACTGTAATTTAAATTTCCTCCACTATTTAAGCTGAGCAATCTGTACTTCAGATCTCTTGAGCATTAATAAAACAGTTATGAGAAGTTTCAGGATAAAAGGTTAAGCCCATAAAAATATGCAACTCATTTATAAAAATAACTCCATCAGGTTTTTCACAGGCTATAAAGACAAGGGTGTTAATTTCTGCATTTGTAATAACCTTGGGACTTATAGTGGTAGAAGTCACAGGAGCAGCTTCTCTTTGGGAATCCCAAACTTTTCAAAATGTGAAGCTAGCCTGCATGCTTCACAGGCATTTTCTACTTTACAACTGGTGCATTTTGTACTTCACAAACAGGGAAACAGCTCAGGAGACCAAGAGACATCCTTGAGACATCCTTGAGACATCAAGAAACATCCTTGGGTGGGATCTCTGGAGCTCAGTGCCTCCTATAAAGCTCAGCCCAGGCTCTGTCTGATGGGTTGCTTGGCCCAGCCTGACCACAGAGCCCACATCTCCCGGTGGGATTGTCCCTCTTAGCAGGGCAGGACGTTTCAAAGAAGCCGGGTTCTCCATCGCCTGGAGTCACTGTCTACAGGGTAACAGCAGGGACAATCTCCCTGTCTGCCCTGACCTCAGCAGGGTCACCTTCAGGGTGATGCTTGGGGTACATCAGACATCTGTGTGTCCCTTGTAATCAGGAGAATCGCCTGGGCTGGCTCAGATGCAGACATCATGGACATACAGAGTCAGGTGAGAGGAACTTGGTGATTTCTTTCTCAAGACAGACAGAATCAACTCGTCCAGAGTTACTGTGTGAGTCCAACTGAAAAGAGTTAAAATGTCACACAGGCATTTATTTTGAGAGTAACTACATTAAGTAGTTCCAATTTGAGCTGGGCTTTTCAGAAAAGCCAAGGTGTGTAAGCAGCCTAGCCCATAGAGAAAGTCAGTATGGTCTAGAGACAAATTTTAAGCTCTATTAGAAAAGCTTTTGCTAGTGCTCCAAAATACTCTTTTTTTTTTTTTTTTTTTTGCTCCAAAATACTATGAAAAATGTTTATGCAGTTCCTTGGGAGCTCAGAAATTATTTTAAAATAAATCAGCTTAAAATAAACCCAATAATTCCTTGTTATACCTGATACCATATTCATCCTCATATAATCAGCTTTTCTCAATAAGCATTAGCTTGTATTTGCCTGTCAATTTTGAAAGGTCTGTTCTTTCTTCTCCCCATCTAGGTTTCACTGCAGCCTTTTCTGGGAAGCCAGGCAATGCAAGGCAAGCATCCTCCTGCCTCGTTACCACTGATCACCCTGCTCTGGCCCATTTTTCTCCTGGCCTGTTCTGCAGGCCTGGCCTTTCCTAGGAAATGCCATCCTTCCTCATGACAGCATGGTACAGGGACTTGCTGTGAAGGCACTGGCACAACGCTACAGCTGTGGATGGGGAAGCTGTTTGAAAACCTTTCCATCCAGGGGTGAAAGGATTGCTGTGTGGGTGTTGCCTGGGCTACATGAGGCCTGTATGTGGTACACAAGCAGCACACAGCAGGCCTGAGTTGGCCACATGACATGCTGTTCGGGGTCTTTATTAAAATGCACAGTTAAATACATTAAAATGTATATAAATTTACATCAACATGTGAATTTATGTTGGTATGACCAGCTGCAACAAACCCCAGTGACCGGGGTTTCTTGCCTGTTTGACGTCTCCATCCCATACAACTCCACAAAGCTCCAAGCTGCTCCTTTAGCTTTACACCAACATAACAAGCATCTGCTTCTGATCCAATGTCTCAGTCTGACTGGGTCACAAACTCTGCTTCAGAAGAAACCTCTCAAACCAACAGCTTAAGGAGAGGGAGGAGCGCTCTCCTCCACAACCTGCAAGGGCAGAACCTGCCAGCGCTGCAGGTGAGGAGTCATCAGATGAGCACATGAGATGGAGCCAAACCACAGCTGATGCCAGTGGGAGCTTCAGTAGGCGATTGGAAAACATCACCTCATTCAAACAACTTTAATCTCATGTAAGGCAGCTCACTCTAGGTTGGCCATCCTTTCAGATCTATATTTTTTTTTCTTCCTATTTGTGCTAAAAATGAGAGCAGAAGCAGGAGAGTGCTTCAAGCCTGTGCTGTGTGAATAGAAGTAACAATAACGGTACTTAGCCTCTGTGTAGAGGCTTTTTATCTGTACATTTCAAAGCATTTCCACAAAAAGACATTACTGTCACTCTCCACATTCTCCCAAAAGGAGAAGAGCCATAGCCAAGCTCACATCCCGACAGAGACAGAGAGCAGCCCGGCCACCAGCATCACACCGGCTTCCCCACCGCTCACCCCCAGTGTGTACAAAATACTCGGGGTTTCTTCTCACCACCATCCACCCCTGCGTGTCTGCACAGCCTCCCGGGATGGGCACAAGTTGGGGTTGGGGGCCTGGAGCTCAGCAGTGCAGGGAGATGGCTCCATGCAGACCAGGGCTTCTTCCCAGAGCTGCAGCAGCTTTTTGAGGTGGGCAGCCTAAACAGCTGGTCCTCTACCTTCTGGTGGTGAAAAAAAAAAATAAAAATCACTGTGCTAAGAGACCTCCCAGTGTGTTTTGCACTTTTTGTGTAAGTTCATGGTACACAAAAAAAAAAAAAAAAAAAAAAAAAAAAAAAAAGACATATACATAGGGGAAAATGAGAAAATGAGTAAGTTAGCTGATCTCTTCTACCTTAGGAAGAAAGGATGCTCTCATGATCCAAGCCTGAGCCCTCCTCCTTTAGTTGCTTGCACTTGTGGGGTCTTCAAACCATGCCAGTGAAGGGGCAGGCAGTAAGTTTTGTGCCTCTCTGCAGGTCTTTTATACCAACCTGGAGTCTGCTGCAAGGTCCTTGTGTTTCAAGACAGCAGAATGCTGGAAAGCCCAATAGTTTCTGGTGTTTAAAAATATTTAAAGTAAAGCAGCCGTATTGAATGAGTAAATGGCAGCAGGGAGCCCCTCGCAGCTGCTGGAGAATTTGGGCCTGCTCTTTACATGGGGAAAAATGCGTCTTCTGTGCTTCTGCCTTGTGTGCTGTGAGCCCTGCACAACACCAGGATTTCCATGGAGATGGAAGCATTGCATATTGTTGAGGCAAGGAAGTGAATTTAAAACAGAAATATGATTGATCTCGCAGTGCTGCTCAGGGGGCAAGGCACTGTTATGCTAAAGAGCGTGCTTTCCAGCCCTCTGCCACCAGCCCAGGGCCGCCGCTGTTAACTCCTCCGGCACCAAGCCCCACGCACACCCGACAAGGAGCAGCCAGATACAGCAGAGGAACGATGCCGAGGTAGCAAATTTGCTTGTCTGCCTGCCTGAAAAGCTCCAGCTTTTCTGCAGCACAATCACTGCCATACCAGTGTGGCAGTCAGCGCCCACCCTGCAGCCTGCGGGGAGGTTTTGGGGCCCCTGGGTGGGGAGGGTGCTCAGCATCCTGAAGGATAAAGCCATGGGATTTGGGAATCACAAAGTAATCTAATAGGAGGAGTTTATATATGTATATTGATACCTCAGCCCTCCACTAATTGCCAGAAAACATGAGGAAAACATATTATTCAAGCCAAGGAAGTGCCTGTTGCCAATGTTTTCTCCTTTCACATCCCCCACGCAGCTCTTACAGAACTTGAAACACAGAGGGAGCGCTGAGGGATGCGGGAAGGTGACCTGGGAGTGGTTTCAGCTACTTGTAGCTGAAGGAGCTCTCTCAGATGAATGTCTCTGAAGCTCTCTTAGGACTGGGAAAACTCATAAATATTAACAACAAAGTGCATTGTGCACCTGGGGGGAAAATAAACAGCGTGTCGCTGCAAAGGTGTAGGCAGCCTCACTACAGCCCTGACATGAATGTGCGGGCAGCAGCTTGCCAGGAACACATCGGGTGTGCTGTTTGGGAGGGAGACCTGGAGGCACAGGAGTCTGTCATCTCTCCAGAAATAAAAGCCCACAGTGTTTTAAAATCTGCAGGCTGAAACGGGGAAACAGCATCGCCGAGTGCAGAAGTACCGTGGTGGTGGCAGGGGGTGGTTTTAGGAGTTTGGGGAGAAAAATCAGACCAGGAGCAAAAGAGTCAAGGAGCCACGGAGGGGTTCTGGTCCGGCAGGGAGCTAACGCAGCTGCTGCAGGGCACTTGGCATCTGTGGAAAGGACTCTCTGCTGCCAGCACCCTCACCCCACAGCCCTGTCTACCACCCAGGATGGGGTCCCTGAAGCTGGGGCTCCACCAAGGCACCAGCTCTGCCCCAAGCTGGCTGGCTGCCTCTAGCACAAGGCAGGAAACTCTAGCCCAAAGCCTTTGTGGCTCAGCATCCTTTGATCCCCTCAGATGTAAGTTCCACCAGCCTTTCCCAGTGCTCAGATCACAGCAGCTTCCACAGGCCATAGAATCACAGAGTATCCCGGGTTGGGACACAGCTCTACGGGTCTGTCCCCATTTCCCCTGCCCAGTCACAGGTGTGAAATGCCACACTGTCGATTGCGTGGTGTTGGGACAAATGCCTATCTCTTACCGCTCTCCAGACTCCACAGAAAATGAAGCATCTTACATATTCTTGATTAGACGAATGGCCCACCAAAGGCAATCTTCATTAAAATTCCATATACATAAATATCATTAAAGCACAGAGCTGGCTTGTCCTCGCATACAAATTTCCCAGTGTTAAATCATGAAATTGTAGCACTTAATGATGTTAGAAACCAAAAAAAAAAAAAAAAAAAAAAAAAAAAGTTTAGTCTGGCAACAAACCATCAGCCAAGTACTGCAGGCCTGAAATTCATTGTAAAACTATTGCTTGGGTGTCTTTTTTTAACTCTACCCACAATATGTTTGAAAAACCACAACCTGGAGATTTCTTATCCTCTCCATGAACAAACAGGTTGTGTGCTAGGAAAGCAGAAAAGCAGCAGAGCTGCAATTTGGCACGGGACTTTGGGAAGGCAGGGATCAATCCAGACAAGCAGGGCATGCCAGCAAGAGGCACGAGGTGGTGGGGTTCTCCCTGATGGATCTGATTCTTCTAATAGATCAGGATCCTTCTTGTAATTTCCAGCCCATGTTTTTTCAAGTCCTCCTTCCATTCCACAACTATGCTGTCCCACAGACCAAACCTCCCTGAGGCCTGTTCCCTCAATGTGTGTTTGCAGTGAGCATACCTCCTCTCGATCCATATTACCAGGCTGAGCACAGACTCTTTGTTTTCTTGCTTCTCCTTCCCACAAATAGCCATAATAGCAACTGAGGTTCACAGGCATCCTTTCTGGACACCGGTGAGCAGACGTGTGCGTTTGCAGTCCAGAGGTTGGGGATGAATTTGAGGGTTGTCTGGAAGGTCACTGCTGTCAGCATAATAGTCATGCTTGAAGGACTCTGGCACCTGAAGTAGAAAGTGAAGTACAAAGTGATTCACTGTCCCGTTCTTCTTGACACAAATAGATAAATTACCTGAAGATGATTTCAGATGCAGCCAGGGAAAGGCTTAAACAGGACAGCCACTCCTGAGAGCATGGGACAGGATGGGCTGGAAGCAGAAGTCTCATCACACAGTGCTCCACCACCACCTGCGTCTGTGTGCTCGTCCCCTGTGTGCCTCTGGGGCCCCGACCTCCCCGGGAGAGAAGTTTAGGTGCCTCCATCCATCCTGTCTTGGTGAAGATCTGGATGTGACAAAAGGATTCAACACAAAACAAGCTTCAGAGCAGGTGACAGGGGGATTAAAATTCAAGTAGAGCATAAATATACAAGGTTAGCTTCATCAAAATTAAATTACTTTCTCCTTATTGTTCTTTATAGACTGCATATTGACCATGAAAGTGAACTGTTTTCTATAGCATGTTCAATTGACTTCGGGAAACTTCCTTAAATCAAATTGGAAATGTTTTGAGATTTCTCAGGAGAACAAATGAGAAATAAATAGCAAAGCAGCATTTTGTTGAGGTGTCTAGTCACTAGTCATCATTAGATCTGACAGACAGAACAAGATGTTTAGAAAACTTATTGAATATGGTCTGTTATCTAGCTATGTACTGAGGCTTTTATCTGATGTATCTCTGCTTTTCTTTATATAAAAAGAGCTCTCTTGCATTTGCAACAAAAATATCTGTTTATCCTAAGGACCTTGTTGTCTACATTATGTTGTTTCTGAGTACTACACAATCCATTTTATGGCAGTGTAGTTCTCTCTGTTTTAATATTGCTGTGAAAAATTAGGAACATTACAGTTTGTCTGGTGAAGGGCAGACAAAAATCTGCTCATATTTATGCTTGAATAAATCTAAAACAACTGTTGACTTAAGTTACTCATCTAGATACCCAGTGCTGTAACACAGGAGCATCTCATCCGCAGAATGCTCATTTTTTTTGATCACGGCTGTCCCAGCACGGCTGAGCCTGAGCTCTTCATAGATAATGCACAAGTGCTTTGAAAAAGTCCTTGTCCTCCAGCCTGGATCTCCAGCCTTCCTCTGCCCATGGCCTCAGCCTGTCTCGGTGGTATTAAAGCGGCTCAGAAACTTCAGAAGCCTTTTCCCTGGGCAGGGACTTACAGGCCATGATGAAGGCACTTAAGCTTCTTCTGGATAAATTATATTGAATTCTTGGCGCTCTCTAAGCTTTTCCAGACTTCAAATCATTCTTGCAGCACTTCTCTGAATCCTTTCCAATTTATCAACATGCTCCTTAAACTGGGGATCCAAGAAGCGGTCAGTTTGTTCCAGTAATGTTCTTGCTAATGCCTCACAGAGTGATAATTTCTCTTCCCACCTCTCATCAGTAGTTTCTTCCTTTGCAGCCAAGGATTGCTGTAGTGCTTCAGCCACTCGGCCAGACTGGGAGCCATAAGCACTCAGCTATCCACTGTGAAACCATTTCTTGGCCATTGCTTGCTGAAATACAGTCCCGAGCCCCATCACTGCTACCTGCATTTTTGTTCCTGTGTACACATTTCTATCTCTAAACTCAGCACAGCATTAAAAGCCATATTATTTGAGGAAGCCCAGACTGCTGTGCCATCAGATAGCTCTGAGGGGCTGCCCGTTAGCATCTCCCCCCCGTGCCATGTGCAGCTGGCCCCTCTGGGTGATATTTGCACCCCAGCAGCAAAAGCCCAAGAGAAGTGGGCCAGGAGGAGGCACTTTGTGAAATCTTGGGATTTCACTGGGATGCTGGCTCCTAAATTTAATTACTTTCTGAAATCTGCCCATTAGCAGATTTCTGAAGCCTTTGGATAGGGGGTTGTGTTGCCTTGTGTACAGAAATGGTGGTGGTGTTTCTTTTTTTTTAACAGAGCATCGTGTGTTATCAAACGAAACGCCTTACAGTGCAGCATTTGGCAGTGCTGTTACTTTTATCAGTCCGACTGAATCTGAAAGAAAAAGCAATATCAAGTTTGACAGAAAGACTGCTCTGCACTCATTTGCCTATGCATACAGAAAAGCAATCAATCTGCAAAACCTCAGCAAATAAGAAAATATATTCAGTTATTTAAATTTTCAAAGGAAAATCTTTAGTTCATCCGCCTTGCAGTATTCCTGAAAACAGAAAGGTTTTTCCTCCTTACTGATATTCAGCAACTCCCATAACATCTGAGACAGCTAATTTCACTCTCAAGCCATTTAAAGCAGATGGATTGTACTCATGCACAAAACTCTCTAATGAATAAGTAAAACTACAGTTACTTATTATATTATATAATAGCCATTTGTAAAGAACTGATCATTGAAGCAGTTGAAGTTTTCAGCTTCTCTTTGCCTTGCTATATTTAATTGCCTTTGTCTGAGGCGGGTTTGTTGTGCATCTACTGCCATCCAGTGCTTCTGGGGAGATATTGCTCCTACACCCACCGCTCCGAGCTAACCCGCAGCAAGGCAATTCGGCTCCTAACGAATTCGCTGACCTCATTTGCAGAAAAAGTGCTCCAGGTATTTTCCAGCAATAAGGGCCTCGCCTTGCCCTGCTGCTGGCAGCGTTTTGGGGTGATGCAGTGCCTCACTGTGCTGACAGCTTCGTGACAATGGGACGCGAATTGGAGCTGCTGCCGTACAGGTGTTGCAGGGAAGACATCTCATGATGAGCACTTTAAATAATGCTTTGCTTTGGTTTGAAGATGTTAATCCTTTTTTTTTATTATTATTATTTATTTTTAATTTCCGACTCAGGATTTGCCTCTGTGTTTCATAACCTGCAAATATTCGCTCACGTCTTTCAGAGAATGGGGTGCTTCTGCTTTGCTGAAAGATACAGCTCGGTATTTGAAAAGCATCCATCTTACCTGAATGTTTTTTGGTTTTTTCTTAATTTTTGTCAAAAAAATACCACACTTCCTAATATTTTTACATGTTTGTACAATGTCTAACAAAGCTAACGCAGTAGAGATTTTAATTTTAAAGAGCCCAAATTATTCCTATCTTCATGAAATTTTGGGTGGGGTTCATAATGAGCAGTCCATTTTGCTAAATAAAAACAAAAATAAAAACAGTAATCCCACATTCTGCTCTCTTGTCTAAGCCTGGGTGGCTGAGTTGTGCGAGAAATAAACTGGGGCTTCAGAAGGGCCAAAAATGTTTATTCAGCTCTCATGAGGAGATAGACAATGTGACACCTATGGCTGTGAGCCGGGAAGTCAAGCTGAACCACGATCGTGGCCAACTCAAACCACATTCTTGAAGTTTGGCAAGTACTCCTTGATTCTGGGGTGTGGGAGACACTAGAAGGGCTTTATATATACCCAGCCATCTTCTTACTACCTTTGGAGTTCACCTATGCCACCTAGTGGCATTTTCCCTATCACAACAATGTAATACATTCTGGTGACAAAGGAAAAATATTTATTTGTATTTTTAAATTTAAGTCTATTTTGTCATCAAGTGCTGATTTAAGAAAACCTAAACTTGTATAATACAGCACTTGAACTATTTTTATTTTTTTGGGGGGAGTGTGAGGAAGGTCAGACACTGGAACTCGTTGCTTAGGGAGTTTGTGGGCTCTCCATCCTTGGAGGTACTCCAAACCTGACTGGACATGGTCTTGAGCAACCTGTTGCAGCTGATCCTGCTCTGAGCAAGGGTGGGAGTAGATGGTCTCCGGAGGCACCTCCAGCCTGCAACAAATTATTGTATAGTGCAGGAAAATATTGTATACCAACCCTAGTCGAAATCATAGCCAGTTTATGTTAATGAGCTAACTGCTTTTCAAGTTCCATTAAGATAATGAAGCTCTAATGGCACAGCAACTCATAATAACGTTCATAAATATCGCATAATTTAACTTCCAATATACTAAAATGTTCAAGCACATACACAAGTATATGAATAACCACACAGTGGTCAATATTCAGATTAAGATTAAGCATGTAGTCAGATGAACATATAACCTTTGCCTCTTTTAACACATCCACTGCTGTGATATCCATACTCCAGACCACCGAGCTGGTTAAAAAAGGACAAACAAAGGTTTTATGGGTTACTAGAAACTGGTGTGTGTCCAGGTGAGATAGAAGAAAACTCTGGGACATCCCAAAGAAGGGAATACCTGGTCCCAAAAACACCTTCTGTGCTCTTAACTCAGTCATTGTCCCACATAAGCAGTAGTCTGAGGAACTGATGAATACCATGATTCAATATTACATTTTTCACTACTGAGTTTTATTTTCTTTAAAAAATCATGTTAATTAAAAATCTTTGCCTCAATTAATCTCCGTGGTTTAGAGGATTTCAACTGAACCTTTAAAAAAAATGTTCTTCCTCCTTTATCATTGTTTCTAATTTTGTGCTTCTTTCAGAGTGGTGAATCAAAGAGAATTTAATCTGATTCAATTTGTTTTTAATTGATTCCAATTCCAGATGGCTTTTACATCCTTCAAATGCCTTAATGGTGACGGCAGGGAAATGCAGATCCATTTTCACAAGAACAAAAACAAAAAAACTGTCCTGAGGACTTCCACACTTACCTAAAACAAAACACCGAAAGCACAAAGACCTCAGAAAGGACTTTGCAGAGAACCTGCGTAAGAGACCTGAACCCTGGGAGAAAGAGGGTTGTTTTGGATGCTCTCTTACAAAGCTTTCATCGGATTAATTTCTTTTACTTGCTCGTGAAGGCTAGGAGCTGGAGGACTATCATCTTTATTTCTCAAAGAATAAAAAGCCTTCAGAAAATGTTAAAGTTTTCTGTGGAGGAAAACAACGAAGATGTGGGGCAAATGTCGTTTCAAATTAATAAACTCCTAACCTGTTCCAGCTAACCACTGTAGTCTTCAATCCTGAGCAAGAAAATAACAACAACAAAACACCTCAATGGATATGTTTTAATTCCCTCTCCTACGGCTTAAAAAATAGCACAGAGACATAAAAGAAATGGCATTTCATGAGTTTGGGAAGGAGGCTGCTTGTCTTCCTTTTCTTAAACCCAATCCTATGGCAGGATCCACCAGCAGCTCTTGCAGCCACCCGGCCCCACGTATGCCCTTAGCTCTAGTCTGGCCCCAGATTGTCCTAAACAGAAGCAGTGATGTCTGAATGAGCTTTGTTATTGCTCTGTCCACAGCTCTAAATGGAAAACTGATTGTTTAAGAATATTTAAAAACACTAGAAGAACATGTAACACACTAAATGCTGAAATCACAGCTGAGCCACAGAAAATGGGCTTTTGAAGTAGCAGGAGAAAAATAGCAGGAGAAAAATAGGTTTATTTTTTCCACAAATGCCTGTAAAACTGGTCCGAGAGAGCACTTAGCCTTTTCTGATTGCTGACATCTTTACAAGACTGTTTTATACGACATCATTCCGAAAGTTTCATTTCACCTGTTCCCAGAAGGCTGCACTACTGGTGCCCCCGATCAGTATTTTACCATGGCCTAGTCTGATATTCATGCTGGTCAGTTTGCCATGTTATCTAACCTGCCTGTTCCCGTGTTTAGCTACTTCTCCTACAGTCTCTGAAGAACTCTTTTCTTTTTCTACTAACCTGAAAGTATTTGCATTTGCCATTTGATAATGGCATTATGTCATTGGTGTCCTTTCCTTCAAGGCATTACACTGAATTTCTGCAGGAGCTCCTTGTCATCTTATCCAGATTTTTAATTCTTCTTGGTTTGTACTTTTAGAAATGCTTTGAATCAGGTTAATCCCTCTCTGTTTTTTATTCTTATGGATCTGAAATGAGTGTTGGCAGTGATTCACTGGATGCTCCATAGATGCTGCAGATCTGTGTACTAAAACAAAGAAAAATGGAAAGAAAACTTGTTTTGACCTTGGGCATGAAGAACATAAATTGTACTCAGAGCTTTCTTTAATAATTTCATAGTGCTTGATTAGGAAGAAATCCTGCAAAACCTAAAAATATTAATTGGATCCTATCTAATATGAGAGCAATCTAGGAGGCAAAAGGGATGTTGAAGGCAACAGAGAGAACATAGTACAGGTCCCTGTAGGAATGTGGGGGCTTCCATGAGCCTCTTTTGTAAAGCTGGAAATTTGAAGCCACTACTAAATAAGTTTATAAAGCCCATCGGAGATTTCTATCAAATTTTTTAAAATTTATTATGACTGTGGGTAAATAATGGGAGATGTAATCCCACTGAAGAGACGACCCTCTGAGCCTCAGCCTTTCAGATGCCGCACGTGTGCTCAAGGGGCTGACAAGGTCCCACGGAAGCAAATGAGGGAAAGGAAAGTAGGTTGTGCCTAATTGGCATTCCTTCCTCGGGGTTTTTGGCTGTGAGGCAGCAAAGCCTGAAGACTAATGCCACAGGAGACAATTGGAGCAGAGAGGACATCAATGCACACCCCCACGGACTGCAGCATCAGGGATACATCCGTGCTATAGATCACGGCTTATAGCACAAACTTCCACCTGTTTCCGCATTAGGTACTGGCTCTGAATGCTTCATTCCCCGTGTTTATGCTCACGTGAATATTTCAGCCTGCTTTAGGACAAAACAACAAATGCTGAAGAACCTGTTTTTCCCCTGGGATGAAAAACCTAATTTCTGCTTGGCTGTGGAAAATAAACAATCTGCAGTAGCTTAGAGGCTTAATTAAAAGTGGGCTATACCTGTGGTAGGAACTGGCAAACATCGACTTTTTAATGGCTTGTGCGAGCAATCAAAAAAAAAAAAAAAGAAAAAAGAAAAAAAGAAAATGAAAATAAATAAATAAATAAATAAAACTACTTGACCTTGCAGTCTAAGCAGACAAGCAGTTCTGAAGAGCAGCCAGTCTGGGGACCCTGACCTTCACTGATAGCACCCTTAGAGATAAACATGGCTAACACAAGTACCAAATGATGCCCGGGATATAAAATATTACCTTAACAAGGTGTGTTTTACGGAGATGTTTTGCAAGATGTGTTTTGCAGGATTTTACTACCAGGACACAATTATAATGAAAAACAGAAACAGGAGTGCTTCTGAGGTGGTGGAAACAAAATTTATTCCTACCACCAGTTGAAGGGAAGAGAGGAGTAAGCCGGTCTCTCAGCACTTTCTCTGCAGAAAGGGAGCCACGATGGAGCAGTGCAGCTGGCCACCTTGTGGAAATGCAGTAACACTCACCAGAGATAACATGGGCGGGATTTCAAAGAAATGGCACCAAAACCCACAGAGCTTAATGCTGTTTGAAAGGATTGTTTGCTGCAAACCGTCTGAGAAAGACCATCGCTTGCTCTAAAGGCTGGTTCACAAGCAGATGGAAAGCTGCTATTTGCAGAGCTGACCAGGATTCAGCTGTCCTCAATAAACACTGCAATAAGGAGAAAAAAATGAATGAAGTTCTGATATCCTTGAAGACAATTGCAGAGGAACAGAAAACTCTTCTTGTCAAGCTCTCATCCTTGCCACTGCTCTAAGGCACGCTCCCAGCCTCACCCTATTTGTGCGAATGGTTTCCAAATGGCTCATTTGTTTAAAAGTCCCTTTTTGCTGTGCTGAATTTCCCTACTAGATAAAGAGCCACATTTCACACTTATCGTGGTGCTGCAGCTCGCAGACCCCCTGCAAACACAGTGCTCCTCACTGCTGCCTTCACCGGCTTGCAATGAAGTTTGCTCTACCCTGATCAATTACTAAAGAGGAGACTCAATAGCGATTTTTCTCAGTCTTGCTGACTTGTTCAGCTGTTAGTGAAAGAAACAGAGGAGGAAGCCGGTTAATTTGGTAACAGGAAGGCTTTCTTCACTGAAATACCACAAGCAATAAGCAAGCACTTAGGGTTTTAGGTTTGTTCCCTTGATTATTCTACATCTGTAACAAAGAGAATGTTTGCTATGTTTAAAGGAGGTGCTATGTTTAAAATACATAATCATTTGTACTGAACTCTTAAGAGGGAAAGCTAAGATGTTTGCAAGAAAGATTATAATAGAAAATAAAACACACATGATTTATTACTGACTTTAATCCTTTTTCTTCTTTCTTTTAGACAAGCTCATTACAGGAAAACCGAATTTCTGCAGTCGCTGCCTTCGTTCACAGGCCTCTGATGAGCAATCAGTGCTGTGCACTGAGGCGTGAACTTTATATGTGTACAGAAATTCACAGTTCAACAAATTCCCCAGATCAGTCTGGAGATGGAATAACAACAGAATTAGATGTGTTATTACAGATAGTGACCCAACACCTTCATTCTTAGTCTTTTCATTTACCTTTCCCTCTGCCTGCATCCAAAGTGACAAGCTGAGTCTATCTCCACTCCATCACTTCTGTGATGAAGTGTATGATGAAATTTCAGCAAGCCAAAAATATTATTGCTCTCTTTTTAATTTTGATATTGTTTTTCTCGCTTTGCTGGTCGCATAGAAGCCCCATATGCATGGAAGAGATAAAGGAAAATATCAAGCTGTGCAGCCTTTGAATTAAAATGAGGTTCTTGCATCCCACTTTGGCATGTAGGAAAACACATGAAAGATCCTGCATTTCCTCCACTTTTCCAAGTGGGATCACGGGGTGATTTTATCTTTGTCAGTGCAAGCAGTGATGATTTCAGCCTGCAACAGGCACGATCATTTTTACATCTGTCATTGACTACAAAGCGAACAGCTCATCCAGATCTACCTCCTCCCTGCAAGCTTGCCACCACATCCCTGGTCATCGTGCTCCAAATGGCAGCTCCAGCTCTTCTGTGCAGCACTGGGGGGCATCTCTGTGACCCTGATCATGGGGACTGAGGGCCTGCAGCCAGCACAGACAACAGCGTACCTGCTTGGATTTTTTAGTTCCAGCATTTTTAGCATATCTTGGCTTCCCTTCTTCAAAGCGAACAGTCTGTGAGGCTTGCAGTGATGTTAGCTTCTTTCTGTAGCACGGAGGAGGAGGACACCAGTGCTCTTAGCACTGTGGAAAGTGAACCTGAAATCCATAAAAGCATTTTTCGACAAGCTCCTTTAATTTAATATATAGCAATGCTGCTATCATGAGGCAAAGTAAGGAAAGAGTGGCAGTCTGGTATCTGAAACTTGAGATTTAGTCACTAAGAAACTCTTTTATGTAATACATATTCCATAAAGCAAGAGATTTTGGAGCTCATTCCCTGATGTATTAGCTCAGTGAGGATGAATTTATTGTAGACACAATTTGTAGGGAAATGGAGCTGCAGGGTGCACTCATCCCTGGAGTCAGACCTGTTTTCACGTCCTTCTTGCTGATGGCCAAGGGGCAATGGCTATCCCATCCCCTGCCTACAGCAGCCACCCCTCACTGGTACAGCGTCCTTATCCTCTGTCCTGTCAGCAGGGGGGAGCATCCTTCTATACCCCGAGGGCATCACAGCTCCTGCTGGCATCAGCCGTAACTGCCCACACAATGATTTTTACTGATAACAAATACATTTACTTTACCCATTAAAGGGATAAATATGTTACTACATTTTGAAGCAGTCACCAAAAGACCTAAAGACACGCAGGTTTGTAAGGACAGACCCAGCTTCCCCCACCAGTGCTGTTTGAAGGTACATCTCCTGCTTCTGTCCCAGCCTTCTCCTTGTCCTCCTTGCCTTCCTCCACATGACCCTCATCAGGCACTTCTCATGCCAGCATTATTCATGTCTTTGATTAATTTAAGTCCCCTAGCAAAGACATACATCATGACAGGCAGAGAAGTGTCCTACTGTGAGTGCCTGCAGTCTCCTCCATGCCTGTTCCCCTTCCAAGCCCTGAAGCTGAGCTCTCCTTCAGCCCTCCTGATTCTCCCAACCAGCCTCCTAATTCAGAGCTACTCCACAAGCAGGGCATCACCTCTGTAGTGCTCCAGCTGAAGTGCTGGTGGTGATGGCACAGAGTCCTGCCACTCAGCTCTAGGGCCATGGCCTAGGAGCTGATCACCCCCAAACTTTGGGAGCTAATTTAACACCTTCAGAGGTTTTCCTTCCTGATAGCACAGCAGTGGGGCCAGGTTTCTCACAGAGTAAGTCTGATGTCACACCAGCATTGTCGGATGTCTCTGAAGGTATTTTAATTAGTTCAAGGTAGCTTGTGCTTCCATCAGAGATCATAAATGTCTGGTAGCTTTATCATTGCAGAGCTCTGAACTGATGCATCTGATAGCAGCCTGCATCTGATCTGTTTTCCATTAGAGCATTAGTGGTCCGCAAAAAATTGAAAATAAATCAATTTTCAATTTTTTTTTCAATCTATTATTCACCAACTTTGACCATTTCCTAATCTCATGAAACACACAAAAATAGCTATGCTAATGGCGTTGTTATGAGTCCCTTTTTCTTACTCATCATTACCATTTTAAAGTGGCTTAAATGGGCTAGTAATCACCATAGCAACAAAACAGCAGTCAGAAGGACTACTATCAAGAGAATTTGGCATCTTAAAAGGAAATGTGATATTTTTTTTATGTCTTTTTAATGAAACCTGGGTTTCTTTTGATTTTGAACCTGATAGCAGACCAGAAAGAAACAAGAAGAAAATACAAGTGTTCTCATGAAAGCAATGAATGTCCCCAGGTATGCACTTCGTATTTATTGAAGCAAAGTTTAAAGGGCATAAAGAGACAAGTAAGAATTAGTATGTCACTAAGGATCTGGAGCATGCACTGGGGTAAATAACACATCCAGGTAGCAGAAAGGCAACGCTCCACTTCGGAAAGTAGATAACTGGGGTATGGAAGATGATGGCAGTGTCTTGCTGTACCTCTGATTTAAGGTGTTCATCTTTTTGTTGTTGTTGTTGCTTGTTTCTTATAGATCCTCTTCCTCCTTCCACTGCTAAATACTCACAGACCCTTAAAATGACCTGCCATCGTACTCCTCACAGTTTTACATCTTTATTTTAGGAGGAGAGGAGAGGGAGAGGAGAGGGAGAAAAAAAGGAGAGAAGAGAGAGAGGGCCATGCTACTGCTTGGCTCATAAGGTTTCTGTATGTTTACCAAAAAATGAAACATTAAAATAACTACTGTTGTTTATCTGTTGTCTCTTTCCTATCCTTCTCTGTTTCTGGAAGACTTGATAGGTCACAGGAAGAAGCTGATTCAGATAGACATAATAAAACTGTTTTTTGGTTTGGTTTGGTTTGTTTGTTGTTTGTTGTTTGTTTTTTTTTTTTATCATTTTTGTTTTTGAAGATATATATAAAGAATGAATCATAGCTGTGCATATCCCTTCTGACCTCTCTGGATAAAAACTCCTCCTGTGACAACTGAGCAAGCTGTGGCCGAGGTTCGTGCTGCTGGGAAGTTCCTCTGCCACGAGCCCATCACCAGCACATGGTGCCAGGCCCAGAGACTTCCGAAAAAGCAGAGCTTTTTGTCCCCAGACTGCCTGCCAGCAGTTGCTCTATTTAGTCGGCACTAAATAGCCACGGCAGACGGCAGGTACAAGGAAGATGTTTGCCTGTATGCAGGCACGGCTTAGCCCTGTCCGACCTGGCTGTGGCCACCTGCAGTGGCAGGACACATGGACAACGGGTTCCTGCACCACTGGGCCTGCAGCAGGCCAAAGGGGGATGTGCGGGGCCTGCACCAGGTTGGGCAGTCCTGGGTTAAACCAGACACAGGACTGTGACACTGAGACCTTCTTCCAGCTACCGCCAGATCAAATGATCTCATCCAGATGCTGCTGCTCTGGTGGGCACAGAGACCTTTCCGAGCCCTGCACGCGGCTCTGTAGCCAGATGCTGTTTTCACCTCACTGCTGACGAACGTGTAGAAACTGCTGATGAGCGGATCTACAGCAGTACGCTTTCTCCACGTTTCTTTCCTTCATTATTAAACACCAGCAGACAGACTTGGCTTAAGGTCTTACCTGGCTGTGCCCAGGGTCTGGGGGAACGCAAGCTGCCTTCACCATGAGCAGAATGCAGCAGGATGCACCAGATGAGAACTCATATGAAATAACACTGTGTAAAACAAAAATAACAACCGAAACGAGACAAAAACAAACAAAACAAACAGACCAGAGATCTCACAGCTGAGCTGTGCTCCAGGTGTTGAAGACTTCAGCTACAGCACAACACAGGACCCTTGTGTTCCCTGGACCTCCAAGTCCAGGCAGTGAAGGCTGCCCAGGACCATGTCCAGGTAGCCTCTGAAGATCGTGCCTCTGTGGGCAGCCTGTGCCAGTGCTCGGTCACCCACACAGCACAGAAGTGCTCCTGGTGTTCAGGCAGCACCTCCTGTGTCCCACGCTGTGCCCATTACCTCTTCTCCTGGCACTGGGCACCACTGAAAAGAGCCTGGCTCCATCTCCTTTGCACCCTCCCTTCAGGTATTTATAGACATCAGCCTAAGCATCTCTGCTAAGAGAAAAGCTTATGGAGTTAGAAGAGTTTTTTTTTTTTTCTTTCTGCTGAAACCTTTCAGGCCATAGCCATAGGACAGAAGAGCAGAGCCTCTTCCACCGCTGCTCACCCGCTGGTGGCTTGGGGGCAGCTCTGACCTGGGTGCAGGAGGTGCAAGGCCCAGCTGCTTCAGCTGATCACCATGAGCCGTGACAAGGGGCGGCCCTGGATAAAGCCATGACTTAGACCTGGCCTGGAGGCCTGGACCTGGCCTGGTTCTGCCAAGCTGGAGAGGAGCAGCACCTTGTTCCCACCACGTGCAGTGCTGGGGGGAACACGAGCTGCTCCCTCCCATCTCCCTGCTAAGATGTTTGGAGCACGGTGCAGGCACCTCCAGCCAGAGGCCCAGCCTCGTGCAGCCCTTGCCAGAAAGCAGCAGTCCCACCACGTCTCCCAGCACTGCAGTACCCAACTGCACAGCTCGTGACGTGCCCTCTGGTCATGCCAGGTGCTTGGTTCATCAGCTGATGTGGTTACAAGCAACCTAATGAGATTGCTGAAAGGACACTGCTGGATGAAGATAGGGGCCTGGGAAGCCTAAGCCTTGGCCCCGGCAGCCTGCGGTTCTGGGGTCTGCCCATACCATCCATGCCACTCCTGCACCCAGCTTTCAAGTCAGAAACAAAACTTTTTGCAAAGATTTCACCCATAATTCTCTTTTTGTGCAGGCTGACAATCTAATCCTGGATTTCTTTGCATTTTATACCAATCCAGACCTGCTCCTCTGAAGCTGGATGGAGTACGGGTCTTCCCAAGCCTTGCTTAAGGAGAAGAGCACTGGTCATATGAGAAAGCAGGGAGAGGGTTTTGCTTCCCTGGGGAGAGCTGCAAGAAGTGAGATGAACCCGTTTCTGCCAGAAAAAATACAAGGACCGGGAAAGCGTGAACTAAATTCATACGAACACATCTGCTGTGCACTGACGGGTACATTTGGGGCTTGTTCATTAGTGCGCACAGCGACATGCCTGCAGGAACGCGTTCAATAAAGACACAGATACCCTATGACTTTCCCTGCTCCGACTGCAATGGCCCAAAAAAATTCTGGATGGGCAACTGCCACCCCCCTCCTCGCTTCTTTTTGCCAGCTCTGGGGTTTTGAGAGGAGCAGGGGAAAAGTCACTGCTTGGAGGCAGCAGATTAAAGGTAGCGCTGACAACAGCACGCAACTCTGCAAATATTTGGGTGATCAGGTTTTGCGCTAAGTTAACTCGTGCACACAGAAGTTAGCTATAGCTCCCTGGTTCTTTGCTTTGTTCTTTGATACTATAAACTCAGGGCTAGCACTTTAAAGTTTATATTTAATTTGTTTTTAAAGGTTACCTCTGGAATCTGACGGACTTCGCAAAACTGGAAGGGGGACACAGAGCCAGCTCTGTATATCAGGGTTGTTACAATCCTTCACAGGTTACCTGGGGCTGGGGTTTTGAGGGCAGCTACTGGCGTGGAAGGGAGATGTGCAGTGCTCTTCTTACCCCTCCGAGGTCGTCTGCTGGGCTCTGCCATTCTAGGAAGGTCTGATGAGCCCTTCTGCTGGCATAAAGCAGGGGAGATGCCTTAGAAAACCACCTTCCTGCTCCTGGACAGAGCTGTACCTCATGTGTCATGGTGTGTTGACCCCTACGAGCTTCCCCAGATCTGAAACCCAGCTGCATGGCTCATGGAGCAGTGGTGGCTGTGTCTGCATTCACGTCCATCTGCAACGACTGGGTGCTTTCCAAGGAAAGCACAGCAGAGGGGAATTAACCCTGGACTCGCTCTGCGTGCTGCAAGCCTGAACTGATGTCTGCTGGAAGGGAGGACAGATGGGAGGCTGGGGACAGGCAGCTCTGAGTCCAAAACTGGGCTTGTGATGGCTGCGGCTCCATCCCCCCGACGCCATCTGGGGCTGAGCAGGGTTCAGGAGGGCTCTTGGAAATGGGGGGAGATGCTCTCTTCATACAACTGACGATGCCCTGTGTAGTTTCACTTTTCCCAGAGCATGTCCACTAACCAATATTATCTCAGCATGTTTCCTGCAAGCATGCAAAACATGGGGTTTTGCAAGAAAAATCCATCCAAGAACAGGAAAGGCCTTCATTAACACACTCCATCCCCTCAAGGATAATGGTAAATGTTACCATCATAAAACATATACCCCATAAGGAAACACTCAATGTATGGTGTTGTTAGTTCACACTCTGGAAGCCCACCCCCAGCTTTTCCCAAACACCTTAAAAGATTTGATCATTTTTCCCCAGCCCCAAACGCCTCTCAAGACTGATCCCATTTCTGTGAATTTATAGGCTTGTGTGATATTTTCAGGGATTGGGGGGTTTAGAAACTGCTCGTGTGACTCTCACTCCTTATTCATGTGTGACTGGTTAACATTTTTCAGTGGCTAATGACATTTCTGGTCAGAGATGACTTTTCAAAACGAATAAATAACACATAATATATCTGTTTGGTTTACAGACTTTATACCAGCAGCAGTTCCTCCTAAATACTTACCTAGCCTAAGGAAAACAGGGAGAGGATTTACAGAAGTTCTTCCTGACTTAGCTGAGAGATCAAAACCTGATGCCCTGTGCTCAAGAGAACAGCACGGAGGCAGCTGAGCAAATACCAGCTTAGGCTGGAACAATCCTTCCCAAATACCTTTCTGTGGCATGCACCTAGTACTATGTTTATTCCTCTACAGACACTGATTTTGCTCGGTGTAAGCCTGAACCAGTAAGAAAACGGTTTGTTGAGAAGAGATTGTCCAGTCTGAGGAGTGCACGCTTCAAGAGACATCCTCTTCCTTCAGCCATGCAAAGACCTGACATGTCAGCTTGAGAAATGGAAGGCGCAGAGTGACCCAAAGCAGTACAGAGCAGTTTGGTTCCTATTTACACAAAATGGAAGATGTAAAACGTGGAGGCAGCTTTAGTCAACGTGTGATGTACTCATCGGGACATAGCCAGTCAACGTCTGAACAATCAGGACCTAAACATAAGGAGGAAGAAAACTGGAACCATGCTGAGGACACACCAGAAAAAAACACTGGAAAGCTCTCAATTCAAAACCTGATTATGTAGAGAGAAAGCAAAACAAAAATTTGGGAAGTTTAGGAATAAAAAAAGAGAGTGACTCCTCTTGGACATAATTCACCTTGAATCTGCAGCTAGACTGTAAGGTGGAAACCAGCCACTAATTGCCATTAATTACTAAATGAAGTGGGGATGAAGACAAATTTCTGGTCCAAGCATGCAAATGGCTAGTGAGATCTTACCCATTCACGTGTGATCATCCAGAGATAAAACAGAGAGCAGAGGGTAAGGAAAAGGCATGCAGCAGGCTAAATGGGTCAAGAGGTTTTGGAGGAAGGTTTGTATCTGCACGAGAAGGAGCAAGATAGAAGCACAAAGGAATATACATGAAATTAGGGGAGGGTGAAACGTAAGGGAGAAGCTAGAGAATATGCAAAGTTGCTTGTTAACTGGAAGAAAAGCACAAGGAAGACTGAAGGAAATCCTTCCCCACATTTAGCCATTTTCCATTCCAAGTGGCAAAGATGGAGCTTCGGTACAGGACACAAAAATGGAGATTTCACCTAATTCACATCTGAAGTAGGTGTTACACTCACAAGGTACAGTGAGCAGCAGGTATTTGAACATGGAAACAGGTCTTTATCTTCCCATCATCTTCTGTTTCCCATACAATGCCGAATGATCAGACACAGTTCAGGTTAAATATAATATCAGACACATTCACAACCATGTCCTTGTGGCACTGCATCAAGCCCAATTAACTTTTAGAGTGGCAACAGCTCCGGGAAGATACTGATGCTTCAAGAGACTGTTTGTTCTTTTACAAACACCCCAACTTCTCTAACACAAGAAATACATCTTTTAGACCTTTTTGCTCATAATGCAGGAAAAATATTTGAAGCTGAGAAGAGCCGATAACTTGTAGGCAGAATGTTTAGCTTACTAAATTCCCCTGCTTAGCGAGGTTGAGAAAACAAGTGCAATTTTCAGGAAGACCACCCCCTTCCCCAAGTCCCACGTGGTCTACCTCCAAAATCAGACGTCCAGGCTCCAGAGACTCTTTCCACAAGGCATGCTTGAATCCAATCTGTGTGAGCACTGCTATACATGCAGATATCTTGTACAAATATTTAATAAAAAATGCATTAACAGAAGTATGAGGGGGAAGTTAAGTTTGGTGAGAACACACAAGCATTTAAAATACAAGCTTGAAAGCACCACTGTATCGCCAGATGCATAGCTGCCATCGTGAGAAAGCTAAATATAGAAAGAAATGAAGCAGCAAGCATTCATGACTGCGGGGTCTGCCATGGCCTGAGCTCTGTCAACGGAGCAAAACATACAGAGGAGCATTGTAGGGACAAACAAATACATCAGGATTAGATGACCAGGAAGCTTAGTCCTGGTATCATATTCCTAACCAAAGACAAAGGGCTGTGTACCCAGTGAAAGCCAGCTCCTGTTGCACACAGCGTGGAGCAAGAAGCCCTACCATTTATCCCAACAAGGTTACAGATTTCACAGAAGCACAGCCAAAGGCTCAGCAGCTCGGTATGTATTTGTAAGACAGATGGACCAGGCCACTACATGTTCTGCAAGACAAAGAGCAGCCCTATTCGGATGTCAGAAGCTTCTCTCCTGCATACCTTTGGGGCAGAGAAGGGTTTTGTTCTTACCTCCAGTGCCTACCTGTAGCACAGTCTTCATCTATTACTGTGTTTCGTGAAAGAGCTTTTACAGGTATCCATTTGTGCTCTTCCTAACACACTAAATGGCACAGAAGACAAAAACATTACTGTGCTCTGCAATACACCAACACGACTACTTCAGGTTAAAGCAGGGTCCTCGAGCTTCAAAAGCAGTGAAGCTTCAAAAGCAAAGCCCACCCAATTCCCCCCAGTGATGGGCTTGAGGTGGCTGTGAATAAGCCAAAAGCAGCTCACCTCATTCCAAGAAAACGGGCCTGGTTTTGCTGTGCGAGTCATTAAAGTTTGTAAAAAGTATTAGCACAAAGCATTTTTATGTTTATTTAAATAAAAATTATAATTTATACAAGACTTTTTAAACAAACAAGATTTTCTTAAAAAATGTACAGGGCAAATTATTTCATTATTTCAATTCTTCATACAGTATAAGTCTTTTGTCAAACAAAAGTTACACTGATAATGAGTTATTTACAACTTCAAAATATAGACTCGAACTTCAGACATAAAAATTTTAACATCCATTATATCTCAATGATTAGTAGTAGAAATTAAACATCTGCCAAAATGTACAGAATTCAATAAAAACTACCAGTGTTTTTAATACAAGTTTAAGTAGCCAAAAAAAAGTACATCCTTTCATCTCTTCAAGATTGGGTAAAATTGTGTTTTTCTTTGTCTGCAGGAACAATAGGAGGGTTTTGCTGCTGGCTTCCTGTGTGGTGTTGCTACTTATAAATAGCTTGTTTCTCTCAATCTTGCCTCACAAAAGCTACAGTGTACGGAAAGGCATGATTTCATATTTCAGCTTTATAATTTTTTTTTTTGCCTTTTGAATTTAAATGGTCATCAATAAATAATTAAAGCAGTCAGTTTTCATCTCCCTTTTTTTTTATTCCTGTAAAAGGGACTCAAACTAACCAATGCAATTCGACTGAAAAAAGCTAAACCCAATTACACCTGAATGATCCAGCAGTGAACCACACACACCAACAGAACTGCAAATATTAACAGCAAACAGAAAGACAAGAACATCACCTTCTGCTATTAGAAAGTAACACTTTACATTAAGTGATGCTACCCAGCCTGCTGATGAAGCACACAGCAGGCTACACTGCAAAGCTCGGTAGGACAAGTGGAATTTAAGGTTAACTGGAGTGTAATTGTACAAGTCAAGTACATATTTACTCACTGTCCATCCCCTCCAAGCCCGTGAGGATGTAGCAGAAGAGCGGGCAGAGGAGCACTCGTGAGTAAACACACCGAGGGGACTTTCTACCAGCTCTGATGTTTGGTAACACACGAGCAATTCCATAGCAGTAACCTGGACAACCTAATGGAAGTGAACCTTGTCAAATATGTACACAGATGTCTGACAGTTATATTACAATTCCTTTAAAAAAAAATCCAGTCTTTTTTCTATACGTTAGAATGAAAAGATGCTGCATTGCAGTTTGCACTAGGTTTACTGCTTTAAGAGGAGTCCGGTTTTAAATTCACACTGTTAAAGCGTGGATTAATTTCAAATTAGATTATTAAATTTCCTAACAAGTTTCTAGTTTCCTTGCTCAGACAAAAAAAGAGCATATTGTGCATGAGGCATTTCAGGCTGGGAAAAGGATAATTATTTCTTTTCTCCCTCTCTGAAGCCTAGGCGTGGTTAATTGTCCTGGCACCACAAGCGCAGGACCTACGGCTCCTTTGGGAACCAGGATCTAGGACAACCCTGTATGCTAGGGTCAAACAGCGAGGGGGGACGTGTGGGGGGAGTAGTAAGTGCCAGTCAACTGATTTCCTACTGAAACTGCTGCTATGATCAGAGTGAAGATATAAATTACACTTGAAAAAATGATACAAAAATAAGAAAAAGAGCATGCTCTCTGTAAAAAATATAGTTTTCTGTTTCCTCGGGAAAAAAACAATAGCTTGAAACACACTCAAGTGATTTTTCCTTAAGACAAAATGAATGAATCTGGTTAAGATTTATATAACATTAAGCGATTTTAATGCCTATTAGCCACACTTACTATTCAAGGAAGCTTCTAGAAAGGAAGGTCAAATGGTAATACACAGCAGTTACAAAAAAAGATTAATTGACTTCAAAGCAGGTTTGAAGAAAAACTTTAAGTTCAAGGAATTTAAACAAAAAACCTGCATATGTAAAGTGAAGAAGCCACAAACTGTCAAGCTACACCCACATTAGATGGTGGCAAAATGCATTTCTCAGCCAACTTCACTTGTATGTTAAGCTTTCAGGTCCTGATGTACACCATACCTAAGGAGGTATCGGAAATGCCCCCCTTTTTCTGGTCACGTAAAGGTGCTCTACTCAGTGAGCTCAAAAATTGCATCCTAGCCCTTCTGGTGGATTCTCCCCAGCTCGTGCTCACAGTTCCACTCAGGGAATGGAGTTTTACTGCAGTCAGTGTTTTCCTTTACAACACCCAACCAACTCACAGCGTTCAACAGTATTTCTTCACGTCAAGTTCACATCAAGTTCTTCTATCATACCTCGTCATGGCCAGACTGAAATAGGTTTGCGCAGTTTGACTGCCACCTTCTTCAGTCCTGCTGCAGTTGTTGAGAGACTTGAAGTAAAAATTGTGCTAAGAGTTAAAGACCCTTTGGTGCTTGGCTCCCCTGCCCATCATTCATTTTACCCCGTTCCCCACAAAGAAAGAAAAATCCCCGATTAAAAAAAAAAATACAAAACAAAACAAAACATAGAACAAAGTCCCATTTTTTAGGTAAGAATCTGCATCTGCAAAATTACTTTTTCGGGGGGACCTTCATATGATGTCTGGAGACATCCACACTAGCAACTCAAAGGACATAGCAAAGGAGAAGACAAACGGGAAGGCATAGAGTAACTCCTACTGTGCTTTAAGAAAAATGCAAATATAATTCTAAACCTCTCAGAAGGGTGCTATTGTATACAATATAAAAGCTTTCTGTATTAAAGATGAAGGTCAAATATGTGCTTTGCTGCTAGAAAGGCCTGAGAGAGTTTAGATAAGGAGCCCAGCCTTCCTGTTTTACCTGGCCATTGGGTTTAATTGTAACTAAAATTTAATTTTGCACGGGGAAACACAGCAACATTCCAGTGCCCCTCAAATTATGTTCTGAAAAGGAAATAGTGCTTTCAGTTGCTATATTATAGTGTTATTAGAAGGTAACTCAAGAGAAAAGCTAAATTAAAAGAGTCATATCTCAGTTTAGTTTAATTATTCCCGCCTCCCCCAACACAAAAAGCCTGCAAGTCTTTTATGCATTAACATACAAACACCTTGTACATACAACATGTACAATAGTTGAGCCCTTCTGTGACAAGTTATCTACAGAAATACAAATATACGATGCCTAACATTTTAGGAACAACATTTTGATGCCGTCTTTTATAAAAAGTATCTGCCTGCCTTCCTTCCTCTTACTTTGGTTCATTCGGAAAGGAAGATATAGTTACAAACTTTTTCCTCCAATTCACTGTACAAACAATTTAAACCTCTGTACGCAGGAAAATCTGAACCTAACCCAACCAGTAAAATATCCTTCTGCAATGCAAGAATTAGCAAGGAGGAGTTATTTTAAGTGCATTTACAAATACAGAAATACTACGATGATAATACTTCCTTGGTGTTGCTACCAGTTTTAATGTAGAACCCAATTAAAAACTCAGAGCTGAAGAAACAGACTTCAGGCTACTAGAGTTGTCATTCTCATGTCTTGGGGAAAAAAATAAATGAGATAATGGGACAAATGTATCCCTAGTGATATCAGTGGAGTTAAAGGGATCAACCTATTTCAGTCCATTATTTCGTCAGTTCTCCAAGTGTCTTCCCAGCTTTTAATGTCAGTAAATAAACATTAAAAGTGCTTAATGTGCAAGGCTAATAGTGATGATAGCACTTTCACCGTCTTGTTTCATTTTGTTTTTTGTGGTTTTTTGTTTGTTTTTTACAAAAACCTTAAAAACAAACATGAAGGCATATATAAAATACACTTGATTTATGTAACAGATAGAATATAAACCACCAGACAAGAAAAATTATTGCAAAATAGATGAGGATGTTCATTTTTTTTCACTACCAAGTTGTAAAATAAGAAAGTTTCCTTTAGGTCTTCTATGATAAGATACTAGCTCTCACTGTTGGATGATGCAGACGTTATTTTCACATACTGGTTGAAAATCGTCTCAAAAGCTTCGTCTCGGTGTACCATGGCACCAAACACCAACGGCTGGATGACAGGGAAAAGGAAAATATCAGAAAAAATATCATGTCAGTTTGGAAAAGAAAAGTCTTCTTTCAGGTATACTTTTGGCCAGATCATTAGCAGCAGGAGATGAACTATATTCAAAGTGCATTCATAAAGAAGTAAAAATCCTTTTCTCTATTAAATCCTTGGATGCACGCCAGAGTTTCTAATATTTTCACTTCACCAGTCTCTTCCTAAAACAACCATGGCATAAAGTTCATCTGCACAGAGTACTAGCAGTAGAGAATATTTTAACTCTGTCATCCGCTCAGTGCATGAAGTTTCCCTGATTGACCTCTGCCTTTGTTAAAGGTTGCTAAGACTCTTTATCAGTGCCTCTTAGCTTCAGCTCATAAAATATTTATTTAGGTAGATTAGCATTTTCAACCTCTTTATTAAGTACTTCTCAGTATTAAAAAAGTGAGCAGAAAGCCTGGTACAACCCTCATATGACTTAAAGCAAAGCTATTTATAAGTGGTTAGTTTAAAACGAGGTACAGTAACATGTTAAGAAAAGCTTCAGTTGTCCCAAAGGTATTTGAGGCTTAGAGGTGTTTAAATCTTTAGCACAATAAGGTCGAAACAGGAAAACTGAATCCTGAGGGTCAGGCCCTTCTACCCCCAAACCTGCCATGCAGCAGACACAAAGATACTGTCAAGCCATCAACTTTGAGCTTCAGACTGTTTGCACTGCAGACCACCCCCTATGCTCTCAAAGGAGGTAATGAAATAAAGGAGCAGAAAGGCAGAAGTGAATCTGTCTGAAATGTTGCAGTAAAATAGTCCAGATGCAGGAAAACAAGCTGAATGTTTAATTCATTCAAATTCTGAAACCAGACATGCTGATATGCACACAAATGAAATAAAGGAGACAAACACTAGCATGAGTGGGGAAAAAAATAAAAGAGCCTGGTGCTAGCTGGTGCAAGCCAAGAGAAAGAAGACAAAAAGAGCATGAAGTCAAACACAGCCATATAGATATAACCAGACATAAAGATATAGCCAGCTACTTACTTTTTGTGTAGATGGTGTTGATACAGCAATACCCATCCCTGATCCCGGGAGAACAGAGAGCACTTTATACTGAAAAGACCAAGCACAGACCAAAAGATAGCTCATATCTACTGAACAACTGCAAAAGGTGTTGAGAGGTCATGCAACCCATCAATGGCAGACCCTCCCAGCCACAACTAACAGACCTGCAGTAAAAACAAGAGCAGGCCAGGCACTCCCCTCTGCCCCTGGTGTCCACGGGCACAGCACTGCTTGTGCAGCCAACACTGCCCCTTCCCTTCCTGCCACATACATGTCTCTGTGTGTATATATACATAATATATATATTATACATATAGATATGCACATACATGTAAATATACATGCATAAACAGGCAAGAAAAAGTGTGGAAGTGTGTATTATCTAAAGGTTTCCCTGGAACTAATATTCATCTACTGTTTAAAGAAGCAGGAAAGAAACCAGAAAAGGCTTCTTTTCAAAACTCAATAGACCAACAGAGTATGTACAGCTGGGCTTTTTGAAGAAAACCTCTAAAGCTAAGATGAAATACAGTTGGCAGAACTAGAGAATATCCTAAATATGGAAGGAGCCTGAGCGTGGCATGTTTTTACCCATCCACAAACGAAGCAAGGCACAGTATGTTTTTATGCTTGGCTGCATGATCTCTGTCTCATCTTCATTAAGAAGCTACACAGATACAAAGGAACATTCGCAGCATGCTACTAAACAACAAGCCCTCGTTGCTTCGAGTATGATTAAATGCATCGCTATGAATTATTAATTCCAATGAGAATGTTCAATCTGAGCTCAAGTCGTCTCATTTATAGATGTGACATAAATGGAAGAAAGTCATTTGAAAATCTGGAGGTAGCTAAACAGCACACACCAGACCAAATTACTTCTCTGAACAACATAATATAAACGACTGCACTCATGGCCACGGGATGCAGTAGAAAGCGCTGGTGTTGGCCTTCAGGTGTTAGATAATTACAGAGAGGTTAACAAATATCTCCATATAGCATGATGCTAGGTGTGGACTAAAGCCTCTGGTAACAGCGGGCTGATAAAACTCAACCAGAGGCTCACACACCTTACTTGCCATGCTTCTGACCATCCACTTTTCCCCTCTTTTAGTGATGGGATGCCACCAAGACAAAGCTCTGATCCAATAATGTTACTCTAATGGTTGAAATAATCCCTCTTCCCTCTGAGGCACCTACATTTAAGATGGTGCATCTACCTACATCGACACACAAATTTAAGTTAACATTACACAATTACTGCTAACAAAAATCTTCTTAAAGCCTACACAATTCTGGTCAATACAGGAATTAAGAAACAGTACAACTTTAATTTTAAAATAAATCAAGAGTGTAAGAATTTAATACACTTTTATGCTCATAGTGAGTTTGTGTATGGTCAGTCTAACTGGCTAACCAAACAGTTCTGGAAAATATTCTTTGACCAAAGAATTATCTCTTAGTTATAAAAATCATCAATATTATCCTTTTTTTCTTTACAGTATCAAACAAACAATAAAAAACACCACAGAAAAACAAAACAAAACTAGTTGAGCAGAAACCCAGCTTTGTCCCCTACTTGAAACACAAAGCAGCCATACCTTCTGAATATCCGTTATATCCGTTAGCTTTATAACCTTATTTCTTTTAGATGAGCCAGATTTGGAGCTTTCAAAGCACAAGTAACTGAAAACAAGGAAAGAAAATGCTCATTTTGATACAGTATTCTAAAACGAAGCTCACAGTATCCTTCCTGTCACTTCTGAAGTTTGAAATCTCACAGGTTGAAATCAGCTTTACACAAAAAGAGGCAAACAACATGCAATTCAGTTACAGCTTCCAAGAACAAACATTTGTAAATTCTAGAAACTAATGTGTTTGTAAACTCAGAACATACAGTATGCATACACAAAAAAAAAATATTATTTTTAGATTACTGCATTGAATTTCTGAGCCCAACAAGTATTTTAAAGATACAAGAAAACAGTAGAGCCTTAAAGAGTTAAAATACTAGATCTCAGAAGGCTTATAAATATTTTACTTTCCTAGAAGATTAATGGAAAATACTGTGTTAGTTACATATCATTGTGATGCAGACAAAAGCTCAGATTTCTAAATGCTAGAGATTCTAAACGCCCTCTATCATTAGGTGACATTGCATACAGATTAGCTTTACTTCCATTCATTACACTCCAAAGGAATTTCAGTGCAAGAGGCAACCAGTAGTCATGATATTTATTTCAGCACAGGGGAGGGGGAAAAGAGAAAGTAAGAATTAAAACCAAACATAAATACTAGTTTTGAAACCAAGGCTTGAATTTCTATTTTTTTGCTGTTGTGGCACATTGATTCAAGGAAACCTGTAAGTTCAGTTGGCTTTAAAAAAAATGAACCAGAGTATTTGCTAAATAACCATTAATCACAACTCTCAAAATTCAGTTAGTGTTTAGTTTCTTTTTTTAATATACATACAGTAAGTATGATATCCATATCAAGGACTGCAGCTACTAACAACTAACTACACAGAGCTGTTCTCCATTCCCATGCAAGCCTTTCCAAGACAAAAACATGTTTGTTAAGCTTTGCCACACCCCAGATTTAGTTCTCCCTCTCCTACAGTGCTTTCTTGAGGTTTTAAAGCACCTCAAAAAGGCACTTGATACCCACTTATCAGCAGTGTTGTTTCAAAATATTGTCAAAGGACTGCTTTCAGATTCAATTTTTTAACGTCTGTTGCACTTCCCTCCTAAGAAATGTGTCAAATGTAATGACTCACTTTTCTGTGACATAAAGAATTCCATTCCTGATGTAGTCTGTAGGCATCTTCCTATCTCTATTAATCAAGCAGCAGCGCCAGCCATTTTCACACACTAAAAAAAATAAATAAATCTTACTTTAAGAAAGAGAAAAACAGATATTACCCCTAGCAATTACTTTATAAAGAAGCAGAAAACACTGAAAATGAAACCTTACATACCCAAAATCAGAAGTATTTACAAAGCAAAGCCTAAACAAGGTGTTTATAGACACTGTAATGTCTGTTTTATACTGGTAAAAATAATAAAAATAAAAAATAATAAATCAGAAAAAAACCACCACACATACACGATTTTTAGTTTAACATTTGCACTACCACAAAAGGCATGACAGGCTGTGGATTCTCACAGAGAATTGTAAGGATAAAGAATGAAGGAGATCACCTCCATTCATCTTAATTGAAAGTAGGCATTTGCTAATTACAGGCTTATATTTGTACATTGCACTGAATCCAACTTGAAATTATCCTCAGCTTTTTGGAACAGATTCCAGTAATGTAGCCTTCCCATTGCAGTACCTGCTAAAGGACGCTCATTTTCTGACAAGTTAAAAACTTCATGGAAATTGCCCCTCTTGGTGGTATGGAAACGACTCGTGTCTTCATCTTTGTTTATTCCGGTCGGGGCATTTGAGCCCACATAACTTCTGGATGCTGCTGTCTGAAGCTGCAAAAAAATAAAAATAAACATAATTTTAGACTGATCAGCGAAGCCTTTCTCTTAAAAACATGACTAACTATTCTACCTTGAAAAACAAGCAAACAAACAAACTGTAAGACAAGAATTTTCATTAACTTCACTGAAATTGACTTTGGACTACTGAATTCTACTACTTCTTTACCACAGGCTGTAACGTGCTATCTGAAGACAACCTTTCAAAGTGCTCTGCTTTGACAGGCACCCTTTGCGGGGACGAAAGCACATGGCACTGCACATTCCTGCCCTAAAAATACCCTTTACTGTAGAGAAATGGTAATCTGATTAGATACAGCTAAGTCACTGCACGCAACTCCAAATTACTACCCTAATGGAACTAGTAATAGCTAATATATTATCAGTACTTAGCTTGTCTTCGAGAGACAGGCCAAGCACAAGATATTTTTGCACAAAATAAGTTTATAAAGAAAAAAGAGCAAACAAAGAAAAAGGCACGCCAAACTGCATAAGCTCATTATGAATACAAATGCTGAAATTGAAAGGAAGTTTTCCACGCTACGATCCATACCTTTTCATGCCCTGACAGCTAGCAGGAAAAGAAACAAACAACACAAATGTGACAGTGACAAAAGAAAAAAGTGAAGTCTATTTAACAGTATAATACATAGAATAAAACATGAACTGAGTGAAGCTGCAAGATCTTGCTCACATACCAAAAGACTACATACAATGAATGCAATTAAAAATGAGAGTTAGCAGTGGTTAGAGCACACCAGTTCAATTTATTCAGGTTGTGTTAGAGTCATTGATCTTTGCTTTCCTTTGAAGTTCCACTGACTTTTGAGTGTAGACATGTGAAATAAAACTGAAATGGTTGTCAGCATCCTTGAGGAGAAAAAAAAAAAAAAAAAAGGAAAAAAGGAGCATGGAGTTCTTAAATACTGAAGTCCTTCAGTAAAATCTACTTTTAAACAGGGCTCCTGAACCACTGGGACTGCCCTAAAAAAAGGCCTTGTTTCTGGAAGGACCGAAGGCAGTTTCTTTCAGAAAGCTTGCCTCCATTTGCTTTTTTCACCTTGGTAGCACAGCACACAGTTTTCAAGGCTGGCTTTTGTCATGAAAGCAGTACCAGCCCCGTTCTTAGTCCTACTGCACACATGCAGTTAAACAACTGGCAAACTGACAACATGCAAGCTCGGGACTAAGCCCTTCTCCTGCGCAGCCCAATGCTGTTGGAGGGTAGCTAGCCTCAGCCACTTTTTGAGCGTAAGTTGGCAGCACTCAACACTTCACAGGATTTAGCTCTAACAAAAGAAATATAAAGCAAATGAGAAGTGTGCACTGCAATCGCTGAGTATAAAATCAGACTGACAAAACAGTTATGCACAACAGAGGGTATTTACCATCCAGCTTTTAGGGTAACCGTAATACAACGATGCCTCAAGGGAAAAGAATAAAGAAAGTTGAGATTGAAAGAAAATAGTTGACAATAACTGTACTATTGCTTCAGTTACTGCCCTTGTGCTCTGCCCTTAGCAGTGAGTAAGCCCCTGGCACCAAGGAAAGCTTCCCCAATTCTTTGTGTGGGAGTAAAGATCAGATGAATTTTTGGAAGGCTCTCTTGGACGAGTTATTTGGCTCCATACACACGTAACCAGGTGAAGCTCCACGTCCCAAGACACGCAGAAGGTCAGGACAAAAGAGATAGTGTGTTTTGCTCTGGAATAAAGATTATTCCTGCCCTCTGCTGCACGGCTTCCTACCTAACCATTAGAAAAGAGGCAAAAAATAAAAAGGTGGTTAAGCTTCAGTATCATACCCCATCCTGAGGCTGGAGATGTGAACAGCTCTGCCCTTACTTTGAGTCCTTCCTAAAACAGGCAAGTGTTTCCACTAAAACAAGTAGCTCATTTAGCTATATATAATATATATAACCACCCAGGCTAGAGACAAACCATGGTCCATTCCTAAAAGCAAAGCATCAAACCCAATATATCAATAAGCCTTAAATATAACTGGAAGTCATTGGATTTGTAATGGCAGAGGAGTCCTGCCTGCCAAAGACTGTCACTCACGACTCAGAAGCAGGCAAACAGGATTCCTTGCTGCTTCCACTTGACCTGTCCTCAGCTTTTGACATACAATATTTACCAATCAGACACTGGTGTCAGGATTTTTCTCAAAGGACACTTGGTCAGGGTGGTACAGGCAATGCATGGTGTCTAATTTTACAGTGTCGTGTATGCTATTTAAGGATAATAAGCCAAAGCAAATGCACATAAGCTGTGCATGCTTCCAGGCTTTGCCTTTTGTATGGGGGTCAAAAAGGAAAAAAGGAAAACCCATTTGGCTTTTACCTTTTATAAAATAATAATAGAAAAAAAGGAGAGATACAGAGACCAAGATAATGCTTTCAAAGACATTTTGAAGCAGGTAATGCAGTCCTGCATGTCCTTTCCAGGGAGAAAAGCCAACCCTGTCAAGTCAGTCTCAAAACCCTGGTCTGCTTGTCAAAACTTAAGTTGTTAAGGAAGGTCTAGGAAGGACAATTACTGTCGTCTATGGATGACAGATTCAACTTCAGCAGTTCAGAGCCTTTCCATCCCTAAAACAAATTACACAATCATCACAGCGAGTGATAACCTGCAATGATAACAGAATGGTAAGAAAGTTTTAAGTCAACCTTCTACAAGCAACTGAAATAGTCTGACTGTGGCTGACAGAACCTACAGCTCTGTCTAACCACTCACTCATCTCTCTCACCCCTTAGAAAATACAAACAAAAGAGTCACTTTCAGTCAGAGATTTTCCTTCTCTTCTACTTCCTTCTGAAATACTCAAGTCACACTGCTGTTACCATTTTGCCACCTACTGTTAAATTTCCCCCAGACATGAAATTTTGTCTTCTTCTTGACAGGTTAACCAAGGGTTCATGCGTTTATCCATTTTGCTCCCCAGATGTGTTCTCAGGCTGAATTATTGCTAAGTGCTTCACATTATAGTAAGGGAGTTTATGAAAGAACTCAGAAACCCCATGAATGCAATTGCATATTGTAATAAGAGGCATTAAGCAAACACTAAAATGGGATTAAAATAAATTCTATGAGACTTTAACAAAAGAAAAAATTACTGTTATGAGTACCAACATGGTGAAAAGTTATTTGTCACCACTACACTTACTTGTCATCTAATACGAATAACCTTAAGACATAATACCTAAATATGTGAACTGCTTTACTAATTCTATCAATACTTATCCCATCAGTAAGCTACATACACTCAATCTTTTTTTTTTAAAAACAAACAAACTGTTCTTCAATCCACACAAGCAGCTGAATCTCCACTAAAAAGAATATCTGGGAATAGAGAAAAGCTACACAAAACTAAATTTTGACAACAAAAATCACACAATGTATGTTACAGAAATTGATATGAGTATGGACAGCATCATTTTTGTGCATTTAGCTTCCTATGATTTGCATTATTTGTGTGTATGTGTATAAATATATACACATTTTCATAATAAATTAATTTCTTACAAGAAACAAATTCTAGATGCAAACTCTGTGAATCTTGAAAGTAATTATAAAAATAGAACTAACACTGACCATTGCGGTTTAATTAACCTTCCCTTTAATGTGCTCTAGTCACTGGGGAAAGGGGGAAGGGAGATAGGGATCTGATTTTCAGATGTTGGGAACAAAGAGACAAGATGACTTATTATCCTTACCCGTCTCGACACTGTAGCATTAGATCGTTCTTTGAGCTGTGGATCTGTTGGGAGGCTTGTCCAGATGATATAAGGAGTATCATACTTGGCTCTTAGTCTGGGGCATCGTTTGAAGATGAAATCAATAAGGAAAAACTTGATTCCGGCATAGAGGCCTGAAAAAAAGGTCACTGTAGTATGCATGTTGTAAGGGCATTAAGAACATCCCAGTTTTGACCACATTTTAAAGAGTTCATGAAGGAAACCAACTTCTTTAGTTATCTTCATTTATGGTGCTAAACCACTCTCTTGGTTCTATTTCGAGTCCTCTTACAAAGGCAGGAAACTACTCCTTTTCATCCCCTCCCCAGATCCCTCTCTCCCCCAGATTTTAAACACGTAGCTTCTTACTACACAGAAGAGCACTGAAATGATCCAAGCATACATTGCTTATTAACAGAAACATCCTGAAAACATAATATACTTCCAAAACAGGAAACATGCCAGAGCATTATACGCTGCAGTTCCTTGCAAGAATTTAAATGGCAACAGAGGGCTCTCACGTACTGCATTAAACTGTATCTTCCAGTCCAGTAGGCCTTATCTTACGGAAGATATTTCCTTGCATTCTGCCAGACTAAAAAGGGTTTGAAATGCTCTTAAAACTTCAGTGAATGCAATTCAGATCTCCTAAGAGTCACAGTAACAAAATAATTCCTCACACTCATAATTCAATAGCTATATCAAGCAAATCTATGTATATGTTTAAATTTGAAGCTTGAAGTTCAGTGCCACCAAAGCTAATACTCATTTGACCATCTCATAACTTCAGTGAGTAAAGAAAAATAAAAAATAGTAACTATTGGTTCACAGAACATGGCCTTATATCTTATAGATGTAAGTATTGTGCTGTAGAGGGAGCTGTCTTTTCCTAATTCCCAGCAGAAAGTGGAAGTATCTGAAACTTTACCCACAGCAGTCTGCTTTTTCCAGCCTATCCTCCAAGTTCTACAAGTAGTCCTATCAACATCTTCACTTTTTTTCCAGCCCTACTATCCTTGTGCCTTCTGTGTGGTCCCATGTATTTCATTTACAAGGAAGAGAGAGCAAAAATAACCCCAAATATAGGACTTCCTGGAAGCCTTATAGCTGGCAATCTGAAGACCTCTGCTAAAAGCTCATCATAAACTTTCCCACTTCAAGGAGCAAATGCATTACTTTTTCTATTATGTATTCAGAGATGGTTTTCAAAATGAACACAACAAATGATGCCAAGCACAATGAAGATACTTTAAAACACTGCATTATTTATTAATGCAGGGTTTTCTTTCTTATACTCGAAAATTCTCCCCCTGAAGATCATGCTCTATTTTAAAAGCATTAAGTCTAGACTTTAATAGGTCAATTATTTATTGTGTTTACCCATTGCAAGACCAATAATCCTGTAGGGCAAAAAGCAGGATGCAATAAAAGCCGCCCATAGAGCAATGTAGAGCTTCTGTGTTATTTCTGGTTGGACCCACATGAACAAGCTGAAAATACACAAACAAACAAAGAAAAAAAAATCAAAACCATATTCCCATGCTTTCCAGACATAGGTCAAGTCTTGTTTTAAGAGGGTAAAAAGACTCACGTCAGATAACTTACTTTTTAATTTTTTCCAGTATATCTGCCATCTTTCCAAAAAGGTTCTGCATAAAAAGCAAGAGAATTAAATCCAAGTCCCGCGTTATTTTGGTGGGGTTTTGTCCACGTAATAGAAATCAACAGAGTTATCTTACAGAACAAGCAATCCCTGGAAGTGATTTTTGCAATAACTTTTAGCTATTTATATACTTTGTAGATGAGTAAATACAACACAGAACAGCAATATTCAATGACTTCCATCTCATTTAACACCTTGTTCTGTTACTCATGATTATTAGAAGTGAAGGGAAGAAGTTATTCAGCCTCAGTGGTATGATTGCAAGGTGTTTACATCACTAACATTTTTAAATTAAGTTGTCAGAATTTGAAAGTTAAGAGCTTCTGTCATTTGGTAACAAAATGGGAAGTTTGTTGAAACACTCTGAGCACTGACATTTCAGGAAGCAGTTACTGAGTTCATGAAATGTTGGTCTGTTTGTTTTTTTTTGAAACCTACCACAGTGAGGTTTTTATAATACACTCTTGACGTTATTAGATTCCATGTAATTCCTGTATTGCAGACAACAGCTCTGTATTAACAGCGTTACTCAGCAACCTTCCCTAACTGATCCTTGCTGTCACAGCACCTGTAAATTTCATCTTCCCAATAAACTTCCGAAGGTAGTCATATAAACACAGGAGAAGCACAGTTGCTTATTGCCCAGACAAAAAGAACCCATAAATTGGTTCCGCTGCTACCAATGGGACAATCATTGAAGCAGGAGACCATGCTGCTGGCTCACCACACTCCTACCTGAGGTTAGCAATGGCTCACTGCCACAGTAAGCTCCTTCCCTGCTCTCAGTCACTTGCCCTCCACTTGTCCAAGAGCTTGGTTTCATTTTCTGTCAGATAAATTTTACGCTAACCCCCTGAACAAGGGGTCAGGCACGCACCACAGCCAGTAGAAGGTTGGAGACAAGACTACACGGTTGGCAACAGAAAAGTAAGCTACTTTGAGCAGTAGCACATTGTTAGACATGGCACAAGGCTCATGGCAAGGCACAAGGTTCAACTAGATGGTCGAGTCACGGGGCTACCAGCGTAGCTCACCAAAATGATTTCACTGGGAGAAAACCTTCCCTCACTCTTTGCCATGCAAATAGTAGATTTCAGGGTTAGGCAGGTGGTGGTGTCTGAAAAACAGACTTTTCCAGAGATGCAGTCCAAACTGTTGAACTAAACTAGCAGCAGCCTTCAGATTAAATCTTGAAGGAATATGGTTTCTTAAATCAGTTTTGTCACTAGCAGATTTGCAATAGGAATCCATGCTTCAGCATACTGGTAAGATTTACCACCTTGTTGATGTCCTATTGCTTGTAAGTGAAGATCCCCATGCAAGAAAAGTGTTGTTTAAGTGTTTGTTTTCACACAGTGTGTAACAAAGTGCATTGACCACTTCAGAATGAACGAGCCTCCATGTTTTAGGGAAGCGGCAGGAGAGGTATGAGAGTAGCACAATACCTGAGCCTTCTGAGCCACATCTAGGACAAGCTGAAACTTTTCAGACACCGTCAGGTCCTCTTTTGGGGGTTCCTTGGGCAAGAAAGAGAGACGATCGATTAATTTCCAACTCAGAAGAAGCTGGTATTTTACAAAACTCCTCATGAGAACGTGACCCCTCCACATTCTTGGCAACAATAGTCTCATTTTAAACAATCTTTAAATCTACCAAGTTTCTCCCATTGTTTTAAACCTACTGATTATGTCATACTGATGGTTATCTTTAGCTATGAATGCTTTTCCTCTGTGACATATGCAAATACAGTAATATGACACTGTCAAAGACACAGTAAGCCTTTGATGCAATGCAGTTACAATGGCTTTCAGTCTACACCACAGACCTTAACTGACTTATTTCTGATCTAGCACAGAAATGTTATTTCTGTAGAGGTTTTACCTTTTAAAGGTAACAACATTATCCTGGAAGCAAGGCAAGATGGCAATTCAGGTTGGAAGGGACCATAGTAGGTCATCTAGTCCAACTCCCTGCTTATAGCAGGGTACGTAAATAATACCTTCAAAATGTTACAAAGGAGACTGCAAGGCTTCTTGAAGATCTCACAGGATCTAACATGTCCCAAGCTTTTACATTAACATTTATTCCAGAAATGCGATTCAAGTGCAGGTATGTTACGGTGAAGCACTCAAACGTAAGAGTGCTGTTAGTAAAGGTTTCCAAATTGCAAGAGAAAGAGAAGCTGTAGTGTCTTTATTTATACCTTATTACTCTTTCTTGTCTCAACTAGCCACACAAACACACAGGAAGGTTTTGAAGGTGCAGCTTTTAACCTAGGCGTACAGAACACACTGATCAAAGACTTACCACAGGTTCAGAAACTTCAGGCACAATGCTCCACTGTATTCTCCAACCCCTAGAAGTTACGGAAATAGTTAAAGATAGCAAGTATTTCTTCTCCACCTGCCAACATGGATTGTTTGCAAGAGGTTAAAAAGCAGTTTTCTGCAATAAACTCTTATGGTTTAAAAAAAATCCAAACATCAAACGAACCACCACATAACAAAATCACAAGCACTCAACCACAAACAGCTTTAAATGTATATAAATTATTTTTAAATGGTATTAGGTAGAATCAGGTACACCAGTTTTACAACAGAAGTGAACTGCATGCACAGAGGATTTTTTTTTTTATGCGAACAAAATTGTATCAACTCATTCAGGAGTTTATTTGCTCCTGTTAATTTTCAAAGCATGGAGTGTCAGATAGTAAGTGCCAATTAGGAAATCAGAAAATGAGTTAACAATATGCACACTAAAAGGTCCTCACCCCAATTTTAAGGGGGAAATACCATAAGCCTGTAATAGCATTTTAAAAGAGCCTCTCAGCAAAAAAAATATATATATATGTATACACATTTAAGAAATCAAAAATTTTAATAGAGACTGAATTTACATATTGAAGATTCTTTGGATAAAGTGTGTCATCAGCTCCTGAAAATGACATAACTGCCTAGGCGAAAATTCTCTCTAGGAGTAATCAGCAAGTTTCAATATGTGACATTCTCCAACTACTCCTGTTGTCCAGAGAGGTTGTGGATGCCCCATCCCTGGAGGTGGTTTAAGACCAGGTTAGATGAGGCCCTGAGCAACCTGGTCTAGTGGGTGGCTTCCCTGCCCATGACAGGGGGATTGGAACTAGAAGATCCTTGAGGTCCTTTCCAACCCAAGCCATTCTATGGGTCTATGATACTCTGAATACTGGAGAGTAGTTTTATTTTAGAAATTTTAAGTGTTGAGGGATTTGTCTGATAGCACATAGCATCATTTATGATGACCCAAGTCAAATTATGAGAAACTTCTTCTCAGAAAGAGCAGTCAGGCACTGGGACGGGTTGCCCAGGGAGGTGGTGGAGTCACCGTCCCTGGGGGTGTTCAAGGAGAGGTTGGACGTGGTGCTTGGGGACATGGGTTAGTGGTGGCATTGGTGGCAGGGGGTGGTTGGACCAGGTGATCTCGGAGGGCTTTTCCAACCTTAATGCTTCTATGATTTTATGATTCTAAGTCATAGAAAATAAAGATAATTCCTTAGTGTAGTCAAAAATTATAGAACTGAGTTATGAAATCAGTTTGAATTTTACCTTGTTAAGCTGAATTCACAACATTAGGAAAGATAATAGGTTATGAGTCAATGATAATAATAATAAAACAGATTTTAAGCAAAGCATTACAGGAGAATGATCTAGTATATAAGTAAATACCTGGCTATGAGGTAATTTAGGGACAACCTCAAAATTGCTAAAAATAAGAACATAGGAATGGCCCAGCCATGCCATACAGCATTCATGTAAATCTGCAGAGTAAGAAAAAGAAAGAAAAAGAGAGATGTGGATTACAAACTTGGGTACAGTGAGTCATAGACTGTTTCCCACTGTACAACTGTGTACAGAATCATGCAACTCAGATCATGAACATTAATGGATTTTAGCCACCCCATGACTGACAACAGTGAATTTCATGAATGTTAAGTTAAAACTGTAAGATTGAACCAAATCTCCAGAGATAACACTTAAGTAGTTCTCAGCCGCTTGAGAGACTGAGTATTTCCAAGGCTGCAGTCATGTGATGGTGTAGAAAAAAAGAGTGAACCCTCAAGTCTGTGAATCTGCCACATGAACACAATAGGGTCGAACCTCATCTAAGGCAGTGAAGTAACAGCACGGTTGAAGAGCAGGAGTTATGACAATTATACCCTTACAGGGCAACAGGACAAACTCACTGCATTACTTCAGGTCAATTAAATCCCAAATTCTTTACCAACCTAACAATGGTGGGACAGGCTCCTTCTCACTATTCTTTCAACTGTGCGGTGCAAAGTAGCATCCAATAAGGCTCTGTAACTTACAGGGGTGGATCACTTTGGTGAAAATGTCACGCTCCTTTTCATTAAGAGGCTCATCCCAACACGTTAGCTACAACTACTGCTAATAGTCTTCTTTGACATCTAAGAATTGTGTCTATATTGTGACCAAAAGAATTTAGATCATTTAATTCACAAGTAGAAGAAAAAAAATAACAAGTTGAAACTCCACTAAATAGTTATATCACAGCAGTATGCAAACTTCCTTACATAGCCCTGTGGGAATACTTAAATTTAGTTCTTGGGAATACTTAAATTTAGCTCACAGACCTCCTGTTGGCACATTAAGCGATACTCAAATCAAGACACTTTGTCTCTCATCACTAACTATGATCCTAATCAATGGAAAAGAGCACTGCTGGTAAATATCCTTCCTATCAAATACAGCCTCTATCAGCATTTCAGCTCTAGAAAAGGAGAGATTTTGCAGATGCAGAAGAAACCATCAATTTATAGGACAGGGAGACAGGAAGCAAGGAACATGAGAACAATGACCTGATTGTTCTAAGTTACTTTAACAGTTACAAAACAAAGCAGAATACACAACTGAAATGGCTTTGAAATATAATTAAAGTGTCAACTACATCATATTTTGTGTTAAACGTAATTCCACTGTTTGATTTGACCTAACTGTAGCACACCCCTACTCAGATATGGTAGTTTCACTGAATTTCAGTAAACAATACATTTTAAAAGTTCTTACTACTCCCAGAGGAATAGAATAACTTACAATAAAGGCAATAGCAGAAGTGTAGATAGAATACCAGTCTGATAAGGCAGAAAGATTCTTCACAAAATTAGTAACGGGTTTGGCACCTCTCTCTAAATAGAATGGAGAAAAAAGCACAATTGTTAGAATTGGCTGACAGTGGTGTTAAATTACTTATAAATGGCAAATGAAACAGAAAATATGAATATTTTAGACGTAAATATAAAAAGGCTTATCCAAATTAAGGAAAATGAAAACTTAAGAGACCCACCAATGTAACTGAACCATTAGTTAAGTAATACATTTCCAAAAATTTAACTGTCTTAATCAAGACAAAGGTTATGTCTAAATACAGACCAAATAAATAAATAAGAAAAATCAAGCATACCACTATCTTTACAAAAGTTAACTTGCATGCCAACAGCAGTCTGTTCTGAACTCTGTTCATACTGCCCACAAAAAGTTCAGCACAGGTCAGCCTGTCCTACTGTAAAGCAAGGTAAATTAGCCTGATGGGACTCCCAGCCACCAAGAAGCCATTCATTGCTACCCCCCAAAAGCCAGCTCCAAACCAGGCTAGACATCTCTTGGCTACACTTCTGCTGAAGATAAACTCTTACCACTTTGCTGCTTACTAGGCCAGGAGACAGAGCTTGCTGCCTGAGGGCGTTTGTCTCTCACCTCTGCAGACCTTTGCTCTTGCTGGGTGACAGATCTGTGCAGGGAGAGGCACTGCTCCCACAAGCTGATGCACACCGCCAGCCAGCCACAGCAAGAGCTCCCTAAAAAAAGACTTGTCCTTTACACTTTCTATTCCTACATCCTCTTTTACTACTTAGCTAGGAACACAGGAAAATAGGAAGGGGCTTTTGCAAGATGACCTTTGCTTACTCTACTAGCAAACGCTGACTTTTGCCTTTCCTGCTGAGAAGAGCGAAGACTCCCCTTGCAGGGGGGGGGGCTAGGAGTACCCAGCCTTGTTTGCAGTACAGCTCACAACTTTGAAAGGCTTTCCTCAGGAGAGCCTGCCACTTGCTGTCCTGGTTTGTGTGCCTTGAAATGCAGCTAGCCTTGATGTATTCCCGATGGGAAGCGATTAAACAGCGAGACTTCCTTGAGCATCAGTGACACAAACAAAGCAGCGGATGAAGCAAGTGGAAGGGGCAGGCTCAAGGCACCAGAGGAGGCCACTGACTCGAGCCCTGCTCCCAGCAGTTCTTCCCATCTGCTCTGGCCTACCAACACCAAACCTGCAGGGAAGGTCAGCGCTTGGAGCCACTGGTGACAGAAAGGCCTTGAGAGGCCCGGGTGGCAGTCAGGCACCTGCGGACAGCAGGGATGTAGATTTTGTGGCTCACCTGCTGGTAGTTAAGAACCACTCAAAGCTTAAACTCAGTGTTTGTTTTTTAAAGCTATCCCTAATGGCAATGTGCATCCACCACAGAGAACAAGTCACTAATATTCTCCCAAAGGAAATTATTCTAATACTGGTGCTCATTCTGAAGAGAACAAAACTGAAATTACAGAGATTAAAGACCTGTATTTGCCTCCTCCCTACAATACTTTAAAACCTCAGGACATAAATTAGCCTTTTTTTTTCAAGCTAGCAATTCTCTGCTGTATGGAAGGTTAAAGAACTTTGTTTAACCTGCCGTCACCCATCCTCCACTTTCCAAAATAAGTTATCAGCTCTCCATGAGAAAGAAATGCAAGCCACGCTCAGGGTCTGCATGGTCCAACCCCTCCCCTTTTGAAAGCATGAGCTAAAAGCTTAGCAAGCAAACTACAAGCAGCTCAGGCGTAGCTTATGGGCAATGACTTTTGCCACTGGAGAAATAGCCTGTTCTCACTCATCACATGCTTACACATTTTAATTAGCACTACTTTTTTTGTTCTGAGATACCTTTCATCTTGAATTACAGAGTAAGGTCCTACCACTGCTCCTCTAAGTTACTTTGTAAAAAAAAAAACAAAAACATTCGGGATTTCAGGATTTGTACTCCATAATTGAGGATTTCAGAATCATTTCTGCTTATGAACTGGCAGAAATATTTCCGAACATCAGATTTTGCACAGAGCAGTCCTCCCAACAGGGTTACCAAGAATTACTTTTGCTTGCAGAAAATAAAATATTTTTAAGTACTTACTTAATCTTCTCATATTTTCAGTCAACCTGAAAAAAATAAAGTAAAATAAAATTAACTTGTTAAATAGACTACTAGTGAGTTATATTAAAATGCAGTTGATACATATTGGGTCTCTGAAAAATTGCTCACAATTATAACTTAAATGTTTGTGCATAGAGCTTCATTCTTGCCTGCTGTGAAGTGTTTCTAGTGAGTAGTATAGACTATCTTGCATCAAGCCAAAAACTGAAACATAAAAGCAATCCTGCCTAACTAAGCCCTTGGCCACATTTTTTGAGAAGTACGTGACAGAATCTGCCAAATAATAACTTCTATTCTACCTTAGACCACAGACAGAATTCAAATTTCATGTTTCAGCCAAGGTATTGACAAACCATTTGAGATAGCTCAGTATCTTCAGTTTCATTACTTTTTATAGAAACACTTGCTCAAACCACATAAAAGATTGTGTTGTGTTCTTAAAAGAAAAAAAAAAAAGCAGCAGCAACTTGTAAAGAAGCCAACAATTTCTTACAATCATGTTAGAGATTTACCTTCTAGCACTAAGTGGCTCCTCCGTTTCCACTGTATTTTCTTCTGGCTGAAATCTGAAGTCCTCAACATACTCCCCAAATTTGTCACAAAACCACTTTTGGAGTCTTGAACACACTGTATGACTACGCTTATCTACAAAAAAAGAAGCACTATGTATCAGGATATTACATGAAAACATCACACAAAACCTGCATCTGTTCCCATATGCTACTTTTCACAGCTATTTATGCTATTTTAGTAACAGCATTTCTGTCCTTCACTAACGCTTTTCATGGAAATTCACTATGCAATCTATTTCTGCCGTTTCACAGACAGAGTGATTATACCATTCTTGTAAAAGATGACTAAAGGTGATTCCTGCTTCCAGCAGGAGCTTTGCTGTAAGTACAACACATGGGAGGGAGCATCTCATTACAGAAGTACAGGAATTACTTAAATGCTCCAGACAAACGAGTTTCTTTAGCAAATGCTAAAAAAACTTTTTCCTGTGTTCCCGTAAACAAAAGACTGCCCTAATTTTCAGCACTCCTATTGTGCTGAAGGGTTTTCTAGAGAAAAGTAAGTGTAAAGCAAAACCCTCCTGAGCAGAGAACAGGACAATCACCTTACAGCCACGGCAAAGTAGAGCAGGGGAGAGCAAGCAAAACATCTGGTGTTGCCTCTAACTTGGAAAATCACTTTCCAGCGGCAACAGACAGACTGTTCTTTGGAAAGGAAGGTCAGTGAAGCAGTGTACAGAGATGGGTCACAACTATTCCAGGACCTCTCTTAGTACAGAACTCCATAAAATTAACATGTGATTAATCAGAGGCATGAAAGACTGATCAGCCAACTACGGCTGCCAAAACTACCCTTTCTAGGTATACAGAAAGGGTAAGAAAAAGCATATAAAAGCATAAGAAAAAACAACCAGGCCTCAGAAAACAGGATTAAAATATGTATTAATGTGTGACAGTGAACTAAGAAAACCAAGGACTTCAATGCCAGTTCACAGCTGAGAAAAAGCTTACATGTGAAATAAAATGCTAATAATACTTGAGGTAGTACAGAGAACAAAATTTTGAGCATACAGCATGACAGGTAAAAATGACAAGCTGTAGTTCACAAAGAAAGACAGAACTGACATTACAGAAGTACAGGAGGAACAATTTCAAACCCTTCATTCAATCCAGAGACTTAAAAGTCTAAGGGGACAGTGGAAGATCCCACTGTTCCAAAATAGGGAGGGTGGCTAAGAATAACATGATGAGCAGCGTGAAAACAGTAAAAACAAGAATAACAGGCCCTCTAGTCACAAGAGAAGGAAAAAAAGGCGGGGAAAGGAGAAATGAAAGATTCATCAAATAAAATTGTACGTATGTGGTATTGTAAAAGCATCAAGTAGGTTGTGAACCTGTAGTACTCAACCAATAAGGAAAAAGGTGAGGAATTGGGCGTCAGGTAATAGGGAATATAAGGTTATGATATACTTTTGCTGTGTGCTCCTGCTTGCAGGACAGCTGCCATTGCAACTGCAAATAAATTAGCTTCACAGAAGACCCCGTCTGAGAAAATTATTGAGAGATTTCTCACAGTACTCTTAATCAAGAGGTGTGGGAAGAAAACTCAAGTGCTCTGAAAGATTGAGAACCTGCCTGTTACCTTAGTTTTTTTCAGATATTATTCTATTTATAATGAGCAGCTGCTTGAGAAATTAAAATGAAATTAGTAATTCACTTAAGCTTATTCCCTCTACAGAATGTCCTTTCTTTTAGGAAAGAGAAGTACTACCATTAATGGCATAAAAGAGATTTTGCAGTTGAGAATGAAACAGGACATCTTTCCTATATATTACAGCTGTGTTCTGATTAGTTGAGGATCAGCTAGGTGTGCAAGAATAATAAAGTCAGACAACAACAGTTCATTACATTCCTGAAGGGCTTGTAGTATAAAATAGTTTCCTTGCTCAGACATACAAAATCATCAACAAAGAGTAAAAGCAGAATCATATACAGAGGTAAGAAACTGCTCAAATGCTCCTTCATACTTGGCTTCTTCAGAAGTCTCCTTCAGGACCCAGCAAGTTCTTCCGCAACGTTTGATTTTCTGGAACAGCTTCAAAAGAAAGAGGTGAAAAAAAAAGATCTGACTGCATCAAACTGCTCGTACAGATTTGACCAAGATTACCTGTTCCATTGGCTTGTGTCTGTGGCTTTGCAGCTTGCTGTGTTGCAGGCACCTCTTCAGCTCTACAAAGAAAACAGAAACAATGTGAAATGCTACAAGTTCAGAATTTTAAGAGAAAACCAAGTGTATGCCCTATTTCAGGATTCAAAATGTTCACTGTACACTGCACTTAGGATCCAGAGAAAGACCATTGTGTAAGGCAAAGTGCGTTTTAGCCATTTTGTGTCACCAACAGCTCAGCCTGATCTTCCAGCTACTGAATATTTTAGTATCAATTTTCTTGCGTTACTTCTGGTTTTGCATCATAGATTCATTGCAATGCCTGCCAGGAAAACTCTTCAGAGCCCTGACTTTTCCCACAGTAATAAATGAAAAGGGATTCCATATTGCAAGTTGATAACCACAGAGCTAAAATAAAATCAGCTTAATTCATGAACCCTGAATTCTGCCACCGTTATTGCAATCAACTCCACTCATCTTCACAGTGAGAAGAGCAGATGTCAAGAATTATGTTCAAATGTTATGTCGTAAGCTCTTGAAGTGCAAAGATACCAACCCAAGATGAAAATATCTTTTTTAAAATGCAGAATTTAAATAACGGTGTGAAAATCAGAGACAACAATGTGATAAAAATACATGGCAAGAACCAGGCACCACTGGTCACATCTTTCAAACAGGTTAAGAACAATACTCACATTTATTACAAGTAAGCAGATCATGGAAAATACGAATGCCTTGGCCATTCTGCACATGTGCAAGGCTTCAAATTACATTTGCAGTATCCATAGCCTCCAACTGCTAAAGTGGCTTGATAACACTTCAGGCATCAGTCCAAAAGCCTTGAGCCATCCATGAAGATATGCTACAGCAAGATTTCTCTAATGAAGCAGCAGCTTTGACAACACCAGCTGCAGCAAGCTTTACTTGACGCAGTTGTATGATGGAAAAGTTTACTACTTGAACTTAAAAACATGCTCGTTGCATAATTTCAATATCACTTATATAGCAGACCATGTAGGTGCTTTCAAATATTCCCTTCATCTTTCAGTCCTCAGGAAGGGAACCAAGTGGGACGCAGGTCAGCAAATGGAGAGCAGGAGGAGGGATCCCACTGCACTGGGCAGATTACAGAATATGTAAATGGATTTATAGGCATCTCTCTGTCCCTCCACGAAGTACAGGAGGAAAAGATCTCACAGTATTCTCTGTGTATGGAAAAGGCCACTCTGAATTCATGCACTCTGAACGAGTAAGATGGAAAAACCACAGGACTAATTGCCTCCCTTCTTCCCTTAGCACTCCCCATATTTAATGAACTTTCCACATTCCTGTTTATTTCTAAAAGGAGCATTTAGAAATAATTTATTGATTTATAGCTATAATTGGACAACTATCAGGGTGAGTAGCCAACTTCAATGGCTTCTGCTTTTCACCTGTTTTCAACTCCTCTGCAAGATTTTTCCACGTTGCTCCTGTATTTGCAGCAACTCTTGAATCTTGTCAAAAGCCACCTGAATTCTATTAGTTAATTTTTTTCTAACTAAACTTTCATTTGGGCTTCTCTGCCGCCAACTTTGCACAGACTGCTATACAGCAGTGGCTTGTCTTCCTGGATCACACTCCTTCCAGCACATCAAACGGTTACACCATACAGGTGGGACATTTTTAGTCACAATCTGTCACTGCCACCGTCTCTCATTAAAGACACGTTTTGGCAGCGAGGATGTAGTCATTCACAGGCAGGAGGCAGTTACTCGACCTGCTCCCGTTGTGCAAGCACGCTGAGGGGATGTCACACCTGAACGGCTCTGATGACAGAGCCAAGATGGGATCCCACAGCCACCACCCGTCAGAGCCTCCAGGCTGGGCCTTCCTTTCACACGCTGGGGTGTATTTTCAGAAGCAGCTCAGCGTCATTACTCCCTACGTTTCTTGGAAAAAAATCAAGAAAAATCTCAGCCAAAAGCAGTCATGAATACCAGCCTGACTGGGCTCCCTCAGTGGCACGTGAAGGTTTGGCCTTGGCCACTCATGGTGTTGGTTTTTGTTTGTTTGGTTGTTTTTTTGGCAATGTCTTACCCACCATCTGCCTGTTACTCTTTCCCCACGAAGAATCTGACCTTTACGAATCATCAGGTTAATGATAGCTCATTACTGCACCTGTGAATCAGGTTATAATTAGCCACCTCAGACAGATCTGGGCCAGGAAGCTCCAAATTCATTCTTTAGGCTTGCACAATCCTAAAACCAGGTCAAATCAGCCACTACTGGAAGACCTTTGACAGAGGGTAGGAATTATCATTCCTATAGTTTCTGAACCACTCTTCATGCCAGAGATCAGTTAGGAGGCTAGAAAACACAAGCCATCCCCAGAATTACAGGATCACAGAACTGTAGGGTTGGATGGGACCTCCAGAGATCATCAGGTCCAGCCCCCCCTGCCAAAGCAGGTTCTCTACAGCAGGCTGCCCAGGTAGGCATCCAGATGGGCCTTGAATATCTCCAGAGAAGGAGACTCCACAACCCCCTGGGCAGCCTGTCCCAGTGCTCCATCACCCTCACCATGAAGAAGTTCTTTTCGCATGTTGGTGTGGAACTTCCTGGGCTCCATTTTGTGGCCATTGCCCCTTGTCCTGTCCCCACAAACCACTGAAAAGAGGTTGGCCAAATCCCTCTGTCTCCCACACTTAAGGTGTTTATAAACATTGATGAGATCCCTTCTCAGTCTTCTCAAGGCTGAACAGACCCAGGTCTCTCAGCCTTTCCTCATAGGGGAGATGCTTCAGGCCCCGTATCATCTTTGTGGCCCTCCGCTGGACTCTTTCCAGGAGATCCCTGTCTCTTTTGTACCAGGGAGCCCAGAACTGGACACAGTACTCCAGGTGAGGCCTGACCAGGGCAGAGCAGAGGGGGAGGATCACCTTCCTTGACCTGCTGGCCACACTCCTTTTAATGCACGCCAGGATCCCTTCTTGGCCACCAGGGCACACTGCTGGCTCAAAATGTTAGAGCTATTCATGACTGATACAAGTATAACGTTCAAAAATGACAAGTACACATCAATGAGGCTCACAACTCAATGCTGCCCCACAGAAACATCCAGAACGATGCCCAAGTGTTATTTTTGTAGGTGCAAATATGACCCAAAAGTTAAGACAGCCTTGACACTGAACTGCTGGCCGTTTATCTTCACTAAATATTTTGGGTTAGTGCATCTTTAGCCTTGACTACAGCTGTGAGCTGAACAGTATGTGAACCAAAAGAATCTCTCCAACAGTTACATGAAGACCTTGCCCATTGCACAACAGCTATCGAGCTGTTCTCAGCCATGTTCAGAGCAATTTTCCTACAGACCAGCTCCAAGTACTGAGCTCCCAAGCAACCCATCATCATTCTTCAGACAGCTTTTGTGGAAGCCAGTCAAGTCTGTTTTATCTGTGTAACTGTTACTGCTCAGAGTAACACGGACGCATACACATTTGCAAGACGAGCACGCTCTCAGAAATGTAAAAATAAAACATGAAGGAGGTATTTTCACAACCTAGTTTAAACACAACTCGCTCAGGTACACATGGCTCCTTAACCTGAGGAGTTGTCACAAAACTGAGTTAAAGTATTTTTACATTTTTCATCTCCTTCCCATTAAAATAAACCAAACATATCAGAAGCTTTTGTCGTCCTCACAGATATTCCCACACTTTACATGGCTATTGTCCTGCATTTGGAGTGTCAGAAACAAAAGACAGGCTTTCAGAAGAAATGTCATCAGCCCAAAGCTGTACAAGATCTAAATGTTTGTGGCCAGAGGTAAAAAAAAAAAAAAAAAAAAAAAAAAAAAAAAAAGCACTCTTGACAGGAGGTACTTCACAAGCAGATTTGGTGACAGGCTGCTAAGTTAAAAATAAAGACACACACAGTTCAGCCAACTGGGTTTGTCAGCATTCAAGTATGTTAGCAATCCCAGGGCGGCACGGCAGCCAAACTTTTGACCCAGGACTCAGCTTCTTTCTACCTGTGTGGAGTCCCAGGCTGACAGGTATCCTTCCAGCAGGGAGCGTCTCCAGGCTCCAGAGGAATCTCCATTGCCATCTGAAGCATCTTCTCAAGTGACAAAGTCAGCTATACCCAAAGCATTGCGTGTGTGGAAGATGATGCCTTTTAGCAAAAGGCCAGGAAGAGGCAACAAAAATAAGTGGTACAGAAGAAAGAGCGGCTTGTGCAGGAGCACTGTCTATTCTTCCTTAAAAATAGCTCGCAATGATACTACTAAAAGGTTTGTACCAGCCACAGCATGTTGGTAGGTGTTATTACAATACTTTTTTTTTTTTATTATTATTTTTTTTTCAAACTGCGTGATGGAGCTGGCTCACAATTTGTAAAATAAAGCAGCAGCAGCCTACAATTTACACTAAACAAGCATTACTCACACAGACTATTCCAAATTATTTATGCATTGTTCCACTAACAAAATGTCATCAGCTTCAGCTGTTGTACCAAATGCTGGGCTGTCCCAAAGCGTCTATGGAAAACTTTAACTGAGGGCACGTTTTTGAATGCTCAGACGTACAGACAATGAACACCATGACAAACAAACCCACTAGGCATCCTTTTCTTCCACTCCTCCCTGCAAAGACTTCAATGAAATAAGCCCATGTTCTGCACACACACAGAAACAATCTACGCTGTTAATTCATTGTTTTCTCCTTGTTGAACATTTTGCAGCGTCTATTTATATAGCTACATGTATTGATCTACTTCACAAATACTTCTGAAAACTGCAACAATTAAAATAATTTATTTTTTACACTACGACATGCTTTGCTTTTCATTAGCAGTTCAATGCTGTAAGCAAAACCAGAATACATGCAAACATTTTTTATATGCATATCTATTTAAAGATTATACGAAAAATTACCTGAGACACAGGGCAAATATGGCTTTGTTGACTTCAGCAGAGTAAATGACTTTCTGGGGTCAAGTTGTTTAATAAAATTAAGTTTCTAGTATACATAAGTTTGGCCAATTACGTGCTTCATTGTGTCAACCATAACCTTGCCTGTAGTGCTAACAGAACTATTTTAAAATGCCTATAGCAAAGTGCAAACAGATAAAAAGCAGTGATAAAGAATTTCACACAACAGAGCACAATTTATGAAGAAACCTAGGCAACCTGAGCTGTCTTCTTCTAACTATAAACTGGGAAACACTTTGAATTTAATTATTTTTGTTATATATACCTGCCTGTCCAAAAAAGGTTAGAATATTAGCAAGACTAGTCAAAAAAAGACTTGGATAAAATGGATAATTGGCTGAATGTAATCCTCAAGTGCAACTCAAGCTAAAAGGGCTAATGCCATCCTTAGGATATCTAAAGGGGAATACAGCACTGGAGAGGGCAGGTCATGCCACCTTAGTTTAATAGTGGTATGCCTGCAAGAGATTTGCTCTGATTATGGTTACCTACAACCCAACAGGACACAGATGTTGACACTTGAAGAAGAAACACTGAAAGAGCTAAAAGAAAGCCTAAAGTTTTGATAAACAAAGACCAAACTCTTTTCTCAGTAAAACACACATATTCACAAGCCACAGTGGGCCATGTCAGACCCTGGACCATCCTCACTACTCCTCATGAAGAGGGACTCAGCAGGGTGCAATTTGGGTACCTTCTTGCAGAGGAAGTCCTCATCCTTCTCCAGGACTCTCAGCAACGATGGAATCATTTTCCTCCCTTTGTGATGGCTATAACCTAGAACCCAGGTGTACCTGCTTTCAGGAGAAAGCCTAAGGGCCAGAGCTGATGGTACAACCTGTACTGTGCTCAGCTACAAGCACAGAACCACAGAATCACAGAATTTCTAGGTTGGAAGAGACCTCAAGATCATCGAGTCCAACCTCTGACCTAACACTAACAGTCCTCCACTAAACCATATCCCTAAGCTCTACATCTAAACGTCTTTTAAAGACATCCAGGGATGGTGGAACTTGCATCTCAAACACCTTCAAGGGAGCAAGTCAGAGACAAGAAGGAGTCCTGAAGCACCAGTTTTATACACCAATAGAAGAAAGGACCATTCTTTGTCATTGCTTTGTACTGCTGCTACGGAGCAAGCAGATATTCTCAGTGTGGGAACAGGACCAAGTATGTCTCTTTTCCCCTGCCCCCAGTAGTCAACTCAAACAAAGGAACATCAGTCTAGACACAAACTGGAAATTACATGAGCATGCAGCCAGACCAACCAGCACAGGAGATAAAAATACGCTCACACTTTCCAGCTCTAAGAGCAACTGTAAAATGTCAGAAAAAAATCCCCAGAAAACAGAGCTATGCAGATCGCCTTCCAAGTGCAAGATCACACAGCCTGGCTTAGGAACAGTTTCTCTGTAAGGACCTTGCAGAGCACCCCCTAAGCACACAACTTGGCAGCTCAGGTCAGGACTGCACATGGACCAACCTTCCATGGAACCAGCGATTTTGGAAGACTGTCAATATAGTCAGACAAAATACATCAGACAAAAAAGTCTAACACTGTCCTGGGTTATGAGAATAAGAGGGGAGGCCTAATTCAACTGCTACATAAAGCCTTGGTGAACCCACACTTTGAATACTATGTGAACTCAGTCTCTTCATCTTAAGACACAGGAGTTGAAGAATGGTAACTGAAGCGATGAAAGGAATAGGGAGTACTCTTAAGAAGACACCAGAAAAGCTGGAACTCTCTAGTCTGCAGAGGAGAAGAGTAAGAGATCAAAGGTGGTACTTAAGCTGAATGCTGAACAGTTGTTCACCAAATCTCCCAATTCTGTAACTCTAGGGTATGTCTTGAAACCACTAGGAAATCTGTTTAAAAACAAACAAACAATTAAACACCATACAACCGCTTTTTTGTAATCAACAACTTCTGGAAGGTATCGCCTCCTTAGCTTCCTTTGGTAGACAGCACTGGCATGTTAAAAAGGGGACTAAACAAATCCCTGGATAACAGGTCTGCAAACAGAGTCCCAAGTAAAAAGGCAATGATATACCTTCAAATACTCCTCACACAGTGTTCATGGATGCTAGAGAAGTAGGAGATACACAGATCACTGAAAGCAACTGGGCTCACGTGTTCCCCATAAACAGCTCCCATGTCCTTGCAACAGAATACCAAGGGATATGGACTGCTGACCTAACCAGGAAAAGCATTTTTATGTTCAGAATGCGTACAGAAGTAAGTAGCATGCTAGGAAGACTTCATATAACATTCAGAAACCTCATATCCAAACAAATAGTTCTACCCTTTTTTTTTTCTTGCTCATCACCTCCAAATAACTGACAGTGCTTACTGCATATGATTACTAAATCAGCCTGCACTATTTAGTGTTGACAGTAGTCGACATTGAACCACAACTCCTACTGCTCAGCCAAGTAACCTTAGCTACTGCTGAGGAAGATAATGCAGGCAACTACATACGCAAGTGGGTTTAGACCAACAAGGCCGCCAGGCAGCTGGTGTGGTTCTAAGACCTAAAGTCCATACTGTCAGGAGAGACATCATCAAACATGATGGCTTAGCAGCACCACAGAGGATATCCTCAATGTTGAAAGGTTTTGGGTTTCATTGGATTATGGGGAGGCACATATCCACTTGCCAATGCAATGGCAAGGAAGGCTCAAATTTCAGTGACTCCCACACAGTTAGGACTGTGGGGTGGCACTGAGATGTCCTTGCTGTTGCTGGAAGAGGAGTAATACAGACTGAGCAGTCTGGAGATGACGATGCTTGAGGAGGCAAAGCATACGCAATGTCGTGGCACAGGCTCTGGCACTCAGCAGCACACATTGCACACTTATATCCCCAGGAGGTAAGATCCAGAGATATGAAAACTATCCCAACCAGACAGCTGTCAGGACACCTCTGTAGCTATGGCAGTATGTATGGTCAAGTAATATGGGAGTACCTGCATGTACAAGATGTACTTTCACATGAAAGCACAGACAGCTTCTCTCTGTGAGAGCTACTCATTTATTTGAAGAGAGCCCAGGCTGGAAATGGATGTTTTTATCAAAACTCCTCATTAAGAGAGTCTGAGACCTCAAGTGGCTTTTAGCTATAGAGTGAAGACATTTCTCTTACCTTGCTTTAAGTACTTCATTGACTTTTTGTTCTAGTTCTAGTCTCCTCTGTCGTTCCTTTTCCAGCTCTTGCCTTAATGTTTCAGCGTTTGTTTCTTCTCTCAGCTTCCTGAGTTCCTCCTCTATTAATTAGGGGAAAAGAAGAAGATTCAGTTATATCGAAGAAAATTAAAGCCTAATTATGACAAATTAGGTATTTCTTTTGTCTGCTTGTTTTGTGTTTTTTTTTTCTATTTGTGTTACAGTGAATATATTCACCGTAAAAAAAAAAAAGGTAATCAAGATTTAGAAAGACTTCACAAAAAGCACACAGTTGTATCATGTACAAAATGTTAAATTTGAATTGGTAAAACAAGAAGAAAACCAACTTCAAGGTTTTCTTTTATAGATGCATCAGTCATTGTAAGCTACCTTTATTTAAATACAACTTCACATACCCTTGATTCCCCAAAGAAATAATCATCAGGAAAGGTTGTTTATTGCTAAGTATGTTGTGTCTCCCCCACACCCCCAATATGTAAGGGTAGGAAAAAATATATATATACATACACTCATAAAGTCATACAATGCTATGCAACCCTCTGTCCACCAATGCAGGGCACTCTCATATTTTTATATGTGTTAGATGGGCCCGTTAAGAACCTGAGTACATCATAGTTTTAAGAATGGGTTATGAGATGGAGAGCTAAGTTCAGATTTCTATCTTTTTACGAAGTTAGTCTGCCCTACTAACTTCCAAGGAGTAACTTATATATGCATGCATATATAAACATATATATGTATATACGTGTATACATATATATACACAGATGTTTCCTTTCATGAGCACATTATCAACTATGCATAAGGCTTTTTGTAGCTAATTAGCTTTGTTGTTTTGTTTTGTTTTTGTCATTGGCAGTATTCTAGTTTGTGACCTTACTTTATCCCAGAGCCACATAACAGGCTCGCTATTGGTGATCATTTTACCCAGATAAGCATTCAAGAGATGACAAAAAGAAGATTGGGAATCTCTTTTGTTTTTTACTTCCTTTTTTTTTTTTTTAATGACAAAATTACTCTATTTTGTGTTCTCTGGGCTCTTTTTTTAGCTCAATTTTGACAGTAAACAGTAGAACAACAGAAAATACTTGCTAATTCTACTGTCACCACAGACAGTAGTTCAAGCTTTACATTGTTTTACATGATTCATATATTATGTTCTACCCTACAGCAACCTCTTCTGTTTCTTTTTATAGATTGTCTCATAAATCTTAATCTGACAATTTTGATGTTTGAATCTCTCTCTTCAATCACTACGTGTCTTGAGTAGGTCAGAAATCTTACTGCAAATACTCAGAAGATGTGATAAACTCTCTCTCCCCTCCCTGCAGGAGGCCTTAGTGCGGTATCTCAGACTGTTTTATCTGCTGTGCAAGCTAGGCAGCGGTAGATTATCTGTATTGCTGCAGCACTAAGGGCTTTAGAGCACAGAATTAGAAGAGAGGGAAGAAGATAGATGAATTGAGAGGACAACATGATGTGATGTGTTACACTGTGAGGCTACAGGTTGAATGCCATTAAACTGAAAAGAGTTTGCTATCATCTCATCACTAATGACCCCAGAAAGGAGAGCTGGAACACAGAAGCCACCTTATCCTCTAGCAATTTGTATTGGGTTTACATGGAAAGGGCTTGGTAGCAGGGGCCTGCTGGGGTGGCCTCTGTGAGCAGAGCCCAGCAGCCGCCCCATGTCAGATCAGAGCCAGCTCCAGGTGGCTCCAAAAGGGATCTGCTGATGGCCAGAGCTGAGACAGTGACCAATGCTGGTTGGGCCTCTGGGAGCGCAGATTTAAGAAAGAAAAAATAATAAACACTGAACAACACCAGCTGGTAGAGCGAGGAGTGAGAAGCAGCCCTGCAGCCCCCAAGGCAAGTGCAGGGGGAGGGCAGGAGGTGCTCCAGGCAGGCAGCAGCAGTTCCCCTGCGGCCTGTGGAGAGGTCCCTGATGGAGCAGGCTGTCCCCCTGCAGCCCATGGGTCCCACATGGAGCAGATCTCCACGCTGCAGTCCCCCCATGGGTGGAGGAGCCCCCGGTGGAGCAGGTGGATGTGGACTGGAGGAGGCTGCAGCCCATGGAGAGGAGCCCACGCGGGAGCAGGGGGTCTGGGGGGAGCTGCTGCCCACCCGTGGGGGACCTGTGCTGGAGCAGTTTGCTCCTGGGGGTTGGATGGACCCTGTGGTACGGAGCCATGTGGGAGCAGTTCCTGAAGAGCTGCTGCCTGTGGGCAGCCCCCACAGGCTCAGTTCGGGAAGGACAGCATCCATGGGAGGGACCCCATGGGGAGCAGGGGCAGAGAGGGACCGCAAAGGAGCAGCGGAGACAAAGTGTTAGGGACTGACCACAGCCCCCATTCCTCATTCCCCTTCAACACTCGGCGGGAGGAGGGAAAAGATAATTTGTTGAGTGATCTCCCTTGTCCTTATCTCAGCCCTTGAGCCCTTTTCATTGTATTTTCTCCCCCTTTTCCTTTGAGGAAGAGGAGTAAGAGAGCAGTTGCAGGGGAGTTCAGCTGCCCAGCAAGGCAGTTGTATTTTACCACACAACTTTATTTATTTTTGTGTTTAGTTTTATTTTACCACACAACTAAAACTGAAATTTATTTCCAAGACTATAGTATGTTACGGCATGGTACAGAAGGGAACTTGGACTGTTGCAGCAGGTATCATCATCTCCTGTAAATAAACAGACAGATGCGGACATAAGGGCACACCTACACACTGAGCTGTTCCTAATTATGTGTCTACAAGCAATTTGAATTCCAGCAAGAAAACTGTGTTTATGATTAGCCTACCCTGCACTTTCAAGAGCTTGCCTTGTTGCATAACAGAGCACGCAGCAGCTGAGGGGAAACATCTGTTGCAATTGAAATCTATCACGATGGTATCACAAAGTTCCAAAAGGGATGTTATCTTCTCAGACCATTAAAGCAAAGAAAAACCTCTTTGTTAAGCACTTTTTAAAAAAGTAAAAAAGAGGAAATGAATATGCGTTATATGTACATAAGAAAGCCACAAGTAGTGTAAATTAAACTCAGTGCCCTTGGAAGTCTGCACAGATCTTCCAGCTTCCTTAATACCGGTTGTTCTGATTACACTACATCTCGTTCTATTAAAAACAAAATCCAGAGACTCAAACACTAGGACAAGAAGAGCAAGAGATACAGAATTGGTTTACGCAAAGAGGAAGAGATAAAGGGTGCACAACAAACAAGGTTGAACTCCTATAAAAGAAAACAAAAAATACAGCACCCGATCACTGGGACTCATCAGAGCTTCGCTTTGCATGGCATTCTCTAACACTCAAGTACAAGACTTTGCAATTTAAACCCATCCCAGTTTTGGCCTTTCCCACTCTTTAAGGCAGCATTGTTGCTACTTTGGCAGCAGTGTGGGTCTGGCATCATAAAGCCTCCGTGCCTGGTTAGTTAAATACTTTAAGTTTCCTAAGCAACAGAAACCACAAAGGAGAGGGAAACAAAACAAAACAAAAACCCACTACTGTCCTTCCTTTCTCACTCCCCTAAAATAATCTACAGTCTGGCTAAACTGAACTAAATTTACAAAACAACAACAAAAAAGACACTTCTCTAGGAAAACCCACAACAACCATGGAAGTCTTAAGACAATGCCTTATCTATTGAGCTTTACAGGTGTGTATTCTCCTTGACTATGAGAAAAATGTGCTCCTTGCATTTCATCTTCAGACAGGCAGGGTAAACATAAAAGGTCAAGCTTCAGGTCCAAGAGTAATCAGCTTCTGTAATTTCCCTCTCAGGCCCGTCAGTCACAGCTCCCTATCTCATGCTGGACAAGAAACATTACAAGAGGCTTAGTGCATGGCTTAACTAGACATGCAGGTGTGATCCTGCAAAAACGCTGTAAATCCTCTCTAAACAAAGTCAACTTGTGTAGAAAAAGCAGGAAAATACCTGAATGCTACGGCACTTGCAAAAATGAGAATTAGAAGTCTGTAAGACTAGGCAACAACAGTGTTTAAGCTACATTAACCTGCATCTTATTGTAGTGCAAACCCTAGTAAAGTTGACCTTGTGGGAAAGACCAGCATCAACAATGTATCTCACAAGTTACCTGTATATATTTTTAATTTTATTTTTTTTTTCAGTTTTTCTACAGTATTTTATCCTCTATTAGTTACCGCACCACTGTCACACCTGCATTCTAAGGATTTGGTCATCTCCATTTACAGATTTAACAACTCAAAAAGTTTAGTTGCTATCACCTAGCTGTTCAAGGACAAGCTACCTGGTGTTTCATTGCTACATAGTAATCGTTGAATTCTTTGCCATCAGCTCCTACAACAACTGAAAAATTTAATTTTGCTCCTCAGAATACACAAACTTGTTGTAAGAAATGTTTTGCTGAAAAGCTCAAATACTAAAATATTTAGTTCAGAGAGACCAAACAAAATCTGAGTGGTATACAGAAAAGAAAGATGCTACAATAGCCTTGGAAGGCATGACGCAGTAGGTTCCTAATTCAATACTGCATGTGCAGTAAAGCGGATGTCTCCCTTAATACGGGGATTGGAGGGGGATTAGGGAGTCTCCTAGTAGCTACTTTACATAATAGCATTCCTTTGTAGGCCTACAGGTATGGTGCAAAATCCTCCCATAGGACAGAGTGACGAAAAATTTCTTCCGGAGGAGAGCCTAGAGATCAGGCTGTAAACTGCTGTGTACAGCTACCAAATCAGTTCACTGTTAAATCAAAGAGACCAAGTTAAAAACTACAAATGCCAAAAATCATGCAGGCATCCTGTCATATTTACATAGGGAAACACCAGTACTTAGTAAGAAAGAAACAGCTCTTCCACGTGTATGTTAATTATGGCAAATCTTCCTGTAACCCTCTGCACATTGCTAGAGTTCAAGGATGTTGTCTGATCGGTACTGAACACACCAAGTCCCAACCACACCATCAAACTGGATCTCATCAGCAGTGCTGATGGAGCCAGAGTTACCTCCAACACATGAAGTTTCTCCCCTTGCCAGACTCCCTACTCTTATGCAAAGCCACTATTAAGTTTGTCCCAAGTAAGCCAACTGTACAACATTACAGACAAAATGTTAGAAGTCTGAAAATAGATATATATTTTTTTTATCTCCATAGATATTGAAAAGCTTTTATTCTTTATCCTGAACTGCAGCAGTAATGAACAGTGCTGTGACACACAAGGAAATGTTTTACCATGTGTCATAAAGCAAAGACATGTCCAAAGAACACCATCTGCTGTCTGCCCAGCAGTGGTGATGGAGGAAGGACCCATCAAAAAGAAATAATTCGATAACCTCTTTTTTTCTGTTTATAGTTATTTTGTAATTCATTTCTGCAGGCAAGTCCACAATTCACAGCTATAACTGGATATAGCTTAAATTGTGTATTATTTATGACCTCTTCTTTGAATTTCTGCCTCTCCTCCCCCATAAGGGCATACATCCTTTCCACTAGTGACTTGAGAACCACAGAGACTCCAGGTAACACATTAGCCTTTGATACCAGACTTCACAAGACATTCTTCTACTTCACATGAGAGATGCTTGAAAAGGGCTTACCTAGACCTCTGTTCCAGCAGCTCCTCTTTATCAGCAGTTCTTTCTTCTTTAAGCCACCTCTTAATTAAGTTCACACCCTTTCAAGCTTAGACTTCTACACAGGAAGCATGAAGCTCACCTGCTTAGGAGACCACCCTTAGCATTCTAAGAAGGAAGAACCAAAACACCTCTCCTCACAAGCCCAAGAGGCCAGGATTACCATCTAATCTTTCCTTTGTCTTGTGGGCTTAGGTGGTCACTTGCAAAACAGATACCAGCTTTCTTGTTCTTCATGGATCTTCTCCAAGAAGACGGACAAGGAGTAGTCTGGAAAGTCATCTCAGCAGACAGAGCAGCAACGGTGGGAATAGGGTGGAAGATGCAGCATGTGGTGTTATCACAGGTTTACAAATTCCTTCCTACTATAAAAATGTCAGGTACTATAAGCACAATGATTCAGTACAATACTGTAAGCTGACTGCATTTAAAGTACAAGAAGAGTTCTTCATGACATTTTCTGCAGCTAAGAATAGTATCCGGTAAAGGTGGAAATCCAAATTATTCTGACTTTTAAGTCCCACGATCTTTTTTCTTTATTATTATTATTACTATTTTCACTGTTATCTCTGCACACCAACAGACTAAAGCCAACCTATCTTTTCCTTTAGAGTTGTCTTTATTTTCCTACTCCCTTTAATTCAGAAAAAGACACCGTTGAACTTACTAAGACATAATGATGAGTTTCAGCATCACTGGTCCCTCTTTTGCCAGGTGCTTCCTGAGAATTTGTTTTGGTAACGGATGTATGAGGACTAATACCATATAATGCCATTTAATTTTATATAAGTAGGAGGAAGGGGGGTTATGTTCTGTTAAACTGAAGGAGAAACTCTCAGACTTTGGCTAACTCGGAGCCTTCTTTATGGCAACTCAGGCACAGAGATGATGGCTATTTTTTCCCTATTTATTTTGCCACAAATATTTCATGAAGCAATATTAAGCAGACCCTGTCATACAAGCTGCACATTTAACCAGCTGTATCGAGTGAAATTGAAGAGCTACTTAGCCCAGCACCCTGGTTTGACGATGGTGAGGAAGAGGTGCTCTTCCACGGGCATGAGAAGAGAGATTTGCAGCAGTCTCTTCCCATCCTCACCTACCTGCAAGTTCAGGGAATCCCTCTGCCAGGGGTGCCACCGCTCTTTTGAGGAGGCGTGGAAGTGCAGCCAACATTACAGCATCAGAAAGAGCACTATACAAAAACTACTCCCAGTAAGTTGCAACTACAGTTTCCTCTAAAAGCACAGTTTAAGGTGTCAGTGAAAGCATTATTTAGGCCAAGAAAAGCCATTTCAGGGCTCAGATTTATCTATGCAACCTTCAGCAGTTGGTGTTACAATGAAAACCTCCACAGCAAAAGTGAAGTTTTGTTTCGTTTTATCTTACTTATTCAGCACTGAGGAGTTGTAGGTGAGCAAAGAAGCCCTCGTATGGATAAAGTCAAATCACCAGTAAATGCAGAAACCAACCAACCAAAAATCCCCACCTTGCACGATCTACTACTGTACGAGGATCAAAACGCTTTCGCCACACATTCAACTGCTTTTCAAGATCTCTCATTCCTCCTGCCTCAGAAACTTCTTTTCATGTTGTTCTAAAAGACTTACCCCGAAGTATTTTATCTGCAGCTGATCTTTGTTCAACTACATTATCTGTGAAGCATAGAAGAAAATAATGATACAGAGAATTGAATATATATATTTTTTAATCCAACCAACCAATGCATGGGGACAAAAAGTAGGATATTCAAATGCTAATAAGATAAAGGGAAAAAAAGAGTCAGCAAAGCTGGAAGACTAAAGGCATAGTTTCATTTTATTCCTTTTGAAAATATCTTGTTTTGTCAACTCAATGCTTTTCCTTTGTGGTCAGATCTCGTTTGCTTGCAAGATTCCTTCACACAGAAAGACAGGGGAAAAGATTCTCTAATGGGAATACAGCTGCTACGCCAAGCCAGAAAAGCAGACAGGATGCATTAAAGATGAACTACATCAATCTAGTGCATATCCTCTTCTCCTTCCTACTGCATTTATACAGGCATTTTGGTAGTGTGGAGAAATGAAATAGTCACAGATTAAGAAGAAAGAAGCACAGACAGACATTTTCACCAAAACCCTTCTGCAGCTCAGCCTGGTTTACATGCACGCATCAAACTGAAGTGACCCCTCACTTTCAGAAACAGTGCTGCTAATTCTCTTTAAGAAAACCTAACACAAGTTTGGCAGATAAGCAATCCTCCTTTCTCCTTTCTATTTTTTTTTGTTTGTTTGTTTTCCTGTCATTCTGTTGTGCCTCTGCTTTTCCAAAGGCAGAGTTCCTGCTCCAGTACTTGCAACGAGCATAGCTTTTGGGGACCAGTTTTGGAGTCTCTTAGCACACGCCTCCAGGAGCTCATAGGGAGCGGCACGGCCTCCCTCTGCGCTGGTAGGAAATAAGCCAACGCTGATCCAGAAGCAGCAGCAGGGGGGCAGAGCCTGAACTATCAGCCTGCTGCTCAACTATACGACATTCCTCACCTCGACAGCAGAGTTTTATGTAAAGCATCCCCGTTTCACGTGATCAGGAAGCCTAATTCTAAAAGGGCTTCTTATCTGGCAAGATCTTCCCCTGTGCAAACCGGTCCAGCCTACTCCCTCACCAGTCCTCTTGCATCCCACTTCGAGTGGGTGAGGTTAAAAAGAACTCGGTTGTCATTACTACGGCATGTACAGAGTAATTACGCTAACAAGTGATTAGTTACTTTACATTTACATGCAGTGTTTTCAATGGAGCATCATTATGCTATTATAGACACAAGAGACAGGATCATTTCACCTTTATTAAGGATTTCAACTTTTAAAAGTTTCCTGAAAATATGCCAGCTACCTTAAAAATCAACAGCTTACTGAGACAGACTCCCCTCTCAAAACACGAAGTGTGAAGCTCTCTATTGCTAGATACACTTTTGTCAGCTGAAAAGTCATGAGAACTACTGCTGCTCTACGGATTTTCAGAAATTTCAGAAAATAAAAATGTCACCAGAGTTGCAGATCCATCTAAAATGAAGGGAGCTGTGAAAAATGTTGTCGCTGGTGCAGGAACTGTTTTCACTCCTTGTTTTTGGCAGAAGCAGCGAAACAGGCTATAAACATTTCAACGCCTGGCTCAGAAATAGCAGCAGACTCTTCCAAGACTTTTGTGTTACTAAGCCGAGCAGGGAAGGGCAGGTTCTGCATGGAGCTCCCAAAATCTTTGGCCTGGTTATACAAAAGGGGCAGGCACAGCAGTGCTGCCCTGTCTGAGCTTTCAACCAGCTCCAGCCCTGCAATTCATGAAGCTAAGCCAGGAACCCAAAAACAGCAGGAGGAAGGAGCACACTGTGTCTACGTGATGCAATGTGTAGGTGGCACCTGTAAGAGCCAGTGCAGGAGCAAGTTTCGGAAGCAGAAACAACCCACCTGTGTCAGCACGGTGATTAATGGGCCCCACAAAGGCAGTGTGTGATCCTCCTGGGTTGGGCCCTCCAGGCTCTGTCACCTTCCTGCACCTTCTATAGGCACGTGTGGGGCAGTGACGCAGGGAGGTTGCACAAGGTGGCCCTGGAACAGGACTAGCCCAGGACTCCATCCTGCTGCCGGCGCTGGGCTGGACTCCCTTTCCTTCCTTCCCCTGAGGTTAGCAAGCCCAGGCTTTTGAAGCCAAGCTGAGAGCAAGCAAGATCCTCTACCTGCTAGACACAGTCCTTGCAGACAAGAAATGGAGGCCTGAATCCTCCTGGGGCTGCACTGAAGTCTCAAGCCCCAGACATGTGGCCCAGCCTGCTCACAATTTCTTCTTCCGACAACGTTTATAGGAAAAAGAAGCCAGAGTTTTGGAGGGCTTTTTTTCTCCAGGAAATGTTAGACATGAACTCAACACACATGGTGAGTTATGCAAGCATCTCTGGGTATAAGCAAAAGCTTTCTGACACCTCTTAAGAAACCTTCCACAGATTTATGAGAAGCCAGTCCTAGAAAATCATCTGAACATTGCTTTTTTTTTTTTTTAATACAGAAGTGAGAGCAGCTCTGGTGAGCAGACAGCTCTGCTGCAGAGCCCAGGCTCACAGAAGCAACAAGGAAAAAGACGTGAGTGCCCAGGGAAAAAGTTCAGGAAGATTCCCCACAAGTCCTCGTACGCAAACTACAGATATCACCAGAGAAACTTCACAGGCTCGAGGGACATGTGCAGATCTTCCAGGAACACCCCTATCAGCACCTGGGAGCCCAGGGTGTGAAGCTGAAAGAGACAAGGCTTAGGGGAAGGTGCAGAGCATGCGATACACCCTCGGTGTTCACCAGCACCAGCTTCAGAAGCCCATGCTGCATTATCAGCTTTCAGTCTACTCCTAGATTTGTGAACCAAAGGTGACTGTAGGCTGCTGAGTCAGTAAGAGGACAGCAGAAACGATGGACTGAAACTGCTCCTCTGCCCTTATCCAGCTCTGCTGCTGCAGCAGGTATTTGACTCTCACATCAGGAGCAGTCACACCAAGGGCACTCTGACACAGTCTGTAACAGGACTCTGCCTTCATTTTACAGTCAAATGTGTTTGTTGCATACAATTATTATGGCTGTTCCAGGAGCCATCAGCATTTCTGTGCAGAGCAGGACTTCTTAGTGTAGTTTATTTGCTGGTCACTCACCAGTACCACACACACTACCCCTGAGCTGGCCACTTTCTAACATCCCAGATCTGCCTGAAGACCACACACGGGTTTCTGGAGCTCTCCTTCCGTTCTGCTAATTTGTTCTTCTTAAAAACCATCTCTGGGTCACTTACACCAAAACAGCAGAAGTCAGAGAAAAGAACCGTTAGCAGTAACTAATACTAAATATACATGGTTTAAAAAGGCATGTGAGAATCAAGAGTGAAGGGAAGGGAGGGAAGTTCAGCAGGAATTTTAATAGGAAAGAAGCATTTTTAATGCAGTTTAACACTGTTATGAAAATCATATCCAAACCCAGTAGGATTCGTTTGTTTGTTTGTTTTATGTCCCGAGGGACTCCTGCCCCGGCCTGTGGAACAGAGAGGAATGCAAAACCCTCGTGGGAGAGGATTTTATTTCCTCCCCAAGCCTTTCATCCTCATGCAGGGTTTCTGCAGTTCATCAGTTCCTGACTCACCCTCTTCCCTAAGCCACCTGGGTTGTTTACGCTTGCTTGCTGCCACCTCCTCTTCCCTGAGCTGCTAAGATCAGCATTGCAAAAGGTTTGAGCATCCCTGAGTGAGGATTAGGTAACAGTAGGAGCCATAGGATGCATGCAGGCCCACAAAACATGCCTCTAGCACCGGGACCACAGCGCTGGTACCAGCTGCAGAACTGCCCTCCGTAACTAGGCACAGACAGCAGCAGAAGAAAAGCAGAGCATTTCCCTCAGTGAGGTGCAAACATAAAGATACTGCCTACCATGTTGTCTTCCAAATGCAAGAGCAGCAAAAGAGCTGTTATTTCTTGATGAGATACAACCAGGTTTTGAAATGGAAGCACTACAAGTTATCTGTCATAGCGTGCTGTACATCATAAGAGGTGTTCAACCATTTGTTCGTCTATATTAAGTGATGCATGGCTCAAGAGAATAAATATAAACCATATTATTATGTATATATTATATATATTTACTGTATATACATATCCATGTATACCATAGACCAAATCTGACCCGCAGCAAGCACCCAGGTAGCATTGGTAGGCACCAAAACACGGCTGTACTAACACACAGCCCATTACAAATGTATAATTATGACGGTGGCAGCCCCAAACCAGTTTTTTTTCTTCCACTTCCATTGGTGTTTCCAGCAGACGAAGCTTTTTGCTCTTTTCATTCAGCAGGCATTTCGGCATTGTTCTGCAGGAATGAATCACTGAGTCATCCACTCCACGGTGCAGCCTCGCTCGCCCCAAAACGCCTGCTGTCATCATTCCTGGAACAAGGCTCAGAAGGCCCCGCTGGATTAACAGACAGACTGAGAACATTCCTGCACAGACAGGAAAAGCAACTTCAGCCCTTTTGCCTGCAAGCGTCAAGATGATCCTTCCCTTGTTTAAGATGTCATTATCTAAGATCCCTTCCTCCTCGTGCCTCATCCTCTTGTCAGCCTGGAGATTAAAATCCTCACGTTTCCAGCCACATTTTACTTGCATTTACAGCAATGCAACATGCTAATAAATTAATAAATAATCCTCTCCTGCTCCGCCTCCCTGGATTTTTATATTGCCATTAAGGAAGGGATTCATCTGGCATCCTAGACGAAGACATCCTCCATTTAGACAAGTGTGCGTGCCGAGTATTTTCTTTAGATTTCCTCTCTGGCTTTTAGAGGCTACAGCTAGGACTGGATGTGTTTCACTGAAAACATTTCTGAGCCAACCTGCACTTTTTACTTGTACCTTTTTATGAGTGAATAGAGTTTAGAGAAGACCAGCAGCTTGCTTCTCCCTGAGCCAGACACTTGCAACTATGCCATAATACCAAGCTGGAGCTGTACCATGCACAATACACATCCTGCACAGTGAAGAATATACCTAACGGGTGGAAATGGAATATGAGGAAGTGTCAAACTGTTTAGGTAAAAATATAGTTCAAGAAAAGTGTCCTCAAGGTGTTCCATATTAAAAATATAGTAGTAGTATGCAAATATGGCTGAGTTAACCGCCTTCTAAAAATCCATCCATTGAAGCAGCATGATTAGAAAAGAAACAGGCTTCCTTCCAAGGGCAAATTAAAGCAAACAAACTGCACATTTCAAGAATGTTTTTCTGCTCACTGTCAGTTCAATTTGGGGAAGAGAAAAAAAATATGATGAAGCATTTCTAGTACCAAAAAGAAAACACACTAACCTCGTAGAAAAGAAGGAAGAGATTAACAAATACAGGAACCATACCCAAAAAGTTGGCTCCTACTTCATTCCAACTGGCAAACACCAGTTACGCATTTCAGCCCAAAATTTTGAGAGGGGTAGGAGTAAGAAATGAGCTTTACTGTGGTTATTCCTCGACCAGCTGACCATTCTGTCTTGTTTTTCTGTATAGAGCTGCAACCAATTTGCCAGGACAAGACTAAGCGCAGCTAAAGCAAATTTAAGGCTTCAGTGAAGAGCTCTTGACCCAGCACTAAGGGCTGGAGGGGGACTGACTGCCACCAGAACTACCCCTGTTGGCCTGAACCTCCAAACATCTGATGGAAGTCCACATGAAACAGTGAGCTTCATTACCTTGCAGAGATGTTTACAACAAACAACCTCCAAAAGGAAAGCATTCAGCTAGAAACGTTGAAGTGGTTGATCAGAAGGTTTTCAGACTACAGCATGAACCTGAAGAGTGAAAATATTTGCAAAACCACGTGCCCTACACAGTCACTGTAACCACAAACTAAAGATTGCAAATGGATTTGCCAGCTATGGAAGTGTTTGGTGACCGTACAATGGTTTAGTAGCAATATGTAGATCCTACTTCAAACCAGAAATCAGTTCTGGGAAGTCCTACCATTTCTCTTGCACACCAGATTATATTAAGAAATCAGACAGGTCCCATATAGTTTAAAGAACAATTTGTTAACAGCAGCTTAAGCAATACATCTTCAGGAACGTAGGAAGTACAAGGTAACTTTGTACTGCACAGACAAATGAGAATTGAAATAAATCATGAAAGCAACAAGCCAATTCCGAGCTTTCAGTTTTTGATTGATACAACCAATCATGATATCTCTTCCAGGTATCAGTGGAAACTGGTATCAGCTCACTATAAATTCTTGTCCAGCTTTCTTTATCACACCTCCCTCCTGCACTCAGGGGAATAAAACATCAAAGAAATATTGTCAAAGGATAAACAAGTCACAGAAAATTAATTCCAAGTCCTTGAGAACATGCTGAAGGTAAACTACAAGTCTTAACTTATTGTTAGATTATAATCTAGTTATTGAATAGAATCTATAACCTTGTCATTTTTACCTTCAGAAAACATTTAACAAGCCTTGAGCCCACAGAAACAGCCTTCCTAATCTGAAGTTCAAAAATTATCCATTAAAGTCACCATCTGGGGAAGCAATTGAGCAAGATCTCTACTTAGAGATCTCTGCTTCCATCAACTTAAAGGAATGCTCATCTTCCTTTTTTTGTTGTTGTTATTTTAACGACCAAAGTCGGATTTGTTGAAATATAATCCCAAAAGTCCCCAAAATCCCAAGAGGTGCCTCTACCTGTGCACGAGAACTTTATCATATATACACCAACATACACATAGTCATTCATACACATACATATACAACCAAACACATAACGCAAAGTCTACAAATACTTTCATTTTATTTATTTTAATACCAGAAATACTTACCAATATTCCATACATTACTAAAGAAATGTGTTTTATGCTACTTTAATTGTCGAAACAGCTTACAAGGGAATGCACTGGTTGTCCCTTCAGAAGTCTTATTTCTTGCAGCTATGACTAGACAAAGCACACCTACTGCAATCACCAATAATGCTGAGTTAATTCTAAGATAACCTGAAGCTGCCAACAGTGAGACTCCGCATAAGCAGCTTTTGTCATGCCGTGATGTATACTGAGAGGAATGCAATGAGGAAAAAAATATTTAAATGACCTGGTAACCTTGGGAATGCTGAGTTCTTCCTACAGAAATGTCTGCCCATGCATTATCCATGCATCAACACCCCACGAAATTCTGATGCCTGCTTTTGCAGCTTTGGAGAACCTACACCAATACACCAAGCTTTTTGTTTTGTTTTGTTTTCCAGCAGACCTAAGCCACTCATTTCCATGGAACATTAATTTTATACTTACGCAAAAAGTGTTTTTCCAGTAAGGCTATTTCCAGGTGACCTTTGATCTCATTCAGTCTGTCAGACTCCGTTCTGTTAAAATCCTGGACTCCTGAAGCCATGATGATGGTCCCTGGACCAGCCTGTAAGACAGACAGAACTCACCGACAGCTCAGAGGCACATTTTTGGGTCGTTTAAATATATCAACTTACTTCTGGGGCAGTAAACAGACGGCCATGGGAGAAACATGCAAGTATCAACAAGTCGGCATGCCTCTTATTCGGCGTCAAACTACCAAAATGAGTGGAAACTAATGCAGTGCACAGCATCTCTCCCATGCAGATTTACAGATGGCACTTATGCAACCACAGGGAGTTACAGAAAACAGATTTTTTGGCCCCCTTAACAGTTCTGCTGCATCATCATGTATCTTTTCTTCACCTGGTTTAAAAAGGCGTATTTATACTATCCCTCTCCTCTTCCCATTCAGTTAAGGGTGAATGCAACACACTTTACATATAATACGGTGAAACTAGCAGGAGAAATCGTTTTCTAGATACTCACAGAGTTATTAGGGAGCACATGTTGTATTCTGCAATAACATTTATGCAATGTGTAACTGTGCAGACTGCAGCCTCTCTGCAAGCAGGGGCCCAGTCCCCCTCCTCCAGCACTGCCCGCTTACTGCTGAGGGATGTGGTCGGTGCCCAAAAGACCTTCCAGGAGGACCACAAGAGGGGGAAGTCAGGAGACTGTGACCTGCCTGCTTCACTGCTGTCACCAACAGCCCCCCCAGTGCTGGAAATAGTGCCCAGCACAAGAATTAAAGAGCAACGTGATCAGTTCAGAAGAACAGCAGTGACAACTGCCACCTCCACAAAGCCAGAGAGGAAAAAAAATGAGCCCACGCAGCAGAAGGCAGGTGATGCTGCCCATTTCTCCTAAAGTGAGCATTTTCAAAAGGCAGGGGAAAGGGTGGGTGAGGGCACCTCCTCACCAGTGCAGGCTCAGGCCCCGTGTGCGGTTCCCCCGGCCCTAAATCCATCAGTGAGGATTACAGGAGCTTCTCCAACAGCTTACCCCCCAAGCTGAAGCACTAGATTACAGGAACCCACATCCTGAAAAGGATTTTAAGACAAAAATGGATTTATCTTAAGCATTTCCCCACCCCGTTTACTTCTGAAGACATACAGAGACTGGACTGCTCTCCGCAGTCGGTTACATACATTTAACCATGACGGTTTAATTACATCCTTACATAAACTCAGCTAATTTACAAGAAAGTTAATTAAAATACATTTTCTAGGTTTTGGGGAAGATGCACAGAGTTATTTCACTCTGAGATGGGCTGCATTTCAGAAACCCAGCTAGGAGAATCACAGAATCACAGAATTGTCTAGGTTGGAAGAGACCTCAAGATCACCGAGTCCAACCTCTGACCTGACACTAACCAGTCCTCCACTAAGCCATGTCACTGAGCTCAACATCTAAACATCTTTTAAAGACCTCCAGGGATGGTGACTCCACCACTTCCCTGGGCAGTCCAGTCCAATGCCTCACAACCCTTTATGTAAAGAATTTCTTCCTAATATCCAACCTAAACCTCCCCTGGTGCAACTTTAGCCCATTCCCCCTCGTCCTGTCTGATTCTTCCATGATGCTAAACCTAATTAAAGCCCCGGATTCCTCAGCTGAACCTTTTAGGAAGCAGGAAAAGGCAAAACGTGCACAAAACACTGGGAACATGATGATAAGAGTAAAAAGGGTTCATTTGGAAAGTCTACAGACGTGTACATCTGCTAAAGCGTTAGACCCAAGGAATCTGGCATTAGTTAATGGGTTAAAAATCAGCAGGTATGTGTAATTAAACTAACCCAAAATGTTCACACTGACCTTCTAAGTTAGGGAAAAAATAACAAGACAAGTTAAAACCTAGGGCTGCTTGCGGAGAGTGCTAGGAGCAAGATCAGACAATTGCTTTCTAATAATGAAATGGTTTGACCAGAATAGGAGGATTTACAGCAAGACAAGTTTGGTGGCAAACAGAGCCCTCTTTCCAAAATCAGTGACACCACGGGGTACTAACGAATACAACCTAGCAGTGCTCAGAAACCCGAGCATTTACAGGGGAGGGATATGGGAGATATTTAAGCAGATGGTTCCTCTGTCACACATTTCTCTCCACACCAACACACCTTGCTCTGTCAAGAGGCGTTAATGGGCTGGAAAGATAAGGAACGAGGCTTTCACATTCACCCTAGGTCAGCCGCCTGCCCCTGCAGCAAAAAACTCCCCACCTCTGCCTGGGGTAGGCATAATTGACTCCACTCACAGGTTAACAAAAAATGTTCCTGTAATGCCAGTGTTAACTGGGTAATAACGTTGCTTTCTTCTGCTGCCTTTGTAGGGTAGTTCAGGGACTTGGGTTAACTAAACTTCACCATACAGGTGCCCTTTCTTGCTTCTGCATGACTCAGTAAAAGCCTTCAAGCCTTCCACAGATTTCTGCTTTCCCACCCCCTTCTGCCTTCTCAGCTTGGGCAGTATCTGACACCAGAACCCTCTTAAAATGTTGGCAGTCAGTATTATTTAGCGAGGAGGGCTTCACAGCGCCTGGGAGGACAGCAAAATGCCACAGAGTCGGGCAGGAAGAGCTGCAGTCAGGGGGGTCAAAGGCAGATTTCTAGTGACGACAGCGTGCCTGTAACCTGCTGTCAGAGCTCTGAGTTCCTGCTCCAAGCCACACACAGCTCCGGATCTGAAAAACCGCACCTCATCGACCCACAGACACGTTTTCACAGCCATCACCAGTCTGGGCTTTTTGTGACGGCACCTCTGGACCTTTGCCTTCCCCACGCACGTCCCCCTCCATCCTGCCAGCCCTGGCGTTTTGCTTTGTGCACTGAGCTCCGAGAGCATCCTCACCACGTGCCTGGAGCAAGGCTCTGAGTAACTTCTCCACCGAGCAAATACGGATCTGCCTGCCCGTACGTTTCAGCATTACGTGGAAATGCAACTGTCCGACTCTTTCAGAGAGATGATTTTTCTCTAGGACTACCTAACAAGATGCCAGTCTCATTTCCAGGTTTGCAATTAACCTGCTAGAGAGGAGCAATTCCCAAAACGAAGCAAAGGCTGGTGCAGCACAGGAGGGGCATTTTAGATGCAATTTGTCCAAGGCAATGGTTGCTGGACCTAGGGAGGCTCCAGCTCAGTCGTAACAACCTCCCCTTGACTCCTCTCTCCCAGGAAAACCCTCACGTTACATGAAGAGGGCCCACGGTGCGTTCAACTCCTGGATTACTTTCCTTGTATATCTACATGCTACGAAATTCAATGCCCTGGGTTTCTCAGCTGACATTGCACGTGGAGTCTTCTCATTAAGAGGGGTTCACCGTGTACCTGGTGTAAGGAAAGGAGAGACACCCAGCCAGACTGCTCAGGAACAAGAAAGCATCTGTGGGAACTGTTATTCCTTCATAGCTATCCTGGGAAGCACATCCCTACCAGGAAGCTCCCAGAGCACTGCCATATTTTGCATAAATTTTAAAAGAAAAAAAGACAAATCTAGTGTTAGCCCGGTTTAGAGACTTTTAATATCCTAACCGTAATGTTTGCATCATTCTCTGTATTTTCATATCGTTGTAATTGAGGCAACCGATACAAAAATATTTGAGTTTTCAATTGTCATGTTTCAGGAAAAGCCAATCTGTACTGGAACAGCAATTAAATTAATGTTTTCTGTGCCATAATAATTCACATTTAATCCTAGTGCACTGCCAGGGAACTTGCCTAAGTAGATTAGACTGCTTTCAGCACAATATGCCAGGTACAAGAGAGCTTCAATTTGTAATTCTCGCTGCAAGTTCGGTGCAGCACCTCCCTGGGCTGAAACACAAATTTGTTCTTTCTCCCTTCTGCCCAGGGGGACGTGATCCTCCGCTGCAGCGAGTTCGCTGCACGCAGTACTGGGTGTTTTCTCCTTCTTATAAAAATGGAACACTTTTCATGTTAACAGGACAGAAATTCATCTATAGCACAAAATGATGAGACAGCTTCAGAAGAGGCAAGGCAAGCCAGAGCTGGCAAATAGGAGGAAGGGCTGGGATTTTCAGGGTACAGCCCCGCTCCCTGAACATTTGCAGTGTTTTAAAGCTTTTTTAGGTGCCGCCAAATCCAAGAACTGGGATTAACAGAAAGGAGCCTGTGTTACACCTACAGAATAGAAAACTGACAGCACTGAATTCATGGGACTTTAATTAAACGAGCAATGTGAATTATTCACATAATTCACAACTTATGTTAACTTCCAACATCACAACATGACCAATGCTAATACATTCACTACAAGGAAGCTGGAATGGACCAGGTTTCCCACTCCACTTATTCCTTTGATTGTGGTGTTTTGACAAAACAACGCCAAAATAACAGCTGCATATGGTGCTGAATGTCCAACATCTACAAAAATCTACTGCTAAAGTGGGAAGAAGGAAGAATCTGGGAAGCTGCTGACCTGAAAGATGCTAAGGAAAGAGTTAACCTGTTAACCAAGACAGCTGTCTGGGCCATGATTCGATCACAGCATCCAGGTACCCACTGAAACCCTAGAAATTATCTGTTATCCCAGAAATAGCAGCTAGTAAGGGCACTTAAATAAGAGACAGGAGAAGTACCCACACAAGGAAATGGACAGCCTGTAGTTGAGAGCAAGCTAGCTCAAATTAAGGGCAAAACACATTTTGAACAGAGCCTCAGAACAGAATTCAAAGAGAAATAACAAATCTTCAAACTCCAGGGCTCTCCTAGCAGCAACCAGCTGTTCTTATGGAGCTGCTGCTTTACCCAAACACCCGTTTGGATGCTTATTCTAGAACTACCTAGGTAAAGCTCACAGTTGTAAGACAGGGAGTAAGATTCCCTTATCTGAGCATCCTTTCTGTCTGTTCAGAGGATGGAAATTCTGCACATGCTACTTCTGTAGGATGTGAAGCGCTGGGTCTAGCTCTCACTGCTGTGTTTGTGGCTTGTGCCTGAACACTCACCCAAGTTCCTGGAGCTATATCCCAGAGGATGCTTTTCTTTGCAGACAGAGCTCCGCAGCTACAAGCTTTATCGACAAGGCATTTTCCTCTAAAACCTCCACTTGTGGCAACTTTTTGCATATGCTTGACGAGTTCAGACACATCCATAAAGAAGCGGCAGCTAATCTGCACATTTCTAATGCGCCCTCTGTACCCCTGAGGCACGGCACAGAAGGGCCTTTCATTCATGTGACTGTGCTGCACTGTTCTAAGAGACCAAGATCTTCCTTTAATGGCTCTGTAACGATTAATACACCAGACTGGAAATTAAAAAAAAAAAGTGGAGGGGGCAGAGATGAAGCCTTTGACAAGAGAATGGCTGACAGAGGAGTCAATGACATCAGGGTACTGAAGATGCAGATAAGAGGACTGGGACTCAAATTGTGCATGCCTGTGCTCTTTTCTAAGCCACTAATATTGCCCTCCTAAGCCCACCAGTTCTGCACGCAGATTTTCAGAGAAACAGTTAAGCAAGAGAAGTAAAAGTACAGCACCGGCTCGCACGTATATGAAAAGACATACAGCCTAGCTTCCATTTATGCACGAGACTTGCACTGACTTCTGCATGCTTTGAACAACTCCCTGAAGTATTCAGCAGGAAGAAATCAACACAACTGGGTCTTTTCATGGCCCCTCTCCCAGACAGCATAATCACAGCATAATGCCGTGCTGCTTTCAAAGCCTGTGAAAGACAACAACCCTCTATAAGCAATTTAAGGTTTGAGTTTTAGTCGCTGAATTAAAAATAATTCAGGCAGAACTCGAGAATCTGATGGCAGTAGGAAACAGAAATAATTAAGGATCCCTCTGCACAACCAGTCTTAGACACTGCCTTAATATTGACTTAAAAATACAAGAATTACTTTTGTTGCTTCGATCACTTCTGCAGCACAGAGGATTATTTCTTCACCCTTCATTTTACGGATGGGCAGCAGCACTTGGGGGACAGATGCCTGCCAGAGCCGAGTGCTAATCCCCCAAACTTCCCGTGTGAAACCTATCCCTTATACTCCAGATCTCTTTCCTCATACACGTTTGCTTGTTTTGCCAGTGTTTGTAGCACAGCTGCTGCTCTTACCCAGCTCCAGCATCACACTGGCTTTGGAACTCACTAACTCCATGAGCAGGGCAGAATAACAAGTTTGATACTGTTCCTGCTTTCCCCTCCCCTTTCCCTCTGTTTTTAAATAACTGTGCTCAGCTGTATCCCACAGAGATAGAACAGGACAGCCTGCTTAATCAGCCAGAGAGCAGCGCGGGTCTCTTCAGATTGTTTTCTCCAATTGTTCAGCTCTATGTGCTGAGAAAGTAGAGACCACCACGACCACAGCTGTGAGGCTCTATCACTAGCCAAAAATGTAGGTTTAGTACATGATTCCTTTGGCCATACCACCTTGCATCTACTGTCCTCCTAAAGAGATACAGAAAATACTACCTGGGCTTTAATTCAGGTCTTTCCTAATGCTGCCATCCACATTGTCCTGACTGGATACATTCCCTGCTCTCCCCACGTTAATATAATGCCTAAATTTAATGAAAATAAGCCAGTATTTACCTAAAACTAACTCAGAAAATACCACATTGGACGGGCAGAAAGAGTACACTCAGCATATACAATCCATACATATTAACAAGTGACAGATGTCTTCAGCACAATAAAAGCGAAGGAAAGGCATTCAAAAAGACCTTCCTTGCGTGAGGAGCTTGAGGATATGAATACAATAGACTTTTTGTGTCAGAAAACGCTCTGTCATTATCCACTTGTTTGTTCCGTGATCGTAGGAAAAATCTGGTAAAACAGCTCCATATAAGCGTTTGTACGTGATGCTATACAAGAAAATTTTAGTTAAAAACAAACAGCAGAAAACTCATAGCCACTGAGAAGGACACAAGCTGCCAACCCCAAAGGAAACGCTCAACCTTACACACTTTGAAATCTTTCAGTTTAACTCCTCCAAGCAGTGAGCGTGCCCTGTGCTGCTGGAAATGTGAGCGTTCAGCCAGCAGCTGGACCGAGCACACGTGGGGACAAAAACTGAGTGGTGAGCTCCCAGAGAGCTACAAATTCCAGCTTCAACAGTTAAATTGCCAAGCTGTAATTTAGATTGTACCCACGAGTCCACGCTGAGGAACCCACAGCCATTTCAGAAGTTAAAGGAGGATTTTTTTTATTTTTTTTCTTAAACTAATATTCAACATCTCCTGAAGCATTCGCCGTTTAAAAATGACAGCTCTACTGGGATGCTTCTGCTTCCACATGCCAAAAAGTTGTCATAACTGAGGAGTCTTGCAGAGGGTTCAGCCAGCACTGTGACAGGGCAGTGTCTCTGGACACAACATCACAGCACAGAGCGAGGCAGCACGACCCTCTAAGTGACGCCACCAGAAACTGTACGCCTACAGCTCTGGCCAGTGGCATCTGAGCAGGTGTGAGTCTCTCAGGCTGAAAAGCATCCAGAAGTCTTTCCTTCATATTTATTTGTTAGTGTTTGAACACAACAAATAAAACTTGACACCATTCAGAAGCACCTCCGTGGTTATCAAACCCTCCAAAAGCACACCAAACCCTTCAACCTACATCTAAAAGCAATAGCAGAAAGAGGGAACCCTAATATTAAGAAATGACTTTGATCTTTCCTTAAAAGAGAAGCCTACTCAAACAGCTTTATTGCTAATCCACACATCTTCAACTGTTATATCCAAAATATGGGGGCAGGGAATTACAAACTTCTGTTATTTTTTCTGTGTGACAACAATATAACAAAATGATATTTAAACAAACCAAGTACTTACAGGGTCTCTCAGCTCTTCATTGTCTCGGGTTGATGTTCGAGGTATTTTCACCGGGATTTCATCTCCACATTCAGTGTCAGAAGCATTTGGAGACTCTGCTAAATCAAGGAACTCATCTCTCTTGTGACCTCTGAACCTTATTTTGTCCAACTTCTTTAGCATGTTCAGCACTGCACTTTTCTGCTTTACCTTAACATGACGGTTGGAGTCTCTGCAAGAAAGAAAACATCAGAAGTACTTTAGAAAGCTTGCAACAAGCCTAAAAACACATTCTGATGACTAGCTACCTCTGTTTTATTCAAGTGTCTTCTTGCCCCTGGAGGAGAAACAATTTGCAGCATATCTTTTTACAAGACACTTTTAACAGACGTGTGGTTTGGTTTTCATTAGTTGGTAATTTACCACCTTCCTCCACTATCATGGCCTCTTTCTCAGGGCTATTTTTAAAGACAGGATGGACCCAAGCTCACAACCTGCACCCCAAACAAAGATTAAGAAGTCTGTTCTTAACAGCTTACTTTAAACAAAAAAACCCTTTAGTTAAGTCCACATTCTTCAGCTTGCTGACATTTCTAATCAAAGGCATGAAAATCCACTAAGCATCACAACTTATCCCCAAATTCCCTGAAAAATATGGAGAAAAAGAGTGGCAAGGCTACCATATCACCCTCCTACTTCAAACTAAAAAAAAAAAAAAAGGTAACAATGATTTATTGAAGAGCTCCCAGGAAGAATTAGATTGATAAATTGACATAATCCATAATCAACTGCACAGCCAAAATCCTTTAAATTAGCACTGCTGACAATCTTGCACACCCAGAGAAGGAGCTTTTCTAGATTTCGACTGCTCCCTTTGAGATACAAAGGAGAATCGCTTTATTAGTGATGTTTCCAAATTGTTTAAAGCTAGCATAAGCGAAAGTTTACTGTTAAGTGCATCAGTTCAGCCAGTGTTTGTGCAGATCATGCAGATGCTACCCTATCTGAGGGAACATCAAGTGCCCAGAACATCTCACTTCTGGGGACCACACATTGACATGAACAATACTTGAACTTAAAGTGAAGTTATAATTCAGAAACCCCACTAATATTTTGTTTTTTTTTAAAAAGATAATATAAGAAATCTGAATTAATGTATGTAAACTTATTGTAATCGTAGCTTTCTAAGATACTGCACTGCATCACTTTTGATTTAAACTTGACCCCCTGAAGCAGCCCGTTCAATGCTCTACACCTATCACACCATGTACAAAAGGTCACAAGCTCCAACTTAAATAAAAAATAAAAAGTTAGGTCTTTGATCCTGCCACTTCAGAAAACTACCACTGGCAGTTTGTAGCAAGCTAGCCACAGACTTTTTTTTTTTTGTGCAAATTCTGGTCTTCAGCTCAGAAACCTCCACACAGGGGATGCTCTAATACTCTCCTCAAAGAACTTCTGCTAGGTAAAAATCTACATTGATGCTCTTGTTGCCATTACCATCCTTCCATCCTCTTTCCCTATAGTCCAGATTGCCCTCCTCATCACTAGAAGAAACGTGACTGCACACCACCTCCTAGCACAAACCTCATTTCAACAGAGCTTCTCTTCTTTCCCTGCAGATCCTCCAACACTTCAGCAGCAACTATTCGCACCAAGTTCAAACCAGATCGTTCCCTTCATGACCTGCCTCAGTTTGCACTCCACCAAGGTTTATTAGCACCCTTAGCTTAAACACAGAGGTTTGAAACTCATACAAATCCCCCTGAGCACAGCTGGCTCAGAAAAACCAGCCTCGTCCTTTATCGGAGATCCTTCAGGTTGCAGCCGTGTGTTTATTCTTCCTCTTCAGCCTCTTGTGGTAACTCTCCCCAAGGTTATTTTCTACGAACTGCTTTTCTTTGAAGTTCTAATACTTGTCAAAGCTGACTTTAAAATAGAAACACTTCTGCTCATTCATTGCCTATATGATGAGGAAAGTTGTCAGCTATCACATCCAGAGCTATCTGTAGGCCCTGCTATTAATAGCGACTCGAGAACAAATGCTATCAGGGCAGTTTAAACCTCTGATAAGCACTGGCACAGACTGCCACGCTCCTTCCCGTCTCAGAGATCTCCATCTGTGATCAGTCAGCGTTACCTAGGACGCGGGTCAGACCCGCACCAGGGCAGTTCTAAACCAAGCCCCTCTGCTGCCCAGCCACAACAGCGCTTTCAAACAACACAGCTACAGGCAGAAATAATACGGACTGGGTAGTGACCATGGAGTCATTAAGGTTGGACAGCCCTCCCAGATCACCTGGTCCAACCACCCCCTACCACCATTGCCACCACTAACCCATGTCCCCAAGCACCACGTCCAACCTCTCCTTGAACACCCCCAGGGACGGTGACTCCACCACCTCCCTGGGCAACCCGTCCCAGTGCCTGACTGCTCTTTCTGAGCAGAAATGGCTCCTCATTGCCAGCCTGAACCTCCCCTGGCACAACTTGAGGCCATTCCCGCTGGTCCTGTCACCAGTTCCCTGTGAGAAGAGGCTGACCCCCAGCTCCCCACACCTTCCCTTCAGGTAGCTGCAGAGAGCAATAAGGTCTGCCCTGAGCCTCCTCTGCTCCAGACCAAACACCCCCAGTGCCCTCAGCCGCTCCTCACAGGACTTGTGCTCCAGGCCCTTCACCAGCTTCTTAGCCCTGCTCTGGACACACTCCAGGGCCTCCATGTCCTTCTGGTGCTGAGGGGCCCAAAGCTGAACACAGTGCTTGAGGTGTAGCCTCACAGGAGCTGAGTACAGGGAGATGATCAACTCCCTGGTCCATCATTGTCAGTATTTCCTAAAATATTTTTCATCAGGCTAACCATTAAAAAAGGAAATAGTAAAGAATCCCGTTCCTAGGGATTTTTCAAATATTTTAAGTACAAGAAGCTGTTGTACAGAAATACCTGCTCAGTTATAATTTAAAACAGTAACATTTTGTCTGAAACTTGTCCGAGCGTACCAGGCTTACAGATTACTTACCTACATAAGATGATCCCAAGCAAAAACCTAAGCTTGCCAACAAGCTCCTATGGAAGCTCATTACTTGGCCGCAATCCAAGCATGCACTCCAAGACAGGCTTTTTATGCCAGCATCCTATTCTTCCAACGAGCAACTTTTTTATTTTTTAAGACAAAGATCACAGAATCACAGAATCTCTAGGTTGGAAGAGACCTCAAGATCATCGAGTCCAACCTCTAACCTAACACTAACAGTACCCACTAAACCATATCCCTAAGTTCTACATCTAAACGTCTTTTGAAGACTTCCAGGGATGGTGACTCCACCACCTCCCTGGGCAGCCCGTTCCAGTGCCTAACAACCCTTTCAGTAAAGAAATTCTTCCTAACATCTAACCTAAAACTCCCCTGGCGTAACTTTAGCCCATTCCCCCTCGTCCTGTCACCGGGCACGTGGGAGAACAGGCCAACCCCCACCTCGCTACAGCCTCCTTTAATGTACTTATACAGAGCAATAAGGTCACCCCTGAGCCTCCTCTTCTCTAGGCTGAACAAGCCCAGCTCCCTCAGCCGCTCCTCATAGGACTTGCTCTCCAGGCCCCTCACCAGCTTCGTCGCCCTTCTTTGGACCCGCTCAAGCACCTCGATGTCCTTCTTGTAGCGAGGGGCCCAAAACTGAACACAGTACTCGAGGTGCGGCCTCACCAGAGCCGAGTACAGGGGGAAATCAATAAATACAGCAACATTTCAACACTTTCATGTTCACTAGAAAAAAAGCTTCTCAGAGATTTTGTATTCCAAGTGACTTGGATGAAACCTAGCTAAGCTTGAGGAAGCAAATGAGTCGTTAGTAAGACAAAAGACCAGATTCCAACCTGTAATTACATTTCTTGTAAAACACAGTAACTAAACACTAAAACACCTGCTTCACACCACAGCTATTGAGCCCCTTCCCCTCTCCCAACTACCCAGCCACATCCCGGCCCCAGCTAGTTCAGCTCTAGGTTTCAGGCTGTTAGATCCCCTACTAGCATCACCAAGCCTGGCATGCAGCTTTGTACTTGCAGAGCTATGAGCAAGAACGAAGGCCCACGTCTCCTTCTTCTTTCAAGCTAACTACCAACAGAAAGAAACAGAACTATTTTAACTCCGTGCACTGTGAACACACACTCACCTCCTAACAGTCATATAAGTGACAACAGTTGTTCTCACTAGCATGCTACAAAAAAAAAAAAAGACAAATAAGCCTGCTATCACCCTCGTAAATTATTGTTTTGAGGAAAAGAAAAGCAAATCCCTTCTCCCCAGTCAAGATCATTTCTGCACACAAAGGCCGTGCTATTAATGCAAGCAATGAGCGATCTTTTCCACGTCCAGCTCTGCCACGCAAAGCACAGAGTGCAACAAGGCAGACGCTGACTCCGCAAGACTGATTTAGGTTCAACTTTGTTGCACCTCAGCCAGATCTATTAATACTCCCAGACCCCCTGCCATAATATCGTCGGGATATCTTACATTAACGTTCTTGCAAGCAAGGCTGTTCAGGCACCCGGCTTTTTTTTAAGAAGGTGGCTTCTATTTCTCTCGTTGCAGTGGCAGAGGTCAAATCAGCAAAATTAAATACCAGCCTGGTAAAATTATCCCGAAGTCCCAAATCATCTTGTAACAGCTTACGTACATAGGGAGGGTGTGATAAGTGAAAAAGATCTGCACTTTTCACATTTGAAAAACAAACAAATAACAGAACAGTAAAATATCTCTAAAGGTTTCTTTAATTGACATTAATACCCAGCTGATTTTAAAGCTTTTAACCCCTTTTACAGAGGGCCGGAGAAGAACCAACATTTTTTGGGACCTCAATTAACCCCAAAATAACCATGAGACATTCATTTGAACTAACATACTGTGACTCCAACCCCAGAAACAACATATACACACATTCCCACTTCTGGTAAGGAGAGAAATTGAGGTTTCCCCAAATTTCCACATAAAAATTGCAAGGAGATTTGGAGCAGCTTCCCTGCTTGCAATTGCAGAGAGGCTTCAGAAAGGAGGTAACCAGCTGCTGGGGAATGCCCAGAGCCAGCCTGCCCAGCACAGTCCAAGGGGTATCAGTTACAGGGCTTGCTCCTATGAAAAATGCCCTCACCCCTTCATAGCACCGCTCCCCCCACAAACTGCCAGATTTTTGGCAGGTCCCAAGTTAACACCGGCATCCCTTGCTGCCCTGCAAGAGACTAACACGATCTGCTCTTGCATGATTGTGGAAGACTCATCCCTCAGCATGAGCATCATAAAACTTGCTTAGAGGTTTCAGTTTTCTCTTCACATCCAGTCTTTGACACATGAACATGCTGAATCAGGGTACGAGGTCTCGCAGACCTTGCAGAGATTCAACAGCTAAAGTTTAACGTGCACTTTGTCAGGGGAAGAGCTCTGCTTCACAGCCCTGAGATTCGTTTTCCTCATCTGTTAACAAAATGCAGAGCCACTACACAAAGTCAAACAGCATCTCTTCAGCAAGCATTCATTGGGAGCCTGGGATAAAAAAAAAAAAAAAAAAAGAAAAACACACACACACAATGCTAAAACATTACGGATGAACTTTAATATAAAGTCCAAAGGCCATAGCAAACTGACACAGCAAAGCAACCACTGAAGTACCTGTGCTCCTTTTGCTAGAAAAACAGCATTTCAGAAAGCTGAAGACATAAATAAAATCGAAATAAATCTAACATACCGCTGGCTTCTCATCTTCACACCTCATTTTCCTTCACATCCTCCTTTGAATCTCAAAATGTCTTTCTACAGAAGTGAAAGGTAAGAGTGCTGGGACTCAGCAAGAGCACGACTGCATGCGTGTGAACAAACACAGGCAAGTGTCAACACCAGGATGTTTCAGTCTTATCATGAGGGAGGGACATGCAAACGGAGGGAGTGGAAAGTATCAGGCTTACATGAGGTATTCATTACTCCTTCACCCAAGTGCTCCGGTGTATTATCTTGACAGCAAAGCAGGAACAGAGAGATACGTGGATGGTATGAATGTACCAGCTGATACTTAAAGTACTGCAAACAAAGCTCGTTGTGTTTTCTTCAGGACATGCCTAACTAAAACTGGAACCCTTGGTAAAATACAAAAGCCTACAACAGGTTCACAGACCAGCTCTGTACAGTGTTTTGTGCAAAAGGTTCCCTCTCGACATTAGTTTTCCCCTTTTTAATGGGCAGAATCTCATCTCAAGCCATTGTCTGAACATTTTGTACTTATTAATATTTCAAAAACTTTAACCAGAGAAAGATCAACTGACTGCACTGTGAGATCCTTGTCTGCTCAGTTTCTCTTTCCCCTGTGCACACAGTTTTCCCACTTTGCTCTCCAGAAGGCTCAGATCTATTCGGAAAACCAAACCTTATTCACTGCTTCTTCTCTTGAACAACAGGAAGTGGTTTTACGCAGATAAAGTTGGTATCTTTCAAGAAAACTGCATTAAGCTCAACTCAGGAAGATGCTGAAGCACAGGGAAGAAGGGACGCAACCTTCTCCCAACACAGCCCTGTCCCAAATCGTGCTGTGTCCCCAGAGCACACCACCTCAGCTCAGCCCGGACTGAGCAATACATTAAGTTCCCTGTACATAACATTGTCATCATTTCCACAAAACCCAAGCACTGCTGTGGCTGGGCAGTCCGGTTCCCCTCCTTCAACACCCCCACCCACAAACCGATCGAGAGCTTTGGAAAGAAAAGCTTTAAGGGCACAGTCGGTTTCCGAAAAGAACGCCTCTTGCCTGCCATCAGTGGTTAGGAAGAAGGCCATGTGTTTCATACCTGTTGGAAACAAAGAAACTGCAATTCTTTGGGCCAAACATGCAGTCAGACCAGCCAAGAACAGCCTACAAACACCTTCCAAAAGTCAGAAAGGTTGCACAAGTGCCCTCAATTTCTGACATCAACAAACAGGCAGGACCCGACCTTTGGAGCTAAGCTCTCCCCACGCTCAACCCACCACAAGCTCATCCTGAAATTAGTCACTGCCTTCGTGTCACAGTCTGCTAAAGTCTTCCTCAAACTATGTTACTCTGGCCCCAGGGTTATGACACGATGGATTGAGCGTACAGCATGAACTATTTACTGCTTCTGAGTAACACCGACAAAAAGCACCTAATCCTTTGGGGGTCAGGAGTCCTTAAAACACTGAACTTGTACAGGGATGGATCTTGTTGCGTTTTTTGGCATGAGAGATTATGTTATCAGTCAGGCTACCTAAGGCGTAGGGAAATATTATGCTTACTATTTCAGCTTTGTTTTTCCTGCAAGTATAAAGAAAAACGAACAAAGAGCCCCACTTCCACAGCACTCGATTAACACCAGTTGGAAAGGAGCAGGAAGCTGTGCTTGGACATGTTACAAGCTTAGTTACATGCAGCTATTAATTAACAACTCTAAAACAATTTAAATTGTCCACTAAGGGAGGAAAAAAAAAAATAATATGTGGAACATCCACTGTGGTAGAAACCCAGACACTGGAGACAGAAGTTTAAAACACTGATCTTGATCGCCAGTGGTGAGGTTGTCACAGCAACCATAATTCAGCTTCATGAATATGCATTATGCTGAAATCTATTTTTTTCCAAAAGAGACTACCGTGTCACTCAGCACCCGACATGAAGCTGCCTAGGCGATGGACCAGCGCCGTACAATGAAAGTGATTTGTCTTCAAGATTTTTGTCCTGGCTGGTGCAGGCAGAAGGGCTGGGGGAAGCGGGGTGTCACAGGACACGGCCGCACAATAAAGGTGGCAGAACGCAGCTGTAGGACTCGCTTCTGGTCCTGCCCCTGCCACAGAGTTCTTCAGACATATTCGGCAAACATCTCAAGCTGAAGGGTCCCAAAATGACCCAAGCAATCACTGCAAAGGTTCGGACCTGTGAAACCTATTGGTCTTAATCCTTCAGTAACCTGGGGACAAGCTTTGAAACAAACCAAAGGAGGCACCTCCATGGAAGGTGGGGCTGCTACTCCCACTGCTAGGGACAGCCCCCAAGGCCACTTGAAATTTGTGGGCCTGGACTTGATTTCCACTGGGAAGTTGTGGGAGGCACAGAGGGGACATCAGAAAGAACACAACAAAACCATACACACACACCTGTACAGGTCACACACCCATGTGAAGAAACCCAGAGCAGGGACAATTGCAACTAAGCAGCTGTGGGAGGTGTACTTTGTGCTTAATCCCTCACTTAACGTCCCAGTTGGAAAAAAATGCACTGCCAAAATCACATCCCTTCCTCATTACATTGACACCCTACACACCTGTGCTGCTCATTCATCATGAGACATAGTACTAACAAGGTACGTTAAATCAATTCCTCTATACATTGATAAAGTGGAAATTCCAACTCCCAAACCAGGAAGATAAAGCTCATTTTTACCTCGTGTGAAAAAGTGAAACATTTGCTATTCCATCTAAAAAGCACCACCACAAATACCCTGCAAGAAAACCACTTTGCCTGCAGACAAGCTCAAGTGACAGGAGAAGCCCACAGATTCAAACCACAAGTCAACAGGCAGCCTCTCAGCGTTTGTGTTTTTATCTCCTCTGCCCCTTGAACACGGCAAATAATGGTCCAAATAGGTAGCATATAGCGACAGGAGTAAAAGCTTCTCCTCCTCCAGGTGAAACACTTCCATCCCGGTCACCAGCTCCCACCGCTCTCCCCTCAGTGCCTCCTGGTCAGGCGTGCTGGAGCCTGAAGCCAGCTCAATTGCAGGCTGGCACCGAAGGGAGCAACCCTCGTCACTTCTGCCACAGCCTTTCTGTCACTTGACCACTCATGCGGTTTATCAATTCGCTGCTGATCCAACTAATTTGTGTTTGTTTTCTGGCAGGGTCGGTTTAATCAGAGCAGACAGCCATTCAGGCTCACTCGCAGTTGTACATAGCGTTGGAGCTGGCGTGCCTCCCTCACAGAAAAGATTTCTGGTCATGGGCTGAGGGAGAAAGTATCCCGGTACAGCAGCCACATGCACCTAAATCAGCTTAAACAGCTGTGAAACCTCACCCTGAAGACAATGTTTATGAGGCTGCTATAAGGCACGTTTCAGAAGTCAGGCCCATGCCAGAGCTTCAGCCCCTCTCTTCAGCCCCTCTGAAGGACAGAGGGGAAGCCTGTCACAGCATTACATGGGCAAAATGCATTTTTCGCTTCCTCTCTCTGACTGGTTTTTGCTTGCTGGTCAGGATGGGAAGATGAGAACATCACCAGCTCAGCAAGAGCCTCCTGGATGACAAGGCCCAGCCAGCCCGGGTCTGGCCCAGCTCCAGCCAAGTACAAAGCCAGGGCCCAAGTTCTGCCCATAAAAGCAAAGGGACGAGGGGGCTGGGGGGACATCTAACATAGGCCCCCAGGTTAGGTTTTCACAGCGTGCATCTCCTTTTCCACTCTTCTAAAGGAAATACACGACGACTAGCTTGACATAACACTCAGAATAAAGTTGGCCTTTTATACTCTGCTTTAAAATAAACATTTGAAGTTGGAAGTACACATACTGGCATGGAACATCTTATTCATGCTAATAAGTTTATTATGAAATGTGATCACTACACTGTTTAAAAAGTGAAAGTCCTGTTAGCCCCGAGGAAGAATTTTCATTCTATCACTTCGAGTAAACAAAGTACAAGTTACTGAGACTAGTGCAGCTATACCTGTTCAACGCTGACCACATATTTCCATGATCTGAACCACACAGTCATCATCTTTTAATGATAAATACAGATAAATTAGAGGAGTACAGTAACTAAACACACCATGAAAAATGAACCATAATCCAGGCTTAGAGAAAGGCATTTTGACAACAGCCTGCCAAGATGTATGCAGAACAGTTTTGGACCTCTTGGAGCAGTCTCTCAGCAGCAGGCAAGAGCTTCATCTGCTCCGGGTGACTGCTCGTAGTTCACCCAGTAATCTTCAGAAAGAGACTAAAAGCATGAAATCTGAAGTGCAGTTTGCAAGAATGACTACATAGCCGTTTTCCAATAAATATTGTGCTTTGCTATTCTTTAAAACAAAAAAGCGAGAGAGAGAGAGTGCTAAGAGCTACATGTATACTTTTGCAGCAAGACACAGCTCACTGCAAAGGACTGAAGTCTGGCTAATGCAGTGCTCTTCAGCTCAGCACAGCTGAGAGCATGCAACTCTGCTCAAACAGAAGCCTGTCATAGCCCTTACAACACCTTGCACATCTTCACACATGCCACAGTGCCAAGCTACTTAAGTATTTTATTTCCTCTCAGGTTAAAACCACACAAAATGAGTTACTGACCTATCACACAGAAGACTAAAGATACATAATTGCTATGCTAGATATACAATGATAAAATGAACTCCCCTACCTTTTTGTTCACAAATCAATCAAAGTTCATAACCCCAAATCATTCAGTTATTATGGGCACCCCACTGACAAGGTGGCTAATGGCCATCATACAGAGTAAAGCAAGACAGTTTATTTTGAGGGGCTTTTCACAATTTAGAATGAATTCAACAGAAACCAACATTAACAGTTTTGTGAGTAACCGCAGTTACACGTATCATTAATCCATCTAGGTATGAATTTTCACAAAAAGGCTTCAAGGATGTGGTGATTCTGAGTACAGCACTGCATAACTTCTGCAAACTTGAGCTATTCTACTGCAATCTGAAAAAATTATTAAGCCTCTGAAATATCTCTAATACAAAAATAAATTATATCAAAAATTAACAAGTGTTTGAGATGTGCCAACTACAGAAATCAATGATGAATTTCTCGTAAGTAACAATGTTCAACATTTCTGGTACATAAGAAATGAATTACACACAAGCTAGCACATGTCAACTACAACCACAGTACAATTAAGAATCTTAATTTTCCCTCCTATATACAGGCCTTGATCTTATAAATTATGTGTGTAATCCCCAAATCTCACATATTTCTATGTAAGAAACAGTGCCGCATCTCATTCTGTTCCTTCTTCCTTCCTTCTCCTCCCAACAGAAACCTGAAAACGCTCCTGCAGTTGATGCTACAGGCATAGAAGGAAGGGGGCTGGAAAAAATAAATCACTGCATAGATTAGGTAAGTACATAGCGTTGTAATTCCTCATTATGTCAACTTCTAAATGAAGGGACACGAAGCATTGTGGAAAAACGTACACAGATATGTCAAAGGGCACCATGTGAAAATGCTATGCTGCACAACATATCTAAGAGGGATTTATCCAAGTACACTAACTGAAGGAATAAGCAGCAAGTTTCATACAGTAAATCTGCCTTCAGACAGCAACTTAATTTTTGGCAGCCTGTGCTATCCAGCAGCTCAGAAGAGCAATGTAAACTATTTCTTCAAATCTTATCACAGAGTACAACATTCAATATCAAAATCCCACCAAACCAATGGAAAAGTACACAGCAGCTCCTCTGGGCAGAACTTGCCCACTCTGGAAAAAAACCTCCTTCCTTATCACACAGCCTGGGAAGAGATTAGAGGAATATTTACTCCACGTGACAGAGTTTGGAAATAACAGAGAAAGTTGTTACACAGGAAAGCACCGTACTTGTCCTCTAGGTGTCATGGACCTCTTTTACACTTCTTCAGCGCATCATTCTCCAGGTAAATCCATTTGCACTGTTGGCATATTGGCTATAACCAGAACTGAATCAGAGCACCCAAAAGACAGTTTTGATTTCTGGACTGCAATTCATTGTTTAAATAATCTGGCTACTTAACACACTTCTCTAAAGACAGTGAAATTGCAGGCATCAGTTTGGAAAACTCTGCTGTTCAAGCTAATCTCTGTTACAGGGACAAGCCTCCGTTCCCTCAAATTTCCAACCAAATCATTCCTTCGGTATGCAGAATATCTGTTCTTGTCCCCACACTACTTAGATTAGCATTCCTAAATTTAAAAAAAAAAAAAAAAAAAAAAAAGCTTTGCTTTAGGTTGTTACAAACATGTATAGACACAGCAGGTAACAGAGTAACAGAGCATCCAACCCGATGAGAAAGTAGAGGAGCCACAAGGAATATAAGTGCCCATTATCCTGTACATTAACTCTCTCAGTAAACCGCCTGGGTATTCTGCCTTAACTGCACACCTTTCAGTTCACATGTTTATTTTAACATTCTTTGCACAGCAAAATTCAGTGGGAATCTTTGCCCTTGGATCTGATTCTCCCAAGAGATACATGTATCCTGCGTTTTGCCTTCACCTTCCTTCCCCAAACTCTCTGCACACGGTATCAACTGTGGTTAAAAAAAATGAAAAAGCCATTTTTGGTGATACCACTAACTGTTCTCAGCAGAAGACAGACACCAGAAATGCACACATGCTGACAGTTGTGACTTGTTAAATAACCAGCTGGCAGAGAAATGTAAACATTAGGCCCTGCAGAGATTGTTCCCTGCCCCATTAACAATTTTAGATATATAATGACAACACGAGCCTGTGCTGGGAAGTGCAATAACCTCACAAAGAATGACAGAGCAAGCAAGTCAGATACTTGTAAGGAAATACAGAGGAGAGGAGAAAAATTAAATAAATAAATGACTCCAGTAAAGTTTCCCACACATTCTTGTCTTTTCTCCCAAATTTTATTAGTTCACAAAACCAAATCCATCAATTTGGCATTTTGCAAACAAAACCTAAAATACCTCATCACTCAAAACACTCAAGACACAAACGAACACCCGTCAGCAATCACCACCCACTGCAGACACACACAGTTGTCCACCTTCGTCAGGCTGGCATATGTAACAGCATATGTGACCAGTGCAGAACAGGAGGGGAAAGATGGAAATACACAGCTGTATTCTACAAGGAGGCAACTCTAAGACTTTTCCAAACCCTCAAAAATACGTCAAACTATTGGCCATCACAAGGCAATAAATTAAGACCCATGGTCTCCTGGGTCACCTTCTTTGGGGGGGCGGGGGTATTCAGCAGCAAAAACATTTCTTCCCCCTGCTTTTTTTCTTCCATGTCACTACCGTGACACTCAAACTCCACTCCAGGTACTGCAGACTCTGGGACAACAACCAGTTTTCACAGTCAGGCCTGAGGCATTGCCAAAATCCTGAAACCACCTCAAAAAAGTGCTCTGCAACCAGTGCTTGTTTCCCATGGTCTCATCACTTAGTCAGGTCCAGGTCAGTTTCCAGCAAAGACTGAAGAACCTCTCCAAAATCTTGCAAGAACAAAAGTTCTGTGACTAGACCTTTAGTTCAAGCAATTTCATATACAACTTTGAGATCAAAAATTCAAAACCGTAGCAGTTTCTAGTATTTAACATAACAGCCTTCAGCTTTTTTACCCGGCTTTCAAAGAGCTTATGACAATTATTCTTCAGGCAACCACATAAGAAACAAGTCCGAATAGACTCCTTTTAAATTTTCAAGCCTCCTTAAAGCATGCACAGAGTTGAGGAAAACTGAACAAAAAATTGCACAACTTCAGCGAAACACAGAAATGATGCATTACATAAATCTGTAAGAAAGGTACAAAGCCTCCTCCTAACAACTAACCAGCCAGCTGAAGCTATTACCGTAAACTAGTCCAGTTCTCATTAATTTGGCTGCATTGGTAGGAAATTAACATTTTAATGGCACTTGTTATATCCTACTGCCTCGTAACAGCAGATGTTTCCAGTGGCAAAATAAAAATTATACAGAGTTAACTACATTTTTGAAGCTGCTGAAACAACTGGAACAAGTTATCTTGGAGCAGGTCTTTAAATAAATCAGGGCACATCAACATATCGAGCTCTATTCCCCTACTGAGGGGGAACCTACTGTTGGCAGCACCACTGAAGGGTAATTTTGTGCTAAGTGGCATTTCTCCCCAGAGAAGCCGGTTGCTCTCTCGATACAGCCATATTAGCAGTATTTCAACTGCATCTCAACACAAAATGTACTGGACACAAGGAAGAGGCAGAAACCAGCTCTGCCCGTCTGCTTTTTTTGATCCCAGACATGAAGTAACCCATGAGGCCAGCGCTGTTAGCACTTCATGGATCAGCTCCTCAGAGAGTTTCTTAACCAAGCCTACACACACAGGCAGGCCTACCACACTACCTGCATGCTCTGTTTCAAAACAAAATATTTCCCTGTCACAAACACACCAGGAACCCAATCAGGTTGCTAAAGCAATACAAATCGCATGACAGTAAGCAGTAACCTGGCACATCACAGCAGCTTCAGACCTGAAATAGAACTAAATTGACTCAAAAAAAGCACAATGGATAGTTTAGTAATGAAGTAAAGAAACCAAGGTAGAAGGAATGTGAATAGGACTAATTCAGTCATCATTTCAATCAGATGCGAGCAATTTAAAAGGCAGATAAAGGATGGCATTTATACGTCTGCCTCTAAGACTGGGATGAGGGCCAGAATTACACTGCTTGAGCTGACAGGTGTGTTTATGCCATGATGACAATTCAGTCAGTAATGATAAAGGTAAAAAAGGCCCAAGCTGTTGAAGAAAAAAGCCATATACAGACGATTTATCTTTCTGAACAGTCATGGTTGGGTGCTGGTAAAGGAAGAGGCAAGAAGAGTTGTTCCCTGCACACACAAGCCACAGTAAAATCATTTGAGTTGCACAGGTTTCAAAGCCTCATAAGGAGAGATTTTTGTAGAGGTGCTACCCTTCTTTATCAGAAAGACAAAGAACTCATCTCAGAATCTCTTCTTCTAAAAAATGCTTTATTTTTCAGGTCAAAAGTTCTAAAAAAGACTCCTTCCAGCTCTGTCTTAGTGCTGGTTATTTCATTAACAGTCAAATATTTAAACCTGAGGATTTTAAAAATTTAACCATGGACTTCACTTTTCCAGAGAAATTCTAAAAACTTAATTATCGGTCACACTCAAATTCTGATCTGGAGATAGCAAGGCTTTTGTTTACACTGTACAAATGTTTTAACAGATACAGTCTCCCAAAGTCACAGAAACAGAGCTCAAGCTTTTTTACATTAAATATGCTGAAGACTGCAGGACAAGATCAAACTACTAGTGAACCCTCCCTCATCTCTGATTTGGATATATAATATATAATGTGAAAAAAATACATATATAATTCTTGACTATATTAGAAATTCCAGGAGGCCCATGTCTTTGTCCAAAAACCAACTTTGGAGCACCAAATTTGCTGAAAGGGGAATAGTGGAAGGAGGATAAGAGAGAAAGATGACAACTTTTGACTTCTTCATTATAGGTATCTGGGGTTTTTACCCACCTGCAAGATCTAGAAAGGCTGACTAACCTTGAACAGGGACTTGGACAGCTGTAAATAAGAGCCCGTCTTCAGCAAGGCCTAAGTCACAGGATGGAGGTGACAAGAAACAGGGACTGAAAGCCATCAGGATTAAAAAATATATAAATACATAGCAAAAAACAGTTCATATCTTATGCCTGCCAAACCTTTCAGTTTATTGGATAGTATAAAACCTTCAAAAGCTAAAGAGCAGTTTTAATCAAGGACTGTTCTGGGGTTTTACTGTTGTACTCAACTCTGATGGCCTGCGGCAAAGCAGAGGCATCAGGCCTCCAAGTGCTGCATTATAAAAGTAGAAGAAAAAACATGCCCTGCTACAAACTGTCCTTCAGAAGAGGTGTCCACACCACCCAGAAGACATGTAAGAAAGTTTGTCTGGTCTTGAAAAGTACCTTCAGGGCCAGCAAGTGGAAAGACTTCTGGGTACCTGAGAATCAAGCCAAACAATAACATGTGAAAGCTGGGCCCAATTTGTGTTATAATTAGCCCTATGACCTTTGACTAAAAGGTCACAAGTTTATATATCAAAAATAAAATAAAATAAAATGAAAAAACAAGCTTTTGGAGAAAAGATTGGGCATATACTTTGACAAGGTTACAGAAGAGGTCAGTCCATACTGGCATCCCTACACATGGATGCATGCAAGATCCCATGGGGGCACACAAGAAGCTGTCTTCCTTCAGGAATGATAGTACTACTGAACCACATGGCACTGAATCCCCTTAAACATTAGGTTTTTCTTTAGCTGACTGAGTACAAGACGAGCTTTCCATGTCACCTTGCCAGGGAGAGTGCTTTGCTGTTCCCTGTGCCCCAGTTACAATGCTCACATTCCTCTTATCACTGTATTTGGCAAAAATCCTTTTAGTTTAAGAGTTGAATCTGCCAGTTAATCTTCGTATGAAAACAAAAGGAAGTTTATTCAAATGATGATCAATCCGTAAGTAAGAAAATACGTATGGCAGTAGCAGATAATCTACTTCAAACGTTGGCGTCTGGTATTTCCTCCATGGTTCAGAAGCACCAGCAATGCATATACTTCCTAAATACAGTTCCTCATCTCCTGTTTCAGATAACAAGCAAGCTGTGGTTAGCCAGTCATCTTCAGGGTCCAGCCCCTTCTTAGCATTCCCAGTAGATCTGTCTTTACCTACTTTTCTTCTGACATTTACAATAACACACTATTAACTTCATAACAACTTTGGCATTTATACAATTCATTATATCACGGACTTTAAAAAAAGAAGCCCTATGAAACATCAGTCTGTTTAACTACCAACACTTTGTTTAGCTGAAGCTTTTGAAAAGGGAGGAGAAAGTGGAAAAGCAAATCACCACCTATAAAGCAAACAGACACTCTTTTTTGCTCAAGTCCACACAGTGTTTCCAAAAAACCATCTAACACAATTGTTCACCAGCTAAGTACACACATGAAATTTTTGTGCCACGCGTGAGGTCTGCTGTAGCTCTTGGATAGCATGAGCTTCTAGCCAGCTGAGAACAAAGCCACCAGCGGGTAAGATAAACAGATGTAGTTTGCTTCAGACAAAAAGAAACATAAACTGCATGGAAAGATTTTCCATGGTTTAACAAAGACAATAAAAACTCACCAACAGCAGATTCTACAGTAATGAGTCACAGATAATAGCTTAATGCTTAAAGCTCATCTATAAAGAAAAAAAATATTTATGCAATTACAAAGCATTAACAAAAAATAGGAAGGTACTTATAAATAGCTTCCATCTTCTCCAACTGTTTTTATCTAAGTGAAAACCAAAGCAGATACTGCACATTCAGGCTCGCACACCACCAGGAAAACCAATCTGGAAATACTGGGCACTGTTTCTCCCTCAGAAAGCATATGTTGTCTCTGTTCTGCTTTACGAGAGGACTGCCAAGTGCCAGAGAGCTTCGCTGGTCAAATTCAAACTGCTAAGCAATGCAAGTTCTGTGTTCTTCCTACAAAATATTCCGAGAAATGGTATTTGTGACTTTTTTTCCCCCCCTAAGTATTTTTGTAGGGGGATAAGCAACCCAGCATTAAATGCAATCATTGTTAGCAGATCCCTCAAAAACTGGAAGATTGCTGCTAGATAGAACAGGAAAAAAAAAAAAAAAAAGCAGAAGTAGCTTTAGAAAAAAAATCAGTTTTGTTGTAAAAATGATTTCTAATACAGAGCTTTCTGGGGAAATCAGAACTATCCTACTTAGGCAAGTTATTTCACATATCTAGAAGTAAAAATAAGAGCTGTTGAATGTGTATAATTTCTTCACACCCATAAGCAACTCTGAGAAGGGAAAGCGAAAAACCTATATAGTAGGCAGAGACCCTTTTAAAAGCTTTATACTCACAACGTTTCTCTGAAACAAAACAGGGCTAGCTCCAGATGATCCGAAGGAGACCACAGCCTTCACTTCTGCAGTGTTTTGTAAGCTCCTGACGTTAGTTTTAATTACTGCAAGTTTCCAGGAAACTCCTACAGCTCAAGCAAGACTTGGGAGTACAGCATCCTGCAGCAGCTGGCAGATCTCTTAAAGGATCAGTATGTCCAGCCCGTTGCTCTGCTTACTGGAAAGGACAGTCCTCATTGCGTGATCACAGTTTTTGCACGGAATATTGAGACCATGCAGCATTTTACACAAAAGCAAGCTACACTTCATTTTTGTACAAAAAGGGATCTCAGATATCCTGCAGTATCTTTTAGGTTCCTTTATAGATTAGCCTCTGAGAGGAGTTTGAAGATCTTGGATAAAAGAAGTGCAAAATACTACAAAGTTAATCAAACTGGAGTGGTTTAATGCTTCGCTTATTCCTACCCCAACCAACGACAGTATCTTTGCAAGATGATGCAAGACTTGGCCCTGTGATGAGCTGTTTGTTAGTATTATTACCTGATAAGCACAGTCTGAAGTTGTCCTAGCCGCGGTCACACAGGGATGCTTAGGATGTATCGCTGCTCTCAAGCTCAGAGCTTCACAGCCACCTTTGTCCCACACAAACAGGATGGCTGCTGGCTGAAATCGTGCTCCTTGGCTCCGGGCAGCACTGGGAAGCAGCCAGGAGCTTCACGGATGGGACACGCAGACAGCTCCCTAAGCATTATTCCTCATCCCAGGAGGGAAAAGGTGAGGAAGAAGAAAGGTGAAGAAAGCCCTGAACCCAAAAAGAGTGAGCATATCTCCAAGATAGGATCTTGGATTACAAATCGCCTTGCAGCTTGGTTTTAAATCAGGTAGTCACAGCTGTATTCATCAAGGACCACTTAAGAGCAAGGACCGTCACACTGAAGGCAAACAGCATTTCATCTTCTGGTGTTGGAACATGCTGTTTTTTCCTGCTGCAACACAGCATCTTGTTGTGATAACTGCATCTTTTCCAAAATGCTCAGAGCCCAGGCCCAACAGCCCCAGAGCAGGATTTTAAAGGTATTTACAGACCGGTCTCTTCCCTGCTGCTCAGACCTGCGGAGCCTAAGCTGGGCACACCACCCTCTCCAGGCAATGCAGAAAGCAAAAAATCACAAGCTCCTGGCAGCGCCTTGTCCCTGGCACAAAACCTGTGCTGGGTCCTACTTTTGCAGCGTTGTCTGGAAGAGCAGCTTACGCCTGAAGCACAGGACCATAAGGCTCCGAAGATCTGGAGTAAATTGCAGGGTTTTGACTCCCACATCGGTCCTCACACAACTCGGAGGGACCGACCTCAAAGCTGCACAGCTACAGAGATCAGCTGGCTCTACCAAAAGCAAATGGGAACACAGAAATCCTTTTCAGCAGCATGGGCTACGCACGGCCTTCAAAGAACATTTCAAGACCTCCTTCTCCAGAGGCTCTGGATTTCCCCATTCCTATGGCTGTGATACTCCTTAAACACTGCAGACAGTTATAAATCCACATGCCCCTGTACAGCACTGCCACATTTCCCCAGCAATGACAAAGTGCTGTTAACCTTGAGAAGCGCAGGAGGTTGTTTTAAAATGCAGCTACTGCGCACACCTGAGAACACAGAAGAAATTCAGAGAAAGGGGAACAGAAACACACAAACCATTTCCTGAGCGTGGGATTTCAGGTAGTAAAATCGGCGGTGTGAGACGGGAAGACTTTTTTTTTTTCCCCCTGAAGATGGCTCCAGAGCTAAAACACTTGCTCATGCTATTTTAAGCAGCTCCCTTTCACATTCGCATTTCTAACGTGAAGACTCCTCTTTACAAAAGTTAAGCTAACGATAAACTTCAAGTTATGAAATAAACGCTGCTTTAAGCATCTGAAGACATTCGGGGATCCTTCACTGAAAGCTCAGAGATTAACTTTCAGCCACTGAGACTTGGTTGGTTTCCAAACCAGTGAATTTCAAGTGTTCTCCCTATAAGTAACCTTATACCTGAAATGAATATTGAAAGAACAACTGGCTTGTACAGGACGGCAAAAATGCCAAGCATTAGTAATGCCAGATACTAATAAAAATCCCTGACAGTCCTACCAAGAACTCTGATAGCATGGTTATAGCGGCTGGAAACTAATTGAACTCAGGCACTAATTGTATGCATCAGGCCACCATAGAATGCGTGGCTTTGTTCTCTTTAATTAAGATAAGTACAGACCTCTCATATTATGCCGTTATTTTCAGGGGACTACTTTGGAAATCTAAAATGCATCTGTTAACCATTGCATTTGGACACAGAGAACTGCTGACTACTTTTTCCACATTATTTTGTCATGTCCTTTAAGGAAGAAATTCTTTACTCTGAGGGTGGTGAGGCCCTGGCACAGGCTGCCCAGAGAAGCTGTGGATGCCCCATCCCTGGAGGTGTCCAAGGCCAGGCTGGATGGGGCTTTGGGCAACCTGGGCTGGTGGGAGGTGTCCCTGCCCATGGCAGGGGGGTGGGACTGGGTGGGCTTTAAGGTCCCTTCCAACACAAACCATAATTCTGTGATTTAAGATCCTCAAAAAACAGCTTAGTCAACTCCATATACATATATATGAGGGGACACTCAAGAAACAAGAGTGTCCCCTCCCACAGGGTTTGATGAGAATCCCATGGACGGAGTGGTATTTCACACTTCATTCCTTTTCTTATTCCCCTCTTCTCTCCCTCCCATTTATGAGCAGCGTTACTTGGCTGTCAATACTCCACTAACAGATTTACTCCTCACCTGAAGCACTGACCCAAAAATAAAATCGCTGTTTCTAAATGTTACATTCAACACTGACTACAGCTACCCATGTGAGCATACAAAACAGATGTGGCAGAAAATGTCTGAACTTCACCGTGTTCACTTTATAAGACAGATGTTCACCTTCGGGCATGTCAAAAGGGAGACTCAATAAAAGGGAGACTCAATAGCAAGTATCCACTAACAGCCAGGTGAGTCCCGATGGACTAAAACACAGTGTGGGGTGGCTGCTGCAGAGCCAGAGCAGCACCCAGCAAAGATGTGCCCACACAACCATAAGCAAGCGCTCACCCAGAACTGGAATGTGTTAAGTTTTAGACAGAAGCCCATACGCACACAACCCGAGGAACACATACCCATCTGACTCAGCGTCTAATGATGACAATTCCTAGGCATGTGCATCCCGCAAACCGAGTCATAAATCCCTTAATCACAGGTCAAAAGATGTACCAACGTCTGCATCGACGGGATCAGGAAAAGAGGGCTGAAGCATCTGTTGTTTTTTTTTTTATTATTTTTTTTTATTTTAATCTGGAGACGTCAGCTCCTGCGGAAGGGCAGCAGCCCTCAGAAAGCTGCATCACCAGGGACTTAGCAGTGACCTCTAGGACCTGCATCCAGAGAAGAGAAAAAACACACGCTCAAAACTGACTTTAAAAGTCACTTATTTTTTTATGGCATGCAAGGAAATAAAGACTAGTTTGCATCAGTCCCTGAGACAGCTGGAACAAGCTCTACTCCAAGCCTGATGCACTCTTGATAGCATATTTACCTAGGACAGGCGACGCATTCTCAGCAGGCACTGGCAAAGAACTAGCTGCAATAACTCAGGATTTGTAAGAAGCTGCCTCTCAGCTGAACTGCAGTTTCCATTCAGGTGGAGACACAGTTGTCAAACTAAAAGTAAACCAGACAACTGCAGGCATTCTCAAAGCATGTTTAAAAAATACCGCTATCCAACACACCCAGCGGGTTTCCTCCTCATTAACACGGGTAAGAACTGAAGACACGTGGCGACCCAGGATGCAAATAGAAAGAAATCTTCTAATGCACCTGAAGAAGTTAGGAGTCTTTACCTTCCACTGCTCTCAGAAGCAAAGAGCTGCATCTTCAGTCATATAAGCATCTCCAATGATCTGGTCTCATAAGTCAGGAATTAAATCTACAACTACTGGAGTGTAAAATAGGAGAAAGGGTTGGGTGTTAGAGGGAGGAGGGGGAAAAGAATAAGACAGCCACAAATAAAGTACATATTACTAACCACAGATAAGGTACTTTTGATTTGCATTTGAACGCTACTCTTTAGCCAAGGCAAGAAGATCTACTGTGCAAGGGAAACTGTACCATTAAGACAAAGAAAAAACCTAGCCCTTCCTCTCTGCGAAGACTGCAGAGATTGTTAATATTTATGAAGCCTGAAGTGCCTTCAAAGATTTCTTACTTCATTTCCTTATGTCATACCAAAAAGCAGCACTAACTCATTCCATTTTAAGGTAAGATCACCACTGAAATCTTACTGGTTTAATAAATTTTGACCTCCCAGGAGGAGGCTCAGCATCTTTGCTTTGCCCCCCCACATCCATACGACTGACAACGACCATGAGATGAAAAGAGAAAACTTGCATTTTCCAGAGACTTTAGAGATCAAAACACATAAATCCCAACATCACCACCCAAAAGCTAGGTTTAACGGCTGTACCACCATGCACAGGCTATTTCATAGATCAGCTCACAAACGTGCAAGGCCTGGATGGTGGCAGTGAGAGAATCTCTTTGGAAAGGCCCTGATGGAGCAAGACTGTCAGAAGCTTTTCCTCCAGTCAAACCCTGTGTCACGAAAACAACGCATTAGAGGAAGGCATTTCTGCTTCTGCAGCATGGATCCTGCCGTGCAGGCAGCATTTAACCCAGAAAAATAAATCCATGTAGGGAAGAAAAGGAACCAGTGTTGCAGAATAAAGCTAGGAAGTTGTAAACATTATCTGGGCCAGGCACAGCCAGGTTTGGACAAGAGGGCCTGGAATTCAGGATGGCAGATTTTCTGCACCTAGTACTGGGGTCTTCTGGTAATAGCCAGAGCTCTGGAAACTCTTAAGTTGGAGTAACACTGATAAGCCTGACAAATACTGGGGGGAGGAGAAGGAGGAAGAGATCTGGAGCAGCCACTGAATAGCTACTTAGCTGCAACCAAAAACTTAAAAATAAAATAAAAAAAACATCAAGGTCCTCAGGCATTGCTAAATAGTATTTATTTTCCATACCTGTAAGAAAGAAAACATCACAAAATGTGATCTGTTACGTCTTAAATAAAAATACAGTCACCACAGATCTTGTAAAGGAACCATCTGCCACACAAAACACCGCCTCATATTCTCCAGAATTGCAGTGACTGATTCAAAACGAAATGGTGATTTTTCCATGATCACGTGCCACGAGATGGGGTCACTGCTAATTCTCCAGCAGATCTGTTGTCGCTTTGGAGGTTAAACGGTTAATGTTCCTTCTTAGTTTTGGAGTCTCTGTATTGAAGAGTGAGTGCTGAAGCGCCAAATGATGCCGAAGACACCGCACACATACGGAGCACTACGCACAGCATTTCCTATTCCAGAGGTTTATCAACCTAACAGCAACACCAATCATTTTTTAAACACTGCAGAAGCTTCCTTACCAAACCCAAATCCATTTTCTCCCCCCAGGCCTGCTATTCTCCACCAACATCCAATGCCTGCCACCCGATATCACACACACGCACTCTCATGAGGAACTCATGGTCGGTTTCCACAAGCCCTGAGCATCGCAAGCCGGGAGGAGGGGAAGGGGCAGTGCCCAGGAGCTGCCCCTGCTCGGCCAAGAGGCTGAACACCGCGGGGAGCTCACACCTAGCCAGGGCTGCCCCAGCCCCTTGCGCATCCCCCCTCAGCAGGGCTTTCTCCTCCGAAATCGGGTTTCCCTGAGGAGCCAGGAGAGGCTTTTCCCAGCTGCTGCCCTTAATTCCTCCCTCCCCCACAGGCATTTACGTCACCAGGCCTCAGCGATGCCGCCACGGCGGGCAGGCTGGCGCGGGCGAGGACAGCGGCGAGAGCCTGGGTGCCACCTTCACCCGGCCCCGAGGGGAGCCACGGGTGCACCCACCCCGCAGCGGCACCCCAACCCCTGCAGCTGGCACCCCCCGACCCGCGGGGAAGAACGGGGCTGGGGAGCTCAAATTAAACACAAACCCATCGGCCCAACGCCACCCAGGTTGGTCCTACCTGCCGCCGAGCACAACCACGTCCGAGAGGTGAGCGGTGGAGCTGGACGCACCGAGCGCCTCGTCCCGGCTCCAGCCGGGCATCGCAGCCCCAAGCCACCCCTGTTAGGGTGGAGAAATGAGCCCAGCAAGCTTGAGGCCACCACAGGAGAAACAGTGGGACCTCGCTCGGACTTTGGGGGATTTCTGTGCCATCTGATAGCCCCACACGGTGAGTTAATCTCCTATTTTATCCATCCCGCAACCGGCAGGTTAAAGATCCAGTAGCAGCTACAGAAGACAACGGGCAAGGACTAAACAAGCCCTCCCTTCTGAATGACTAGATATGACATTGAAAAAAATAAAAATAAAGAAGGTTTAAGGCAGCTCACATCCCTAATTCTGAGGGACAACACTACTCGTCGCACAGTCCAAATTAAGGCACGATGCTGTCGGTAACGTGGAGCACTGGGATCCCCTCTTGTTATGTATTTCCCCTCCCCACCCTATCTAACCCATTATTGGGAACGCAAAGCCCAAGCACCAGCCCAGCATTTATGCCACGTTGGTACAAGCTTAACACAGCCACCCACCCCAAAACCACGATAACGGAGCACGGCACGGAAATGAGGCAAAAAAGGCTGCTGTTCCCCCGACCTGCCCTGTAGGTGCATCAAAGCCCTGCAACAACCCAGGGGAGCGGGCAGGAGGCCTGGGCTGGATGCACAGAGCTATAGGGCCCTCCTGCAGGGCTGGCAGCTTGCTCCAGAAACCAGCCCTACCCCGGGCTCTCCCACCGCACTGCCCCCGTACCTCGCTGGCTACTTGGGGCGAGCGTGTGGCTACTGCCCTGTGGCCAGGCGGGCACGCAACACCTCCGATAGGCACAAGCAGGCTGCGGGGTGGCCGAGCGAGGTCCGATGGGGTCACCCCCACCCCAAGCCACCATCACGCCCACCCCAACGACCCCAAGCCCGAGCCACCCCCACGGGGGCTGCGTTCGCTGCGTGCTCGGGGGGCCGGGAACAAAAGCCACGGAGCCGGCTGCGGGCAGGAGGCGCCCGGCCGAGCTGCAGCCGCCTCTCCCCGCTCCGCCCCGCGGCACTCACCCGGCTCGGAAATCGGAGCAAACTCTCATCCACGCTCCCCGCCGAGCCCAGGCCCGCAGAGCCGCTGGGCGCCCCCCCGGCTGGGTGCGCCCGCTCAGCCCCCGGCCCTGCCCGGGCGGCAGCAGGTGCCCGTCCTCCTCCTCCTCCTCCTCCTCCTCCTCTTCCCTTTCTTCCTCCTCCTCCTCCTCCTCCGTGCCCAGCTCCCCGCGCAGCCGCCGCTCGCCGGGGCCGCGGCGGGAGCCCGCAGAGGAGGCGGGGGCGGGGGCGGGGGCGGGGGCGGGCGGGGCGCTCAGCCCGGCCCAGGGGCGGCCGCAAGGGGCGGCGAGCCCGGCCCCGGCCCCGGCCCCGGCCCGCAGCACCGGCCCCGCCGCACAGCCGGCCCCACCGCCACCAGCACCGCCGCTACGAGGCCGGCCGGTGCTGGAGGCTCGTCCCCGGAGCTGGCTCGGCGGAGGAGAGCGGCCGGCCGGCAGGCAAGGTGCTGCGGGGGGCGGCGGGGCTGGGGGTGGGATGGGATGGGGTGGGATGGCCACGGGGCACGCAGCCCGCATGGGGTCTGTGGGGTCCAGGGGGGCGTGCTGGGAACGGCTGGGAGGTGTGGAGGAGGCAGTGAGGGGCACAGCCCTGCTGGGTGTGCATCACATCAGTGCTGGGTGTGCAGCCCTGCTGGGTGTGTGTCCAGCCCTCCTGGGTGCCCACAGCACTGCAGGGTGTCCAGCCCTGCTCAGCATGCACCACTTCTGCATCATCGTTGTCTTCCCATTCACCCCGCTCCCCTTCCACATCCACGACAGGCGAGGAGCTGCGAGGAGCCCTTCTCATTCACCATCCCTCCTCTCACAGCCCATCCCATCGCCTGTGTCCCGAGATGCAGGGAATGCAGAGCCGTCACCGCGCAGCATCATTCAGTTGTGTAAGGGGTTTGGCTCGGCCTCACTGCATGCCTCCAGCAGAAGGGAGCGAGCCCCCGTGTCCTGTAGGGTGCCCCCCTGCAGGCACCCTAAGGGGTGAGAGCTCGGTGCGTTTGCACTGCGGGTTTTGCTGGGCGCAGGGCGCTGGCACTGGGTGCCCTTCGCCCGTCTCGCATCATCCTGTGCTCGTGCGGTGCCTCCGTAACTTTCCCCGAGATGGGGAATTTATGAATCGAGGGATGGGGGAGTGGATCCGTGGGGAGGCTGAGTCAGATCGTGAAAAAGCGACCGCCAAGAGAGGGGGTGCGATCGCCTGCCGCATTTACAAACACGGTTTCATTCATCCCCATATGCTGCTGCTGTTACTACTAATAAAGCCCTGGTGTCTCAGGCTGCTGCTGCCCCGGGAGCACTGTTTGATCTTCCCGGGGTTTTGCTCTATAGCCTGCACAGCGTTTTTGTCATAGCGTGCTCTTTTCCCGGTGAGGTTGTGATTACACTGAACCCATGCTAATCACAGGAGGAATTTGATGATATGAATGTGCTTCCCACACCCTCCTCTTTTGTTCCTATTATTTGTGGTGCAAAGGAGTGACGGTTTGGGTACCAGCAGCAATTTTTCCCTTTGTACTGGCAAGATTTGCTAATTATGAAAGCAAAACAAGCCTTTTCCCTGAGCGTGTGCCCTTCTTGCCTTCCTATTTCTTTCCTCAAGCTGCTAATGATACCCAGCTCCTACATGGTGATTGTGGAGCTGCAGGAAATCTCGATTCGTCTGCTGGAATATTTCTGCCGAAGCCTCTAGATGCAAAGGGAGCCAGAGAGCAAGGTCTGCTTCGGGCTGAATGGTGTCTAGGGCTTTATTCCCTGACAGGGAGGTGTAACTGCAGGGTGTACATTCATTAATTTAATCCAACATAGGGAAGGAAGAAGGATTGCAGGGGAAAAAAGAAATTTCTTAAAGTTCCAAATGTGAGATCGAAGTGGGAATTTCAGTGACCTTCGTGGTTCCTATTTTAGGCAAAAGGCCACAACCCAGCAGCATGGTACCGTTTGTCTTCTCCCAGGCCTCGTCGTTTCTCTCCTTGGTTTTACCTTTCACCTTGGTTTTGCCTTTCACTTCCCAGGGCGTGACTCTGGGGCAGCCTCACCTCTTCCCTGCGGCTCCAGAACCGGTCTTTTGGGTGGTGATTTTTCCTCCAGCTGCTCATTTCTCATCTCAGCTGGGCCAGGCCTGTCTTTCTTACTGCGACCCTCCATGTCTCTCTTCCCTACGTCTTATTTATCATACAATATTTCTGTCTTGCCAAACATCCTACTGGTTATTCTACCTTCCCCCTTCTCTCTGCTTTTTGTCCACCCATGCCTTTTCTCTCCTTTTTGTCCCATTTCATGTATCCTTCCCTCCCATCTTTTTTTTCCTCCTCTGGCCTGTTTTCAATACCTTATCTTGCTCTCTTCTCCCTGAAATCTCTCTCCAGCCCTTACTTTGTCTTCCTCTTTACATTTTTCCCCCACACTGTTCCTTTGTTCATTGTCCCTTCTCCGATCTCCCATTTACATACAGAGATGCCTACAGACACGTATGTGTGCTCCACTCCAGATCTTCCATTCTCCAGCCGAAACAAAGAAATGACTCATGCCGATAGTCCCAGCCTATTGCATCTCTCTCCCAGGGCTGAAACCCTCTGCTCTTTGCCCTTCCTCAAATACACCTTATCAGCTGGACTGAAGAATTAACGACGTGGGAAATGTTCCCGAATTCAGAAGTGAACTTGGGAAGGCAGCTTGTTCGGGCTGAGCTGTAAGCAGGAGCCCGAGGAACTAATGGAATTTTCTTCGTGTTTCTAAATCTGGTTTCAGTAATGAAAAAATCTATAATATTAAATAAGGGATGCTGCTGTCAATTTAAATTTGTCTTTGAAACCTGGACTGACCCAAAATAAGACCAAAAGATGCTTTTCTTTTTTTTTTTCTTTTTTTTTTCCCCAATCATCTCATTCTATGCATGTATTAATCCAATTTTGTGCAGCTATTTTGGGAGGGAAGTGCTTTTTTTCCTCACAAGGGCTGAGATCTGCCCCTGGAAAGGGCTCTGTGTGGGGCGGTGAGACTGGGATCTTGGCTCGCCAGCTTCCCTTTCTTCTGGAGCCAGGGAGAGAGGAGGGCAATGTGACTGCAGGATCATAGGCGTTGGGTGGGAGACAGAAGAATAGATGCATTAGCCAAAAATGCTATTTGAACCTCAGGTGGTGGGGGGGTGGAGTTGTTTAACAATATTTCTCCTTGACTTTCACTACAGACAGCATCCTGGGGATCAAGGGCAAGCGTTAAATGTTGCTCTTGAAATAGGGCTCTTAATATGGGAAAATCTGATTTATTAATTAAACTATTTTTTTTTTCTCTTTCAAAAAGCATAACACTAGCTGGCTGGAACGAACACAGCTCCATCCCACGGATCCCACCTCCGCCTTCTGGCAGCTTACCTGACTCATAAAGAGAGCGGGGGATTTTATATGCCACCTACCTCAACTCAACATTTCCCTTTGTGGTGAGAGTTAATCACCACGCTTGTCATATTATTGCACCGACCCTCCTGAAGATACGAGCTGTTGGGGGTGATCATTTATCTTTCGAACCATCCCGAAAGCTTCTTGTAGAATAGTTGTAGGGTTTTTTTTTCTGAGTTCAGTGAGAATACATTGGTGGTCCATCGCAGTAAGTTTTTGTGGGCTAATTGTTAAAAATGGCAATTTATTTGGTTTACGCCAGGATCAGGGAAGAGAGAGTTTCCACTTGCAGAGGACTTGACTGATATGAGATGTGGAGAGTTCAGATGTGTCAGTGGAAGGGCAGGTCCTTCCCCAGGGTAATCCCGGCAGGAGGAAGAAGCTGTGGTGTTGTAGCCATGATGATGAAGGATTTTTGTTTGGAGAGCGAAGGTGATGTTTGTATTAGATCAACTGCCAGAGTTGGAAAAATGGACATGCTTTTGGGCACAAAATCTTTCCATATAACCCATTTGTATAACCTATAAAGCCCTCTCACTTGTGAGGAAAGCAATTATGTGTAGGAGACTGATCTTTGCCAGCAGACAGTACTGCAGGGAAGAAGGCATATAGATAGCAATGAGAACAAGCTGCAAAGGTGGCAGTACAATGAATACAGTCTGTGCAGGAGGCAATGGAAGAAAGGGGAGGGAGAACTGAAAATGCACCTTCAGCAGGATTGTTTAGCATTACAAAGAGGATGTGAATTAGCCTAGAAGGTGAGAGGAAGCTTGAGCAGAAAAGCAAGTGAGGTTTTTGCAAAAGAAGTTGCTGAAATGAGATACAGGAAGGCCAGAGAAGAAGGAACAGTTGGGACCACTCTGGATTTCGATGCATTAAGAAAAATCTTAGTGTGAAGAAGTGCCAGAAAAAGCAAGGAGACAAAAAGAGTCTCCTTGTTCGTGCGTCACAAGGTCAGGCAAGATGCCTGATGAAGGAACAGGAATACCAAAAGAAGTGAACAGTTGACAAACGTGGATGAAGGAAGGGCGAGGATGTTGCTAAAATATCAGAAGAGAGGGAGAAGTGGCACCTTGGCCTCTGTGGAACCTGGAAAATGACCGGGCATCAAGTGGGGTGCTGCAAGACAGGAGGCAGTGAGCATCCTGGGGCAGGCAACACGAGAGCATCCCATGGGCACTGAGCCCTCTGACCACCCCAGTATAAACACAGATTATTTCCGTTCTTTATGTGTGTAAGGCTTAAAATGCACTGCAGATGCAGAGCTTTGTCTGGAAGGTAGGAATGCTGCAGCTGGCTCCCCTTTCCTGGCTTCTCCACCTCCCTACTCCTACACCAAAATTAATTCCCCTCTTCTATCCTCTCATGCACGGTGGGTCCTCAACCCAGCTCCGATCATTTTCCTTATTGTTTTTGCCTGATTAACAACTAGGGCAGAACTCAAGGGCTCAGGAGTCCCCCATAAAGGTGTAGTTCTTGTAACCAAGGCATTAATGCAATGCTCAGAGAGGCACCAGCAGCAAGGAGAAGAGCAGAGGGCGAGCGGTTCACTGGAGGAAGAATCAGCTTGGGAAACCACAGCCGTGGGGAAACTAAAGGTGTGGAAGCCTCAGGAAGAAAACGAGCGTAGGAGGATGGAACCAGGGCTGGTTAAAAATAACAGCATGGTACAGATAATGTGACATTTTAAACCTGCTGCCTTTGAAAGCCCCTTTGTGTTCTGAAATGCAAGTCTTCATCGAGTTATGCTAATTACTGCTTACCAGCCAGGACCGCTGGCATCTGGGGTGATCACTTTGCCCACCAGCCCCTGTTTTCTTCGCTAGTGGTTGCCACTTCAGCAGGGAGCTCTTTGCATTCTTACTTGACACAAATAGTGATGTATCCCTAATTAGGCTTTGATTTCTTTGGGAGATGTCCACCTTTTCCAGCTTGAAGTGCCTAGCACGCTGACTCTACTTGATAATACTGACCACTACGTTAGAGCTGAATTAAAACACCACTAAAACACTACTCACACACAGGTTGTATGGTGTGCTGCAATTCGGGCATGAGCTAACCTGGCCTGAGACAGTTTTTCCAATGTTTCTGGAGATCTGCAAGTTTTCTAGCCCCAGGGCTGTTCAAAAGGCAAAGCAGAGTGCTAGTCCCTGTACAAACACCACGTGTTGAATGGGACCGAGTGGCTGCAAACCTCCTGGGGCTTTGAAGCTCCTGGCACTTAAAATGGGTGTGAGAGAAGGAAGGAAAGAACGATAAAGAAAATAATAAAGAGCAAGGTAATGTGAAGGGCCTCTTTACCTGTTAATAACCGCTCTTCAGTGGCACAGCAATATGGAACAGAATGGGATCATCTGGTTAATGCAGGGCAGCTACTTGGTATTGCCAGAGCTATATCCTAGAAATGTTTTCCAAAAAAAAAAATCAGTTTTTATGGAAGATGCAGGTTTCCTCATCTCTCTCCTCTTCTCTCTCCCTCTCCCTTCCACTTCCAGGTAAAGGGTGTGAGCTTCCTACTTCCCACCTCCAATGCAAATCTATTTATGACCTATTGTCAGTTCTTGTGGCAGAGTTTGCCTTCGCCTTAAATAATTCTTGCATCCTGAGCCTTCCCCCTGCTGTGTCACTGAGAGCAGCCAGCTCTGCTGCACTTCACAGGCCGTGCTTCTCTCGCCCCCTGCCCTAGAAGAGGCTCATGCTCTCCTGCTGCCATGCCTGGAAGATGACCTCTAGTCCTTGTTCGGCTCCGGCTGTGGCAGTGTGAGCTGCTGGCTGCAGCAGAGCAAGGTGCTGGCAGCCCTGGGTGGTATTCCTGGTTCTGCTGCTGCACGGTGTGAGGTCTGGAGAGGGACACTGGTCTCTGTTTCCCTGCAGGCACACGTCTTCATTTCACAGTAAAACTGCTATCAGTGTGGGGGAGAGTTTGTGATGCTCACTGCCCAGTTCCACTGAGCATATAAACAGGACACAAAGGCTGTTAACATATTTGCTAGGCTTCTTTCACCCATGCCAAAGGGGCTTGGTGTTGTGATGTGCCCATCATATCGCTCTTAAAACCCTCATCACCTTGCTCTGATCTTCAGTTTAATTTGAGAACGTAGCTCTCCAATTCCCCCTGGTTTTATATCCACACGTACAATTCCCAATCAGTGTGGTCTGGCCACAGGAAACATTTTGGCATTTGATCTCTGCTCTCCTTTCTTTTTGCTATGCAAAGCTGTAGCAGATCGAGAAGGCCACAGAAACCTCCTAAAAGCCAGGAATGGGGCTCGTAGGAGGAAGAGGTGCCACATACGTCTGCGTCGGTTCCCACATAGCTCCTGTCTCAGCTCTCATCTCCTGGGCTTTCTTATTCTCTCTCTGCCACCCACGTTCCCCTTATGGCCTGCAGGTGATGGGCTGTAACTTGTCGTATTTTTGGCCAAATGTGCTAAGTTAGCACATTTGTAATGGATGCCATTTTCAGCACCAATGAAAATAGTCTCGAATTTTGGTAATTCTCCATTACCCCATCAAAGTTATAAAAATAGTTTACTTAAAGGCAATTCTTCTGACTTATTGCTATAGCTCCTTCAGAGACCATGGCTCCACTGTAGGAGTTATTTAGATACAGGAGACTTGGTGAGTATATGGTCTTCAGTTTTTCCAGAAAACATGACCTACTGAAGCAATTTTCATTTTTATAAGGCACAGAGCCTTTTTTTTTTTTTTTGAATCTACAGTTCTCATTTTCAGTAGCATAGGGCATCATGGAGTAAGTAACCTTCCTGGTGGGTAACAGGTGGATAGCCTTACAGAACCCAGCCACCTCTGAGTTTTGTTTTACACCATTTCCAGTCATCTGCACGTGGAAACTCACAAGATTTGTACAGCCGGTGATGCTGTCGGATAGCTGAGCTGATGCAATGCCTTGCTTCCTTCTCCTGCAGAGCAGGATTGCTCTAGTTCAGGTCGAGATCATCTGCAGGTATGGGGTTTGCAGACCCTTGTGTACTCGGAGCAGTTTTGCTGCGTTGCTCTGATGACACAGGGGCAGGTCCAGATAAGTCACAGTGGGATATAAAGAAAGCTGCTGTTTAAGGAAGGGATTTGCGGCAAACGAAGCAAATCCTGGTAACTGTGGAACTCGGAGAGGAAGCTCGTGTTGAAGTTTATGTTGTGTTAAGGTTTTGACTTGCTGATAAGCCCCCAGGGTGAGAGAGAGCCTGGTTGTGTTCTCTGTTGGATGGTTTTAGTACTGAGGGTACAGAGGACGGCTGTGATAATGTACATCTCTTAAAACTTTGTGGGAAAGCTGATGGGAGGATAATTGTAGCAGATTTCAGTGCTGGATATACTCTCTTTTATTAGGTCCTGCTAGTCAAGTGTGCAGATCAGAGAGATTCCAAAGGAGGTAGCTTACAAGTCATCCTATGAAGAGCTGATAAAAGTCAAGTAGCTTTTTTAAGCACTCAGGTATTTATTTGCTCTAACAAAACCCTGACAAAACATGGAGTCTGATTTTTCTAAGCACTGAGCCTCCTGGATTCCAGAGGAAATCGGTGCTGGCTGTTGGTGCTGAGCATCTCTAAACATCGTACTTGTGGGTTCAGGCCCAGGTTAAACCCCCACTGACCCCAGGCACCTAATCAGAGAAAAACCAGCAATGTTTAGCCTTCTGACAGTCATTCCCCTTGCAGTACTGTGTCTCTGTTGGGCTCATGAATAAGATTTTCTTTTCTTTAAAAATGCAGCGTATGTTCCTTGCAGATAGCTCTGATCTGTGGTCCTGCTCCTTCCTTTGTGCATAAGCATTTCTGATGAATGCTCGCACAGCCCTGAGAAGTATTTGCACCTTTGGCGGAGGTAGCACAAGAAATTCCAGCTCTTGCTGGTGTTCAGAAATGTGTTTGCTGGATCTGTAACCAGAAATGCCTGCAAAGAACAGCAAGAAAAGATTACTAGAAGGAGTATCCGGAACCGAAATCCCAAATAACGTGTTGCCACAAGCAGTGATGAGGAGCAGTCAGTTAGGATGCTCGTGCATCTCTGTGCTCAGTTTTGCCTGCATTTATGCTAAAGCTGTAGGTCACTTGGAGCACAGGGTGCCTGTGTGTGGCGCTGAGCTGGAGCCTTGCTTTGTATGGGGAGGGGCAGGGGCATCTGCTGTGCTAATGTATTTTCATGGTAAGCGTGAATGTCTTCACAAGAATAATTACATGTGTGTCTCCTAAGTTAAAATTTAGCCTTTTAAATGATAACTTTAGAGGAGCAATCAAATAAAATAGAGCAGAGTATGCAGGATTGGGCACTGTTACTGATAGGGGATTACCTGGCGTCCTGACACCGACCTCTGCCCCTCCACCTCTAGAAGAAATCAGCCGATTCAGCTTACTTTACCTTATCCTAGAAAACGACTTTCCTCATTCCTTCAGAGGAAAGCAAACGCTACCTCATCATCACATGCCAGACAACACGCCAGCAGAAAAACCCTTTCCCTTCCCACAGATGAGTGGCACACGAGGAAGCAGCACCGGTGGCTCGCTGTGACTCATCGCACTCCTGATCTGCTCTGCTGCCGAGGCAAGGCTGGCGACCAAAAAACCATGAAATAGCTGCCTCAGTTCTCAGTTTCCCTGATATTTTTCTCTCCTTGCTGCTTAAGAGCACCTGTTGGATCAGGGAATGCTCGTTTAACAGCTGAGGTGGGTGCGAGGTAAAAGGGAAGGGTTTGCAGAAATGCGCTGTTCCAGCACCAGTCGTCTGCTGACATCTGGTAATTTGTAAACTGTATTTAACAGATCTTCTGTCTGTGCTTTTACTGGCATTTCTGAGCAGATGAAGCTGTTACAAAGCCTCCTATTTCCTGCAGAAACATTCCGTGATTTGTTGCCCTTCCTTGTGTTCGAGACTAAAACAAACAGCAGCAGCGAATTTCACTGTATGTTTCTAGGCCTGGAGGATCAAAGCCAGGTTTTCTTTATTTTGTATCAGAGGAGAAACTAAGGAAAGGGATGATAATCCTCAGAACAAAGTGCCAATTAGAGAATTGTAACCTCTACGGCTGATTAGTAAGATACAACAAGGGAGCAGCGCAGTGGGCATGGGGATTTACGGAGGGTGTCGCAGAGCTCATCACAGCGAGGACAGCTTTTAAGAGGGAAAAAGAAAGAAAAATCCCAGTGCCATTTCCACCTCTGCATGAAGAGAGGTCCCAAAGGCCAGACAATGGTCCTTGTCATCCCTGCACAGGTTTGCCAGACTCAGCAGCAAGCCCCAAAATAGCAAAAAATAAATTAAAAAATGCTGAAGGAGCTTCTCTGCCTGCCTAGCTATCAGATATCAGGCCTAGGAAAAACGGAGACAGCAGCAGGCCTCACGTGGGATTTCTCAGCAGGACTCTTCCATTTCAGATCCGAGAAGCTGCAGTGATTTGTATCTTTGAATATGTTTTCAGCTCATTTTGCTTTTAATGATGCTGAGGAAAGGGGTGTCAACTCGAGGGAAGATGTATCTCTCATCCCTTGCTGCTCCGGTTTCTGGCAGCAGGCGGGCTGCTGCTTACAGTTAGGACAGGCTGGGAGAAATGCTGTGGCTGATTTTGTTGTGTTCATTGATAACTGATTGCCTCACAGCATTAAAAGTGGCTGGAAAGGAAAAATGTGCCCAAAGGCTTTCCTCAAGAGCCTGAGAAAACGTCACCTTGGTCCTTCCAAGTGCCTGCTCTTGCATGGCCACACCCAGTGTCCCAGGGGGGCCTGGACCTGGAGAGCCCTCATTAGGGGTGCTTGTAGGCATCTCGAGCTGCAGTATCCCGTGGGAGATGTCCACCTGGGGAACACAGCTCATGAAGCCTGGTCTAGATTAAAGGTACTTCAGTTTCCAGCAGCCACAGAACGAGTGGCTGAGGCTGGAGGCACTTCTGGAGATCATCTGGTCCAGCTCTGGCAGGGTCAGCTGCTGCCAGAAGAAACGCAACTGCTTCTTTTTTCTCCCACAGACTGGAAGGCAGGCAGCCGGTCCCCAAAGGAGGTGTTATTTAGCTGTTAAACCATGTGCTGCAAAGAAATGGGTGCAGAGAAGCAACGACATTGAAGCTTTTGTGCTAATTGCTGAACTTCAGCATCCTTGCAGCCTTACATGGGAGAGGAGCAAGACCCTGGCTGCGCCACCAAGGGCTCCAGTGAGCTGAACAGGCAGAACTGTCCGCTAAGCGTAACCTTTTCTGGAGACAAATGAAGTCGCCCCTGTGCCTTTTATGTGCTGCATTCCTTCTTTAGAAGTTGCCTTGCCGTCCACTTAACGGTTGATGGGTATTTTGGGAGCACGTCCTTTTTAAAAAGCCCAAGAAGCAGCCGTTCCCATTTTTCAGTTGCAGTGTTTGTCAGCCAGGGAATTAGCTCCGGAGAAAAAGAAGCAAGCGCGCGATTATTTCTTGTCTTGGAAAAATGCCTTTCCAATGCTTCAGGTCTGCAAACAAGAAGAGTAGGGGATTTATTTTCCCAGTGTTGCTTCCCAAGTAGAGGAAGAAGGGAAGACAAATTCTGGTGTCACCACAGGAGGAAACGCAGTGACAGAGTGGGCAGGTGGCAGAGCTTTGAGGCACCTCCTGTACTTTTGGGGCAAGCCAGAACTTACCCTTCCAAATCCCTCCACTGGGAAAAAACACCCTGAAAGAATCAAGAAGGGTGGCAGAGCCAAGCAAATAGGTTGGTGAAAGTGATGTCTTTGGAGGGCTTAAAGAAAAGGTTAGACATTGATCTGACAGGGTTTGTAAGGACGAGGCTGGTACCCACTGAGCTGTGGGCACATCGATCCCCCTTGACCTGCAGAGCATCCCAGCTTTCTCTCTCCTGTTTACTTCTACCCATGTGAGCAGCACGGGAGGTGTCCCTGCCCATGGCAGGGGGTCGGAACTGGGTGGTCTTTAGGGTCCCTTCCAACCCAAACCGTTCTGTGATTTCCTCAGGTGCCGTCTGCCCCAAAGCTCCTTTTTCTTCTCTCAGCCATCAGACTGCAACTCATAGGTCAGCCTGAGGCAGGAGGCTGCAGAGCAGTGAAAGCCCAAGCCCCGGAGCGATGCTGGAAGCTGATCCTCCAGCAAAGCCTGGAGGGGACTTGCCTGGCAAGGGAGCACTCCAACATGAAGCCATTTGTATCAGCAGACCAGGCTGCAACACCGCTGTTCCCTTGGCCCACGTAGCATGTAAATTTGCAGCAAGGAGGAGGCAGCCCCTTTTATGACCTTTTTACAGACTGCCTTTGTGTTGCTGCACTTCTCCACGACAGCAGTCAGCTACAGGTCAGGGCCCTGCAAGTTGGGGCACAATGAATTAAAAGTCAGAGAGAGGATCTGGCATTTCTGGCACCAGCTGAGCAACCGAGGCCTGCTCCCACCAAAGCAGAAAGCACCAAACACCAAATAATTTCAGTCCACGTAGTTGTCTCAGTCGACATGTGGCCCTAAAGCACTTTGATTTTTTCCTCCTGTCCCCATTCCTGCTTCTCTGTAGGGTGATTCCTGCCACCTCCTCTGAGCTTTTCTACTCTGTGGTATTTTTGCTAGCTAATATTAATGCTGAGAGATTCCAGCACTGCAGCCCGCTGGCTTAAATCTTCTTTTTATGTTGCACTGTAATGCATGGTATAAACCAATAGCAGTATGGGCACTCTCAGAGTAAACCTTTGTGCATGTGCAGAAAAAAAGAAGGAGCTATTGGGGTTTGTAGTTACTGTATAAAACGCTTCTGAACATTTCCATCTGAAGGTGGCTGCAGTGATATCATCCAAGTGTCTCCAGCCCGTTCCAGAAAGGCTTAACTTAATCCGTGCTGCAGTTAATGTTTTCCCCGGAGCTTGAATGTTCCTCTCAGAAATATGTCCACCCCCAGCCCATATTTATTGGTTAGATGCCAACTGGGTTTGGGTTCAGTGCTGTTGACAAGGCCAGCGTCATGGGGATTTAGACAGAACACAGCACAAAAACGTGCACAAAGCAGCATGGTCCTCGGCGGCAGCACAAAAATGCTTGCACAGGGTCACGGGGCATTCATCTCAGATCCAGAGGTGCCACTGACTCAGCCTCTCCCATCTTTCAGTAGAATTATCCTGCAAAAGAATGAAAACAAACCTTTTTTGTTGTTGTTATTCTTTCCAAGCAGCTCTGAGGGCCAGAGGAGAGAGCTCTCAGGATGCCAGAGCCAGCCAAGTCCACTTCTGCCCCCAAAAAGGGCTCCAAGAAAGCCGTGACGAAGACCCAGAAGAAGGGCGACAAGAAGCGGCACAAGAGCAGGAAGGAGAGCTACTCCATCTACGTCTACAAGGTGCTGAAGCAGGTCCACCCCGACACCGGCATCTCCTCCAAGGCCATGGGCATCATGAACTCCTTCGTCAACGACATCTTCGAGCGCATCGCCGGCGAGGCGTCGCGCCTGGCACACTACAACAAGCGCTCCACTATCACCTCGCGGGAGATCCAGACGGCCGTGCGCCTGCTGCTGCCGGGGGAGCTGGCCAAGCACGCCGTCTCTGAGGGCACCAAGGCTGTCACCAAGTACACGAGCTCCAAGTAGCCGGACACTGCCCCTCCGACGGGACCGTTGAGCACCGAACCCTCGGCGCAGGCGCAGGGAGGCAGCTACGACCCGGGTGAATGTCACAGCTCTTCTCCGCAGCAATGTACAGGCTTGGGATGGGCACTGGGAGCTGTCGAGTGGAAGAGGAGACGGCGAGCTGGGTGTTGGCTCATTTTCATCGGGGCTTCGGGACGTGCTATGGGTTCTGCGCGCTGCACCTCAGGCGACGCTGGTGGAGGAGGCCTCTGCTTTCACATCCCATCTGAAGGACTGGCTGCACTATATCCAGATTCTCCTCCGTGCTTGGAAACCATGCATGTGTGGCGCTGGCAGGGGAGGCTGCCCACTCCAGAGATCCTGTCTCTGAATTCTTCCTGGCTGCTTTCTTACTGTCATCCGAAATGGGCACCGGGGAGTCGGCGCTTGCATCCCCTCTGGTAGCCCAGCCCCAGCCCATTGTCCACAGCCCTCCTGTGCGGGCAGAGGTGGCACCGACAGCCACAGCCACAGTCCTCAGACCGAAATCCATGCGGATCCAGCAGAGATCTCTGCTCGGCAGCGGTGTGTGAGGCCTCTTTCAAGGTCACACCACACGCTGCTCCTCCTCCTCGCCCCTGACGGAGGAGGGATGAGCAGGCTGGTGGCGCAGGCACGCGTGTCCTTGCCCACCGGGATGCTGGAGCCACCAGCTGCCTCCCAGCTTGTGCCAAAGCATACGGATGGGCAAGGGGAGTGTGGGACCACCTCCTCCCGCTGCTGCTTTGCCTCCTCTATGACCTACGTCAGTGTGCAAGACACCAATGCTGCTGCTTTTTGGAGACTTTTTCTGCCTGTGCACTCCTGTTCGCTGTGAGGGTGGGCACGGCGGGGTGGTGTCCGAGGGGGGACGCTCGCTGCGGGCAGCTTGCCCTGCCCCTGCCTTCCCTGCTGCACTCATCTGCTAGCAAGCAAAGCAAAAGCTGGGGCTGGGTGGATATGTAGGGACACTTAAAATATCACTGCATCCCAGTGGTGTTTTATGGGTTAAATCCTTTTGAGCTAATTCAGATATTCCCCTCCTCAAAGTCCACAGTAAGGTGAGCAATAAGAAAACCCCAATAAAAGCCATAGAGATTAGTGGAGGAATGTCTCGGTTACAAGTTTAGCATGCAGGGACTGCTGGATAGCAGAGCAAAAGCATGTGTAGAAGTGGTGTGAAGCTGAAGCTTCCTACTCAAAATACAAAATTAGCCAACATTTTAAAAAAATATATCAAAATCTCCGGTGGGCTATAGCACTTCAGATCAAAAATATTCACGTCTTTAAAATAACAACTGCTTTTTGCAACTTGTTCTGTAAATAAAAAGGGCAGCAAAGACACAGCTTCCAGAACTAAGTGAAGGGTCTCTCCAAAATCCAAGGCACCATTTTTAATCATGTGATAAATTCCTACCCCCAGATAACACCCTTGTTATACACCTCTCCTTTTTTCCTACTTTGGTCTCCATCTTACCCTTTGAGAGTGATGACGACCCTTGACAAATTCACGTTGCTTTTGGAGATGCAGAATTCTGCTTTCAGCCGCATTTCATACAGTAATTGCAGCAGGAGTCACTAGTGATATCCTTCAGAAAGAGCAAAAGCCAGGTCTCAAGGTGGTGGCACCCACAAGAAGCAGCTCCCAGCAGCACCATCTGGATCTAGTAGCAGCAATCTGCCATCAGTCTGAACCATTGGGCCATCGTGCTTTGAAAGGGACAGCCTAGCACTTCACTTCCTTTTTATTTATTTATTTATTTATTTTCTCAGTTAAAAAGTCAAAATCAGATACCAAAGATGAAAATGTTCCTGCACTGTCACACGTGCACTGCTGAGCCACTGTCATTGTCCCACCAGAAACCAGAAAGCAGAGGATGCAGAAGGGGAACACGTGAAGCAAAGCACTGCTCGGCAGCACTGAAGCTTTCTCCTCCGGTCCCTAGGAGCTGCAAGTCGCAAACCACCCCTCCCAGGGCTGCACCTCAGAGTAGGAGCTGTTCAGTTCCAGCGATGTGTGCACACCACGGCCCTGTCCCGCTCCTAGTCGCAGTGCTGCTCCCATTCTCCTCCCTGTGCTGTGCCACAGTTGCCACTCCATTTCTGGGGGCTGTTCCAGGGAGGGGAGAAGTGACGATTTAAGGCTGCAGAGATACTTGAAGGCTTAAGGAGGGCGTTTGTGTTGAAGCCAGGTGAACGAGGCTGATCATCTCCATCCATTTAGAGGTTAGGCTGTCCTTTCACCCATAATTTGCTCTTCACTCTCCCTTCATACCACTTTTTTTACTTGCTCCTGACAACATGGAGAAGAGGATTGAGGAACCGATCCAGGTTAAAATGAATAAATTAACTTTATTTTTTACTTTTTTTTTTTTTTTTTTTTTCCCTCTTGCAAGCTTCATTTTAACCTTGTTCTGGTGTCTGGTCTGATTTGTCCCATGGACACTTGTGCCGGACAGGGGAGGGGCTGGTCCAGGAAAGGCATCAGCTCGGACTGCCTCAAAAGCACTTGTGAAATCAATGACCTTAGTGTTAAAAGACACGTGAAAAAAGGAAATCTGCAGCTCTTGCAGTCTGTGCAGGCTCACAGATGACTTTGATGGGAATTATTTTGACTGGGATGGGCTTGGATTGAACCTTAAAAGTAGAGACAATAGCAAATGTTCTAAAAATTCAAAGATCATAGTGTCAATTTTCAATTTATTAAGCTGAGGTGTGACCTACTCCACAGATCCCTGGCAAGGAGGGGTTCTGCAGGGAAGGGGGTTCATACTTCAGGATCGGTGCTTTTTCAAAATACATCTTTCCAGCTCTGGAACCGATACAACAGTTGAACAACGAAGATAATACACCAAGCCGCCCTGACCCCACCTTATTCCAACTGCAGCTCCAGAAGCATTTCTGGGACATTCCCATGTCTTACCAATAAATAAAGTAAACAAATCAGCTGCAGATTGAAAGTTAGAAAAGGAAATGGCAGAAGAATAACACTGCATTGAGACTAACCCTGTGTTAATGGAGGTCATTGCACTAAGCTACTTGTTTTCATGTACAATTTAGGAGATAAATTTTTCCGATAGATCTACTCGTGGTTTTCCAACCTGCTTCCCTAAAGCCCACCCGCCACTGCAGGTCTAAGCCCGCAGAAGAGCTGAGTGGCTGCGTGCTTGGTCTGGGGGCTTTCCTCCCACTCAGGCCAGGTAGGTTTTGAGTCAAGTACGTGGAGAACACGAGTAGCAGCAGGCAGAGGACAAGTGCCCCTGACAAGTGCCAGGCAGCCCCGTGTCCCCGCGCCCCGCCACACCACGCCAAGCTTGGCATGGCTTGTGCACAGCCCTGAGCCTTCGCCCCGTCAGCGCGCCCTCTGACAGTTTACATCCAGAGCAAATTGTTTACAGGGAAAGAAAGACTGTGAAATGAACAATAAAACTCACTTGCTACCAGGATCCGGGGGAGTGCCCTCTGACTAGTGCCGGGGGGCAATCTCTCCTGCTTGCTAGCTGTGCATGGTATCTTGTGGGCTTGCGTGCACAGATCTTTTCCGAGAATACGTGTTACATGCTGTACGACCTATGTTATATCACCATTGTTTTAGGGCATATGTTACAGCTAATTCTGTTTTCTGTTAAGTGTATGAATAAAACATAAATGCAGACCTGATGGAAGTCAGGTGAGACGCAGCTCTCAGGCCTCTTTGCTTCTGCCACGTCACGGCCCCCCCCAGCCCAGCGTTTCTCACTCTCCATCGTATTTCCTTCAGCGTCTGGGGCTTGGGTAACCCAACCTGCCAGGGCAGAGCTGAGCCAGCTCGCTCTGCTGCTGGTTCATCCATCTTCACCTCAGGGTGAGGAGGAGGATGGCAAAAAAGCAGCTTGACCTCCCACAGCCACCTCTGGCACCAAACAGGCGACACAGTCAGCTGTGCATATATATGATCCTCTGTGCCTGATGTGAGCTGTGTCCCAGGGAGGGGACAGCTGCTGGTGTCACGGTGTGGAGCACATCCAGGATGCTGCCACCAGCCACCCTGTCCCCAGTACAGGCTGCATCAAACTCACCTCTCCTTGCTGCACGCAGCCGGTCCTTGCCTGTGGTGTGCACTGCCCGGCACCTGTCCTATAAACCCCAAGGGACAACACCTTCCCCTTGCACAGACAGAAGCACTGCGAGGTTAGAGAAGTGTTCCATGCACCTTCAGAATTTCTCTTTATCTGACTCAGTGATCCCTGCTGCCAGAAACATCTTACTTTGGACCATGAGAAGCTTACAGGCAGCAGATATAGAATAAGATGCAGCATCTGAAAACCCCAGGAAGAGAAAGAGCTTCCTTTTAAAGAATTATCCCTAAGTACTCTCAAGTGAAAAGCTTATCTATCGGCTGGACATCAGCATGGTAATGCACTCACTGCAGTGGGAAATGTGTGTGCTTTGCCAATGCCATGTGCTGGAGACACAAACTCAGACTTCAGAGGTGCTGTATAGCACCTCTAAAGACAGGGTCATAATTTTAAGATAATTTGGGAACAGCAGCACTTGGAGAAAACACACCTTGTAATTAACTGATCTGAACCTGGAGTATTTCCTTCCAAAGAAAGAAATTATACCACTGCTGATTCCCCCTTTGCAGAGCAGCACCCACAATGTGCTTTCATAACAGAGCTGACACCTGGGCCTTGGAAAACCCAGACCAGGTTACAACAGGTAGAGCAAAACCTGTGGCTGTGCTCCCTCAGGATGCTGGGAGGAGGGAGCCAACATTTTGTCTTAGTTACTCGGTTATTATTTAGTCATTATGACCTGGTTATTCCAAGACCGTTAGCTGAACATGGGTGCCTCAAGGCTGTTGGCAGAACCAGATACTCAGGAACATCAAAGAACCTGAGGGAACCAGGTTTAAAACAAGTAAAAAGGAGAAAACTTGATGAAACGGGCACTTTACCTCTTGAGCCCTTTGCCGAAGGATGTCGGAGGTCAAATTTGGTTCAAGGACAAATTAGTGGGAGAGAAATTCACTGAGAGGTACTAAACACATATAAATTATGTTTAAAATGATTAAACGGGTAGTTATTACATTATTCTGCACTATTCCTTCAATCTTTCTTGCCTATTCACTCATGGTCACTGCTGGAAACAAGACATTGGGTTGGATGGACCAAAGGACATCTACATAAACGCAGGTAATGCCTGCCTTGACTCCTGAACTGTCGAGAGTTTCAGGCAGTTCTCTTAGGCCTCTGAAGAAGAGGCCTAAGAAGAGAGCATAAAAGAAAGCCTTTTCCCTTTCTTTTCTACATTGTTCCTTCGCTTGCCTCGATGGTTATGTGGATTGAGTCAGGCTGGCTTGCAAGAAAGATGTAAGAGATGTTTTGTTTCTAAAATAGAGTTAATAAACACAGATGGTGTGAGAAAGAGAGAGGAGCTTCTGCTTTCTCATAGAAAGGAAAACTGTTCTCAAACATTTCTCGTTTTCTTGATACAGTTGTTTTAAAATATATATATAAATATATACACAATTTCCTGCTTTTTAATGTCCATAAGACTAATCCTCCCCTAAAATCTTCTACAGAAGCTCTTACAAAATTCATTCAGAAAATTTTTCTTCCAGATTTAGCTGTCTTCTAGAGAGCTGTAATAGAAAAGAGAAGATTGGTAAGCATGGAGAAAGAGTGGCAATGGATGAGTGTGAGGCTCCAGAAGGAACAGGAGACTGTGCGTGAATGCTGTAAGGGTTGCAGGCACTGGTGGGACCCCAATGAGGAGCCCAGAAGATGCCAGCACACACAGGAGGCAGAGCAAAGCCACTGCCAGCAAGAGAAGGGCGCAGAAGGCATGTCCAAAGCTGGGTTGATCACCATGACTCCCTCATGCTCATATTCTTGTACCCACGTGAGATTGGTGTATCCAAGCCGTCTGTCCATCACACACACACCAGGGGACAGGTTTCCATCTTTGAGTTGATTTTGAGGATGAGGGACGGTGCCGTGATGTCCTCAGTCATGTTTCCTGGGTTCCCCTTAGGTTGGTGAACAGGGAACATAAGAGCATCACCTCCAGTTTAACTAAAATAAAGGAAATAAGAGGCTGCTGTTGCCATCTACCACCTGCCTTTTATAGGATTTTTGCCTCTGTGGAGTGGTGCAGCATCTAAGGGTTCCAAGCAAGCCTGGTCTCACGGGCAGCGATGAAAACAGGCTATTGAGCAGCTCCATCTCAATAAGCCTGGTCTTTGCAGGAAGTTTTTTTAGTGCTGGCAAAGTGGGAGGCTGGGGGGCTGCAGCAGGGACGGGCTGAGCAGGTCAAGAGGCAGACGGGTGCTTTTGGCAAGAGGTTGCTTTGTTGGGACCAATGCCCGTCCCACAGCTTCTTCCTCCTGTCCTTCAGGCAACAAAAAGTCACATACATCCAGGTGCAGATTTGGGAGCTGCAGCACCTTCACCTCCCTTCTCACAACATCCCAGCCACATCTGCATGGGCTCACCCTGAGGCCTGCTGCAGCCCTCGGGCCCAAATCTAGGGTGAACCAGCTGCAGCTTTACATGGAAAACTCAGCCGTGAGAAATAAAAAGAAGGAAATTCAAATTCAGGCTCCCCCATCCCCTTTTGCAGCCCCGGGGCTAACAAAAGCGGTCGCCGTGGGGCCCATCAGCAGCCCCCTGTTAGCAGGGGACAGCCCGAGCTCTTCTTAGCCTGGCCGATTCACACAAAGAAGCCTTTATGGCTCAGCAGTGGGCAGCTTGCCCCTCTCCTCATCACGCCTCTGCTCAGGCTTTCAATGCAAGGGGACAAAAACCTTTACAGCCCCCCGAATCCACCGCTCCTCACACGCCTGCCATTCCTGGTGTTTAATAACCCTTATGTGCAGACACTAGGCCTCACAGGACACCGTCAGCACCAATTTCTCATTCAGAGCCAGCAGAAGCGAATCACCACTTGGGTTACTCCACATTTTTGTGTGGGATGATGGATAACAGCAGCAGGGAAAGTTCCCCACAAGCAGCTGCACCCTGTGAAGAAGGAACACAGGGTCCCCCATGCCACGGGGTATCACAGCAACCGAGGGCTCGGCTGTATTTTAAAGGGATTAGGAGTGTGTATGGCAAGGAGAATTTTAATGACAAAAGGCTAAATACATGCAAGTTTGTAAGCAAGGGGAGCTCTCTGCTTTATGGCAGAGTTAACTAGTTGCAAGGGAGCAGCAGGAGGAGATCCTATCCCACCCCATCAGCCACAGAGTGGTTTGCAGCATCCTCAGGATCCCCTGCAGCTTCCCCACACCTGGCCGGGATCCTACACCAGGTAGAGGCTGAACAGAAATTCATGCCATACCTGCCCCCATCACACAAATGAATAATTAGTTTGGACTGTTCAGAAAGCAATACTCAATTTTGTTAATTTAATTTTATTTTATTTTGCAATTTACCTTTTGGATCACATTTGTCACATTTTCCTCAGGATCCCAGGACCCATTCTGGCTGTGGCCAACTTTGACACCCAGCCACACGCCTGCCAAGGCCTGAGGGGGCAACACTGGGGTCATCTGGAGATGACCTGAAAAAATCTGGTCAACAAAAGTACCTACAGCTTTGCTTCCAGGCACAAGTATGCCAAAGCTTCCGTGCCTATGCAGGGCTGAACAACGCTGGACTGATATATATGCCTGTGGTGTCTCTGGCAAGTTGTTTTAGGAAAAGCAAGAGGACTGAGCCCCTGTTCTCCTAGTCCTATAGCTCAGAAAACAAAAACCCTGATTTCTTTCCTTCCTCTGTTTACAGGAGAGAGAAAGGAGGCTTGAAACAAAACCACCAGTGATTAGGAGGAGCACACGAACTGCTGACTATAGCCATCCACTTCCTGACCCCAGGTCAGGGTATCCCAAGCTCCCAAGCTACCCTTCCTGCTGATGTTGTGACACTGTTTGGAAAAAAAAATAGGGAAAATATATGAAAGAAGAAGCATTTCCAAAGTAAGAAACAGCAGATCAATACCTAAATACTGTTTCCCTTATATGCTTAATGAAAAAGGTACAAGTGACCTGGAGCAGAAGTCCATTTCCCTGTGGTTGCCTTCACCTCCAGGCTCAGCATCAGGAGGACTTCCATGTCCCTTCTAATATTTTTATACAAGGGGTCAGTCTGGGAGAGGAGGAGGACTCCTTGGAAATGAGGTGTCACTTCAATCTCACACACATCTCTAGCACAGCTAAGTGCCTGCACACCGGTGGAAATCCAAACCCCACTTCTCATTCCGGATTCAAGACAGCAGACCTGTCCTTAGCTAGGTCTGAAGATCCAAGCGCTAGTAATAGCAGCATCTGTTGTTGTTGTTATTATTAACCTTTACAGAAGGTCTTTTGCCCGTCCCTGCAGGCAGTTTAAAAGGGAATCCCTTGGTGCTACCTTAACACCGAGAACAGCGTCCATTCCACATCCCGGTTATGTGGCGTTCCTGCACTTGTCAGATGAGGACTGACCCAGGAGAGGTAGCTGCAATATCAGACAGTCCTCCCAGCCCCCTAGAGTCAGCAAGGTATGAGGTTTGCCAGGGAATTATGAAAGATTTATCAGAAGACATGTGGCTGAGCTGACATCCCTGATCACTTGTGGGATTTCATGGCACAGGACGTGTCAGGTTGTGTTTCACTGTGCAGGACCACTTTTATTCTTTACTAGCACCTTCCTAGCTCTGTGACCGAGCACTCCCAACTGAGATTTAAGATGTGGATGTGCAGTGTTATCCACGCCATACTGCGTTATACCCTGTGTTCTTTGTTAGAGGCCCAGCAGCTGTACTCAGGAAGCTCTGGTGTAAGATCCTGCTTAGCTCCTTGGGTTATAATTAAGTGGGATTTCACTAAGAATCCAACTTATTTTTAGCAAGATGGAAAAAATCATTTTTCATCTGCCTAGACTCTGATCTCTCCTTCAAGTCAGCCAGCTAAGCATCCCCCACGAGGTGATGAGTCACAAAACCAAAGATGGCAGTACCTGGTCCTCGCAGAAATGGCTGCGATCTCATCTGGGCTTTGGACCCTGAACTGAGACAGTGCCCAGGCCATGCTGACGAGCTGAGTCACTAGGGCACCCACAGAGAAAAAAGCCTTGGGCACAGCAAATACCCTCACCTGGAATCCGATCCAAAGCCCTGACCCTGAAGGACAACACACACAGAGAGCTACTTCCAGCAGCTGCTACACGAGCTGCCCTAAGCCTGCTGCTGACGGTTATTTTCATTCTTGCAGATAAAGATAAGCTGTGGGTACAGCAGGGAGCTATTCAGTATAAATCAGATCGTTGAAATGCAGCCAACTTGTGTCGGTGATGAAATAAAACCGAGAAGAATGTCACCCATCCCAATTATTTTATTTTTATTTCTGCGGTGCTAAAATAATTCAAACGAGAGCAGGTCTCTACAGCAAAGAAAACAGTTTCTGTGCCAGAGCGCTCACCCACAAGTGCAAGGACAGGCTGGCAGAAGAGCAAGGAGAAGCGCTCAGGAGGGCTCTGCGGGACACTGCTGGACACCAGGGACCCAGAAGACAAATGCCTGTCCCTGGCTCCACAGATCTGGCCTGCTTACAGACACTTTGCAATCTGTTCCTTCTTCAGCAGTCCCGGTGGTGCCCTGTCGGTGAGGTGCAGCACGAGCACGGGGCTTGTGGTGCGAGGCTGCTGTGGCACCACCATGTGCGGCCATTTGTGGGTGATGTGCACAGTCAGGATTTATGCACGATAGCTGCTCTGCTCTGCACAGAAGACAGCAGTTTTCTAAGCAAAACTGGCTCTGCAGAGTGTTGTCTATGACCTCTGTTCATATATGTTATGTTCCTATATGATCCTGCAACAGCAGCAGGATCCAGCTAGCAGGAAGCAAGTCTCCACTGCTTGGTAGACATGCACATGGCACCCCTGGTTGCAGCCTGCTTTGTCAGCATAAAACCACATCTGACAACATCTGCTTATGTCCTACCTTGTCCCCCACATCTTTCCAGCTTTTCCAGCCAAGTGCTGGGTTTCAGGTTCAAAATCTTTCCCGCAATGTGTCCCTTAACCTTCTCATTTACTTCTGCTCCCCACTGCAGGTGGCTTCAACCATTTCTTCCCTAACAATCTGTTTGCCCCCAGAAGCAGATTTAACTTCAAGCAACGAGATTTTTATCTGTCTCAAAGCCCCTCAAAGCACAGGTACTCATCCTGGCCCCGTAACAGAGGAGGCTGCAGCCCTGACACACGCTGGCAGCTGCAGAAACCCAGCTCCTCTGGAGACACTTCACTTGGCTTTACTCCACTTTGCCTGTATGGGCCATGGGGTAAGGAGGAATTTTGGTGGTGTAAGCCTGCTGACCTTCACTGGGACGAAGTAAACTACACCCCAGGTGCAGTCTCCTGGCAGCGGAGAGCCTCTGGAGAAGACAATGCCCACGGCTCTGCTCTTCATCACTTGCATACCACACAGGAGTGCCTTGCTTCCCTGCAGGAAGCCTTCTTGCAAAAAGGAAAACACAGCACTCATTTCTAAATCCCACCATGAGCAAGGCAAAGCCACCTGAGGGGGGGAAATGAAGTAGAGCATGAAATGTTTCCAGGCAGGACAGATTTTATCCAGCTGCAGGGCAGGTGCTGGTTTCACTCAGCACAGTCACCTTGAAGGTGGGAGCTCCATTTCTCCCCTTTGCAGATGTCTTAAAAACGCCTTGATGCTGACAAACCCGTGCAGAGATACAGGCAGGTGGGGGGTTATTTTAGGTCTTCATCAGGCCTCCTGACACTAAAGGGAGGACAGCCCAGGTTGCTCCAGCTTTCCTCCCCTGTCACTCTGACAGCTTCAACACCACCTGCTCTTGGAGCAAACAGAAGCTGACACAGGTGAAATCCACGCTGAATTTTGGGGCTGGACTTCACAGCCTTGTAATGTGAGAGCACGCACTTTATTTCTATGTACTGGCAAGGAAGCTGGGCACACTTAAGACATCACCGTCATTCATGTTCGTTTGCCTTTTAGAAGGTGAATGCCTCATGGCTCAGATGAAGCAGGGAAGTAATTTGGTATTTCTGGTCACTGAAGCATTTTGGGATGCTGTGGGGCTTGGGTGAGTCACTCAGAAGTCAGGCAGAGAGGAGGGAAGGGGGCTGTAGCTGCTGTCTGCTGTGAAACTCCACCAGGAGAAGGTAAAGCCATGCTTGGAGCTGCAGAATAACACCCTGTCCTTCTGCCCATCATGTTTTCATTACAAGAAAGGTCAGGAACTGCTCCATTCACATGGCTGCTGGGCCCCAGATCTTCACCCAAGCCTTGGCCTGCACCACTATCCTAGGTCTGAAGCAGTGTCCTCATCACGGGGATATGATAGGTGCAGGCTACCATTTTCACACAGTTAAATATTCAATCACAACTAAGACTACAGAAGGCTGCTCTTTGGAGACAGGCTGGGAAGGGCAAGGAGCTGAAACCCAATCTTCCCAACACACCCTACTGGCATTGCTGACTCACTGCTGGCTCTCAGAGCTCTTCTCTGGCTTTTCCCCATTTAGCAATCAGGCAAAAGTAAATAAATAAAAAGAAGTTTCGACCCTCCTTTTCAGGTTTCATGGCACTTACAGCCAAAACCTATCCCACTGTAGTTTGAAAAACAGTAAATAAATCAGGTGAGGTGAATACTTTACAGTAACTCCCCATCTCCTCCATGACCATCAAAGTTCTGCACACACTTGTGCTAAGAGCAGGCAAATTTGTCCTCCCTGGGCACCAGGGCAGCAGCTGAAAGCAAAAACCTGCTGGGGGCAGACATCCCAAACCTCCCTCAGCATCAGCAGCCGCCCGAGTGGCTTCCTCCGAGCCTCAGCAGAGCTGTGAAGGGAGGCAGGGAAATCAGTCTGCATACATCAGATTCTAGTCCTCAGATATATTTCAGGAGACCAGCAGGCATATTGCTTCACTCTTCTCCATACAGTTCTTCTAAGTTCAAACTCCTGTGACATCTGAAACAAATTTAAATATCCACCAGTTTCAGTAAATTGAAATGCCGATGTACTTCGGCTGCAGTTTTAGTAGACTTTCAAGGCTTCCAACCACCTCTACACAGAAGTACATTCAAAGGTTTTTGGTTTTGTTTTGCTTGCTTTTGGGAGGGGAAGAGTCTTTGGGGAGAGCTACTAGCCGAACATCTACCACCCTGCTCTTTCCAAGACAGACATGGACTATGGACAGTCTGGTTGAGTTCATAGCAGAGCCTGCAGAGTACTGGGGTCCTCATCCACACCAAGGGCTCTGTTGGGCAGCTGCAATGCAAATAATAATAGTTACAGGTGATACATTAAATCAAGAATAGATTTAAGACTTTGAAAGTCAGGATTGGTGCTGTTCCTGCATAGAGTATATGCACAGAGATTTGTCTAAATTTTGTCCTCGGTAGTCAAACAATTTAGGCTTTTAAAAACGTTTCTCCTCCTTATAAGCAGCCCCTGCAAACCCCTTGAAAGACCATGACCAGAATATAGATACTGTATTTCATACAGTAATTCATATGTACTGCATATTCTGTATTTAATACCTTTGAGCTTTTCTGCTAATATTTGTCTTTTTTTTTTTTTTTTATGACTCTTCTCACACAGCCAGATTTCAAAAGACTGATTCCGAGAACCCTTAATAGGCAAATTATTAAGTTTTTCTATGAAAAAGAAAAGCCTCCTTCTACAATGCTCCACTGAATGCTCTTTGAGATGGCTAACACCCCACTGCTTTTATCATTGTCTTAAAAGGTGGAACAACCCTACCACGATTAATTTTTCATGCACTGGGTAGGAAGGGATAATTAGAGTGCTCTTCATACAGATTGTCTGCAACTGCTTTCTAATTAACTAATTGACTACAGAACTAATGAGATTCAAAATTAATTTTTATATTCGAATTTGGCCAGACCTATTTTAAGAACCGTGAAGACAGATTGGCCAGAAGCTTTCATTTGATGTCAAATAGAGCGGCTTTTTTGGAAATACTGTTACATTATCTCCTGGGTGAGTATTTTGCAGTGGCTTTTGCCTCTACCTAGTGGCTGGAAGATGAAATGCATGGTTCCTTTTTTCTTTTTTTTTTTTCTTTTTTTTTTTTTCTTTTTTTTTTTTTTCTTTCTCCTTTGGTGGGAATTCTGCGGTAAGAAAATATATCAGAAGAAAATATATCAGAAGAAAATATATAGAAACATGAAACCCACGCTAAGCTACGGCTATCTCTGGACTCACTTTTGCCCATTCCGCAGTCTGTTGGAAAAAAAAAAATGTATAGGATTTGTGTTGTGGATATGTGAATAAATATGATATATTTATAGCGCAGAGTCAGTACGGAGCAGTCATGACTCACATATCTATGGATATGCAGTCACCTCGATTTTCAAAAGGCGTTGGGCAAGCTCCTTCAACAGCTTGTAAAGAAGCTGCCATGGATTACAAGGGGGTGCCTAAATGTGAGCAAGCCATTGACAAAAAATAGGAAACAGAAAAGGGAATAGGCAGGCAGTATTTGCAGGGAAGGGAAATCCCATCTGGAGTCCTACTCTGAGATGGGCTACAGCTGCTCTGACCAACTGATTTTAAAAAATCCTGCAAAAGAAGATGAATAGCAAGCCTTCGGGGGCTACAGCCAAAATCGGCCAAGTGCATGAAGCTGTCCAAAGTAATCAGGATGAAAATTACTTCTGAAGTTGCAAAAGGGTCTCAGCATAGCCAGAAATAGGACAGTAAAATGGCAGATGAAATTTTCAGATGAAGTGCTGATAAATTTAAGTGAAACCCATTAGAAAGCACGGTTCTACCTTCCAGCATGCAGGGATACCACCTGATATAACATACTGCAAATCAAAATACCATATGCAGTTCTGGACTCTTATCCCGTGGCAAATATATTAGAAACACACACACACACACACACAAAAATCACAACCATGAACCCTGAAAACAATTTTTGAGGAGGACTCATGACGTTCTGCGAAAGGGATCAGAGGGCACTGATCGTAACAGCTTGCAGCAGGATGATGAAGTTTACACAGTTCAGAAAGCAATCAGACAAATTTGCGAAAGAAAAAGATAGAGGGAAAAAAATCATTTTGGTGCTATTAAAAACACAGGCATCATTTCTGGTCAGGAGATCTTTGAACCATGAATCACTGCAGTCCGACAGAACCTTCTGGAAGCACCAGTATGGGCCTGTCCTCTTCTTGTGCTCTTCCTGCAGGACTTGCAAACTGCCCACTGTCAGAAACAGGGGAATGAGCAAGCTGGCCCTTTGGTCTGCTTCTTCTTTGTACTTTCTACATTTAAAAAAGACCCCAAAGGCTATGAAATTTTTGCTGCAGCGCACATCATGCTGTACTGTACCTGAAACCTCAGCAGGAGCTGTTTGTCTACAGGCTGCATGATAGGAAGAGAGAAGGACAGCCAAAAAGCTTTGACTAAATGTGAGAGTGCTGAAATAATTTCTGTGATTAAACTCACAGTGAGCAACCGGTGCTGAACTGAAGCACTGCAGCACGCTGCTGTGCGCATCAACAAAATGGCCGCACGACACAGTCGTGGAAGTGAGAGCTGGCAGCTAACGAAATGCCAGAATTAAGGCTTTGTCTTCACCCTGTTTCAGAGCATAGAGTTTGGAACAGTGGTTCCTCTTGCCTGTAATCCTTGGTTTTGCTGGGTTTTGTCTTTAATCTAGGAGCAAAGATGTTTGTACCATCACACGTGTACTCACGGAGGCTGCATGACGTACACAGGTCACCTTAACTCTGACACAGCCCAGGTGACAAACACCTGAGTGCTTGACTTTACAGCGATGGTATCGATAATTTCATTTGGTCTGTGTGTTTTTGAGTGAATAATCAATATGAATAATTCCTGAAATCAACACCACCTTGTACACATTTTGAGAGGACTTCCCTCTAGCAAACCTGGTGTGGCCTGGCAGGGCCCCCTGCACGTGAGCAGGGGCAAGGCCAATGCCACTCACGGGCACTGACCCAACAGAAGCTCCTATCCACCCACCACTCATGGGCACTACCCCACCAGAAGCTCTCATCCACCAGCACCCTTCAGTCAGACCGTGGTTCGGGGCGGGCAGTGCTCCCACAGCACCAGACCCCAATTATGGCCTGTGGTGTGTGTGGGTGCTCGGCAGGCCCGGCCAGAGGGATGCTGAGCACCCACCACGGGCATGGTGCTGTATGGCCAGCCTCTGGCAGCTCTCAGAGCAGGAGGATGACTCTGTATGGCTTTCTGATACACTGATGGGTGACGGATGAGCTCTCCCAGTGGCAGTGATAGGAGTAACGCGGTGGCAATCCAAGTGGCGCAAGGGAGCTGGGCTCAGACCTGCCAGCAGACAGCCTGTCAGCTGTGATTATCGCATCCCTGCGTATCTCACTTAGCACAACTGTCAAGGGATAATTTAGCAATCTAAATAAACACCGCAGGTGAGGACTGCCTGTGCTTTGACATGCCAGCTGCTTCTGATCAGCGGTGTGTGGCCGCAAGCTCGTGCCCCGAAGCAGTTCCAGTGCCAGATTCAAACTCCCAGAGAGAGGGAAAATCACAGAAAAATGATGGGTTAGGAGCCACATCTCTCAGATCACCCCACCATCCACAGGAGATCTCTGTAACCGTTCCAGGGATGGACACATCTGTGATGAGGAGCAGGGACAGCGAAGGCACCGGGCAGCTTTCTGGCACCTCCAGGAGCACTGGATGGGTGTCACGGGAGGAGAGCTGGCTTGGCAAGGCCAGACTGCTGACAGCCATCCCCATAAGCTCCATACCGGGTAATAAGCCTGCCAAGCTGTGACATTATTGCCATTTTCCAGTTAACAGCCAGTTCCTACTGCAGCACTGTATCTCAATATGTCCTGGTTTCAGGTGCCCAGAAGAGAGGGGAGGCTGACCATCTTGTACCAGGGAGTCCAGAGCTGGGCACAGCTCTCCAGGTGTGGCCTCAGCAGGGATCAGGAGAGGCGAAGGGTCTCCTCCCTTGACCTTGACCCTCCTTGTGCTCACCAGAAGGACATGTCACCACTTGACATCAGGCAAAGAAACACTCTACAAAATACCAAGCAGAAAACCTGACCAACAAACACATTCTTCCACTGCATGGGACAAGGAGGAGACGCTGCAGATCTCACCTGAGACCAGAGGTTACATTTAATGTACTCTAATAGCCACCAAACTTCTAGCTGACGCAGGAGCAAGGCTGACCTTTTGTATTTTAGAATTGTATTTCTCTTTTGTATTTTAGAAAAATGCTGCCTTAGGGGTGAACATACCACACAGTACCACAGTACAGCAGAATCACAGTACAGCAGATGGGGACCATGGATTAGTACAGGGAAAAATTCTTGTTTTAGAATAAAACACAGGTACAGGGCAATATGCTCCCACCAGTTACACCATGTACAAATGCTCTGGCATCCCTAGGGGAGATGATGGGTGAGAAAGTGGAGGGTGAGTAGGAGAATTTCCTTTTCCAAACAAAAAGCCAGAATGCCTCCCTTTTCCCCCAAAAAAACCAATCCATTAATGCTCAGCAGCTTCAACCCATGAGAAACCCAGCATCTCCACACTGCACCCCATAAACAGCCCAGGACCCTTCTCTGCCCCTGCTGGTGCTGACAGCGTGTTTTGCCTGCTAAAACTTTCAGAACAACCTTTTTCAACACTGACAGTGGCAGCTGTGGGAATATTTTTAGTCGTGAGTCTTCCAGCCTCGTCATAGCTCAAAAAACATTTTTTGACACCATGGGTGGAAATGGCAATGAGCACTTTGTGGTGCTGTGGCGATGCTCCCTGCACAAGCAGCAGGGCTGGTGCTGGGCATCCCCACTCTTCACCCATGGCATGCAGAAGCAGAGGGTGCCTTGTGTTTCCCTGAAGTGCCATGGCAGAAGGTGCTGCTAATTGTAGATACAGCAGCTGGACGATGCTGAATGCCCCAGAGGGATTTTTTAGAAATGTTCTCAGGGGAGGTCTTGCACCTGAAAATGTATTTTGTTCCCCTGAAATCAGACAAACCATCAAGACAGCATTTATACCCGTAGGTCAGGTCTGGAGCAGCAGGTGGGGAACACTTTGGTGGGATTTGAAGACAAAGCCACACTGTAAGAAATTGTCTTTTGGGATTCCTGTCTTCCTGAGGGGTGTGGGGGCTGCCTGTGCCAGTGTGGGAAAACAGCTTGCCAGCAGCGGGAGGGACAGAGCACAAGCCTGGAAGCTCAGTTCCCAATCCCCAGCCTGTATAAACTGTGACTCGTGTCCTCTGATTACAGCTTCCAGGCCAAAATGTCTGAAGATAAGGGTGTTTTGGGGGTGCCAGGAGAAGAAGCCATGACCTGTGGTGGTGCCCGAGAAAGAAAGCCCATCTCCTCACCTCCACGCAGCCACAGGATGCTGGCGCAGAGGGGCTCCAGTCTCTGCAAAGAGGCTTGACCAATCTCATTTAAAAGAAGAATTTGGAAAGTTTCCCAGATTATAATTACCTATATATAAATATAATGATAATTACCCTACCTAACTGAGACCTCAGTGCACGAAACTGACAAGTGATGACAACTACATTCATTAGGAGTGCGAATGTTCTTCCTCTCCTTTATGAAACGATACTGAGTGATTGCTGAAGAAATCCAGCAGCCAGAGATGTGATCTGCAGATACGTGCCGAGCCTGAGATGGATAAAGGCTGCTGGAAGAGGCTGCAGGACTGCCTGGAGATGGGCCTGGGCAGCCTGCTCCAGGTGGCCCTGCTTGGGCAGGGGTTGGAGCAGGTGGGCTCCAGGGGTCTGCTCTGCTGATGCTTTGTAAAGCAATTTTTCATGCTGGCTTTTCAAACACTTTCTATTTTTTCACATGCAAAGGTGTCAGGCTACAGGGGTGATGCTGAACACGCAGAAATACGTGGCCAAAGGCATCTAGGAGGAAAAAAAGTAAGGCTCTTTCTAGGCCTCTTGGAAAAAAGATGAAAAAGTGATTGTGGTACAAAGTGAGCTTCTAGGCCAGGACCAGAAATCAAGACAGTCCCTTTCCATCAAACCCTGGGTGTGAAATAACACTGAGAGAGGGAAGGAAACAGTGAGAGCCGTAATGCCTTGTGCAGAAACAGGGCGATTAGGAGAGGTGCTGGACACCTACGTCACGCTCCCGGTGTTTTGCTGAGACAGCCACAAGGTCTCAGCCACTGCTGTTGTATGAGCAACCTGCCACGCTGACTTCATATCCTCTTGTTAAGCATTTCGGTCCATGATTTTATTTTTCCAGCAGTGCGACTAATCCCCTGCCTGAAAGTGTTTCATTACAGCTGCGTGCTTCTTCCCATAAAAGCCCGAAACACTTTGTCTTTGAATGTAATTGAATATCTGGAAAGCAGCAGTTCAGACCCATTTGAAGGTGCCTTGGCTTTCACTCTGCCTTCATGCTTCTCCACCAGACGTTCTTTAGATACGTTATTTAATAAAGACTTGCAAGAAATTCCTTTTTTATTATTATTATTTATTTATTTCTCTGTGTAAAGGCTTCTGTGTCTGAGTGCAGTCAGGGCATGGAGAGCTCATAGGAAAAGGCAGCAGGGGGCTCTGCTGCAGAGCAGTGGTCCCCTCTTCTGGGAAAGAGTGGGACAGGAGGGTGTGTGGATGGCACAGAAATACCCAGGATGGATGAATCTGATGCTATCAAATCTAACCAGCTTCTGGAGGGGTGACAACACATCTTGCAGCGCTGAGTGAACGGGCAACCTAATGGCAGGCGATGCTGCACCGAGAAGCACAAAGTTGTAGCAAATGGTGGGAAAACCCTAATGTTAGCTCCATAATAATACATGCTACTAATGCAATGCTATAGCCAGGAAAAAAAAAAAAAAAAAAAAAAAAAAAAGATTTTGGAGACATTCAAATCTCTGGAAAACAGCATTTTGGTATCAAATGTATAAACATTTTGTTATCAAAATGCTTTTGGTATTTGATTTTTGGTATCAAAAGGGTAAATCAAAAGGTTAAATAGAGCTTTAGGAATTATTAGAGGAGAAACTGAGAGCATCCAAACTCAATATCCATACCCTATGTAAAAGCAGAACACATCCTACACCATGAATACACTGTGCAATCCTGTGCACTGCTTCTGCTCTTTCTTTTGGGAGGCTGCTTCACAGACAGAAGCCCTTCTGTACCAGAACTGGGACCCTAATATTCAGTCTAGTTTCCCTCTTACGTGTCACCTCATTGCTCCTGACGCTCCTGTGCCACAGGAATACAATTTCTGCAAGGCAGTGTTGGACTCCTGCCTGTTCCAGTCCTGTCTCTTAGCCCAGGTAAATATGTCTGTCTTCCACACTCTTTTCTTATTAACTAGTCCCTTAATCCCCCGATTACATACCAGGAGCTGGCAAAGCAAGCACATCTGTCGTGCTGCTCCTTCATTTAGGGAGAAGGGACTGCTCCCTCAGCAAACTCACCTGAGCCTCTTGGGCAAAGCCACCAGAGCTGATTTTGGACCTGGTGGCACAGCACGAGACTCTGCCCAGAGAAGGGGTGGAGTCCCCATCCCTGGAGGTATTTGAGAGACACACGAATGTGGCACCGAGGGACGTGGTTTAGTGATGGGCCTCTGTAGGTCAGGCTGATGGTTGGACTTGGTGACTTTGAAGGTCTTTTCCAACCTGAGTGATCCTATGGTTCTGAAGTAAGAACATCATACAAATCTATAAATCAGGGCTTTCCACATCTCTTATTTAAACTGGAGCATCAGTTTTGGCATACTCTGCTGTTACAGAGCGTTTTTAGGACTGCATTTACAATGCATTCGCCTCCTCACCACTTCAGTCTTCCCATAAATCAGAGTCGAGCCACACTCAGACTTTATTTGCTCTTAGCTGCCGTGCAACTTCTGGGCATGAGATTTGCTCTTCTATTGGTGTATTTGTCTGTTTGCATGTTTTAACTAGTTGAATCTTTAGCTAATGTAAGTGAGGGGAAAGAATACCAAACCTATTTGGAGTGAGGAAATTCACAGGCTACAGTATTTGAGAAGGGTGGAGCTGAGCTCCTTAGGGTAAATTATAAATGGATGGTATTAAGTCTAAGGAAATAAACAAGTTACAACACCAAATCACTGCTATCTCCACAGAGGATTTTAAAAGAAGCAGCAATGTGATAGGCTAAAGCAAACTCCCTGCCTAAAAGCTCCAAATTGTTTCTCCTCTCGCTACACAATAGAAGCTACACACAGCCAAGAAGCCTTGAACATTGTTGCTGCAAGAAGGATCCCAGCACTTTGGAATCTGCTCTTGACTTTAAGAATAATTACAGTTAGCAACAGAAGTGTTTTCTGAAACCTTTCCAAACCTGTGTGGTTCCTGCAATAGGTGAAGGTTCAGATTTCATCTCACGGAGCTCCAACTAATTCTTCACTTCTCGAAATAAACTCAGACGAAAGGTGAAAGAAGTAATAACTTTTGCTCATATGAGACTCCTTGGACTGGAAAGGGAACAGCTTCCCATGGGAGTTAGAGGTCCAAATGCCCATCCATCCACCAACTTTTGTCGTGCTTCTTCCTAGCGATTAGAGCAATTGTCTAAAATGCTGGCTTTATCCAGCTTGAGCCCGCTGGAGTGATGCCACAGGTAACCACTCTTCCTGACACTCAGCCCTGGTGCTCAGACCAGTTTGACACACTGCACTGGGTCCCAGTCTCTTGCTGGGGCTTCAGGCAGGAGGAGACTTTCTGTGGTGCCCCAGCTGTGGAGGAGCTGGGCAGCATCAGACTGGGGCTCCCAACCACGCGTGGTGGGGATGTTATGGGCAGCAGGTGCCCTCTTAACACCCACCACGTGGTGCCTTTCCTCCCTGGGGCCGGATTCTGGCTGCCATGGGCACACAGGGAGCAGCGCAGGTGTCACATCCCAGCTCGCTTCTCTCTTTTTTGTTAGACTTCATCTGGGATCCCAGCAGGCCAATCTGTGCTGGCATGAGATCCTGGGTAACAAAGAATCACAGAATCATTAAGGTTGGAAAGCCCTCCAAGATCACCTGGTCCAACCATCCCCCACCACCAATGCCACCACTAACCCATGTCCCCAAGCACTACGTCCAACCTCTCCTTGAGCACCCCCAGGGATGGTGACTCCACCACCTCCCTGGGCAACCCGTCCCAGTGCCTGACTGCTCTTTCTGAGCAGAAATGGCTCCTCATTGCCAACCTAAACGTCCAGGGCAGGAGATATCAGGAACCACCAACAGGTGGCCTAAAAGCTAGAAAGTTACTTGTTATTCAGGCACACTTTGCACGTATAATGTGTTGTTAGTTGTATCCGAGATGATAAATAATGTTCCCTTCCAGAACTTAGCTTTATGCACTCCTCACGTATGGCACAAAGCTTTTATTTTCTTTACAGGTGTTGGAAAATTGGAAGGTTGATGAATAAAGTGTGGTTAAAGGCTGCTTTATGGCTGGGTGTTGTGGTTTCTAACATTATTTTCTCAGAGAGTTGCTTTAGCAGGAATAGATCACCCGGGCATTTGCGAAGTGAGTAAATGCAGTTATAGATACAAGTTACAGGTATAAATTTATGTTTAACATTATGTACATGTAGATCCTGTACAAGATATAGTTTGTGTTGCACGGATGCCTAAACCCGAGGATAATTTTTCATATGTGCAGCCCCTCCCCATGCAAAAATTAGGCAGATAAAACCACTGAGTGCTGGGGGGCACGCCACACATTACCTGTTTGCGATACACTTGAAAATTCCCATGACAGGAAGGTTTTCACCCTTCTTATTCTTAAAAAAAAGTGAACCGTTTGTAACACAGAATTAATGTACATGAATTTTTAAGCATTCTCTTAATGTTCTAATGGGCTGAGGTGAGAAAAGCTCCTTTTTCTTGCAACGAGAGAACAATTTCCCTCGCAAAGATGGATGATATGCTGAATCAGCCTTAAGAACTCTTGTTAGACCTAAACACAGGCAACTCCAGCTCCACGTTCCTCTTCCTTTGGTCTGGAGATCTCACAGCAGAACTTAAAACAACGAGCAATTCTCCCCGCAACTCATAGGGTCTTTTCCCTGCTCTTTTAAACCTCATGTTTTAAGAAAATCTCTTGAAGTGTAATTTATTTTTTGTAGAGCTGAGCACTGAATGGATCTGGGTAACAGTGCTATCTTTTTTTTTTTTTTTTTTTTTTTTTAATCTCTTTTTTTAAGCATCTCAGTTTTGTTTTAAATTCACTTTGGAAAGAAGCTTGAAATACTCCACTCCCAGGCAAGTCGAAACAGAGCATTTTTTGAACCGTGAAATGAACATGTCATCAGTTGGTACCAAGAAAACAAAGGGTCAGGCAAAACCTCGCCCACTTACATATTTTTATGGAAGTCTCCCATCGTCTTGATGTCGGTGTGATTCCTTCTATAGAAAAGGACAGTTAATACCAGGAATGAGACCCAAAAGGAGTATCTAATTTTCTTTGAAGGATCAGCCTTTGCTGAAAACCTGCCAGCTAAAACATGAGACATAATTCTGATTTTCATCCCCACCTTGAGTTTCTTTTACCAGCGGTTGGCTTTCACCGTTACCGTCTCCAACCCTCTGGAAGCAAGACCCCACAGAAAGAGCAGCAAAAAGGAAGGGGTCCAGGCCTGACCCCTGCCCAAGCGATGACCCCAGTTTTAACGGAGCAGTATTGGGACAGGCAGGGACATTTCACCATTTTCTGAAAAGATTTGAGTTGCCATGTGTTAAATAAGCCACTCCTTTCACCAGGAGTCAACCTTGCATTTGAATACTGTATTTGCTGCTTAGCATTTGAAATACATTTTTACAGCACGATTATATGACAAGTGGTAGAATGTGTGAAAGGGCTTCGGAACAATAGGAATTGTGTAATTAATGAGAAAACAGTGAAACGTCAGATAAACAAGAGAAAATTAACTGCTCGGCAAGTGGCTCCAAGAAAGAAGCAGGCAAGTAACACAAAAGGAGCAGAACAGAGGATTTTGTGTAATTATGCTCATAATTAGTTTCATACAAATGCTTTTACAATATCTTCCCTTTCCAGACTCTTGGATGTTGCTTCTTGCTGCAATAAAATGGGAAGAAAAAAGTTTAAACATTCTTTTCTTGTGGATCTGTTTAACCTAATAAAAACTCCTGAAACAAGTACTTGGAACTCACATTAAAAAACCTGTAGAGAAGGATTGTGTTGTAACACAAAAAAAATTTTTTTTTTTTCTTCAAGATGTGGGAATTCAGTATTGCATGAAGAAAATGCAAAGAGAGAAAAACATAGACTTAACACCAGGGTGTTTTTTATCCAGATGCCAAGTTAATGTTGATATGAATTAAATCAAGTACAGCATGAGTTGTTTGATTTTTGTGAGTATAAAAGGCACCACTACATGCACTCAAATGTGATAATGGGGAAGTTATTTTTAATTCCTTTTGAACCTATTTTCTTCCTCTTCCTTTTCATGAACTACTGTTTTCATCAGAGGATCAGAAAAGGCAACTAAGCTTCTAAATTCCATTAAAAAAAATCTGATGGAGTAAAGCTGAATCAGCTAAACACCTTCCAAAACTGCAATTTATAAAGCTTTTTTTTTATTTCCTGACAGACATATTGGCAATAATCCATTTTTTCCCTCCTCCTTGAAATAATGCAGTTCCGGGGATGAAAAGCAGTTGAAAGAATCTTTTTTTTTTTTTTTTTTTAATTTACACAGCTTTCTCATGAGTGCCGAAGAGCCTAATCTCGAGAAGCCTAATCCGAAGAGCAACAACTTGCCCTAAAAGTTGCCATCGTGCCTACACGGGGCAGAGCACATCGCAGAAACATGGTGTGGCATCTTCGGTGTCTTCCTGCTTGCCTCTTGCTGGCTTTCTCTGTAACTGAGCCACCACTTTTTTGGTATTGCTGGCATTTTTTGGCATTTGCGGCCCGCTTTTTTTCCTTTCTCCCAGCTCCCTGCTCCCTCTGCTGCGGTTGGCAGCGCGGGCGCGCAACCTGCGCGCTTCTGGCCGCCCCCAGCAGGGGACGCCGCAGCCGCGGGGATGGGGCCGGGCGTCCACAGGGGAGCACTGCAAACCCAACGGGGACACTGCAAACCCAACGGGGACGCTGCAAACCCAGCGGGGATGCTGCAAACCCACCGGGGACACTGCAAACCCAACGGGAACATTGCAAACCCACCGGGTATAGCGCAATCACAGCGACGGAAAGTGCCCGTCGGAAAGTCAGAGAGAGGAGCGACACCGCGCTCACCGGGGCAACAGCGAAACGTTGGGCTTGGGCTTTGCTTCTGCTCGCAAACTGCCTAACTTTGCAGCTCGTGCGTTATTTGCAATCGCCCCAAAGAAATCTTTAGTTGAAGGCTCCGGGTCCTACCTGCTGCTCTCCAGCAAAGCGGCAGCCCCGGGCAAGGCGGGGAGCGCACAGCGCAGCTCCGGCTGGGGGGGACCCGGAGTTACCCTCGCTCTGCAAAGCGATCCCACGTTTCTTTTCTTTCTCTCTCTATATTTTATTTGCGTTTAGTTATTTTTCAACCCCTTTAATTTCGGTTGAAACGACAAACCCGAGGCGACAGGTGGCTGCCGCACGGGGAAGCCAGCCGCTCGCTCCGCGGCCACCCTGGGCACCTTCTCCCTCCTCCTGCCCCCGGAGCCGAGCCCGGCCGGGGCACGGAGCCCGGCGCCGAGCTGAGCGGGGCGGGAGCCCCCGGGGGCAGGATCCGGCCCCCGGCCCCCACCCGGGAGGGGCCGGGCGGGGCCGTCGGGAATCCCCGCCCCGGGCAGCCCCCGCGCCGCCGCGGAGCTGTGGGGACGGGACGGGGACGGGGAAAGGGACAGGGACGGGGACGGGGACGGGAAGGGGACGGGGTGGCCGCAGGGACCACGCGGGACCGAGCCGTCCGTGGGGCGGCCCCGCCGAGGGGGCGCTGCGCCCTAGGAGGAGGAGGAGGAGGAGGAGGAGGAAGAGGAGGAGGAGGAGAAAGCGGGGGGAGTGCTTCGGTATTTAATTTTTTTTTTTTTTTTGGAGAAGGAGACGAGCAGCAGGTTTATGCTAATCGCCCTCTCGGGAGCAGCAGCGGGAGGAGGAGGAGGAGGAGGAGGAGGAGGAGAGGAGCCATTTTGAACTCACTTCAAAGTTGAAGGTGGAAAAGTTGGAGCTCTCCAACCCGCCGCCCGCGGACGGGGACGGGCACCGGGACGGGGACCGGGACCGGGACGGGGCGTCCGAGGAGCCCGGGAGGAGGCGGCGGCGGCGGCGGCCGGGGCTGATGGATGAGGGCGGCTGGGCAGCCCGGCGGGTGGATGGATTGTGCGGCAGCCCCCTGCCCGCCGTCTCTGCCTCCTGAGCCCCGGAGATGCCGCGGCTGTCCGCCGCCTCCTGCGTGTCCTGGGCCGCTCTGCTCTGCGCCCTGGCCCCGGCGGGCGGCGGGGAGCTGCGGCCGCCCCGCACCGCCCCGCTCCTCCACCTGCCCCCGGGGGCTGCGGGGCGCCGAGCCCCCGAGCCCCCCGCGCTGCCGCCCGCCGGGCACCTGAGGGCTGCGGGCACCGCGCTGCGCCGAGCCCCCGGCCCCGCCGAGCCCCGAGGTGGGGGGCTCTGCCCGCGGCGAGCCCGGCGGCGGGGGGTCCCCGAGCCCCCCGGAGCCGGGGGGGTCTCGGCAGGCTGCCCCCCGCCACCCCGGGGCGGTGCGGAGAGCTGGGGGCGGCGGGGAGCGCGGCGGGCGAGGAGCCCCAACAGCCCGCCGCAGTTCCAGCTGCCCAGCTACCAGGTGTCCATCCCCGAGAACGAGCCCGCCGGCACGGCCGTCATCGTGCTGAGGGCCCAGGACCCCGATGAAGGGGAAGCGGGCAGGCTGGCGTACTCCATGGAGGCGCTTTTCGACGAGCGCTCCAACGATTACTTCTCCATCGACGCCCAGACGGGCAGCGTGGTCACCGCCCGCAGCCTCGACCGGGAGACGAAGGACACCCACGTGCTGAAGGTGACCGCCTCCGATCACGGCTCCCCGCGCCGTCGCTCGGCCACCACCTACCTGACGGTGACCGTCAGTGACACCAACGACCACGAGCCGGTGTTTGAGCAGCCCGAGTACCGGGAGAGCATCCGGGAGAACCTGGAGGTGGGTTACGAGGTGCTGACCATCCGCGCCACCGACGGCGACGCCCCGGCCAACGCCAACATGCTGTACCGCCTGCTGGAGCCGGGAGCGGGCGACGGGGTCTTCGAGATCGACCCGCGCTCGGGCGTCGTGAGGACCCGAGCCCCGGTGGACCGTGAGGAGGTCTCTGAGTATCACCTGGTGGTGGAAGCTAACGACCAGGGCAAGGATCCAGGACCGCGCAGCGCCACGGCCATGGTGCACATCACGGTCGAGGACGAGAATGACAACTACCCCCAGTTCAGCGAGAAGCGCTACCTGGTCCAGGTGCAAGAGGACGCCCCGGTCAACAGCCAGATACTGCAGGTGCAGGCCACAGATCGGGACCGGGGCAGCAATGCCCAGGTGCACTACAGCATCGTGAGTGGCAACCTCAAAGGTCAGTTCTACATCCACTCCTTCTCCGGTGCCATCGACCTGATCAACCCTCTGGATTATGAGACTGTTCGGGAGTACACGCTCCGGATCAAAGCCCAGGATGGGGGCAGGCCTCCTTTAATCAACTCCAGCGGCATGGTGTCGGTGCAGGTCGTGGACGTGAACGACAACGCCCCCATCTTTGTCAGCACTCCCTTCCAGGCCACGGTGCTGGAGAACGTTCCCCTGGGCTACTCGGTGCTGCACATCCAGGCCGTGGATGCGGACTCTGGGGAGAACGCGCGCCTGGAGTACAAACTCATAGAGATGGCACCACCTGCCGGGGGTGCCCCCGCGGCGGGTGACTCGGGGTTCCCTTTCCAGATCAACAACAGCACGGGGTGGATCACGGTGGCCGCAGAGCTGGACCGAGAAACTGTGGAGAACTATCACTTTGGGGTGGAGGCCAGGGACCATGGCGTGCCGGTCATGACCTCCTCGGCCAGCGTGTCCATCACCGTCCTGGATGTGAACGACAACAACCCCACCTTCACCGAGAAGGTGTACCACCTCAGGCTGAACGAGGACGCGGCTGTGGGCAGCAGCGTCCTGACCCTGACGGCAGTGGACAGGGACGTGAACAGTGTCGTGACTTACCAGATCACCAGTGGCAACACGAGGAACCGTTTTGCCATCACCAGTCAGAGCGGAGGGGGGCTGATCACGCTGGCCTTGCCCCTGGATTACAAGCAGGAACGGCAGTACGTGCTCACAGTCACTGCCTCTGACGGCACTCGCTTTGACACCGTCCAGGTCTTCATCAACGTCACGGATGCCAACACACACCGCCCGGTCTTCCAGAGCTCCCACTACACGGTGAGCGTCAGCGAGGACAAGCCCATTGGCACCTCGATCGTCACCATCAGTGCCACCGATGAAGACACGGGGGAGAACGCGAGAATCACTTACATTTTGGATGATAACATCCCCCAGTTCCGCATCGACCCCGACACCGGCACCATCACCACCCTGATGGAGCTGGACTACGAGGACCAAGCCTCCTACACGTTGGCCATTACAGCCCACGACAATGGCATCCCCCAGAAATCGGACACCACCTACGTCGAGATCCTCATCCTGGATGCTAATGACAACGCGCCCCGCTTCCTGCGTGACCGCTACCAGGGCTCGGTTTTTGAGGACGTGCCTCTCTCCACCAGCGTCCTGCAGCTCTCAGCCACCGACCGTGACTCGGGCCTCAACGGCCGTCTCCTCTACACGTTCCAGGGCGGTGATGATGGAGATGGAGACTTCTACATCGAACCCACTTCTGGCGTGATACGCACGCTGCGCAAGCTGGACCGCGAGAACGTGGCTGTCTACAGCCTGCGGGCCTTTGCTGTAGACAGGGGCAGCCCACCCCTGAAAGCCTCTGTGGATATCCAAGTGACTGTGCTGGACATCAACGACAACCCTCCTGTCTTTGAGAAGGATGAGTTTGACATTTTTGTGGAGGAAAACAGCCCCGTGGGCTCTATTGTGGCACGAATCAGTGCAGCTGACCCCGATGAGGGGACCAACGCACAGATCATGTACCAGATAGTAGAGGGCAACATCCCCGAGGTCTTCCAGCTAGACTTGCTGAATGGAGACCTCACGGCCCTGATGGACCTGGATTATGAGAGCCGGACAGAGTATGTGATTGTGGTGCAGGCCACCTCGGCCCCTCTTGTGAGCCGGGCGACCGTGCACATCCGCCTCCTGGATCAGAACGATAACCCGCCGGTGCTGCAGGACTTCCAGATCCTCTTCAACAACTACGTGACCAACAAGTCCAACAGCTTCCCCTCTGGCGTGATTGGCAAGATCCCTGCTCATGATCCCGATGTGTCTGACAGCCTGGCCTACACCTTTGTGCAAGGCAATGAATTAAACTTGCTCCTTTTGGACTCTGCCACTGGGGAACTCAAACTCAGTCGAGATCTGGACAACAACAGGCCCCTGGAAGCCCTCATGAAAGTGTCGGTCTCAGGTAAGCAAGCGTTCGAGGTTCATAAAGTGTCTGATAGTTGGACCAGCGTGGGGGCATGGGCAGAAATAAGCTCCTTTCAGTTTAATGTGCAGCTTTCAGTTTCCTGAGGCAGCAATTTATCTGTGAAGTTCTTGGAGAGGAACCACAAAAATGTATCGAGCCCATGTGCTGTGCATTGAAGTGGTGCACTGAAGTTGTTTAGTAAATGTGGATCACGAGGGTAAATAATACATGTGGGGGGGGTATATATTCCCTCTGTTTAGGTGGTACGTTGGCTAAAGCTTTTCTGATGTGGTTGCATAAAGGGAGTAAATAACCTAACTTGTAAAGATGCAGGGAATGCGCACGTATCTGTAGTGCTTGGGGTTAAGCCTACAACTGGTAAGACGTGATGGCTTTGGAGAGCCAGCTCCTCTCACCCTTTTATTCTCTTTTGTTTTTAAAAAGAAGGGTGAGATTTTGTATCTATGCTTTTTTAACAAGACATAGGCCAGTTGATATTCTCACCTGCACACTGGGAGGTTTGGCTGGTCAATCCTTAGGTTTTGGCTCAGGTCCCTGTTGGCATGGCCTGGGTAGATGTGAGGCTGTTGGGGCCATGCTGGTTTGACCAGCAGAGTGCTGCTGGTCCGTGCCGCTGTGGGACACGGCGACTCGAAGTTACGAGGCTGTGAAATAGTTGTGTAACTTGGCTCATTGCTCTGGGGTTGCTGCCTCGGAGCTAAGGGCAGATACGGGCCCAACAGCACCAAAATTAGCACTGAGAGATCCCACTGTTGTGGGGGCGAAGAGGGATGAGTATTGTGTGATTTTCTGCCTTGGAGAACTCATGTGTGTCAGTGAAAACTGGGTCTTCTGTTAGGTAGACTGTTCAATATGTGCTTTTATGCGAGCATACATACGCTCTAAGGATATTCTTTTTCTGCTCTGTCGCTTGTTTATCATGGAATTACTTTTTATGCCTCTAATTGTGGCATCAATCATGCTATGAGTAATTTCCTCTGCAGGTGCCACTCTATAAAGTTTACAGTGGACCTGATCCCATACTTCTGTTGACTTTCAAACGTTATAACCAGATACATTCCTCGCTGCCTCCCCGTGCAACCCTAAAGCTAATATTTGTACTCGTTTTTGCATAAAATAGCTGCAAGTACTAGGCACATAGAACAACACTTTGGGAGATGCTTCTTTTTTGGAGGATTGTATTAAAAAAATACCAAACTGTGGCGTAATCCTGGCAGTGCTTGTTACTGTAAGTAGTCATTAAGTGCGGCAGGGCCTCAGGGGACAGAGCCCTGCTCTCTGTTGTGTTCACAGGCTTGTGTTCCTTTTTGCTTCAGGAAAATGAAAGTGATATTAACTGCACTGATTGAATTTGTGGGGGTGCGTCACCTGACAAGCGACTCCTATTTCTTACAAAATGCTGGGGGGCAGCTGAGGTGGTAAGTTAGCTCATAAATGCCGTTTTTGTGTCCTGTGAGGACTTGCAGAAAAAACAAGCAACAGGCTTGTGGCCTTAAGAAAACATTTGGATTAACGCTCAGGTGGCTGCGTGGTCATTGTCTGCCCAAACCAGTAGCTCTTGAGCTAATAGCAGAAGATAAGAACTTGACTTGGAGCAAGGAGCTTGGAGAAGTCATTTTGTTAGACTGAAGAGAGTTTTCAGGACAGAAAAATGGATTGTAGGATCTGTTCCTTTCACAGTCCGACTTACGCAGTTTAGGTGCATGAAGTCTCAGGTAGGGACGTGAAGGACTGGAGACCTCTGGTTTTATAATGCTTGGAGCTTGGCTGTTACTGCATCGTTCTCATGTTGGGTGAAGGTCTGAACTTTGCAGCTCTTCTGCGATGTTGATCTGTCTGTCTGCTGCATGTCCTGAGATAACTGAAATAAGGCTTTTTGTGGGTAGGGTTCTGTAGTAATTCCGACAAGCACTGAGCTCCCTGTGGTATTTGTTTCGAGAAGCTGGCTGTTTGGAAACTGGAAGGGCGGAGTCTTGCAGTTTGTGATTGTATCCAGGAAACTTTCACCTGCTTGCTTTCTCTGGTTTATCTGATACAGTCAAAAAAAGAAAAAAAAAAAAGAAAAAGAAAAAAGAAGAAGAAAAAAAAAAGCTCAGACAGAGCTCCACCTGGTTATCTATAAGCGTTGCAAAATACCTGCAAATCATCTGCTAAAATGACCTGCCAGTTAACTGAAAAACGTGTCTATGCAGTAGCCATTAACCTCTCAACCCAGACAAACACAAAGTCCTGCCCTGCTCGCAGCTGCTGTGCAGGTCAGGGAGGAATTTGTGCTCTTTATGAACTTGGGGAATTTGATCTATATACGAGTCGGAAGTGACAGTGCTGCTGTAAAAATCTGGTTTCCACCTAGAGCTGCGTTGTGCTGCTGAGGCATGTGAGTGTGCGTGAGGCTGGTGAGGAGCCGTGCCATCCAATTCAATCACTGTGAGGCTTTGATATGTAGCTAAGCCCGGTATCCTTGGGTTTGATTCAGGAATTGTTTGATAAGAATGGTAATTTTGTCCTCCTGCATATAAACAAAACTTGAAAAGTCACGAAAAATAAGAAAACTGAGAGAATTGGTTTAACAAAACCTGAGAGTGGCAGGTTTTAAAACTTCACCTAAAGTAAACACCTTCAGCACTGCGTGGGGCCGTGGGCTGCCCTTGGCAGGCCCTGCGTGTGTAGGCCCTACGTGTGTAGACCATTCTGGGGCCATGAGTCCTGCAGGGCCGTGCCCCCGCAGCCCGTCAGGAGCAGACTGGAGAAAAGGAAGGAGGAATGTGGATGGTGGGGCTCCCGTGGGCGTGTGGGTATTTGCGTGCTGGATCCCGAGCGGGAGCTTTTGAAGTCAGGCTCTTTTGAAGCAAGTCTCTCTGGTTTCCGTGCCTGTCGCGTGCAGTGAGCGGACCAGCCCGCTTTGGGATGAAGCTCATCCAGATGCACTCCAGGCATGCCCCGAGTGCTCCAGCTCCATCTCCGGGTTGAGTGCACGGGGCCAGGCTGTGGCAGCTCCCGAGGGAAATCCCACACTGGCCCCGAGCATCCTGCACCAGCTGCCTCCCGCTGCCCACCTCCGCTCCTGGCTGCCGCTGCCGCCTTGCATGGGCACCTACACTCACCAGCCTTTCACACAGCCCCCAAGTACTGCTGGGGAAAGAAAGAAAAATATAAATAAATAAATAAGGGAAAAAAAAAGTCTTTTCCACCCAGTGGATTTTTTTTTCACCTGGCGAGGGGTGAACAGGGTTAGTAATGTATCCCTCAGAGCCCCTCGTTTTAGCTACCCTTTGCCCTGGGAGCTGGTACTCGCAGCTCAGGCTTGGGGTCACACACATTCTCCTGTTTCCCTCATACCTTCCAGGCTTTCCTGCAGGAAGGCAGAGCTTGGCCTCATATTGCCATGCCTGCACATATCATCATTAGGTTTCTGTTAACTACTTGGACCCTGCTGAAATCCTGCCCTTGCCTTCCAGGGGGCCAGAATTTTACTCTGGGGTTCTGGTATGCATAGGTCAGCCTGTGACTTTTTAGTGTTTTTAATAAATATCTAACCTGAATTGACAGGATTGTTAGAAAAGGTTACTTTTATTCCACAGTGATGCTTACAGTAATGCCAAATTGATTCTGTTTCCTTTGGGATTTTTCTTCTTTGGTTGAACGTTGCTCCAGTCTCGTGATGTTGGCCTGTGTTAAGCGTTGTGCTGTGGTCTCTGCTTGTGCATCTTGGTGCTGGCCTCAGCTGTGCACAGATGCTGCACAAGTTTGCTTGGGTGTCACATTGCACACTCTGCCTGCACCTGTGGCTACTGCCACAAGCAGCCCCGCTCATCATTAGTGACAGCTCACCCAGGCACCGTAATAGAAGTGTGTGCACCCTCCTCGAGGAAAAGAGCAGGCGTAAGTCAACGTGAGTGTATGCTAGAGCTTTGGGATGCTCCAGAGAAATGTAAAATAATGTCATATAATGAGCCATTTTTGGAAGGCAGTGATCTTCAGTTCTGTGCTTTCACATGGGCTGGTTTCCCTAGCATGGGGTAGATACCCAAGCATTTGGGGGGCCATGCAAGCTAAAGGATTGCCTTTACATTTCTTTGACTTTAAATCTCCACTGGCATTCAGTGACATTATTGACTATCAACAAATACAAATCAAGATAGAGCTCCTGCCTGGTGCGATAAACTTCTGTTATTTTTAACTCAGGTGCTGGTAAAGGATCTTCATTATTATTGTAATTTAAAAGCCATTATGCTAATGCTGCTGGATCTCCAGCTCTGTGCCTTCCCTATACAAATGTAACAGGAGACATAACACTTGGGTTTAACCCTTGGGACAAACTCAAGACCGTGGTTGTGCCTGAGATATGTGGCATAGGGGGGTTATTTGTGTGTGTGAGCTGGCCCTCCCCTGCCCCACTCCCCAAAATGCCCCTGCCCCTGGATATGGGCTGGGAGCATCAAGCTGCATGCTGGTCTCCTGTCTCCATGTTCAGGGAGGCTGTGCCTCCAGCACCTCTGGATGAGGGTATACGGGGCTGCTGAGGCTGTTTTTGGGGTGCAGATGGGCAGAGCAAGCAGCTCTGATGCACTTCTGCTACATTACATGCTTCTGGTGGTCAGCGGGTAGATGCTGCCAGGCTGCAGAGGAGCCAGACCGCTTTTAGGTATCATCGAGGAGGGACTGGCACCCAAACTACCCTCTGTGGCCTCCCCTATCCACCAAGGAAGTAAATTCGTGTCACCTAAAACACAGCTTTGATGCAAACCCTGCGGGTTATACAATTATGGGATTATAGAAATGAGAGGATGCTCCCTCCCTGCTTCTCCCTGCACCTTCCCCTCGGTTAGCGGAGGTGCGGCTTTCCTACAGAGCACATTTCCTGACAGAGCGGGGATTTTGCACTCGGCTGTTCCTGGGGAGCTTGTGCAGCCCTGCCTGTGCTTGCATTGCATGTGTGCATCCAGCATGAGGGCAAGGGAAGGAAAAAGGGCAGCCAGGAGCCTGTAAAGGCCAGGGAGGAAGCAACAAGTGGCCTCACTGCGAAAGCAGCAGGCCTCGATACCCTGGGCTGTGTGTTTGCTGCCCATGGTCATTGCTTTGCGTATGAAATGGGGAATAATGGCTAGCAGCCTTTACACAGTGCTTTTGAACGCTTATGTTTGTGTTCCTAAAACAGTGAATCCAAAGTAAAGACCATCCTTTTAAAGTCGGGGAGCTCCCAGGCTGCTGCAGCTACCTGAGGCCTTCCTTGCCCCCATGTAAAAGAAGTTGTGGGTGGGCGACTTGCCCTCCTCCCCTGTATGATCTGGTCCAGCTGATAAAAAGCTGCTGCTGCTGCTGCCTTGTTGCTTTCGTATGTGTTTCCTTCCACCTCATTCCTGGATTTCATAGGAGTGGTGTATTTTTGTTTCCAGAGACAGGAAAGCGTCTATGGCTACAGGCGCAAAAATATTTAATCAAAGTCTGACTGAGAAAATAAACTTTTTACTCAGATAAAAGGTGTTTTCTGCGTGTAAATAAATAGCAAGTTATCTGCAGCTAAAGTAAATAAGCAATTTCTTTGCTAAAATAGTGATCTCCAGTTATAAAAAAGAAATGTTTACCACACCATACCTTGGGAAGTAAATGAGATGTTTTACCTCAGACAGTTTTGTCCATCAGCTTCTTTCAGAAAAAGTTACTATAAAACTAGCTAAAAAGCTACTATAAAAGTAGCTATCTCTAAAAATGTTTGTTTCTCCCTGTTTGTGTATGCTCTACACACCCATTTTTTGGTTACACAGTGTTTAAAAAGATGTTTCTACCTTGGTGTATCTCAGTGGTTGAAGCAGGTGCAGATGGCACTTCTTAACCTCATGCCACACAGTGAAACTTCGAACCGTAAATACCAGGGGTTGCAATCAGTTCCTGAAGAGAAAAACACAACAAAAAATCAATGAAAGCATATCACTTATCTCTTCCTTTGGAAACTGCTGTACACAAACCAGAAAACACCTGTGTCTGTGGACCAAACTCAGAATTTGGCATGTAGCAGCATTTCTGCTGTCCCTGAAAATTGACACAAAAAATTGTGTATATAAAGTAGGATAACACATGTCTTTTCTACAGATGGGAAACTGGTTGATGGAGATGCAGGGGTGCCAGGGACAGCTGCTGGGGACAGGCAGCTTAGCCTAAACCCGGCCGTACGTTGAGGAGACCCCAATGAAAATTAGAGAAATACCATCTGGAAAACTTATTTTCCCCTATTTTCAAGTTATTTGCAAATGAGGAGATAGTGATAATAACCATTTTAAATTGGATTTGTAATTTTATTATTATTATTATTTCTGGATTGCCTTTTAAGCTTCAGGGTGTGTTCATGAATTGGTTTCCTTGCTGTATTCACTTGTCGTGATTTTCTTCCTTCTGAGAAGTTAATGAAATGCTTTTTCTTCAAATGATTTACACCTGGGGATTTGGAGTAATCCCTGTGTGTTCTGTTCTGGTCCCACGTTTCTCTGCGGTTCAGAATTGTTTTAGGCAGAGGTTGTGGAGCCGACTGCCAAGTGTCCCATACAGAATAAATATTGAATTGTAGTAAAGGGTAATGACAAAAGAACCTTTTGTTTAGAATAAAGGAACAGTTTTCTATGTTTGGATGTTAGGATGATAGCAAGCATGCAGTAGAAGTAGTCATGAGGAAAGCAGGTGATGTGAAGCAGTGGCATTTTATACTTTATTATCTCCAACATCCTAACCCGAGGAAGTAGCTGGCTGCTGATAAAGTGTATAATTTTACACTTGCTCATTGAGAGGTCTGTTTTCCTGCAGCACATATTCCCAATATCTTAAAACTCCCATCTTTGAGCTGAATGGATTTTCTCAGACGCCTCCATTCACAGTGACGCGTCAGACAAGCCGAGACTGAGAAATGCAATGATGGGCTTTAGAGGGGGTAGGTAGGACATTCACTGCCCTTCTGGGTAGGAAAGCACACAGCACCCATGCTGTGTTTACAGTGCAGCCAGATGTGTAACTGCTGCATACATAGGTATATCTGAGCTCACGTGCATCTGGTTATTTGGGGTATAGACAGCAGTGACTGCACCATAGCAGGGCCTCGGTACAAGCAGGGCAATTTCATTGGACCCCCCATTGGATTTCATTTTCTGGACAGGAAACGAGCAAATGTGAAGCAGAGACCTCTTCTAAACCTACGTGCTACAAATACCTGTTCAATATTTAAGAGGCAACTCTAGCTGTGACGCTCATGCATAGAAGATGAGACAGGGGAGGATCAAATGTCAGTCATAACACGCGATCTATACACTCTCCATCCCGTCTCCTTCACTTTGAAAAGCCCTCAGGATTTTGAGAGCCAGTTGGTGGGGTCAGACTTGCTTCATTTGAGTGCTTGAGATAATGCAATTTCTGTGCTTAAGTCAGTATTGCCTAACTTACAGGATTTGGGCAACTCTCTTGGCTTCCTTTGGCATATAGACTTGTACTTCCAAAAATATCAATGGAGAGCCACTAGGAAATGTAGAAGGGTTAAAAGAGCCGAAGATACTCAGATCAGATCTTATGAGCCTTTTTGGCAATTGTTCATGTTATAATGATTCTGTCCCAGTTTCTAGGGGAATGGTAATGTTTCTAGGCAAAATAGTACTCAAACTACTCTGACATCTACTTTGACATTTAAGAAACAATTATGCCAATTCTGTCCTTTATGAGTAATTGGCTTTTTTGTTTTCTGCTCCTTTCTTAAAGACCATTTTGCCAAAAGATTGCTTAAAGCATAGTACAGAACAAGTTGACAAGGGGCTCAGTTCTTCAAAGCCTTGTTCACAGTAGTTGTCCACTTGAAAGAAAGAATGTCTAAGACCTGATTAAATTCAGTTTTGCCACTTTGTGTTCCTGTGACAAGTGACAGTTTTACTGCTTTTCCCCCCAATGCAGCTCTTTTTCCAGTGTTGAAAAACACAGAACTATTTATAGATGTAACACAAGTTTCCAAACAGGGGCAGGATGTAATCTTCATGGAAAATTTTGAAATCCATCATTCAGCGATTTCTTGTTTGTTTGGTGAGGATTAGTCTCACACAATTGTTTATAAGGCATGGATGCATAGCCTTAGGTTTAGATTTCATTGCAACTTGTTGATTTTGTTGGACTGAAATAGCATAATCAAAGGCACGGTTTGCTTCTGATGGTCAGATTTATGTCACGTGGCACCACCCCCGAGAGAAATAAGGTAAAACATGTAGGTCCCACCCACGATTAGTCGCTAGGCAGGAGGGCTGTGGGCTGGAGGTGCTCACCTCACCCCCCTGATTAAAGAGGGAACACAGGTGAGTGACTTGGGCTAATTGCCTTGTTGTTATTTGGCCAAAGCCCAACGGGGTGAACCCACCCTGACTGTACGTGCCAGGAAGGAAGGGTTAGTTTTCTTTTGTAGTGATGACTGTACTTATTTCTGTTACAGCAAACTACCCGTATTTACAGGCTTAGCAGACTAGATAGAAAGAATGGGGGGAGGCTATAACTTGCAAGCAGGAAAATGTTTCGCCATGAGTAATGTTAGGATATACTTTAAATGTTTTCAGGTGTTCAAGTGTACGAAGAGGAAAAATATGCTTTTATGGGAATTTGGCATTCAACAAAGAACTAAAACTCTATAGTACTTCAGAAAGGTGATCTTTGCACTTGGAAAAAAAAAAAAAAAAAGCAATTGGACAGAAAAGTAGGATTTGCTGTAGAGAAAGGAAAACTTTGGGACTTTGTTTCAACAAGCCATTAATGCTGCTAAGCTGTAACTGCCTTCGTATTTATTCTACTATTTACACTTGCCAAGCACAGAAAAAGCAAATAAATGAAATGGTAAACCTGTAATACATCCTCAGGGGACCACATAATAAACATAGACACGTTATGCTTATCAAATACAAAGAAAAGTAATCTGTTTTCAACACCATTGCCAAATGTGTGATGGATGCTACATTCCATCAGATCTCTAGCACTTTTGGAAATGACACATCTGGTCAAAATATTTCAACACTTTTTGAGGGAGAGAGAAGGAAAGGCCATTGTTAACAACCTTTGTCAACACTGCATCTCTTTCCTAGTGTGGAGTCTGCGGTTTATATCCAGTTTCAGGGAGAAGCAAAACCATCTGGACCCTGACTATATCATCAAATTTAGTTTCACAGACATGGTGACCAGCATCTAGCAGTCTGTCTTTGCTGCTAAATCCCAAGGGACAGTTAGGTTTAGAAGTCTTCAGAAGAATGAATATTGGTAAAGGAGCAAATGTAATCAAGGTGATTCTCAGTAGCTGCTGGGCCACTGAAGCATGTACCATGGGTTCAAAAAGTTGCTTGGTTTGTTGGGTTCGCTCTTTTCTTTCGGGGCAGAATCACAGAAAGCTGAGGCTGGCAGGGCCCTCTGGAGCCAGCTGCTCCAACCCCTGCCCAAGCAGGGACACCCAGAGCAGGCTGCCCAGGACCATGTCCAGGCAGCTTCTGAAGGTCTCCAAGGAAGCAGATACACAGCCTTGCTGGGCCACCTGTGCCAGTGCTCCGTCACCCACACAGCACAGAAGTGCTCCTGGTGTTCAGACAGCACCTCCTGTCTCCCAGGCTGTGCTCTGAAGAGAGCCTGGCCCTGTCCTCTTTGCATCCTCCCTTGAGGCATTTATTTACATTGATCCCCTCCTCTTCTCTAGACTGAAAAGCCCTGGCTCTCTCAGCCTCTCCTCATAGGAGAGGTACTTCCGTCCCTTCATCATGTCTCTTTGCTGGACTCTCACCTATACACACGTCTGTCTTGTACTGTCTGTACTTGCCCAGGACTGGGCACAGCACCCCAGCTGTGGCCTCGTCAGTGCTGAGCTCCAGGTCACAGTCCTTGACCTTATTCAAAACTGATATTAGCCAGTCACTGAGTTTATTTGATTGAATTCATGTCATGGCACTTTTGTGTTTTCCATGAGACCAGCCCCTCATTACTCACGTGCTCCCAGCTTTCATCCTGCTGGGTGTCATTCCAAAGCGGGCCTTTTAACACCCCAGCTGTATTGTCTGTTTCTATATAGCTGTCTGAATTTAGCTGAAATCCTGTAAAAGTTGTCACACATTAACCAGAGCATTGTTTGTTCTGGCAGCGTGTGACTGCCAGCCTGCAGACAGCACCAGGCGTGGCTGCGTGGCTGAACTTCTCTCAGCGCAGCTGGGAAGAGGCGCTTGGCACCTTTCGCAGCTCAGATCCAGGAGAAAACTTACATATCTAGCCATTACATGCCACGGTGCTTCACTGCTAGGTGTCTGCTCTCTGGAGCAGTATCCTGATTTGGGCAGTCAAGTGTCCTATAAAGTGGGAGCACTTGAAATACCATCCCGCTGCAGCCCGGGCTCTTCACTCAGCACAGCGATCGGGACACTTAGCGAGGGCACAGATGGGCCGGGCTCCAGGCCTTGATCTCAGAGCTCTTACTGTGCTGTGCATTAAAGAGGAACCGAGTAAGATAGAGAAGCAGCTGTGGGCCTCACATTTCCCATCTCTTGGGTTAGTGCCATAAGCTCTGGGCTCATGCTGACACTTGCCGCGCGCCAGAGAGGCTTCCTGGCTCGCGGCCTGTGTCTGGGCACCTCCGCTTCAGCAGAGCCCCAGCGTAGGCAGCCTGGCCCTGACCTGAAGCTGCTGGGGTTTGTTTCAGCTGCCATAAAAGCTGGAGCATGAGCTGTTCAGGCCATGTCAGGACTAGGTCAGCGCTGGCTGTAGCCAGGGACTTGGATCTTCCCACCTGGGAACTCAAAGCTAGCAGAAACAGGAACCCCAGGGCTCTGCAGGGAGTGCTCTCCTATCAATCAGGGCTGATTTGCTTGCTTTCTGGCTTTCACTACTTGTAGATGTACTTTAAAAAACGCTTCCTCTGGCTTGCTTTTATGTGGAGAAGCCCCCACGTTGACTAATGAAAGGGCCAGTTACAGAAGGGTTCATGTGATCAGACTTAAATAACGCTGCTAAATATCCAGAGTTGGAGGCATCCTCACCTACTGTTTAATTCTCTTTCTCACTGCAGTTTGCCGTGATGATAGACTTGCTGGTAATTACCAACGTGTTCCTGCTTGTTGCTGGGATCCTGTGGCTGTTCCCGCAATGTGCTCGCTGACGCTACAGCTAGCCGACATTGTCATGACACATGCAGTAAAGATCTTTTGGCAGCGATGCCTTGGTCGAGCTAACCCCTTGGTTTGCTTATTTTCCCTTCCCATGGGGTGTATTTCTGATGCTGGCCTCCCTGTATTGACACGGGATAATTTAGCAGTGTGTGCTCTACATGATGAGCTCCCCATCTGGCAGATAATTACCTGTGAGTTTAAATCCCATCTTAACTCCAGTTCTTGAGATCACCAAACCTTCTGGTTCGTTCTGGTGGGATTTGCAGGCTCCTTGGAAAAGGATCTGTTAAGAGTTGAAGTGATGTGGGCAAATTTCTGTGTGTTTTTGCAAAGTTAGGTAAGATGGATAACTTACAGCTTCTACATACAAGGCTATCTAACATTGTTAGCTTTTAAATTTGAATAATACTTAACAATACTAATATTACCTATAAAGAGGTGATGGTACCATCGAGGTTTTGCTGCCTGGCACACGCAGCTGATGCCTTCATGCTTCGTCTCCCTTACAGCTCAGCTTCATTCATTCATTGGGACTTCATTCAGCTTTAAAAGGCTTTATGAAATTGCAATTTACTACCAGCAGCATTGATGGATATGACCAATTAATAGCAATAAACTCAGGTGAGGAATGAGAAATGAGGACTTTTTTTTTGTATTGCATGCAGTGAGCTTGTTTTAGATGAGTGAATTTTACAAACTTTTCTACAATCGCTTTTAAAATACGTCCCTTTGCCAGATCATCGGGAATTTCTTAAGCCGAGATGGCTGATTCATTCCCTGGCGCGGGAACATGCATCAGGCTGCTCTGAAACAAGGTGCTGAGATGATTAGATAAAATTATCCAAATTCTTCAGAGCATGGGTGGCAGTCTAGCATCAATACCTTTGTTTTCTGCGCGAAATCCTCCAGAAGAAGCAGTTTTGCCTGCTTGGAAGTGGTGTTGGTTACTCCCTCCTTTCTGCTGTTGTCTTCTTGATCACCCTTGAGCTGTCACAGGATCCTGTTGCTCTTTCAAGGCCTAAAGGGAAAGTAAAGTGATGACTTTGGCTGATTGGAAAGCTTTCCCCCAGGCCTGGTTGCTGGTGCTACTCAGATTGAAAACTGTCCCTTGAGGTAAACAACTTAACTCATGCCCTGTACATCCCAAACTGATCATGTAGGATGACATTTTGCTGGGTTAGCACTGCATAAAGTTGGGATATTGTATATTTTAAGGTAATTCAAAGAAGTTATATACATGGCTAATGATAAGAAAAGACTAATTAAATTTTATTCAGGTGATGAAACTGAATTTCAAAGAAATCAGCCTGAGATTTCTGCAGTTGTGAAATACCTAGTGTTGTTTTTTGTGCCACATTACTCCTATTACATGATGTTGCCCAATACCTGGGAAGGCATATTCTTTTCTCATTCACCAGGTAGGGCTCTGTCGAGGTCACTGCTTCCCTCCGTTTATTCAGCAGAGAGCTCAGCCTGATGATTTTAGGCCCACATGTCCTTACCTTTCCAGTGCTTTTTCCTCTCTGCAGTACTTTTCCATTTTACAGTGCAGTGATTACTGAAAGTAAGGCTCTGACTTGGTTTTAACAAGCGTGATCCTTCCACACTTCCCACTTCTGGCAGTCAGCAGCAAGCTGGCTGGGTTGCGGAATCACAGCATGGTTTGGGTTGGAAAGGTCATTAAGGATGACCCAGTTCTAACCCCCTGCCAGGGCAGGGACACCTCCCACCAGACCAGGGTGCCCAAAGCCACATCCAGCCTGGCCTTGAACATCTCCAGGGATGGGGCATCCACAGCTTCTCTGGGCAGCCCATGCCTTCTTCCTGATGCCTCTAGGGTCAGTCATGGGATGCAGGAGTTTTTGCCATGTGGCACTCACTCCATCCTCAGGGAGCGGTGGGAGAGGCAGAGGGGCACCAGTTTGCAGCCAGGAGCTGTTGCTGCTCGAGTGAGACACCAGTCCATTAGAGCTTCAGGGTGCTGTTTCAATTTTAGAAAGCACAATAGTTAATAATCCCACACTAACAAATTGCCACTGCTTCTGTTCCTTGTTAAATGCCTTAATTCATTTTTCATTTCTGTTCGGGGGGATTTCATAGCATTTAATTTTCTCTTCGATAATTTATGAGTCGTGAAATCTCTTGGAACATATTAGCCTCTGTGTGATGGCATTTCAGCACCTTTTGCATCTCAGTGTGTTGCCACTTATGTAGAGGCAATGCTAACGTTTTTTAAAAAGTAATACATTGCTACGTGTGTATGATATGCTCTGTCTTTGGAGACATAGCCCTCCTCCTAATTAAGTAGTATTCTAAGTGTTTCTTCCTTAGGATTAATCCCTGGCAGATGCATCACCCTCCTCTGAAGCCCTGGTCCCACCAGGAACATGGAGACCACCTCCCAGACAGAGCAGTTGCTCCACCAGCAAAGGTCTGCACTGTGGGCACTTATTTATTTTTAAGGAGGATGTAGGAGACGTGTCTCCTAGTGTCCACATGTGTGTAGAACACTAGGAGAATGTGGAAAAGAACAAGATTACCATTTGGCAAACATCTCCCTAGAAGCAACCTGTGGGATGGACTGCTGGTGGTCCCTCATGGTTGGACTGAATGAGCCTCTTAGCCCTGCTTCTGGGCCAGTGCATATTGAAAATGCTGAGGGAATCTCAATCTTTCTTTTCATGCTGTGCATTCAAAATGAGGAAAGGGAGAATAATCAGGGATTATCCAATACTGGCATGGAAAATTATTCCGTTTTCTGAAATTACACTGGTTAGGTAACTTACTCTTCTTGTTCAACCCCTGTCTATGTGTCTGAGTTGGTTGAGGAAGAAGGAAATAACAGGACAGCTGAAAAATGCATTTGTGCGTCTTCAGCTGCAGGGGTTTGTTACATGGACTGGTTTTATTAAAGCAAGTGAAGTAGTACATGCTGTCGTACCAGGCATCGCTGATGTCTCATGTCTGTACTGTTCTGCTAGTTCCCATTCTAGAAAAGTTAATGTATGCTGTGAAGAGAACAAGTTGGGGAATAGATTTGGTTTCACTGGAGGTACAATTCATGGCAGAAGATTGTGTCTTTCATTTTGCAGAATAAAAGCCAGGGAAGACTCTGATTGCTCTGCCTACCTCTCTGAATTGCTTATGGAAACTAAAGAGCATGGGAGTTTAAAGTAAAGAAAAACTCAGTAAATTTAGGTGGGATGTTAGTAGGCAGTTTGAAACCTTAGGGAAGCAAATTTGTGGAGCAACCTCTCTGTGAAGGGATCCAAAGAAACGTAGCTGGGATTAAGATGAAGCTTGATAAATTAAGGAACGCTTGATAGTTGATGATTAATATTATGTATATAGAACACACTTCCTTGAGAAGCTTCCTTGAATAGCAAATTGAACTTGTTGATGGGAAAACTCCTTCCCATTCTCTTTTTGCTGCAGAAATTAAACACACACATTAACAAATTGCAAATGCATTAGCCCTTTGAACTGCCTTAGCTTGTGTGAGCTGTTGTCTATGGATAGCAGCATTGCTGTCTTTTCTTAAACTTGGTATCATAAGAAGATAAAGAATCCACAAGGCAGTGTGGTTCAGCAGGTAAATTAATGGGTCTGGAAGTTACTCACAAATGTCACAGGCTGCAAGTTGCAGCAAATCTGAGTGAATCTTGCTTCTGGCTGCGGCAGTCCTACCCTTCCCAGTACCTGGGTGACCTTGTGCTGAGCTGCTGCCACACACCATGTTGCTGAAAAGGCAGTCCACCATTAGAAAAAAAAAAAAAAGAAGAGAGAAAAAGGAAAGAAAGACAAAAAAAAAAAAAAAAAAAAAAAGACAAAGAAGCCAGACTTCTGACTTAGCAAGAAGAAATATCTTGGTATGTCAAGGGAGTAACAGAGTCAGTAGCACAGTGGCAAAAGGGGGTGAAAGTTGATAAAAAAACAAAGTACTAATTAAAATGAACCAACCAACTAACCAAAAAACCCTCTGACAGTGGAAAGAAACAGTTTGAAGAAGTATCAGATGAGTACCAGTGCAGGGCAAGAGATGGGACTAAGATAATCTAAGGGCTGGCTGCCATGCATGCACAACCAATGTCTAAAAAACTTTTTTTTTCTTTTTACTTTTTTAACCAGATTTTTATTCCTTTGTGCCAGAAGAGTTCAGCACATGGTTGGATGGCTGCCAGGGCTGGCGTGAAGGAGGAGGCAGCAACTAGGTGGGCTTAGGTTTTGCCCTCAGCTTGGTGGGTTCTCTGCTACTTCTTATTAGAGGAGATTATGTATGTTTGGCCACGTTTGGGTTTTTGTCTCTTCTGGAAGGAAGAAAGTCTCTAGAAAGTCCTTTTAGCTTATGGACACATTGACTTGGACTTGGGGAGAGTTTCTTCCAGTGCTCTTTGCACAGTGGTTAGCACCTAGCCCATGTAGGTGAGTGTGTCTGCACTCACAGCTCTTCTGTGGGTACAAAACTCCCGGGTTTCATCTGTACAAAGCTCTGCCTACAGCTTGAACCTACCACGGGTTTTGTGGTGTGAAATGCACCTGTATTGCTAACTGCAAAACCACAGGAGAATCGGTGAGCATGTTTTAAAGCACGTATCTTGGAAACACCCAGAGCCCAAGAAAATATTGTTACAAATGAATGCAGAAACAAACAGCTGAATTAATTTAGATCTTCATTCCCCGTAGGTTGCTGCCTTTCTGGTTTTGTTAATAAGAGTTTTAACAAATGCTGGCTTAAAAAGGTAAATTTCATGATAATAAGGATTTTGCATTGAGAAAGTGGATGTGTTATGTGCTCTGGCTCGGTCCTCTGAGTTATCTAGGCACTACTGTAACTGATAAGTGCATGCTGATAACCCTGTTAATATTTCAAGGACTCTTTGCAGCTGTAGGGGAGCAGTAGGTAACTATCACATTCCTGTGCATTGCAGGACAGGTTTCTTATTTGCTATCTTAATGGCATTATGTGCATGCAGTTCGTTTTAAGCTGCGCTCACCTTGTCTCACAGCAGCTCCTTGGCAAGCAGCCTCGTGAACTCTTTAAGATGCTTCTTACTCACAGTGGCTGGGCTCACTGCCTGCCCTGGTGTGGCTGGGATTTGGATTGCAAATTCCTGATCTGAACAAAGAGGGAGAATATAAAAGGCTGGTCCCTGGCCTCTCTCACACTTCAGGAAACCTTTCCGGCTTCAGAGGATTGTGCTCATAATTCTGGCTACGCTTCAAAAAAGAGAAGTTTCTATCTTTGTAAAGACTGGTGCAGCTCCACCGGTAGGCTTGTTGCTAGAAAAGGGAATGGAGAGGCTCCAGGGAGGCTGCTGGTGGTTGAGGCGTCATCTTATCTAGAGCTACCTTGAGCCCTGTCCTATTTTCCCCCTACTTTGTCTCGTCTGAAGCACACGGCAGGGAATCAGTGTTTTTAGGAAAGGTGGAGGATGAAATAAACCAGGATGGGGACAAACCTGGCGTGCAGGATGTGTCCGTGTGCGGGTGGAAGCTGCACCCAGGTACGAAGGAGCAGGCAGGATGCCCGAGGAGCAGCTTGCTGTAACTGCCTGCACGAGACAGCATCAGCCAAGCGGGGTCTGTCCCGTGCCACTCGCGTTTGACGAGTGGCGACGGAGATGAGTCAAAGCAAAGAGGGTGACTCACCAGAGCCAGGCTCCTGTTAATTGCTTTACATGTGTGAAATGCTGGAAGTGGCTGTCACTGTCATGAAATCGTTACCTTCCTTTGGTTTGCTGCTCCTCAGAGGTGTGGGAGAAAACGTGTAAACTCTGTTTCAGCCATCGTCGGATCAAAAGGTGGCTCTGCTGGGCCAACACTGAATTCCCAAGGGGCTCCAGGTGGGGAAATTCCTCTTACTCCAAGGCAACCACCAAGGATGAAGTTACGTCCATGCACCTGGGGTTCCCTTTGTGCTTTCTCCATCATCAAAGATGACAAAAAAAGCCCAAATAATTTGTTTGTTTCCAAACATCCACGGAGGACTTTGCACAATAGGTAGCACAAGGTTAAGCCGTCCGTAATTGTTAATCATTTTTGGGTTAGAAAGCGTGGCAACTGTTTACCCCGAGACAGGTTTGTGTAGCACAAAGAGGAAAGCTGCTTTCATGTCTTGAGCTGTGTTTTGACTTCAAACCACCCTCCCTCTTACTCTGCTCCCCAGAGTCCTTGCATTAAAGATATTTACCACACACTGAGCTCTCCACCTCTCTTGTTGTGTACAGCCACAGCCTTCATCCTAATGGACTCACGGGAATGAGGTGGAGGCAGAGCACGGGCATTAGGATTATCCCGTCCCTTAGTATGGGGTTGGTCAGAGAAGAGAAATCCAGCCAGCAATGCTCTTTCTCCAGCTTGGGAAACCTTATGTAAGAGGTAAAATAAAAGGTAGATCCAGCTGAGAAGCCCAGCAAGGAGAATTTCATTTGATTTCTAGATGAGGCAGAGTTAGCCCCATGGTTCTGCGAGTCCGTGGGCATCTGAGAAGGAGCCTGGAGCTCGCTCCCACCCGTCACTGCACCAAGGGCTTCTCCCAGACAGGAGCAGCCTCATCACCCAGACAAAATGTCTTCCTGAATATAACATGCCCCAGAGCAGCCCCCTGGAAAAGCTGGTGCTCCCCAGAGAAGTTTTTATGCGTATCCTGCTTCGTGAAGGAGTTGCAGTTTCTGGGAGTTACAACACTCCCTTTTGGGATGAGTTTGTTAGTCAAAAAGCAAACTTGACTTCTTCCTTCTCTTCCAGGAGAAATGAGTCTGGAGGAGAGGCAGGTAATCAGGGAAAGAGGATCTGGCACGGCTAATTTTAGGGACAGAGGGCTGCACAGGGGCCAGGATTTAGCTCAGCTGCCTTTCTGATTCAGCACCATGCGTAGGTAATTAAGGTATACCCTCCAATTAGCCTAAGTGGCCCTTCTATTGATGTGCGAGATCAATGAGCCCACTTGCAGTACAGATAGCAGAAAATAGCCTGGATGATTTTAACCACTGTTTTGCATGTTTAAGTAATTTAATGGTATAAAAGACCTGCCCTTGCTGATGTTTACAGAAGCTCATTAAGCAAGGCAGGGATGCTGGCGTGCCCCGGAGGAGAAATGGCAGAGCCTGGCTGTGCTGGTGCTGCTCCCCCTGCTCAGCCCCGTCCCAGCCTGGCCAGGATCTGTCCCTGGGGAGTGAGGCTGCCTGGCAGGGCGCTGCCAAAACCTGCCAAAAACGCTCCAGGTCCAGCACTGACACTGCTGCAGGTGATCACGCACCATGCCTATATCCTGACCTTGCTTAATTTGCTACCACAAGCATCGCTGCTAAATTATACGAGGCCAGAGGGGTGTCTGAGCTAATATCCCTGCTCTAGCTCTGCCTAGTAACAAATATTAGGGCGAGTATGAGAAACAGGACAAGTACAGGCTGGTCCTTCCTCTATTGCTCTGTCCCAGCTACTGGCAGGCAGATGTTTAAGGCTTTTGGGGCTCTACAGCCTGCTCATCTCTGAATTTATTTAATTCCTCTCGGAGATTTCTGCTTTGCCCAATGCCTCATCAGAGTCCCCACAGTTTAGACTCACACGCTTGCAGAAAGTGTTTTGTTTCCATGAAAATGCATTGCCTGATAATTTCACTGGGCAATCTTTAGCTCGTACACTGTGAGGAACAGGGATTACTTGTTCTCCGCTCCCCTTCTTGTGATTTTATATTTCCTTGTCATGCCTCCCTTGGTTGTCTGCCTGACCACCCTGGAGGGAGTGCTCCTGGTCTTGTGCCCTGCTGTGAAGACGGCCTTGACAGCTTCTGCAGATGTGCCTGACTTGCCCAGGAGCTTGCAAACGAAAGCATCCCGCTCTAACTTAGTGTATTTATGCCCAAACCATATTCAGGGAAGGCACAAATTACAGGGCTGTTAACTGCCTGCATTGTTCTCAGGTGCTTCGAGCTGCATTTTTTATGCAAAATGTTTGCTGTGCTTCCATCATTCTTTAAAAACCCTTCTCCACAAAATCTGCAAAGCCTCGGCCGAAGAAGCAGCCCTCCCTGGGTATCTGCTGCTGGCTGGAAGGAGGCAGGGTTCCCCATCCAGATTTTGTTATTTTCTTTGCTCATCCCCCTGACCGGGCTGTTTTGGATACAGTTAATACCCAGTTCAATACACAAATACACGCTGTATCGCCTCCCCTCTCGTGTTGGAGCAGAGCTTAGTCATATATTTCAGAGGAGAATAAAGAACCAGGTGCAGCAAATGTATTTTTACATTTCTATTTGTATTTGTTGGCAGCCTCCGAGCTGGTGGGTTGCCAGCACAAGCGCGGGAGAGCTGTGCCTCGCAGGGTTTGCTCTCCTGCTGCAGGTGATGCAGGGCAGCCAGGACCTGCAGTGGGTTCCTTGTCAAAATTAAGACGTTTGCTTCTGCTTTTGTCCCCACTTGACTTTTGATTCCACGTCGTCCTGTCCCCTGGGAATTGCTGGTTATAGAAATGCCCAGGAGGAGGGGGAGGTGGGAGATGCCCAAGACTTGAGGGGCTCTTCCCACCTTAACCCAGCATCTGCGCATCCCACCTGCAGAGCCGAGCCACCACACCAACGGCAGGGAGCATCGACTCCAGCTAAATATTCCACCCCCCTTGTCGGGTTATTTGTTTGTTTATGTATCTGGGCACTGCTGCAATAACCACATGAATTGCGAGTGCATCTGAACCCGATTTTAATTGCTATTTGGATTGGAACTTTAATTGCTCCATGGATTGCCTTTGAATCACTAAGGAAAATCCCAGTGTGCTCCTTAACTGTTAATGCTGTGTTCCTGGCTGGGACTCGGCTTTGAGGTATGACAGGTAAAGCTGCCCAATTTTTCAGATCCCTTGTGAGCCCTTTATGATGGAAAAATTGGGGTGGGTGTACATATCTGTTTGTTTTTTACAAGACATCTGTCCACCAGTATCAGAACACACTGAATTTCTTTATGAAGCCAAAGTTCATTCAGGAAAGAAGCTTTCTGAAGGCTTTAGAAACAAGACTAAACAAAGAAACAATCAAACAACAACAATAACAACAATAACAACAACAAAATACAAATACCAGAAAGTACAAGGAGCTTTGGGAGCCTGATGGTGGTGAAGGAGAGGCTTTGCACAGGGGCCCTGTCACCAGCCTGCTGGAGAACACCTCATCCCTAAATGGGATCTCAGAGCTTTTCTCAGGGCCCACAGCATTGGATGCATTTTGATTGTAGGTGTTAGGTCTGAATTTGTCTCTTTTTTATAAAAGATGGAAAGTGAAAATGAGAAAATCTTCAGCAACATTGCTCAGAGGACATCAGAAAGGAAGTATTTGCTGTTCCTGTTCTGTTTGTCAAGTGTAGGGCTTTGGTATTGATCCCGTTTGGATTACAAATCATTGTAATAAAATGAAAAAAAAAACAACCAACAGCTCTGCACTTCTGTGCATGCACAAATGATAGAGCATTTGCTTCATTTAATTTTCTTAAAGGCTTGCATGTAAGTTTTTAACTCCTCTTTTTAATAGGTGGGACTTAACTGGGATCGTACTGGCGGTGCCGCGGCCACAGATGGTTGAGCAGGGAATTATTAACCCAGCCCAAGAGCTAACATGGGGATTACTGCAAAGTTCCTGCCTGTGTCAGCTTGAAGTGCACTGTGTTACCCAAAAAGCTGCAGAGAGTTCAGACTGCTCGAGATCGTGCCAGGGGACTGCCGGTGGCCTTTTGTCAGCCCCTGGCCACCTCGGGCAGGGCTCACAGAGTCCCTTTTGTCTGGGCCGAGCAGCTCCAGCGTCGTGCTGCAGGGCCTAGCTGCCCTCCCGCAGGGCAGCACCTGTGGTGCTAAAACCCCTTTTGGTGTCTCCCCAAAATAAGCCATTTCCAGACTCTTTCTGCCTGCCCCCACCAAAGCCAGAGGTATTTCTCCCACTGGCTTTGAGACAAAAGGTGTACGAGCACCTTCAGGTGATCTGCAGGATCTGTTAGCGCGGTTGTTAGCGTGACCTAGAAATAGTCGGGAGCTTTTTGTGGCTTAAACAGCCTCTTTATTACAGCAGGGACTGCTCAGTATGCAGGAAGCTCGTTCACAAGGGGCCCTGCTACAGGATGGCTGGAGGGGAGGTCCTCTGGAGGACGGGGCATTAGCGAGCAGGGAGGTCACTGCTGTACCAGAGCAGGGGGTGGTGGTCGTGTCACAGACCTTCAGGTGACACCTGCAAGGCACCTGCCGTGGGAGATTGAACTTCTAAAAATTGTTTTCTATTAGGGGCTTGAGCCTCTCTTTGCTGGTGAGAGAGATGCAGGGCAAAGTGGCCACGAAGCTCCCTTGATTCCCTCATCTGAGTAGGAGGGAACATGGCAGCTTGTGGTTCTTGGGGTTCCCAGGTTTACTGGCAGCTGACTGCAAAGCTCTTACTGCAGGCCTCTTACTAAAAGTCCTCTGGGCTATCTCCATCTTTACCTGAATCATAAAATTTCTTCTTTGTCAAGAACTGCTGGCTGGCCCCTCCATACAGCTGACACCTGGGTCATCAGTGTTAAACTGGGCATCTCTGCTGAGGTTGGGCACTGCCAGGTTGGGGTATCGTTGGCATAGAGCAATATTGTGGACTCTTGACAGTCCAAATGAGGCTCCACATCTTTCCTTATGCAAGGAAAAGGTTTGATGGAGACATCTGAAGGCCTCCCGTGTGGTTGAGGCCTGAAGAACAGGCCACTGTGGCCACCAGTTCCCTCCTGACTGGTGCTGAGAGATGCCCTCTCCTCTGCACGTTCCTCTTCTGAACAGTCCATGTTGCTCTGGATGATCTCATGTGTATCACCACTGCATTTCTTGTGGAGCTGGACAGCCCAAGATGGCATCTGTTGCATTGCTGAACAAGGTTTTTCTCCCATTCAGTGACTGTGGCCAAGCCTTTCTTATCAAATTGATCTGCAGCTGGGGTCTGGACACCCTACCCTCTTGCTTATACGGCTGCTTAAAGCTCCTTCATCATCCTTCACTGCAGAAATGATGTCCTCGATGCCAATATCTGCAATATCTGGATCTAAGATCATTTCAGGAGGAATTTGTCCAGGTTGCCAAAACCCTGGAGACAGAGGAAGCAGTGATATCAGCAGAACCAGGAGCCTTTCCTCACCGTCAGCTCCTGGAGAGGCCACGCTCACCTTCCAGGAACCCGGGGGATGTTGAAACCTGTTGTGCTGCACCTGTACTCACTCTGTGGGTAGGGTATCCTGACACGAGTCTCCAAATATGAACACGCTGTGCCCAAACAACCTGGTCAGCAGCACTATGCCAGCGAAAACTGCACCTTTCTAATTTCCTGGTCTAGACCAGTTCGCGTGTTTGTGCCTGTCGACCTTTCACTGGGCTTCTCTTGCCTGTGCACCTCTTTCCTAAATTGACTGTGTCTCCAGCTGTAGCCTGGGAGGTGTTGCCTCCGGGCTGATGTTTTCTCAGCGCTGTCAGCAGACCTGTGGGGCTCTGCCTGGCTCCCTGCGCCTGTGCCTCAGCTGAATTTGTCGTACACGTGAGTTTGTCACTGGTCAGCCTCCTCCCAGCCAGACCAGCATCCGTCCTGGAGGGCTAGACGAGGACCAGCCTTCTTCTCAGCTGAGAGACAGCATCGTCTGTGTGCAGAAGCTATAGATAGCCCAGGGCTAAATGTACACTCGCATAGCTCTGCTGGCCCTGCTGCCCCCGGAACAAGAGGATGCGTTTCGGGAAAGGAATCTGGCACACTGGTAACTGAGCACGGAGCACCATCGCCAGCCCTGCGGTGTCCTGTCCCCTCCTCAAGGTCTGCACCACAGAGCCCTTTCTGCGTGGGCTGGAGAGCTGCAGACACGCAGCCTGGGCTGGCTGTCGTGACTGGGAGCTGGCTGCCTTTCCCTCTGCTGATCTCATTTTTCTGACAGAGCTGATTTTCTTCACCCAGATGGACAGCCATTCATAAATGTTTTGTGGAAAAATTCCTCAGATCCCTGGGCTGAATACTTAGGAGCTTAGTTTTTTTTTTTTTTCTTTTTTTTTTTTCTTTTTTCTTTTTTCCCTGATGATTGCATGGCAGAAATACAAGTGCTACCAGTTATTTGGGATGCTGTGCACTCACTCCGAGGTGTATAAATATCCTGGTATTACAACATTGCTCATGCTCACTTGCGTGTGTGCACGTGGCCATATCCCAGTATGTCACTGCAACGACTTTTAAGGTCAAAATACGGAGAGATCCACCCTACTTCTGATCTTGTCAGTAATAGCACTAACATGAGACAATAACTTGTGTTAGTTTGACCTTGCCGATGGCTTTCTGAAGTAACAGATCCAAGTGGGAGTCACAGATGCAGGTATTCAGCTTCACATGGATTCTTCCAGAAGCAAAGGTGTTTCTCCAGCCCCTTTATTTGCTGGTTTTGTCTTTGTAACATCTCTTTTTCCTACAACACAAGTGCTGCTTCCAGAGGACAGGGCTCAATACGGTTTCTGGATTCTTAGCAAGTCAGAGGCTACCCCGGCTTTTAATACAGTCATGTATTCTGCCCAGGCACTTCTTAAATAAAATCACCTCCTTTCTTTTAGCTGTTGTATATTGTAAAGCACTGCCTTGTTACTGTCTAACAGCAATCCCCGCATCTGGGGCATGCCCACATGCACGAGGAACATGACTGCAGCAGAACCAAACAATCCCTGGGACACTGCTGCTGCCACCAGCCGCCAACGCGAGCAGTTGGTGGAGTGCAAGTGTGGCTTTTCCCATACCTCAGATGCGAGAGCAACAGCTGCAAGGGCTTTTGTGCCGGCTACGGTTGCAAAAACATTCTCTGCCTGCTGCTTTGCCGTGCCCATCATCCGCCCCTGCAGCAGGCTGTGGGTAGCAAGAGTGCTCGTAGAGGCTGGGGGCTCCGAAATCCTCGCTTTGTACTCTGGAATTTGCCATGGATGTGCTGCGAGCTCCTGTGGCCGTGCCTATATCCTTCCCCTCTGTTAATTTATTTGGCCGTGGAAGTAGTAACAGGTCAGAAAGCAGAGCAGAAAGCAAGCACACATTTGCTAGAACCCAAGTGTGAACCCTCATTGAACGGGAAAACCACGGGGCCACATAGCTGCAGCCAGCTCGTAGGAATGCGAGGCCCATACAGGGCCGGGCTGATGTGCCCCTAAATTGACAAGGGCTGGGACTGCGCTGTGAATATTGAAGAGTTTCTTTTATCATATTCCCCATGAGGTAATTCCTGCAGAACAGCATCGAAGGACTGGTGAAAGGGAAAACCTTTATTTGCTTATTCTAGAGGGCAGTGGCAACAGAGGACCAGATGTGTGCTGTAAATACACGAGCCTTGAGAAATGTTCGCGTCCTTCTTGATTTCTTGTTCTCTGATGGAGATGTAGCAGAGACTCAGCACATAAATATTCCGGCAAATGCTGGAGGTTGTTTGTTGTGGATTGAAACAAAGTGCAGATTTGGAGAGGGCGCCTCATGTTCTCCTTATCTGTCCCTCTGCAATGCATCTTTATAGGGCTGCAGGCACCCCAGATGCCAAAAACATTAGAACCCAGGATGCCTGTGCTTTAAATACATGGGGCTTATGACAGATTTTTTTTTTTTTACTTATTCACTCTATTGTTTTTTCCCTTTACAGCAGCAACCTTCTGGCCTGCAATAATGCAAAATTCCCAGTTCTTTTAGAAAGCCGCTGTTTGCCAAAACGGTAACCTCATAGATTATTTTCTTGTCAGTACCGCTTTTAACCACAGTTTTGGCAGAGCCTCGAAACATGCCCTTTCTCAGGAAAGAGTTGTCTGGGCTAGAAAAGCATTGGCATTAAAAAGAGGTTGTCATAGTGATTGAAACCTCCTCATAGACATTCCTCAGGAAAAGTAGGCTGCAAGATGCACCTTTGTAGTCCCTTTTTTAAGGAAGGGACCCTTTAAATTGAAGAGCCTATGGCATTGTCAAAATGCAGATTTCTGTCACTTGTAAAACAATAGTCCTCTGGAGTGCTGTTTGTGTATCAATGCTTATTTTAATTACTTTCTACAAGAAACGCCTCAATGGGAATTAAGTTCCAATTTCTTGCTATTGCAAGGCTCGGTGTTTTTCGGGCTGAACCAGGATCACAGTTTGGCTCCCCAGATTAACAGGGAAAGATCCGAAGAAGACACTCAAACCTGGCCCTGAATGAGCTCTGAGCAGGCTTGAAAAGCACAGCCTGGGAAATCTTTCCTTGCTACGTTTGGTCTTTTGACTGAGCAGAGCTAATAAAGGTCGGGACGTGGCTGTTACCTCCCAGGCAGGCTGATCCCACGTATGACCGGTGTGTCTGCATGTGCAAATGCCAAAAGAAAGAGTTGGGAATACAAACAAATCACTTTTATTTGGCAATAGAGCATTTAACCAGTATTTTTGTATACAGATGTAATAAATCATTTGAATCACTGTTATATCTGTAGTATATTTTTGCTTACCAAAAGATTAACAACTTCACTATAAAGTCAAGTGAAATCTATACATATGCCGGATAATCTAGGAAAAGTTTGGAAGAGAATTAAGCTAGGAATAAAATACGCATAGGGGATGGGGTGAGGTTGTGGAAGCCTCCTGGTGATTATATCCTTCGGTACTTGTTTTTTTTTCCATACACTTGCTTTAAATTCTTTCATAACACATGCACATGCATGGAATATTAATTAGATCAAAACTAAACTCATGGCTAGCTCAGAGCCATCTGTTAGAAACCCACTTCTTTTTTTTTCTTCTTTTTTTTTTTTTTTTTTTACCTGACTGCCCAAAAAGAAAGGTCTAATCCTGAGACATTCGGAGATGATAGCAGAATGAGAGGTGTTGATGCAAGCTGCACTGGATTTCTATGCCTGCTCCCGCAACAAAATTAACCCCAAATTCCAATCCCTTGGGGATTAAAGGAAGAGACAAAGAATAGACCTTTGGGAAGATCTTGTTATTTCTGGAAGTACCCAAAGCCCTGCTGGGAAGGGGGCCTAATGAGATCCTATTATTGTTCTTATTGTTCTCTCTGAAGTCAAAGGGACTTCTGCAATCGACTTGAAAGGAGCAGGACCTGTGAGCCATTTATTTTACTTTCATCCCCTGCATGAAAGTTCATCAGGTCTAAAATAGTGACTTCAGCATCAGCGGGCATGGGAAAATCCTTTTGGGTGAGAAACGAGGCACATTTTTTATATTGCACCAGGGTGTCTTGAGAATTGACAAAGCCGCAGTGTAGTTTAAATCTGGTTTGGAGTGGGCACATCCATTTTATCATCTTAGTCCAAAATACGAGTGTGCTTTTGAAGGAAACCTGCTGATCATTCCCACTTTCTCCGCTTTGATGGGCATCCTGGAGCAGTCTGGGAGCCGTGAGCCAGGCTCCTTCCAGGTGAAATCAATCCAGGGGATGCACTCTAACCACTGCCAGCCAGTCCTGGGGACAGGGACAGGGTAGAAACCCCTGAAATACATACTGAGAGGTTGTCAGCTCTTCCTTCTTTACCCCATGGATCTGATCCTGTTGCACTGGACGTGTGTGTGCCACCACGTTAGCCTGGACATGAGCTCGACCCCGAGGTTCCCAGTTCTCCATACTTGTGTGGGTGTCTGGCATAGCCTCACGTGAGGTGTGTGTGAGTCCATGGGGTCCCATCAGGTGACAAAAATTCATCAGAGGATCACAGCTTGCAAGAGCTTTGGTAGCACAAGGCAGGTTTCCTCCTTTCTGCAGGCATCTGCACTCACCTTCTGTTGTTCTTGGGACACTGCGGCACCCACTGCAATAGTATTTTCCTAGAAAAGCTTTTCTTTTCAGACCAGCAGCTGATTTTACATGCTTAAGAAATATTCCTGGGCTAGTGGAAATACATTTGATGGTAGGTTTTTAATGCAGCATGACATGGTGGACTCGGAGTTACGCTTTGCAAAGCAGCTCCTACAGGTTAATTGCAGTCAAAACGTTACAAACATTTTTTGTCTGTGCACTTTCTCCTTGATACCTAAAGTTAAGAGCAGTCAAATTCTGGATCCCATGCAGATTTTTGCAGCTGAAGTTACACCTGCATTTGATTTCCCAGGGGAGAAAATGCTACAGACACTCACTAGGACGGGAGGGCAGTGAAGGCGTTTGGAGAAGCCCATCACGATGACCACCACCAGCTGCCGGAGTCCCCGGGCTCAGGCTTTGCTTGGTGGCTGGTCTCATCCCACAGCCCCTAGGCCCCCACTTGGCTTGCAGGGGGGGATATTGTCCCTGCGGTTACTCATAAACCAGAGCCTTCGGGTTTCTGTGGTTACGGGCAGCATCGCACCCCGCCTGTAAATGTGATCTTTGGCCATGCCCAGCGCCGCCGCGGCGTTCCCGCAGCTCCCGGAGAAGGCAAAGCTGGGCTGAAAAAAGTTATCTGAGACGGGGTGGGAGGCACGGGGGCTTGTTCTGCCTGAAAGCCTCTCTCTCTGCTTTGCAGCTAGAGAAACAATGGCAAATGTAAAAGTTTCGAGTGTCCAGATGAGGATATTTACAGCTGTGCTCTTGTTGAGCTCGTTTTCTGTAACACCGATACAAGGGCTGGGCTGGCCCGGGCTTTGTCACCGGCTGTTTGCAGAGCTGTAAGGTCACTCAAAATTTGTGCTTCTCTGCTCACAACAAGAACGTTTTAATGAGCCTTTCAGCAGCGGTAGCCAGCTGATACCTGCCCCAGGGTATCACCTGTCGGGCCCAGCTCCATTAACACAGCGAGTGCCGCAGTGGAGCGGGTTTGCAGAGCAGGGGCTCAGGGCTGGCCTGTGCAGTCCCAGTAAGAAATTCAGGGATGAATTTTTCCATGATCCGAAGTCAGTGTCTGGGTGCTGGAGCCATGATAATATCGCTTCATTTCCCATTGTGGCTCATCTTACATCCCTTGTTACATTATCAACTTTATTTTTCATAGGAGTTTGTATCCATAGACCACGTGTATCTGTTACCAACCACCAGGAGTTTTCAGAATTAATTCACGAGTTGAGAACCTCCTCCTGCTATCGTTTTCTTTTTCATTTTCCTGTAGAATCCTTTTGTAAGGATTTGCAAGGACCAAGCACTGTCACAGGTCACCCAGAGAGGCTGTGGATCTCCCTCCTTGGAGATCTTCAGAGGCCGCCTGGATGTGGTCCTGGGCAGCCTGCTCTGGGTGTCCCTGCTTGAGCCATCAAGTAGCCATTCTGTGATCCTGTGACACCCAAATCAGCAGCAAGGCATCACATTTTTTTCTTTCAAAACTCTCATGGAAGATACATGTATGCCAGCACTTGTGCAGTCACTGGCAACAGTTAATAAGCCCTAGCCTGCCCAATGCATTTAAAATTGGAGGGATGGAAAGATGTCCTCAGCCAGACATGTGGGTAAAGGGGGCACGGTGGTGGGGTAGGCTGGTCTGTGTATGGCTGCGGGGACACAGCCCCGTATGGAGGTAGCAAGACAGCTATGGCATCACCAGGGGTTCAGGTTGGCAATGAGGAGCCATTTCTGCTCAGAAAGAGCAGTCAGGCATTGGGACGGGTTGCCCAGGGAGGTGGTGGAGTCACCGTCCCTGGGGGTGTTCAAGGAGAGGTTGGACGTGGTGCTTGGGGACATGGGTTAGTGGTGGCACTGGCGGTGGGGGGTGGTTGGACCAGATGGTCTTGGAGGGCTTTCCAACCTCAATGATGCTGTGATTTTTTTTAGTGCAGCCAAGAAGCCCATCAGGCTTTTATTTTCGTAAGCAGCCTGTCTCTGATCCTCTGGCAGTGCTTTTCGGTTACCTCGCATCATATAGCACATCTTAGTTATTTTAGATATAAAATGCATCCCTTTATATTTGCTTACGTCACAGTGAAATCTGTCACTGCCATACTGGCGGTGTTTTGTCTCTAGTTCCTGTAGTGTCACATCAGTATGGACTAGGATAAGATATTTGCTTATAAGTGTTAACTGTTGCATATGAGTTTATATTATTCATTATTTTAATTCAAAAATCATCCAAAATATCCAAGTTTTGTATCATCAAAATTACAATAGCAGATACTCTGCAATATCACACTCATGTAAGTAGCTTTGCCTGCATTAGGGAAATCCATCCTATCAAAAACCTTTTATCTTTGCAAAAAAAATAATACCTTAAACCTGTTAGAAACTTGCTGAGTTATGTCTGACTGCTCCTTCTGCTATGAGTTAAATACTCATTGAATTTCACTTTTTGGTGGAACTCAGCTCCCAGGCAGACACTGACTGCTTGCAGCCAGTGCTGCCATCACACATCATCATAGACAGTGGGCCTGTGATGCTGACTCTCAGAATAAATTACTTCTGGAAACTGTTGGCAAACAGGCTCCATTGCAATTAGACGATGCAGAGCAGTGCTAATGAGGATAAATTTTGTAGGGATACTCAGCAAGATTTGACGTGACTGGTGATGATAGCCTCGGCTGTTCCTACCTGAAATACTAGAACACACATAATTTGGTTGCAAGCAGTAAAACAATTTTTTTCTGGTATAAACAAGTCAAATCGCTGTAGAGCACATAGACACAGAAGGTTTATTATAATCCTTTCCAAATCTAGAAACACTGTCTGTCCCTTGCAAACACCTCTCTGGGCACTGACACTGCAAATTCTTACCTGCGTGAGCTGGCCTCTCTTCCTTGAGCAATTTCATTAACTTCAGTGTACCTGCCTGGGTAGGAAGAAGGTTGCCAGATCGGATCTACTGTTTGGCTTCCTTTCCCACAGGGTGCCAGAGTTTATTTCAGCAAATTGCTTTTTGCTGCTTTTAATTCATTTTGAGGAGGGCGGGTGATTTTTGGTGAGCAGTCCAGCCCCTGTTGCTTGTCTCCTGTTCATACGGATTTTGTAGGGGTTTTGTAATGTTTTTGTTCTGTTGAGTTTGTTCTGCTTGGAGCTGTTACTGCGACACAAGCCATACCCTCGTGGTGATTTGTACACCTAAAAGCTGAGGTCACTTGCACAGCGATTCTGTGAGGTTTCCATGTCTCGTGCATTTGTCTGCGGGTCGGATTAACCATTGTTGTGAGGCCGTCAGGAACATCTGCTGATCTTTTCTGTGTTGTCTGGCAGCTTCATTAAGGCCCTCACGCGCATATAAGCACCTTGTGCCTGGCCCTGTCTCCAACTTTTGCCTTCACCAATGCTCAAACAGTTGCAGGGATGAGTAATAATGACCCAGACATGGTGCACGTACACATATAAAGCAGATAATTCGTTATCTCATTCTGGAGGGCACCAGCCTCTCCCACAAAGGCTGCTGGTGCAGGGAGCACTCGGCCTTTTCCATCTCAAGCTTTTAATTTCCAAAACGTCCTTTTTACTTTGAAAAGAAAAACAAAAGCCAAATTTCTTTGCTGACTGTTATTATTGTGGAAGTTCCCAGGTTCTGTTCTGTGCTGTGATTTACTGGTGGAAAGGTATTCAAGGTCCTGCTGGTGTTATTTAATATTTATATAAACTTTTTAGGGGGGACAGGGGAATCAAAGACTTCCTCAGGAGAATTGTTTTGCCTCTTTATTCAATTTTGTACCTGCATCATGGGTTGTTGGAAAGATGAGAGGCACTGGTTACTCTTGGTACCTGCACTTCAATTGTCGGCTATATGGAAATAGAAAGGAAACAAATATTTATAGGCCAAATTCTTCCTCAGGGTGCAATTGCTTTTTAAAACATGCACTGATGGCATTTACATTGTAAGCAGGAGATATGTAGCAACCCCAGCTTGGGTGGATCTTCTCTCTCTCTGTGTGGCACTTCTGCTTTGGAAATGATGCAAAGACTTTATCAGCAGATTAGTTCTGTATTTTTTCTTCAAATTATTTGCAATGTCAAGGGTAGTTTCTTGCCTAAAATACCTACTTGGGGTTGTTTTCACTATGGAAAGTAAGCTGTGCTTTTTGTTGTGACTCAAATAGTTCCTTTCAGTTATCCAAGGCACAGTACCGAGAAGATGAAGGTCTTCTATAATCCTCTTGCAAATTTGCTGAGGCCAGTGGAGTTTTCCTTCCTGAGCCCTGGGAGCTGACCTTACAGAAAATATGAATGCCTTAGCTTCGCTGTCATTTACCTCCGGCTTGGTGGCATGCACCAGTTCACTGCAATTAAAACAAAACAAAACCCCTTCCCATGAATTCAGATCATGAATACTCTCCTAAACTTCCTTCTTGGGCTTCTGCTGACTTTGTTAGTGACAACGTAACTCTTGCTAACTGGGTTCCCGATAAACCCTGGTGGGGTGTTTCTCTTTCCCATTGGATGTGGATGTTGATCTAGGAGAAGGGTCCTCATGTGCACCTAAATACAGAAGCCAAAGGCCTGTAGCTGTAGGTCACAGGAGAGTTTGTCGTGCTCTCTGTAGCTCTAGATCAGTCTGTTTTCATGGGATGCAAGGTAGTGGTTTTGCCCAAATTTAACCAGAGTTCAGGCTTGCATTTCCTTTGTGTATTTTTCTGTGTAAATGGTCTCTGTATACATATGTATATGAATGTGCCAATACTATAAGTATTTCTCTTAAGAAGTTTAAAACTCCATAAAACTCCTTAAGACAATGCGATAAACTACAGTGTTAGTAAGAGAAACAAACGTGTTGCCTTGTTCTCAAATTTGGCCCAAACTGCAGTGCGAGTAGTTTAGTAGGGCTTTGGGGATGTAATGAGTGCATTAATAGCCTTAAAAAATCAGTTTGTGAATCAGGTCCTGACTCACACGTAAGGACTTTTGACTTGCTGAGTTAGTCAGTCGGATTTCACCAAGCCAGCAAATTCATAGAAGTACCCGAGTTGTTGGCCTTTCAGCAAGTCCTCCTTCCTTTCCTTAAACGTGGCAGCTTTGCCAGTGGTTAAAACCTTCTCTCATTCTAGGTATGGAAGTTGCTTATTATGAAATCATTTGGTAACTGTAAATTTGTAGCATTTTCCTGTCCTTTCTTGGTAAAACCAGTGCTCAGGTTTCTAGAAGAAAAGATTTGCCCTGGCACATCTCAAGTTGGGCGTCAGGGACTGCAGGTGTGTCCTCACTCCTCCGGTACCAAGTGGGATGGCACGCAGACAGCATTATCACTTTTCTCCGGTGTGAAACTCCTGCTGGCAGTCACACTGCTTAATGCCCTTGCACCTGGAGCTCTGCTATTTCACAAGAAAAGCTTTTTTTCCCTCTTTAAGAAACATGTTTTTTCTACAGAAGCTTCAGAAGTTGCCCAGCCCCCGCTGCCATTTAATGGCTTAATTTTATAATGCAAATAGTAAGATACCAATATTTATTATTATTTGCCTGAACTTCTTTGTTCTTCTGGAGGTTTAATGCCTGACATTTGAATGCATGGGGTTGGAAAAAGCATCATAAACATTCAAATACTTTTGTAAATGAAGTCTCTTGGGCGGCAAACAGGGAGAGCTAATATTCCTACATTAGCATGGAAGCGCCTCAGGCCTTTCTTCTTTCTCCTTTATTGATACCATCAGAAACGTCTTCAGAGTCAGGTCCTGGATTCATTAAGTCTGGATTTGGGCTGTTGAGACGTTGCTTGTTAGCCATCAGACTCAGTGCACACCAGGCCAGCTTTGCTGAAATGGGTGGAATTAGGTGGTTTAGGTGGGCCCGACGGCAAGAGCGCGTCCCCTTATGACAAACACCGTTTAACACAAGGTCAGGGCACTTCGTCAGGTTTGAGCACGCCATGCTGGAGCAACACACGAGGAGAACAACAGCGGGGACACCACAAAGGTTTTTAACCCAGGCTGCTCATTTCCCCAGCCATCTGCTGCTTTGCAGCCACCATTGCATTACGTGACCGTGACCGAGCACAAAAGGTGGAACCAACTTCACGAGGGCAGATACCTACAAGTGCTGCAGTGCCTGGGTGTTGTGGTGTCCCTGGGGACCTTTGCAGCTTTGCTGTCTGTGTATCTCCCCATGGGGGATGGTGGGGCAGGGAATGAGGTCCTTTAGATCACTTTGAGCATCTTAGGCTAAATAAAAAAAAAAAAGAAGAAGAGAGGAAGGGGGAAACGGTGTTAAGCTAATGTTAAGGGTCCAGCTTAAGCCCTCTCTCTCTCAAAAAAAGAGGATTTGGCATCATTATCTCTGCCTGTTGTTCCTGGGTATTACTGCTAGTGTGATCCCTTGTAAAAAAAGTCTCCAGCCTGTGTGAGATTGAGAGCTTGCATGAAAAAACCTAAACCACCCTAATGAGCCAATGCCTAATGGCTTTAATACAAGATTTCTCAACCCACTGCAATTGCATTTTAAGATCACGTTGTTATGAAAAAGCCCTGCGCTGTCAGTTGTGCTGTGTTTTAATAGAGACCTAGGGCGTAATCGTGCCGTGTTTGCGTTAAGCAACGCTTTCTTCCAGGAGCAGTCATATGGCAATTGCCGTGAGTGCGTCCCTGCACACCAGGAGTGAACGTGGGGTTTAATTTCCTGGTGGAAGATTCTCATTAGCCTGAAAAGAAATATTGACCTTTCTGTAGCCTGTATTTTATTTTAAGGCTAGATAAAGCTGTTTTCTGTCTTAAAGCTGAGGGCGTTGGGAACTGCCCGTAAAAACGGGATGGGAAAAGTCATCTGCGGTGTGGAAGGAGTGTGGTGCGGGCTGGAGCCTGCACTGTTCGCGGTGATGGGAATTTTTCCTTTGACTTGGCTGAGAGCGAGATAAAGATCGGTTTGCCGAGCTCGGAGGGACCAGTCGAGCAACTCTGGTGTTGGTCGCGTTCTCATGATAAAGCCCGCGGACCTCGGTGCAACTGCTTCAGCGGGTAGACGCCGCTGAGTGGGAATAAAGGGAGCTAATGCCAGCTTGAAATTAACACCGATAAACGAACCAGCCTAAATCCTGTGCTGTAAATAAAGCCTGCTGTGTGTGCCACAGTTGAGCGTGTTGGGATCTGAAGAGGTTTGTGATGGGAGAGCCCTGTGAGGGAGAGCAGCGGAGCCCGCGAGGACACCCCACTGGTGGGGCTCCTCACTGAGCATTTTTCAACAGGAGATGCTTTATGAGCAAAATTCACCTTTCAGGTCTATTTACACACAACACACTAATCACCTTTCATCAGATTTTCCTTCAGAGGGAGCGGCAAGTGTCTCTCCCGGCCAAACTTGCCTCAATATGTTATGTTTGCAGGTAGCTCAGAGGAGGGAATTACACAGTTTATCCTCGTCGGACTGACATAAAGATAAATGCACTCCTTGGTCAAATGGCTTTCTTAATAGTTTTTCTTAATTGTATTTTGATGAGTGTCATAGTGGTTTTGTGTGAGAGGCATTCTGCTGCCCTGCAGATCTCTCTGCCTGTCATTTGTCACCGTGAAGCTGTCATGCTGGGTTCCCAGCTGAGCCCTCTCCTGACACGGTCAGTGACTCTTCTCAGGGGCCAACACCTTGAATTTGGAAGCCAGGGGCACAAGAGGCCTTGGGACCTGCTCCTGCCGAGCCTGGAAAGCAAACTGGGAGAGATGGGACAAGGGAAGGTTGGAGGATGGAGGTTTTTGCCTGAGAAGGAAGTGTCTTCTCCTGAATAAATAAATAAATAAAGGCAAATCACACGAGCTTTGCTTCTGTTAAAGGAACTCATCTGGTGCACCAGGAAGGTTCAGTGCAGCAGCATTAGCCAACGAGATAGGACAAAACCTCTTCCAATGGCAAACATGCAGGCATCAGGAGGCGAGGAACTGGGATCTGCCTCCTCTCTTCACTTGCTGGTTCACAGACCAGCCAGGTTGCCTCTTTTGGCTGCCTTCTCTTCTCCACTCGGCTGTGTTGCAGCTCATGCTGGAGCAGGTGCTGTGGCCGGGAAGGGTGCCTGGAAGTGCTGTGACAGAGCTCGCGTACGTGCCGGGCAGGGAGAGCCATTAGCTAACCAGCATTAAAATCACCTTTGCTTCCCAAATCCCAGATCCCAGATGTTGCACAATGTGTTGGTTTGTCCGTCGTCTGAACTTTTTGTGTGGCTACGGAAGCGCATAACCTAGGGTCTGTTTATTTATAAAATACCAGCCCAATAATTTTGTTTAATTTCTCTGACTTTATCTTGGCAAATAGTTATCTGTCATATTGCGGCCCATAGGTGCCTGTAGCAGCTCTGCCTTTTGGGGTAGGATTTTCATTGGGGTGTTAACCTTTGGTGAAACGCGGAGAAAAAATGTGCTCGTAATTAACCATAAAACATCTGCTCAGACGACTGTCTGCCTGAGCTGCAGGTGTGGTGGGATGCACATGCAGTGACAGGCTGTGCTTTTGCTTAAGCATCTCCCCTCTCATCCTTTTCCTTCCCCCAGAGAGAAGTTCCTCACCTAAGCTTGGGTGATATTTTCAGCTTGGGCCAGGGTCTGGGTTAGAACCTGGGATACGCTTCCATTTGGGCTGCTGTGGGGATGGGCATCACTGGAAATCCTACAAGAGCTCCCCACTCTTCCTCCCCTGCTTACTGCCATGCAGAGAGACAAAAGGGGGTTCCAGACTGTTAAACGAACATATCCAGGCACCAAAGTAGCTGGGTTTAGGCTCTAAAACGTGGTTGTTTAGATCCCACAGGTCAGCCGACAGCACTGCTGACCAAGGCACTGGTGCAGAGCAGCAGCCAGGCGCAGTCCTGCCTCCCGCTTTGTTTCTGCGTGCAGCTTGCAAGGTTGCTGGGATATGGTAGGCACCAAATCTGCCCCACCTCCTGCACAGTGTGATTGTCAGGCCCTGTGGCACAGAAAGACCTCACGTGATTCTTGTTCCCACACAGGAGGAAAAAAAAAAAAAGATCTTATTTCATTCCTTTTGCACTCTCCAAAGTATTGAGTGAGGAATCCGTGTCAGGTAGTGTTGAAATATTGAAAAGCAGGAGATAATAGAAAGAGAAAGTATGTTCCTCTTTGCAGCAGGAACCTCTGCGAAGCTAAACAAAGAACGAATCTGTAAATTCCCCTTTAAAACTTTCACCTAGTAAAATAAAAATCATTTGAGCGGCATAATACGCCCGGTTATGAAAAGTGCTTAATTATGTGCAACGTACCGCTCTCGGTTATTAATAGAGATCTCTTTCATTAATTATATTTTGCTGTTCTGATGACTAAGTGTTTTCACCCGGAGCCGATGAGTGAAACCGAGGGCGGCGCTGGCTGAGCATGGCTGCCAGCAGCAGGGCTGGCAGAGGGAAAACAGCTCCTGGCTTCTGGGCCGGGTGGGTGCTGCAGTAAAAGATGAAGAGGAAAGGATTTGTTTCACATTCGATAACGGGGTTTATGAGCTTTCTGTACTGCCTGCTGAGATGGGTAGATGTTTAAAAGCCCACAAGTGACACGTGTTGTACAGTCGGAGCCGCGCATCCCTCTCCGGGGTGATGTAACTGTCCCCTTTGGTCACCGCTCATTGATTGTCTCTCCCTTGAAATGTTAGCTCCCTTTTTCTCTTTTTGTGCCGCTTTTAGAAACCTTGAGGCAGGAGCGCATTCTTGGCATTGTTGGGTGTTTTTGGGGAAAGCAATTCCACGCATTCTTAGCTTTGGGAAGTGATCAGGCAGAAAGGCGTGAGCTAACGTAGAATGATTTATCATTGTTCCAGCAGAAAGGGGACAGAGGGCCTTAAACAACTACAGGCAGTGTGAGCCCAGAAAGTTATTTTACATGGGGCTGTTTAAGCCCTAAACAGGGATAGTGACAGCTTTGCCTGCTGGAGAGCTGCAGTCTTGTTTAAAACCAAGGACATTCTGTAGTTATGTGTTAATTTTGACAGTGCAAGAATGAGAAAAAGCATTAAAAGGCAATTTTGCATCCAGGAAAAATATTAAAACTGTGGAGTCTTAATATCTCAAAATGCTGATTACTTTGTTCAGCCCGGGAGGTCTTTATCTTTGTGTCGGTAACAATGGTCTTCTCCAAGCTACGATCTGGGCTCGTTGACGTGCTGCCGTGATGAATGAAGAACTCCCTTTCTGTGACGGGGAGAAAGAAATCAGCCTACTTTACTGAGATTCCCACTTTATTAGATTCAAAATCGCTCCTGGACATTTAACCTTCGGTTCCTGAGTTACACATAGCAGAGACCTTACATTTGAGTCCTTTTTTTTTACTACAGTGCATCTCCCATGCTGTAAAAACTGGCTAATTTAAACAGAGTAGTTATGAACTGAATATGTCAAGTGCTATCTCAACCTCTGTCTCTTTCAGAAAGTATTAACAAATCAGATAGGCAGTAAATTGTTTTAATTTGCTTATGAATTCAGTAACAATTATCTATAAAGTCATCACACTTCTAGGTTTCTTGGACAAGTCTCCTTCCCAGCAGTTTTGTCCAGACAGTAAAACAGATTTTTACCTGTATAAAAGTACATATGTCAAACCCTTAGATATCCATGTTAACTGTGTAAAAATTTCGCCTAAGGAGAAATTTGATAATTAGACTAATTTAAAACAAGCACTAAGGCAGATTCACTAAAGATATTTATGGAAGTTGCTTCTTTGTTTGAACAGAAAGAAAGAAATATGAGCAGGAAAAAAATACAGAAATAATTATAGATGGTTAACCTCATTGAAATGTATGGCTCTTATATTTGATGTCCCTGTATCCTGTGTCACCTGGTGGGGGGTTTCCTCTTGCTTTGGCAGTCTGGACACTTCCATGCAGCGGTGGCATAAAACAGCCCTGCTCGCCCCTTTGCTTGAGCACCGCGTCAGAGGAGGAGCTGCCTGGGAGGATGAAAGCTTTGCTTTGAGTCCTTCAGGCCTGAACCATGACAGTAACTCACACGGCTGCTGCTTTGGCTTTAAAGATAACATTGCTGGGGAGACGTGTCTGTTTTTACGTACACAGCTTTCTGGGCGATGGTCTTTTGAAGCTTGTGATGGAGTACTTTGTACGAACACATACATAGAGTGTTTCCAGCTCTGGGTCATGATAAAGCCTCTTTAAAAGAAATGAAGCAGCGTATTTTGTTCTGGTTCACAAAAGTGGGATTGAATAACATAGGGAAAACCTTCGTTGCTTGGTGATCAGGAGAGGAAACAGCAGCCTGGCCCCAGTGGGAAAAGGTTGTGATGCACTGAGCCTCCAGAAGCTGTGGTCCCAGGGCCTACGGGTTTATAATCCAAAAGAAATAAAGTTAATTTTCCTTCTAATCCTGACTTTATTCAAACAGGAACCCCAGGCAGAGTCGGGAGCTGGCTGTGAAGCAAAGCAGCCCACCGCTGTAAAGGAGGGAAGGGTGAGAACTGGGGGAAGTGGGAGGGAGAGGAAAAGGTTATCGCTTGTAGGAAGCTGCTGGTGTTTGATACGCTCACTTAATCCCAGAGGTTTGCCTCTTCTGAGCATCCCAGCCCTCCTCAGTGAGAACTACCTTGTGCCCCAAACCTCTGCTGAAAGCCTAGAGGTTTCTGTTCATGCAGCTCACAGCTTTATTAAGAGGTGGAATACATGGAAAGGGGAAATAGGGTGGGAATAACACGTGATGGGCTGGAAGCCCTTGTGTTTCCTGGCACGTGAAGGACACGGGGGTTAATGGCTGTCAAACTATGCATTTATCCCAAATGCATAAGTGTGTATGGGTTCGTGTAACGTATAACCATATGTTGGGCTTGTATAGGGCAATGCAGCTTCCAGTTCTGGAAAAAGAGTTTTGAGGGTTCTCCACCTGCGAGAAATTGCCTAGTACTGTTATAAATACTTCAGAGCATTTGGACAAGATGTGAAGTGGTGAAGAAAAATACTTCTTTAAATAAAAAATACACAAAAATATTCCTATAAATGAAAATTTATCATATTCTGCAGCTGCAAGTGGTTCACATTCAAACCTGAAAGTGAGAACTGAGTAAAAGAAAAAAATCAGGACATCAGAAATGTGCATTCTATTTTAAAAACTTCAGCTTTAATGCTCTAAAAAAGGTAAAGGTGTTTGTCTGTTTGCCATATACATACACACATGCATCTGTTCTCAGTCAGAATAGGATAAACCTCATCAAAATCACTGGGATTACTTCATGTTGGCGTCTGGGAACATGAGAACAACATTTGGCTTGCGCTCTTGATGTTTTAGCTCCTCTCCTGAATTCAGACCCACAAATAAAGCACACAGATATTTTCCTTTGAAAAAGGGGATTCACAGGGGAGGCAGTCGGTGCGTGGGACGGTGTCAGTGCTGAAGCTGGCAGCTAAAGAGAAGTTGTGCAAAATCCCAAAGTGCAGATACTTGGGCTCAGATCTGCTCCCACTCCAGCTAATGCCAGAAGCCCTATTGTTGGGAGCTGGATTAATACCTTTATTGATATCATGCCAGTTTGAATTCTTCCTCTCGTTCTGATCTTGATCTTGACAATCACTTTTTCCATTACAGTGTCATTACAGATTTAAAATACATTATAATGAAACTCGTTGAAGAAACAACTTAATGCACCTAAGCTATTATGTAAATGAATACAAATTTAAACTCATTCACATCACTGTATTTCTCTCTTTATGCCAAACAATAGTATCCAAACTTTCTTCTTTTCATTTGCTAATCAATTCTTAGTTCATTGTCTTCTTTTTTTTTTTTTTTTTTTTTTTTCAGGGGGTTTCTGTAGTATCAAATTAATTGAAAATAATTGGTCTTTCAGTTACGTTACAGTTAGTATTTGGATAGTAAGAAATCAAACACACTATGCAGGTTGTATTTTAAGGAAACATTCCAGTGTTATTCCGTGGTCTTTGTTCCGTGGCCTCTGTGAAGTTGGCTTGGCAGCGTTCACCCCCAGACCAAGGGAGACAAACACAGATCATGGAAATAGCCTCTGTATTTTGGCAGCCACTGGGATTGCCATTATCAAGTTTCAGTGAGGAAGAAAAAACAAAAAGACTGAACTATCCTTTCATTTTCCCTTGAGAGGGGTTCCTGCAGTTGAAATCTGGGAGCACCGGCAGTGCAGATGCTGCAGGTGTCACGTATGCATCTAAATGACTGCACCTTAAACAGTATCCACAAAGTCAGTCAGTCACAGGGGACCTCATTCTGGTCATTTATATGTTTCCATCATGCTGAAAAATCCTAAACTTCATTCAGATCTTGTAAGACTTAGCTCAGATTTTGCTGATGGAAATCAGTGGGCATTAAATGGAAGATACTGGGGGCTTTCAGTGTGCAACTGCTGTCAGCCAGACTGATTAGGATTTAGTTTTTGTTTATGATGTGCATTTGTGTCTGCAGTGTTTGTGGTGGGGAACCAGAGCGTGTTCTTCCATTTTGGCTGTGTGCTGCTATGACACGAGTGTATTCGCCTCCAGCTTTTATACAGGATAGCTGCAGGAGCATTGCTGCTCTGTTTTACCACTTCAAACAGCAAATATTGCAGACGATTAAAGACATCTTGACAAGGACTGTATTTTCCTCATTTGAAAGGCAGGGCAGTTTTGTAATAGGGATAATACGGGGCTAGAGAGCACGTCATGGTCACCAAGTGCTGGCTGTGTAGCGGCTGCTAGGGAGCGTGAGATATTTCATGCGTTTGCCCTGCATGGACAAGAAAAAGATGAGATTAGATAAAACCAGTTGATGTAAATATTAATGACACCGTAGGTTTTTCCCCTTCTTTTTATTCTACATAAACTTCAATGTGAATTGCCAAAAGGGAAGAGATGAAACCCGAATTCAGCAGCCTGTGCAGGGCTGAGAACCGGCGGCACAGCCCTTGCGGGATGCCAGCCCAGGTGGGCTGCCACACATGCAAATCCAGGTTTCAACTCTAAAAGCACTTTTGAGATGGGTCTTGCTGGGCTGGGTGTTCCGGCTCATTCTCCTGTTCCCGAGGCTTGTGTTAGGGTTTCAGCTCTGGGTTGAGGCTCACCAAGCTGAGTCAGCTTTACGTTGGAAGTCAGTGGTGCCAACTTCTCTCTTCAGTAAAAATTGCGTAAAACCCATCAAATCGATGGAATTGCCTCATGTTGGCATCTTTGGGTGCAAGGAGGACGGATGTAGTAGCTTCCACCCGACTTCAAATACACAGATAAAAAGAGTCTGGCTTCTTCTGTCCCACTGCAAGCTCACCAGCTTTTCTCCAACCAGGTCTGGATGGTTTTGGGTGTTTTTTTTTTACATTTATCATGCATTGCAGCATGGTGTGTAGCTGCTCTTTGTGCTCCCTTGCTGGGCAACATTTCCCTGGAAATGTACATCAGACCAGCAGGTTTTCAATCTTAAAGGATCTTACAACTCAAAAATTGATGATAAAATTGTCCTTTACCTGCAGATTTAGAAAGACCTCTCTGCTTCTGTTTAAGTACATTTAGTTTCTTGACCGGCACGTGGTGACAAATCCGAGGTATTGCACAGCACCGCAGCAAATAGCACTGCCTCAGGTGTTACATACTGGGCCCTGAAATGTACCACCACCTTTTGCACACACATACACAGAAATCTTTTTTAAAATAGGCACTGCTGGCTGGCAGCTTGCTGGCTGCCACTGGTGTCATCCTTCAGCATTTCCGTGTAATTGCTGTGAGGTCAGCACTTTGCCACTGCTCTGATTTGGCTAAAATACTGCAAAATAAATTGTTTTTAGAAAATAATGGCATTTCATCCGAAATCTCTGGTCCCTCATGTTCTCTTCGAGGCCTCTCACATGTGTGAACACAAGCTTAGTAGAACGGAACTGCTCAAATAAAAATCTTGTGATTGTTTGGACAGTAATAGGGTATTTTTATCCCTTCTTTTACGAAAGGCTTAATAGAGGTGGGTTACTTGTTAACAGCTAAAGTCAAATAGTGATAGGCAAATCTTTTCTCTCTGTTTACACAACACAGCACAAGAAAGATGTGTTTTACAAATAGTCTGGGTAAGGACTGTAAAAACAAATGTCTCCACCCTTCATAAACAAAGGCTTTACTAGAAAGACCATTTTCCTTGTATAGAGCAGAGAAAAGGAAAAGCTACCCTGTTCCTGATCGAGGTGAGGATCCTGGCTGTCTGCAAACCCATCCCAGGTCATTCCATGAGCTCTGTAGGGCTGAGGGTTTTGGGTGAGCTTTGGGGCACCAGGCTGCACACCATCACCCTCCCAAACCAGTGCAGAGGGGTTTTAGAAGAGGCTAACACCACTTGGCTCCCCCGAGAGCTCCTCAGCACAGATTTCTGATGGGGGAATTAGTTTCTGGAAATGGAGGCCTGCTGTACCTCACTAGTGCCCTGCAGATACCCGTTGTGTGCCGTTTAGTCACCAGCCATGTATTTGGTACGAGTAAGCTGCTGCTTCCCAAGCAACCAGGGATGCACCACACACAGGTTGCAACAAGTCTTAAAATGCTGAGAGGCTGGAGTGCAGATAATGAGATTTCCATCACATTAAAAAAAAAAAAAAAAAAGAATCTTGTAAACCTTTCACAACCAAATTTTTAATGGACTTTTTGGGGGGAGGGAGGTACCTTCCTAGGGAAAAAAAAAAAAAAAAAAATCACTTGAGGAGATCTGAATGTATAAAATCAACTGTAAATTGAACTGTGAAGGAATTTAAGGTGGGAATCCTCCAACATTTTTTAAACCATGCAGTAGGATACAAGACATTTTAATGATTTTTTGAGTTGTTTCCTTTTATTTTTTTCTATATGCCTAGCTTTGCTTTTGAAACTCTTACTCTTCAAATTCTTCTGAGCAAATTGGATCTGAGCTCTGCACCAACGTGAGCTGCAGTGGTCTGCAACAGTGGTCTGCAACATAGCATGGGGAGACTCTTCGGTGCCCTTCGGAAAACGTAGGGTTTTCAAAGTAGCGTTTGCTGGTAGGGTTGCACGTCTGTGCTCAGAGAAGGCAGGTGGCACAAAAAATCCTCGGCATTGCTTCTGCAAACTTACATAGAGGGGCTTCAATGAGTGTTAGCTGGCTCAGTGCTCAGCAGCCTGCTGAGCGTGGGACATTTCAGCAAAGTCCAGTGCTTGAGTGTACAGGAGTCAAGGAGCCCAAAGGGGACTGTTAGAGGCAAGGAAAGGGTAGTTTAGGGATGGACTGTTCCTCCTAATAACAACTAACTGCACACTCCAGATTAGACAAAAATAAAAGACAAAGAAAGAAAATAAAAAGAAAAAAAGAGCAAAGAGCAAGCTGTTTCATTTTCTATTCTTAATTCTTCGTTATGTGGTGTGATAAGTGGTAGAGTTATGATCAGCCAAATAGGCTGGAGCATGAAATGAATCAGGCGTTAAGCAGGGAAAGATGTCCCATTGGTGTTCTGTGTTCCATTAATGCATTATTTTATTCAATTTATTATCCTTGAACATGTAAGCTGAACTTTAATTCAGTGACAAAAGGCTGGTCTTTAAGTTTTAATTATTTAACTTCATTTTTAAGTCTTTCCCTGACCAACATTTGCAGTTTAACCATGTTAATTCTCTTTGTCCTGTAAAATAACACTTGAAATTCACTAAATGAGGAAAAACAAACAGGGGGCAACAATCAATGAAGTCTATCCAGAGCAGTGTGCCACTGTCTTGCCCAGACCTTGATGCTACTGATCACTGAGCGAGGGCTCTGCTGCATGTTACCTCTTCTGGAAGCAGCTTCTCCAAGAGCTTGCTCGGTTTCTCTTGGCAAATTCAGTCTCTAATCCAAGTAGGAAAAAAAGCATCTGGCGTGCCAGCCTTGAACGACTGCCGACCCCTGAGCTACCGTGTGTGTTAGTCTAGTGTAGACAGATCAATGTGCGTCTCGCAGCATGTTTTAGAAAGGTTGCTGAGACCTTCCAAGTGCTAGTCCCTACAAGTTAGCCCTCCGAATTTTCTCCCTCTTCGGCGCTGTCGGGAGGCACATTGTGGGCTCTCGAGCTTTCCCCGAGCCCGGCTGTTTGCTCTGGTTTGAACCAAGATGGGAATAAGAGGCTGCACGAATTCTTTCTCACAAACGTGTTATTTTTCCATGCTCTTCCGTGAATGAAGTTGTGCCAGGAGTCGCTGAAAGGTTGGGAAGGCTCAGGAAGCCGGTAATTTGCTCACTTAGAGCTCCACAAAAGATACCAATTTTTTGTATGGTTCTTACCATCTAAAGGTGAATATAATTAAGAAATTGAGTCAGTTTACAAATAGGTCATGGATCTTGTAATAAACTGCAATTGTTGACATTTATGGAGGCTTTTTCTCCCAAACATTGTTTATGAAAGGCAATTGGCAGAGGCATTGAGACAAAAACTGCTGTAGGCTTCTTTTCTGGGCAGCGCTCAGCCTCCCGAGCTCCTCCTTTCCTCCCCAGCATATCTTTTGAAGCTCCGTTTTCGTATTTTCATGTATGTACATGTGCTACATTTCAAGTGGTGCGGTAGTTGATTTTCTTGTACTGAGAGCTGTGGGACTTTAATTGCTGTGTTGTTTTTTTTAAATGGAGCTGGGTTTCACCCGAACACTCAGCTTTCCCAGGAGCTGCAGCGGGGTGTCCTGCAGGACCGTCCCCTTCTCCAGCTTTGTGAGGAGACCTCTGTTTGTCTCCAAAAGCTCAGACAGCATCTCAGCCCCTCAAACAGCCTCTCTAAGGGCTGTAGGTACACGGACGGTCTTGCTCTTTGCAGGAGAGCAGCGGTCGGTCAAAGCAACCTGGGTGTTGCAGGCAGCGAGCGGTCAGGGAATGGCCTCTTCTTGAAGAGCCTGGTAAATTAGCCCTCGGGTTTCTCTTCTTTCAGTCTGCTGTGGGTTGCATCCCATTCTTGTACCAGATGTCATCAACTCCAGTCAGAGGCAGCTGATGTGAACTAAAAAAACTCTTGCTAGAGGCAACATGCATATTCACTCTTCATTACCCACACCAGACTGGTGAGAAAAAAACAAAGGTGGGGGAGGCAGGGAAAGCCAGATCAGGAAAACAGTTGAAAGACCTGAAGACTCATCTGGATTCAGTTTTTCTCTCATTGTCTTGTGTGTTCAGAGGTACGGTTAGCTGGCTCCGTGAGAAGGAAAACAAGGGTTAGACAAGCTGGAGATGAGCTTCTCTAAAACTGGTAGTGTTGGGCTGCAAAGTTGCAGTCCAAACCCATTGGTAAGGAGGCAAGGACACAGCAAAGTGGGATGGAAATTGCATCTTGTGGAGATCTTCAAAGAACAATAACATCTTTTTTTCTTCATGGCTATGAAATGAGCCAATGCTCCCACAGAGCCCAGCGTGCGAGCCGGTGCCACCAGCGTGGGGAGACCCCAAGACTGTGCAAAGAAATGGTGGCAAGTTTTGTGGTGTCTGCTGTTAGTGAGAGGCCTGGGTGGGTGCTCGTGTTGCTGTACACAGCCCTGTGCAGGAGGCATTGTGTTGTGCCCTCAGGTGCCATCCTCACCCGGCTGCAGCACCTGGCACCATACAGGGTCTAGAGGGCAGTCCTACACCATGTGGTGTGGGCACGGCCCCATCAGGGCGGCGTGCGGGGCACAGCTTTTTGCAAGGTCCATATGAAGTCCCACAGTTGTGTCTGAGCGGCTGTTGTATTTCCTCATAACTTCTGTAGGTGAAATTTTAATGCAAAATGTCCTGGAGGAACCAAGCCGAGGTTGAACCTATCCATGAGAAAAAGGCTCGGTGCAAAACCCTCCACCCCCTGCTTCATGAGTTGGTGTCTGGGACACCAACAAGTCAGAGGGAAGCCAAGTTAAGTGCTTGTAGTCTTTGCCTTTTGCCGTGGCACTCAAGCTGGTGTCAAAGACTCATATTAATAGGATTATTCCTGTCAGATGGAAGCAGCAGATAGCCAGCCCAGATGTGCATGGCTGGTTTGAAGGCCCGATTATCGTGTTAGTGTCAGTTCTTGGCCTCTTATCAAAGGGACTCTCACGCACATCACCTTTCAGCTCTTCACCCTGCAAGGAGGAGGAGGAGCACCCTTTAAGCAATTCCCAGCTCGTAAGCCAGCATTTGTCATTTTTTCGGTAGTGTCAAGAAGAGCAGGCTACCGAGTGTGGTGGCCTAGTGAGGCCAGCAGCCGAGGTGATGCCTCCACCGGGTGCTGCCAGCTGTGGAAGGCAGGGTTGGTGTGGGATTGGTGTGTGAAGCCTGAGTGAGATTTTTGGCTGTTTGGGGTTTGTTTTTGGGGAAAAGATGCCACCAGCTGACTGCAAGGTGCTGGGATGCTCTCGGTGGGCAGAGCTTGAAAAGAGACTTTACTGGGATGATGCAGCGTGGGGTCTACAAATGTGATCAGGTGTCTCCAGAGGTGACTTTACAGAGAGGAATCAGAAAAAAATATTCATTATTCTTTTCAAAATCATCTCTATTATTTCACTTTAATCAACATATTAACTACATTAACCAGAGCACCTGGTGTTTCTGGACTCAGCTACGTGATTCACTCACTTTGTGTAACAAAGATATCGCGAACTGAAACCAACTATTTCCTAGCTCTAAAATCTGCAGGCATAATTTGGTGCCTCTAATTCTCTTTGTCACCAGGCTGAATACAGGCATATGTATTTCTGTAGCCAGCCAGAATATAATAAACACAGGAGCTTAAGTCTCCGTTGCTTGCTGGAGGGAAAAGCCATCTCCCTTCCCGGGGCACACGAAACCTGCCCTCGGTGTGCTGTCCTGATTGGAAATTTTGAATGTGCATTCTCAGAATGACTTCATTTAGTGCCTGGAGCCAAGCCCACACGCTGCACTGCAGCCAGCAGCCAGCAAGAGAAATGAAGCTAGACGAGGCGACAGCTCCGAGTAGGTAGGTGTGGTGCTGGCAGTCACGTTTTCACACGCAGCAGATACAAGCTCAGAGTGTTGTGGTCATCTCTCAGGGCCAGGCAGACATGAAGCTACTTCTTCAACTCAAATAAGAACACTTGTAAAACCTCCAGCTTTCATCATGTAACATTAAAATCAGAGAATCAGAGGATCGTTTGGGTTGGAAAAGACCTCTCAGATCATCACGTCCAACTGTTGACCTGTTTTATGTAAGGAAATTGCAGGCAGTGACACTTGTAGGTTAAATCAGCTTGCATCACGTTTGAGTCATGAAGATAGCAGTGTCACTGGAAGTAAAGATTCGTTTGTATTTTGCAAATCACTCCTAAAAGTGCTGACTGCTGTGTTCGTTACTAGCCCGTGATTACTTGTACTAAAATACCTAGTGTGGCATTGCCAGCTATTCCTGTTTTCACTTGTAAGAACCTCTCAAGCCTCTTCTTTTGTCACGAGATGCTGCCGTTTCTGTATCACAGCAGTTTTACAGCTCTGCTAGCAGAAGATAAAGATATTTTTGCTACCACATGTGAAAATACGTAGTGTCTTAAAATTCCCTATCCCCCTGCATAGTGCAAAATGCTAACCAGGTTTGTATTGTGCTGTGATCTCTTCCTGAGTTCTGACTTAAAGTTGTTTTGGTTTTTCATCCCATGCATTCACTCCCTTAATGTTTCACCTCCTTGCTCTTCGTGTTAGAGAATTTCTTCTGCTAGCAACGTCTGTACTTCTAACATTGCATCACCCCGCCGCCTCTTTTTGTATTCTCCCTCCCCGTTGCCAGCCCAAGAACCATTGTTCTTTGTTTAGTGATGTTGCCTAGGTCACAAATTGCATGATTTATTAACGTTTTTACCAGAGCTTGCTTGTTTCCCATACCCTCTGCATTGTGTGTGTGTACATTAACGTCGCCGCCACCGAGCGCTTACATTTTCCTGTTTTCCTTACAACTTGTAGGATTTTTTAAGCCACGAGAAGGGCCAGCAGTGTTGGATTTTCAGAGTCATGTATTCAGCCGTTCTCCCAGGCTTGCAGAAAACCCAGATTACACAGACCTGAGACTTGTGTGTGTTAGGAAGATGTTTTCATGCTGCAGGGCTGCCAGCGATGGAGGGAAAAAAACACATCCATCAGCATATGATGTGCACCTTAGCTTCATGTCATGCATTGCTTTGTATAGTTGAGAAGTGTGATGTATACAGTTAGTAAGAAAAATAATTAATTTTTCTTCAGTTTTATGCTGGAGCCAGTGGTGAGACCTCCGAGCCCAGGCAGCACTGCCCCTCTTGTTTTTCCCCACTTATCTTGAAGCTCTTCTGAACTGTCAGCTGCGAACACGGGGAGGTTAGCACCCTCTTTGCTTAAGGCCATCTAATCTCAGCACTGACCTTTCATCGCAGAATGCCCCCGTGAGCTCTGCCCTGCAAGTCCCTTTCGGCAGCCCCCCAGCATCCTGAGGCCTCTGGATGGACCAGCACCATCCTTTCCCTTCTCTGTCGCAGTCTCAAGTTTCTAGCCTAGTCCTGCTAGGTGTTGGCTTGCCTTCTGCTCATCCTGTTGGTTTTCACCTGGAGATAATGACTCAAGAAATTCCTCTGTATTGCTGAGGTTGTTTTCCTTCCATTGTTTTATCATATTAATCCCATCCTGGCTCCCACAATGACACCCCCTTTTCTGTGTCACAGCCTGTGCTGCCACAGGTCTGGCTCTTTACTAAGAAGCTACTGATCATGGTCACTTATTTTACCTCTCTGCCTCCCATCTCTGTCTTGTGTTTGCATCCTGACCGTACTCTTGGAGAGTTTTCTGTTCTTTTCCATGCAGCAGCTCCTGGAGGAGCTGCAGCCCAGCCAGCCTGAGCCATCCTTAAGCCCATGAAGTAAATTCTCCATAAGCACATGCACTGGGGCCACAAATCCTTTTCTGCAGAGACTCCTCTGCTGTGCTACTGTTATCTTATTGTATGTTAGAAGCCTGCTGAGCCCCAAAGCAAAGATGTACAAACAAAACAGAAATTCCTCTCCTGGGGCTGAAGGAAAAACATGGTAAATGTTTGTCCAGCTCATTCTGGATGTGGTCCTGAGCAACCTGCTCCAGGTGGCCCTGCCTGGTGGAAAAGGACCTCTGAAGTACATTTACATGTATGTTTATAGGTGAGACACTTTCTCAGCCACATTAATGTGTGAAAAAAGCATCAGTGGAAGAGACATAAAAACAATTGAGCCTGGTCTCAGCTGTCATTACAGGAAGGCAGATTCCTGTAGGTGTTGCAGGAGAGAGAAATACACAGTGGGAATAGAAAGGAGGACTATGGGACTCTGAGAGGTGGAGGAAGGGGCAGATAGAGGAGAGATGAAACACAGGGGAATTCTGATGCCAGGAGGTTGACCTCTGTCGTATTAGCAGAGCACTGTGTCAATATTGAAGCACGAGCTCTCCAACACAACTCCTTAGCTCACGAGGACCATGTGAGCCACTACACAACCACTTTGAGAACTAAATTTGCCCTTGATGGTGTGCCAGTTCTCCTTTCTTGCCCATCTCTTTTGAATTCTTGTAGGTAGGACTTCCTACAGCACCTTTGGTGCCCATTTTCTTTGCAAGCTCCACAGGTCTCTGCATCTTCTCCACCAGAAGCACTTGTGCCAGACAAGGACTGGACAGGACCTGAGCCCAAACCAGCAGTGTGGAACCCAAATAATGTGCAGTTACCCTTGAACGATTCGTTTTCACATATCAATTCATTGTTTTTGCCTTGCTTGTGTGTCTCTGCCCCACTTCTCTACTAACCGCTGACAATTTGCATGTGAATTGGTTGGCTTCAGTATCAGGAGATGTTTTGTCACAGCTTGGGACACCAGACTGGCCCCGTTCACCTCCCAAAACACGCATCTGTCTCCCTGCCCTGCTTTGAAAACCTAGCTGCTGAGTAGAGAGGGATTAGCCTCTAGACAGGGCTTTCAGAGACAGACTTTAATTAGAGGTGCAGGACGGAGCTGAGCAATCACCTCTGATTACTGCTGCAAATGCTTTAAGAAGAGAAATTAGAGCAATGGCGTATTAAGAGGTGGGCTCTCAGGCCTTAATATCTCAAGCAGTTCAGTCTTTTTAAAGTGCTTTGACCAGATTCTGGATCATGGTATGTGTGTGCACACCCAGCGTACCTCCAGTCACCCACAGGCGTTACCACCTTGTGGGAGGTGAAGGATCAGCAGGGCCATCCCTCGGACCTCCTCCTTGAGGTGGCAGCTGTCCTCGTGAGTGCTCTCAGGGAAGCACCAAGTGTATTTTAGAGTCCTAAGTCTTCGTAGTTGTGCATTTCGTGCCCACACGACCTCATTGTTGTCCATTATTTCTTACTGATTCATTGATTTTCTGCTGGTGACACGGGATTGCTGTTGGGAAGCTTCTCTACAAATCCCACCACTGACAAACCGGTTCTGAATCACCACGGCCTGCACCGAGTGAGATCAGTACTTTTAAAGTCATTACGGAAATGTCATTAATTAAAGGGAAAATGAAAGCATTTGTGGAGCAGGGGCACACTCACAGACCTAAGAAGCCCCTGGGCTCCCACTGTTTGCAAAGTGTCCTGCACGTCCCAGATGGCAGAATGCAGCAGATGCTGAATGGCATTAGCTGTTAATCAATTGCAGTATCCTATCTATCGGCCTTGGACATGTTCAAAAAAGAGAAAAAAAAAAGTAGTTACAAGTGTGGATGTAAGGAAAAATGTAGTTTAATGTACAGGCAGGGAAAACATTTCCTCTGTGGGGATACTGACTTAACTTTAACCACCGAGGTTACAGCGTTTTCTGAAGCCTCAGGTTACGGCTGTAGGAACAATAGTGCAGGAGATGTCATCAGCCTACTCAGAGAGCCAGGAGAGGTCATTTTACAGAGCTTAGGCTTTTTTTTTTTTTTTTTTTTTTTTTAAAGAGTACGTGCCCAGCATGGGAGCCTGGCGTCACAGCCCAGCTTCTTGCTCATGGGAGCCTGTTTCAGAGGTGAATGCAGAAGGGTTTAACCACGAAACACAGAGCCAGTAGCAGTCCTGGAGCACAAACGTGGAGTTTGATTTCCTTAGGAGGGGACTGAAATGTCTTCTTGGCCAAAGAGGTCTAAGAGAAAGAGGGGAAAACACATTGGTAGCTTTTGGGGGCACTAGAATATTTTATTTTGAGCTTGAATATTTATTTAAATTTTCCTGCTGTGAAATTAAATATATATATATATATGGAAATATCCATGCTTAATTAGAAAGTGTTGAGTTGGTTTTTGGCTTTTTGTTTTGTTTTGTTTTTTGTTTTGTTTTGTTTTAATGAAACTGAGGTAGAAGATATGCTTGGCAACTGCAGAAGCCCTTTAAATTTTCTCACATTTTACTGTAATGAAATTAAAGTAAGTTAGAGGTGATCAAGGCTAAGGTCTGGCTGAACACAGCCCAATCCCACAGGCTTCCCACTCACCCAAAACAGACTATGGAAGTTTGTTTCCCCTTCCCTGCTGAGCACAGCTCACTTGTGTAAGCTGTCCGATTCTCCTCCCACCATCTTATAGGTGCCGATGCAGCAGCTTGTTTTGGCTGGGATGGCAGAAAGGGGAAAAGAGAAGCAAAAGCCAACTTTTTTTTTTTTTCTCTAGGGTAAGACTCTGCTCCAAGGGGTATCGCAGGATGAGCCTTTTCAGCCACTCGTTGGTAGTCTGCTGTGATGGGGGACGCCTGAGCTGGCGGTCAAGAGCAGAGACTCTACCTGATCATCCTTAGCAGCACAGGATTTTGAGTTAGATATAGATATATAGACTGAATATATATTTATGGGGTGGCAGAAATTACCTAAGTCATTCCCAATGAAAGATTCACTGAAATAGCTGTGTTTCTGTTTCTGTTTTTGGTGACCCAGTGTTGACAAATTTCGGGTGGAAATGTTTTTCCTCCACCACCCAATTTTGGCCAGCTGTCGGGAGACCTTTGTGTCCATCTTGATCTGTCCTTGTTTGATGCAGAGGATGACACCCGTGTGACAAATCGTGGAGCTGTGTTGGGTGACAGCCAGGCATCACCTGCCTGTGCTGCCCCTGACCTGCAGCATGCCACAGCCCGCTCCCTTCCTGGCGGTATTTATGGGAATTTTGCTGGCCTTTCAAAGGAACTGCCCCATGCTGTGCCACTGCTGCCTGCTCTGCTCATACACTCAGTTAGCAGCATTATAAACCTCTCCTGACCCGTGTTGCAGCTGCTTTTCCTTTCTCCCTGTCACCAGCTGTCAAGTCCAAAAAGAAGTATTTCCTTTTTTCCACATAAATCTTAAATCTGCGCTTCCCTTTCCCAAGGGTCCACCTGTGAGACATTCGAGAAGCTTCAAGCAGTGAATGCTGTGAGGATTTGTCTGGTTTAGGTACTCACCTCAGATGTCAGCAGGCTTATTTTGAAAAATTAGAAATATTACAAAATACAATGCTCCTGGTGCTGCTCTGCTGATGCTGTGAAAGACCAAGGATGCATTGAGAGCTCCAGCATTTTCCTCTCTTACTCACTGAAGTGAATTCTTTTAAAGGTAACCTTCTATGTATAGAAATTGTTGGGTCACCTTATGTTAGTCCTAGAATGCAAAATATGCTTCACTCAAGGTCTGTGTCTTACAATCTGTCTGGCAGAAATTTTTATCTGATTCCTGCCGAAGTGAATCATGCAGTTATAAATCCATTTCTACAGCTCGGCTGAATGGGAATAATTAGATAGGCATTTGAGATTGCGGTATCGTTTCCGAAGATCAGTGTAGTTTCTGCTCTTCAGCAGTGGCTCAGAGTCACTGATGTTACCCATCCGAATCTGTCAGAACTTGACGTGCCATTTCTTTGCCTCGGCTTTCCAAGATGACGCATGGCGATAAGAGGCAGGCTCTGGCATTCTTCTGACTTGGTCCGCGGGGCTGCTTTCCTCTTTGTGCGAGTTTTGCAGAGCAAACCACAGGAGAAAAACACCCGCTCCAGGTTCAAGACTGCAGAAACAGGAAACGAGGGCTTTGTCCTTTTTGATTAGTGTCCAGCATACCAGTTTTGATGGCCAGGATCCAAGAACAACCTTCACGATTGACCATGCGGCCAAAACCACGATGATCTCATTGCCAGTGGCCAGTGACACGTAGCTGGTTAACTAATCAAAGTTATTTTTTGGTTTTGAATCATATTTTTTTAAAAAATAGCATGTTGCCTATAAACGCAGAATCTGAACAAAATACATAGGATTTTTTCTATAAATATTGCCAGTCTGGTCGGTCTTTTCCAAAACTACAAAATTTCCCTGAAGGTTTTTGCCTATTTTATCTTCTATTTGTTCTATTTGTCTATTTATTTTATTCAGATGATACAAAAAAAATTCTTATTGCAGTTTCTTATTGGCTTAAGTTTCCTTTTGCTTATTTGCTTCTTATTCTGTTTAATTTAGGAGGCCTCTGTTAAAAAAAAATAGATAAGCAAATCCGGTCAGTTGAAAATCCAGTAAGGGCAAAGAAAAACTATTCCCTTCAATACCAAAATTGGGGAAAAGTTGGTATTTTGTTGACAAAACTATTTTCATTCTGGGGATTTCTAATGGAGGCAAGCTAATTGAAAGTCTGAATTCCTCTGGCTGCAGGAGGTGGTTATACTTTATGTTGGGTCTCAGTGGAGGGACCTTGAGTGTACTACTCACTGCTCATCTGTGGGGTAGCTGCTCCCCATCACTCCCCTTGATTTTGATCTGCCTCTTAATAAAAAAAACAAACAAAAACACTTAAACATTAATTGAACTTGAGAGGAAGACAAAAGGGAGTGATAAAGGCTCTGAAACCTTTCACTTCAGGCATGCCTGTTACAGGTGGGACATCCATGCCCCAGTCATTGCTCCCATCAGCATTTAGGGATTTGATGTGAATTGAGGTAGCACGGGGAGGGCATGAAGAGGGGGTAACTGCTTGTCTGGGTCCCTCCTTGGGAGAAGCGTGTTCAAGCAGAAGGAGCAGCTGAGCAACCTTTGCCATGCCTGGCACGTGTGGAAGGTGATGCATGGCCATTAGTGCTAAAAGAAGCCTCCCCTCATCCTCCCCTAGATGGATGCCCCCTGGTTTGATCCTGCACTGATTTGCAAGTGGTCTTGTGATGACTGCAACTAGAGAAAGCTGGAAAAAGTGCACACGTGCCTAGGAACCCTCTGAGTTTCCCACGCTGTGCTCCTGCAGATCACGAACACAGTGAGCAGCCTGCTGAGCTGTCACAGCTGATTTTTTCTTGTGTTTTTCTGCTTCAGGGACGTGGGCAAGGCTGTGCATTGCCCAGCATATCGGTGGCTCTTACAGCTGATACGCAACTGTTTTGAAAGCTGAGCTGTAAACAGAAGTGACATCAGGAAAAAGGGGCCGTTGCCTTTTGCCAGTGTTGCCTCCTTTGATTTTGAGTTGAGATAGCAAATCTGAACTCAGGCCAGCGGGAAGCATCCCTGGGCTTTCACTGTGAGCTGCAGACCTTGTAGGAGTAAAGAGCAAAGCGTATCTCAAGGCAAATGACACGTGGGAATATAGAGACGCTCGGAAAAATAAATGTGATGGATTTCGTGTTGCTGACACTGGTTTGAAAGGAGCCCTTTGAGGCCACTAATACTCAGTTTCTGTGTGAACACCGAGGCAGAGAAGCTATTTCCTTATTGCTGCCCCTGGTTTTGAACCTCCCAGACCCCCCACCCCAAGTCTTCCCAACCCAAAAATTGTTTTAATCTATTGAGCCCTGGGGAAGTTCTTGCTGTCATCAGGCCAGATGAGTGAAAACGTTTGCAGGGAAGAGAACGAAGCATTTTGTGAGCAGCCATCGCTTGGCTTTGTGGGCAGCACAGTGGGATACCCCAAATGGGCACTTTCTCTTCTGAAGTTTGCAGTTTGTTGGGTGCTTTCATGGTTCTTTAAGAAGCCTGTCTGAGTCCTCTGTAAGACTGGGGGACCAGGGGACAGGGACAGGCACATCTCTTCTGCTGTCCCTGCCGCTGCAGCCCCCGCTGCGATGAGGTGCAAGATGCAGACCCAGGTGATGGGCTGGGAAACCAGCTCTTGCCTTTTAGCTATGGATATTTAGCTATGCATTCAATTAGAATGAAAATGCAAAAGATATTAAAACCTTCTCTCTTTAAAGTTCAGAGAGGCTTGGAAATCATCAGGGTAATTAGGCAATAGTTTTGGTTATGTATGAAGCGAGATCAAGCCCTGTGCAAGGCGGTGGAGCCCCCAGCAAGTCACTCCGTGTCTCTATCAGGTGCAGCCATCTCCAGTGGGATTTTTCATCCAGACAGGTCTGATGGGTGCCGTGATATGTGCAGTCTCCATGGGCATTAGCATGAAGTGGGAACCAGGCCCTCCAGCTGCAGTCCAAAGGCTGCGTCAGAGGGGGAGAGGCATTGGGGTGGGATCCTGGGCTGTCCCCCTCCAAGGGCTGGGGACAGCACAGTGATGGTGTGCAGGGAGCTGGCACAGCCCTGCTGTCAAACGTGGCCAGGTAGAGCAGTCTTGCCAGTCCCTGCTAGCAGGGGAAACCAGCTTAGGTGCAGGGAGATGGGCAGAGCCCAGGAAGAAAAATGGCTTTACATTTCAGCAAGCTGGAAAATCTCCTGGTCAGGAAAATGGTCTGGAAGGAGATGGCAGTGAGTGTGCTCATGCTGCCTTCCTACACGGTGTCCTTCCCTCATCCAGCCTGTGCTCAGGATGGGGACTTGTTTCCCCCTGCCTGCCATGTGGCTGTGCATCCCTGCCAGCTTCTTCCCTGCCCACACCTCTCCCCCCACAGCGGCTGTACCCCATGGGCACCAGGTCTCTGAGAGCAAGCAGCGATGCTGGAAGAGGGTATTGAGGAAAGCTGGGTCTATTTTGAGCCTCACTGCAGTCAAAATTCACTGGTGCTTATTCCTGCCAGCATATCCAATGTGCCTTACTTCCCACCCTCTGGAAACACTCCCTGCTATGACCAACCCAATTCGCGTTTCAAAACTCGCAGCTCGCAGGTGCTGGTTTCAGAGGAGTTAATGGCAACCTTGTGCGGCATTGAGCAATCCAGTTGGCATCGATTTGTTCTTAATCCCCTATGCAATTGTTCAGGCAGCAAACTGAAATATGTTGTTTTGTTTGTGTTTTTTTTTTTTTTTTTTCAATATTGTGTACAAAGTAAATAAGCCTGAATAGCACAGGCTGCATTAAAGATAATGATGCCAATATTATTATTATTTTTTTTTTAACACACCAGGAATTCATGGTTGCTTTCTGCAGTTTCTCCTCCCACAGCTTGCCTTTCCATAGCTGTCTGACTGAGCTCGTACTGCTGTTGTTGCTGCCAGGGGGACCAGTGGGTGAGAGCTGCCTTGGGACCCATTGCTCCACCATCCCCCAGGTGTCACAGGTACCCGTCTCTGTCAGGATGAAGAGATGACTCATCATACACAAGCAACTACATGAAAGCAAAAATAAGTACATGAAAGCTTCATTTTAAGTGTTTTCAAGAGCATCTGCAGCTTGTGAAGCATGAGAGGTGGCTTTCCCTGGAAGCTCTTTGGCAGCATGTGGGAGAAGCCAGACGCTTTCTGTGCCTGGACACGCTCGTCAGGATCCTCTGCTTGCACCAACCCTGACATCACTCCACAAGTGTGTCTGTAGCCAACACTGCTATGGTGGCAGGGCATGACATGGCATAGCCACAATCTGGATTTGGGCTGTTGTAGTCTGTCCAAAGTGTTCGCAGTGTGGTCAGCCACAGCTTTCACCTCTGCCACGCGTGGCACGTAAACCACAGTGGCTGTATGCTCCCGTCTGCACATTCGCCCTGCTCACCCCTCATGTTTTCATTTCTGCTCTCGACGTCTTGGTTTTAAACCACTACCCTTTCCTGACAGACTGTGGCTCATGTCTGGGGCTGCCAGGTCAGGAGGGAAGCTCTGTACGAGCACGATGGGCTGCTGGCAGGGGTGCACACAGAATTAGGCCACAGGCCCGATTTTGGCTGGGAGCAAAGCCTGCTGGAGTCAATGGGAATCTTCCTGTTGACGTAATGGGCTTTGGAGCAGGCCTCGGCCTTGATGTTCTTCAGGCCAGTGTTTCTAATGTAAACATTTGGCGTAGTGTGAATAATAGATAATTATTTTCATATATTCTTTCCAAAGTCCACAACTTGCGTTGGCAGTCAGTGGTCCTAAACGTGCAAATGTGATACCAGCAGGCTGAATTGAAGGAAGGGACGAAAGCCATAATTCCTGTGGCCAAGGGGAATCATTCCTGTGTCATTTCATTCAATGTGGTATAAAGAAGGAATTGGTCATCAGCAGCGTTTCTGATCCCAGAGCAGGAAGCTTTAACATGATCCATTACTGCCTGTCTAAGAAATGATAGGGTGTTATACAAGATGTGTTTACACCAAAATGAGGTGATGGAGAGTATTTCTCAAAGACTTCAGTTTGTCCACTTTTTTTGTTATCACAACATTTAGTATTGCTTTTCTTTAGCAAAAGAGAAATTTGTATTTTCATCTGTTTCTATTACATAACAAGGACTGCTTGGGGATGTTCAGGGATGGTTGCCTCTGGACCTTTGTCCTGCCCTTTTGGACAACTAAGACCAAAATTAAATTCACAGTTTTGCCTATTTTCCTTTTACTTTTGTGGTTGCTTTTCTCCTGTTTTGGCATAGCATCTTGCTTAGGTTCCCATCCTCCGTTTTCTGTGCAGTTTACTTCCTTTTAGGATGCTTTCTCTGTTCTGTAAGCCCCTAAAATCCTCCATAATGTAGACAATGTTTTAAAGAGTTTGTCTTATGGATGCTCACAGCTTTCTCATTCCTGATCATAGAATGGCTTTGTAGTGCATACAGCAGTGGTTTGGAAGGGATAATTTTAATACACTAACATCTTACGTATTTTAAACCTTTTTCCATGGTGTGCAAGCACGCATGCAAGGCAGGGGCTTTGCACTGCAGACTTTGCGAGGCAACAACCAACCAACATTTAGTGCAGGACTACTCATGTCACTTTTATGGATGTCTGCTGGGTTTTACTGCTGTTTGCTCAGCAGGCAGCTGAGCGAAACCCGTGTTTTAGGTTCCAGCTCTGCTCAGGCAGCCAAATATTGCCTGCTGTCTCCACTGCTATGAGCTGCTGCTACTTACATGCTGCTGCCACCCAAGCAGTGGAGAGGACACTAAAACTATGGCATCTTCAACATTAATTCAAGGCTTAGTACTGAACTTGCTAGGCAAAGAGGTGAAAAAAAAATGAGGCCTTTTGCAGATTTCACTGCCACTGTGGCTTTTCTCTTTGGCAGCCACTGCCACCCATCTGTTTCTTCTCTCCTGACCTGCAGAGGATTGCAGCTCTGCACAGTGTAGCCTGCTCCCATATGTAAAGACACGGCTGCAAGCAGTGAGGGATGGAAGTCTGATCATTCAAAGGCATGTTACCAAATGACGTCTGCTGCCTATGGATATGCCTGCTTCCTACGAGCTGGGAAAAGCAAGAGGTTTATGTGAACCTATGGAGCGTCCTCATTCTGTTCTCTGGCCAAGGAGTTTGCATGGCTGTGTCGTAAACTCTGGCATCTGCTATTTCCAGATACATTATAAAGCAGGATTAGATTAGATGTGGGTTGGGATATCTATGAAAAAACGTTCTGATGCTAAAATATTTATATAAAATATACAGCTTTGATAATTATCCCTAAGACCCTTGTATATAATAAGCCAAAAAAAAAAAAAGTGTTAATTGTTTTATTTCTGCCAACTTCAAAAACAAACAAAAAGATCCTTTCTGGCCAGGTGGTGCCATTGCCAAATACATGTTTCAGTTAAACATTGCAGTGTTTACATTTCTAGATAATAAAATTCTTGGTTTATGGACTGCCAGAAGATAGAAAGCTGAGATTAAGGTCTCAAATTTGATTGGGTTTGTTGTAAAGGAAAGGTAATCATGAAACAATGGCTATTTAATAAATTCTCAGTTATTACTGTATTTTAGAGAGGTTTGTGCTTTTGTCAGCTTTTACTGTATTCTCTTTTGTTTGTAATGTGTCAATAGTAGTTGTATTAAATCTTTTCTTTAGTTTGATGGAGTGTAAAGATTAGTTGCTGGTTTTTTTTTGTTTTGTTTTGTTTTGTTTTTTAAGGAGCATATTCATCAATGACAATGACACAAAATATGTTTACTTTGATTTCCACCTTCTGGAGATTTCTTTTGCAGAATGTATATGTAGAACATTATTGCCTGGCTATAAGTTCAGTGTGCATGAACTGTGTTTGTAATGAACACCTCTTTCCTCTACAATTACCTGGATGTCCAGAATACTGATATTGGTCTATTCACAGTAGTGTGAAACATTAATAGACTTTTTTTTTCCCTTAATTTTTTCCACCTTGCTTTTGATAAATTTACTTGTGACACCTTTTGAAAGAATATATTATGATTTTTGTTGCCTTCATTACCCCAGTGTCTCAGTATTTCAACATCTGCATCCCGTGCTCCACAATTTACACATAAGTGCCGTTATCACAATGTACATAAGAGAAACTCCAGGACAGAGCGACAAAAGCCACTGTGACAGAGGTTTTAGGAGCCAACCCCACAAAAGGATGTTTGGAGCCCTATTTTTCTTCTTGATCCATCCTTCCAGTGGCTTGGGCTGCTAAGATGCACTCAGGCTACTCAAGACACTCTTAGCAGGATGCCCACACATCTCATCTGCCAGCATGGCTCATGTTTGCAGAGCTCCTTCAGAAACACTCCTGCACCCAGCCCATTTGTTGAAGCCAGGCAGATGATGGCTGTGAGAAGCAGTGACAGCCAGGCCTTGCACACACGGACGTGTTCATCTGTGCCTAGGTCTGCTCCAAGGAGGAAAGTGTGTCCAGCGTTTCTCCTGTGTAGCATCCCTTGAAGGTTGTTTCACACCCCTGACTGAAGCCATCTTGCACCTGCCAAAACACGATGCAGGCTTTTTATAGCTGCATCCTAAGACCTTTGAAAAATCAGGCTGTGTTCGAGCCTCTTTAGCAGAATAACAGATTGGTTGTGCTTGTGTATCGGGTAGCTGCATATGGTAGGCATGTCAGACAGTGAAAGGACATGAAGTATTACTGCTCCATAAAATAGTACATTCTAATACTACTTTTATCCAATTTCTGGCAGTAAACTTCTAAAACTTTTCTTGGAGTATTTCATCTGAGAGGCTCAAAACACGTATATTGTCATGTATGTTGGACTTACTCAATTCCTGATAAGGACAAGGCAACATTTTCACTTCCTTCGTTGCACTTGCTTCAGACCCTCAAAGGGAATGTTGCCTGTTCAAAGTAGAATAGATACTAATTTGGTCACATAAAACCACAGATTGTTTCAGCTTTCCATGAATTTCTGAATGAATAGAATGATCAAATCCAGTGATTCTGCTCTCAAACCCACTGGGGATATGAAAGAGCTGCTTGTCCAGCAGGCTGTATAGCTGTGCCGGTCTTTTGTTGCCCATGGCACACATGCCTGGCTCCTTTCTACTCTCTTTTATTTTAATGCTCTGCAATGGGGCTGAACAAAGCCAAATTTGCTTTTGAAACATAACTTAATTTTGCAAAATCCATCGCTATATGTCTGTGCCCGATTTTCTTTTGTGCTGCCTTCAGAACAACAAGGCTGTGTGGTATCTGACACAGGGCTTTTTCCAGTGATTTATTAACTGTGTCAGAATAGCTGTTGTGAATGCTGGGAAGCTCTTGTATATTGTGACAGTTTATATTGATTATGACAGTTTGTAGACTCTAGTGTGTTGTCAGACAGTGGATAGTATTTTGTCTTCTTACTATACATACCATGGACTATAGATCATAGTGTTTTCTTAAAAAAAAGGACCCATTGTCCACTATTCTCATTCCTCGCTGGTATGAGAGCACTTCTGTAGGGTATTGTGCAACAAATAGCAAAATAGTTCAGGGACCCTATGGGACAGGCAATCAAATGTCAATTGCTTTAGGAAAAAAACGTGAATAGTTTATTCTGCTTCTGTTCTTTCAGTGGAACGAGCTGTGCAGTTGACAGAAGTGGGTAAACTAGTCTGAGGCTGTCGTTTATGAAAATAAAATGCATCCTGTACTAGCTGTTGTCCAGACATCCACAGACTACACCAGAGGAGGTGGTTATATATGACAATTTTGGCTACTGATGTTTCTTAACGGTTGCATTCAGTGTCTTTGGGTCTTCATGAAAGCAGAAATGTTTCTAGAGTGAGTCCAAGGAAGAGTTGGTAAAGATCTCTGGGAGAAAGCAAAAGCTGGCACGTGAGCAGCTATGATGGGCACATCAAAAAGATGACCCCAAATAATGACCTCTTCTTAGTGTTTGCTTTTAGCTAGGCAGTAGTAAAGTAACACACAGGAGAGAAGAATTTTCTGTTTGCCTTAAAGCTGCTTCAGTGTGAAAAAAAGTCAACAGCTGAGCTTTTACAGATATCCTGATCAGGAGGATGGAGTTGAAAGCCATTTGGTTAATTATGCAATAATTAACAATAAATTTATTAATATAATATAAGCAATTAACACTACATTTATTTTTGAAAAAAGAGCACTTGGGGTGCAGCGATAACTGTGAATGGCAAAAGAGCCATTCTGGTTTTTCTGTTCTTGGAAGACCTTTTAGAAGAGACCATAATGGGTCATAAACTTACACTTTCAGATAACAGTCCTTGGGAAGATGACCTTTGGCAATCCGTGCTGTTAGAATTTTGATCTCACACTGGTTTTAGATTGATTCAAATGCAGTTTTTGCTGTGATTATATATTAATGCAAAATCCATTTCCACACATGCATTATGGTTTGACTGAAACACATGCAATAGCAGGTCACTTGTGAAACTGTTATTTCAGGGATGCTTTGGGCCAAGTCTATGGGACTAGGCTGGGACCTAGGAGAGCTGGATTCTGTTCTTAACACCCCTGTGGGCTGGGTAGTGGCCACTCAAGCCAGTTCATCCCTCATGAGATGAACTCACACCCATTTTTAGTTGTTTATTTGCTCTGTAAGATCTTTGAGAGGGAACATTTCTTATCAGAACTCAGTCTCGATCTCTCCTGGGATCTCTTGATGCTACTGTAGTACTAATCATATTTTCTGTAATGTGATCTACATTTTCTTAATGAGTCCTTAATGTTAGCAAGGAGACAGAATCAGACTAAGTGGTTTGATTTTGGTTATGATGCAATTTCCCATTCCATTCTCACATTGAATTTGGATTAATTATAGCATTAACTGTATCATCACAATTATGTTTTGTAAAGAAAGAATGTTTGTACATTCATAACACCACAGTAAGCCTGGGGTATATTAAGATTTTACAGTGACATCTCTCAGTCCAGTGTCAGGTATTATTACTATGCACATATTTATGGGTTTTGTTGCAAAACATCCACAGCTGTACCAGAAATGCTTTAAATAAAGGTTAAATTGAAGAGTTTTTAAATGTCTGCTTTTCATTACTGATTTTTTTTTCTAAGTTTCATAACATTTTCTGAAGAAGGTGTGTAGAATGAATGAATTCAGATGTTTAAATGTGAATATTTCCGTAGGTGGCTTTTATCTAAAGCTCTGGTAACAACTCTCTGTCTGTGCATAGTTCTGGCTCCTTAAGCCTGAGACTGCGCCTGGAGAAGATAATTTTGGTGGTGTGCTGTGAAAAGCAACAGCTTCCCAGCACCGGCTGTAGACTAGCTGTGACTTGTATTTAAGATCCCTTCAGTTGCTATCAGGAGAGCCCCCTTGGTCATCCCAGGGCTGTCAGGCTGTCTGTTTGCTCACTAGCCCCGCCATTTGTTTGCCTGGGATGTTCTCTGGGTGTGCTGTTTGAGATATTTGAGGCATTGGTAATCACTGCAGAAGGATGCATTTCCTACTCAAATTCTGGTGCCCTGAAATGCCTCACAGGTCCGTTTAATTTCTAGGAGACTGCCGGGATGTCCTTGCCCATAGGTTGAAGCCCGGTCCCTGACACCGCTGTAATCTTTTTTTTCCCTTCAGATGGTGTCCACAGCGTAACAGCAGTGTGCACCCTGCGCGTCACCATCATCACTGATGACATGCTCACCAACAGCATCACGGTGCGTCTGGAGAACATGTCCCAGGAGAGGTTCCTTTCTCCCCTCCTGTCCCTCTTCGTGGAGGGGGTGGCAACAGTGCTGTCCACCGCCAAGGATGGCATCTTCGTGTTCAACATCCAAAACGACACGGACGTCAGCTCCAACATCCTGAACGTGACCTTCTCGGCTCTGCTCCCCGGTGGCATCCGAAACAAGTTCTTCCCCTCCGAGGACCTTCAGGAGCAGATCTACCTCAACAGGACCCTGCTGACCCTGATCTCCACGCAGAGGGTGCTGCCCTTCGACGACAACATCTGCTTGCGGGAGCCCTGCGAGAACTACATGAAGTGCGTCTCCGTGCTCAAGTTCGACAGCTCGGCCCCATTCATCAGCTCCAACACGGTCCTGTTCCGCCCCATCCACCCCATCAACGGGCTGCGGTGCCGCTGCCCGCCCGGCTTCACAGGCGACTACTGCGAGACGGAGATCGACCTCTGCTACTCCAACCCCTGTGGGAGCAACGGGCTGTGTCGGAGCCGAGAAGGGGGCTACACTTGCGAGTGCTACGAGGACTACACTGGTATGTGTTTATCTTATCTTTGACCCATGATTTATATGTTAGCCCGTCAACCAGGCCAGCTCTGTATCAAGCTGGAATTGCTGACATTCTTAGTCAAAGGGAGAAAAACTCCTGGCGGTGCCTTCTGGGAGGGGAAGGCTTCTGAGTGCCACACGTCACTTGGGGTAAGGCCGATATCCTCAGGGACACGCCGTGACAGGAGCCGTGCCTTGCTCCAGGCCGGGCCAGGGGGACCAACAACTATTGAAATGATTCCCCTCATGTGAATTTCTACCCACTTTGTGCAAACATATTTCATTTACCTAAATACTTGGAAGGAAAAAGGTGGGCCATGTCCAATGGTTTTGCATGTTAACTCCTTCCTGGCACCTCAGCAGTGCCCACCGGGGCATGGTGTGGGTGGGCAGCCTCAGTAAGGTCACCAACCCTTGGGACAAGTGCAGAGCATGAGGGTGGCTCGTGGTGCCTAGAAACTACCACAATATACATTTATGGGAAACTCTGTGAGGCAGCTCCAGTTTGTAAGTGTCCAGGTGGACTCCAGAAAGCCTCTTCCAGGCCCATGTCCAGCAGCCTTTGCCTCATCATGATCTTGAAAGCTAGTGAAGATCAAAGTGCTGCTTCTCAAACATTCTTGAGATGTTAGGGAGGAATACCAGCCGAATGTTTTCTGGTGCTTCAGTAAAGGCAGTGGGATTATTTGAGTGTTTGAAGCTGCACGTGCATGTGAGCATCCTGTGCTGAGGTGCTGCCTGGCTGTAACTGATGCTGACAGCTCGTCAACATCTGCTGTGACCCCCACAAAATGAGGTGTAAAGCAGAGGGGACTGCTCCCAAGGCGGCCTGTCGGTGCTGAAGTTATAAAAAATTGAAAACATAAATTATTTAAGTCTTCATATAAAAAAATAATATGATGTGTATGCCTACGGGGCTGCATCCAGCCTTCTAGGTGGAAGGGTTTTCCTTCACTTTACATGGCTGTTGGCTCAGGACTGCAATTAAAAATGCAGTGGTGAAAGGAGCCAGCAGCAAGTGAGCAGGGACATGGCATCAGTAAGGGAACTGGACTTTCCCCGGCACAGGGGCAGGAGATGCTCCCTGAGATCAGAGGGGCTCAGGGCAACAGAATCTTCATAAGGTTCTGGAGACAATTTTTCTGTCTGACCATTGAAACCCTGAATCTGCCTGTGATGGCTGGGATTCTGGTCTTTGCTGAGGAATGATTGTTCCTGGGAGGCTTCTTGTGTGTGACTTATACAGTGAAATGCATTATGAAGTCCATTTTCTGTGCATACAGTTGATGCATGATATGGAAAACACTTGGCATCACACAATAGATTTTATAACCAGTTCATTTAATTTAACATGTTTATGTAATACTATAGTATGATTAGGAATGCTTAGAAATAGCAAGTTTCATTGAAAATGGTATGCATATAAATAGACTTAATTCATCCATGAGTAAGTGTCTTGGAAAGTTTTGGAATGACATAGAATGATAGAAACATGCCATTCTCATATCAAATTTTGAGGGTCTTTTGCTATTTTGAGAATAAAAAGACTAAATATGCTTAAAAATGAAAGAGGATAATTTTACATTAATAATTCATGAACATACTTAATAATTAATTCTGTAGTCAGAACAGTCACTGTACCTATATTATTCATATAATATGAATATTCATATATTCAGCAGCATAATATTCATACACAAAGAAAGATTTGATCTGTAACTGTGTTTTCAGTGCATATTTCTTGAGTTAAAAATTAACTGTCCTGCCAGGATTTTGAAGTGATCAGAAATTAAGGAATGTGCACTGCTCATAGGCATGCCAACTTTAGGTTTCAGAGTTAACCATGCCTCAGTGAAACTCTTTATTGTTTGGAGTGACAGTTTGCCTTGTGTTCAAGAGGGCTCTGGAATTCCTTATCCTGTAAATTGATACAAATATTATTGACTATATCTGTTTTATTGCCGAATGAATGCAGTAGACATTTAGTATCCACTCTGTGGTTGGTTTATGTTACATTAGTGCCTTTAGGCTCAGTGTTGCATGACAATGTTGTTTCCATCAGACCTGACACACTTGGCCACATATGGTGGTCATTAGATGGTTGTTTTTCACCCCTTTTACAGAACGAGGTGGAAAATGTTATCAACAAGCAATCTATTACCAAAAATAGTTTACAAAGTACTCGATCCATTATTGAATTTTGTCCATGATCTCCTTTAAGAACTGCATTATTTTGCCTACAATTGTTGACCTTTTTTAAAATAAGTTAGTATCAATTTAAAATTGGGTTTATGATCTATTGATCATAATATTGCATTTGCTGCTTGTATATAAATATTTATTGTTTGCAACAATACAGATTTTATATCTATCTAACATTTAAGCAGCACAGGTTTGTTTCAAGAAACAGCAGTGTGTATTGACTCATAATGCAGCAACTGTGAATGGGAAAAGCAGAACAGTGGCTGATGGCATGGACAGAGCATTGCTAAGGCTGAATATTGGGAGATGGTGGCATTACAGACATGTTTCCATGGGATAAACTCAGAGTAGTAACATACCATTATGAAGTACTTAGGAATCTCTGAAATAATTGTAAAAGATGAAATATGAATGGTAATTGTCAATGAAATGCAGCCTGCTCTGGCAGCTCTCATGTTTCAATTTCCCAATTAAGAGCCTATGTCAAAAAATAATTGCAAGAAAATGCTAAGATCTATCATCTCTCTGCTAACATACGCTGAAACTCGATGATAAATCACTACACAATCATAACCCTGTACTGAATCTATCTGACTGGTCACCTGTTAAAAATATAGCATTTATTTCCTGTGGCAGATAATTATGTCCTATCATAATCAGATGGAATTTCCCCCCATTTTTCCACCCTGCTTTGAAGCCCTCCATTTGTTTTGAAGTAATTGTTAGTCATTTATACATGATGAAAGTTCCTCTGTCTTCAGGAGTCTTCTGTTACGTGCACAAAGGTAAACTGAGCTCTTATAAGATATTTTTGAAACCTGAACGCTGGCTAGTTTTTGGTGAGCTGGAATCAGCTTCACTTCCTGTGATGGAAGGAGGTGAGGGAACAAGGACATATATTTTTAATCATGTTTTTCAAAACAGCAACTGCTTTAAATTCTGTTCTTTGTATAGAAACTCGTGCACAGTAGTGAACAACGGTGCAGGCTGACAATGGTGCTATTGACAGCAGGGAGCTGTGTGCACGACTACAGGCTTAAAGGACGTAATTTAAGTTAAGCAAACAGACTGAATGAACTCAGACACTGTGGAAAACCTGTTTCTTTTTTCCAGCTACGTTCTGTGTATCTTTGAGTGCTGCAGGAGCGGTTGAGCCTCCTATAGGCCATATATCTGTGGACACCTCTTTGGGTGTATCTCCTGCCTTGCCATCAGCTCCCGTGGCAGCTCGGTGCCTGTGATCCTTCTGCTCAGCAGCAGCCACCGGCGTTCTCCTCTGCTGTCCCAATCCCCCAAAGTAAAACTGAACCACACAGAACAAAAGCAATCCAAAGGGAAAAAAAAAAATAATCCTGAGATAAGGAAGAGATATGATGTTCCCACAGTTCTCCGTAGCACAGGGCATTCTTTCTGCCTCCTTTGCTACTTCTCCCCTAGCAAGGAGCAATTTCTGGGGAAAAAAGATATTGCCAGAGAACTTCCCATATCCTCAGCATCTCTCCTTGGATTTCACTTCAGAGAGGGGAGAAATCTTAAGTGGTCATAAATCTTGTAGTAATCAAATACAGCAATTAGAGATCTTTTACGTGTTATATTTTTTTTTAGTCCTCATTTATTTTTGTGATACCATATTGATGTGAGAAATCATGCCATCTAACTTTGCCGCCATGAGTTCTCTCTGTGTGTGCCACAAGGAGGTAATTGTAGCTGGTTTTGCAGAGTCATGCCAGAAGGCCCTATTCATGGTGCTCAGCAAGTTCTCAGGATTTGGCTCTTTCAAACAACATCTAGCAGTAAAAGCAAACATGAAGATCTGGTTCTCTGGTTTCTTAACTCATATCCATCCTTCAGATAGTAATTTCATTGCTTGGTCTGATACTAGTTTCTCATTTTTCAGGCCAGAGAGATTTATTTGGAAGAATTTCAGCTTTCAAATACAGAAATCTGGCAGCCAGGGTAGCTGTAATGAGCATTTTATCTTGGGCAAGAGTGTCTGAAATTCCAGTCTCGGTTACACTTCTGCAGCTCTGCTAGAGCCCTGCACCCATAGGTGTGTAACAGCAAAGTCTTGTACAGCATATCTTAATATTTTAGGAAATTTTCAATGGCAAGGCTGAAAGTTTATCATCCCAGGGCCGTGGGGCTTTGCCAGCACTTTCAGACACCTGTGACCAAGTTTGTCCTGAGCACAAGACGCTGCATAAGGAATTGTGTTCTTCCCAAACACTTCCATGAATGTAGGGGCCTTGTCCACAGTACGGGTCAGCTTTATGGATCATCTCTCTGAAGGATACCTCATTCAAGTATTAAGCTGAATGAAAGGAAGTTACTACAGTATTTTGTACTGGTGCTACCTAAACAGTGTCCCTTAGTCCTGGTTTCCTGGTAAAGGAACGTACATGTACAGGATCCTTCTTTAGGATTACCACTCCTTAGTTTTGTTCTCTGCACAGCTTTCCCACCACTTCTTCAGCTTCCTCTGTTTCATCCACATGGAATTTGTGTAAGGAAAACCCTCTTCTGCCTTTACTGAATGAGCAGACATCTGAGCTGATGTGGCCATGGCAAGCTCCATCCCTGCTGCTGGCAGCAGCCGGGCACAGACCGGCACCTCTCCAAGCCCCAGCAGCTCACGGCACTTGGCCAGCTGGTGAGGGCTCTGTGAGCAGTACAGAGGCAGAGCTCCTCCAAACATTTCTCAGAGCAGGACTGGTGCAAGAGCTGCAAAAGCCTATCTTTTCCTCTTTTTATGATCTTTGCCACTCAGCTATGTACTGTGAGACGTAGCGTCTCATAAATCTGTCTCGCAGTGCTTTGAAGTTTCCCCATATGACCATTGCATTTACCCATGCCACAGAGCAACGAACCACAGATGTTGTCTCATGAGCTGACTTAATACCTAAACATATGAGGAGGAACTTATACAACCTATTCTTTGCAATTAGCCATGGATAATAAGTCTTCCATTGAGTATTACACAGTGCACGCTGCATTTGAAGAGCACAGCAGTCGATTGTGCAAGTTACTTTCTTCTCTCTCTTTTTACTGTGATGTCTATTTTACATCATGGATTTCCGAAAATAAGTACTGGCTTGGGATATTCAGATGAAGAGGTATCAGCAGGCAAAATTCTTGCCTTTGGGTATATATGTGGTCAAGGAACTATGACTTCAGTTCGTTACAAGCCGTATCCGTACAAAGCACTTTTCATCCAAGGATTGCTTTGGACTCCAAAGAAGTTATTCTGAACAGATGAAGGCCATGAGGCACCCCTTTAAGAAAAAGTAATGCTGTCCCCCTACTCCAAAGGGTGGCAACCATGGCGCAGCATCTTCTAGGTCCCATAAAAGCAGTTGGTGCCAAAATCCAGAGCAGCAAGGGCAGCTCCTGTGAGCCATGCCTGGGCTGCTGGTGGTTGGAAAACTGGAGGAGAGCCCTGTGAAGGGGATTTCTTTCCTGACACGCTCTCACACACTTACCTGCAGAGATCTGTTGTGCCCCTGCACGTTAAGATGTGTCCTTGCCTGTTTTTGCAGTGCTGCTCACTGTTAGGGCGTGCAGGGATGGGGCCAGCACACAACAGCCTCGTGGCTGGGCTGGAGCCTCCTGGTGCTCAGCGGGACCTGAGGCTGATAGCACGACCGTGGAAATACCGCTCCATAAGGCAACTGAAATAATTAATACAGAGTAAAGCTACATTTTTATAGAATAGAGTCAAAAGCTGAAGTTTATTAAACTTTTAAACGTTGTCACGCTCCTGTCGACTGTTTTTCTCTAAATGTTGCTGAATCACAGGAGATGAACATCTGGAGCCTGGAGTTTGCGTCAGGTTACCACAGGAGTCCCTGCAGAGGTCCCCCTCTCCTGTAGCGGGATTTTTCCCTGACGGATGTTTCCTTCAACTAATCTTCAACCTATGCTCACTTGTCAGGATGCAGAAAGCCTGCTCTAATTGGATTACTGTGGTGTATTTGTTGACACTTCTCAAACTGTGTAAATGGCCTGCAGCCCTAACATCAATCTGCTGTGCCTTCTCCGAGAGCCCGGAAAAGAGTTTTATCACATTACCCTCATCCCGATGTGTATCAACTAGCTACTGTTTGAAGCCTGAAAGCCTTCCCAGCTGTGCAGCAACCCTCCCTTACATCCACCCCAGCTGCTGCCCGCGGATGGTTTTTGGTTCAGCTGAAGTCTTGCATTTGCTGGCAGTTTGGGTGCCTCTTCTGGAGCCTCGTGTCTTCTCCTCCTTGCCCGTGGAAATTCTTGCACTGATCAAAGCCCTTTGCTGTCATCTGGAAACCTAGCTACGGACTTACTGCTTTGTTTGGTCTTTTCAATTAGTTTTACAGCGGTCTGACGAGGTTCCTGCTCTTCGCAGGCCTTTTTGTAGTGGGTGCATGAAGGGTGCTTTGTAAAAGAAAGCAACAGGTCCCTCACCAGTACAATCACTTAGCCCTGCCTTCAGAAGCTACTTTAGTCATACATCTCCAAAACAATTATGAATTACAGGGTCAAAAATGTCTAAGGTCTTGAACAATTACAGGGTCCAAAATTTCTAGGGTCTAGAAAATCCTGCCTAGTGACTACAGCTCGTCATTTGGGTTTTCTCTTGCATTGTTCTGCTTTTCCTTAAGATGGTTGAGTAGCTGGCCTGGTCTTCCCTTCATTTCCCTGCTCTCATTATCAGTCACCTGCAGAATTTATCACTGATGATCGTAGGCTTTCCTTCCAGTTGTTGACAATGTCAAGTAGCATATAGCTAAAAATCAGTGTCTGAAGGATGTGGGAAATAACTTGTTGGAGGATTCCATGCTTACGATTACATTTTTACACCTGCCCATTATTAATGCCATTGATGTGTGTTATATTGTGATTTGGGGACAGGGTAGGTTCTTACTGGTGTGCTCGCGGTTACATGAGTAGGCAGGCTGCTGACCTGGCATTGCTCCCTGCTTGGCTTTGGCACCTGGCCTCTCCTTCCCTGCCCTCGGCAAGAATATGTCCTATGAACGTGACCCTATCTTTTTTTTTTCAATAGAAGAGAAATACAGGTTGAGCACCTCTGATACCTATTGCCATTCCAATTAATAACAAATTGCGATTCTCTAAAAATTCAGGATTTTCTTGTTTCTAGCATACATGAGATCTCTCTCTTAATGCATTTAACCAGTTGTACATATTTGTCTTTTTGAATGTCTTGCTCCATGAATTTTCAGCATTTTGGGGGGCTTGTACTTGCTTTTGACTTTTACTTCTGATTCTATATTAATGGGATTTCTGCTACCACACCTAAACGGGAGTCACAATTCTCCCAGGCTTTTTGAAAACCTTTGTTGCAATGCATTTGCTTATCTTCACTGGTGTAACTAAAAAAAGGGGAAGGTGGAAAGTAATTACACAAAGTGGAGCTATTTGATATTATAATTTTACAGGTACATGTAAAACCCCTCCTTAATGACGTGGCTAAGTTCCCACATACACTACCTTCATTGTGAATGTGTATTTCCATTGAAGAACATTGATCTGAGAGAAACTACACACGCTAAGTGAATTTTAATTAAAATATTTTAAATAGCATTTTATTAAACTGCTGCAAATTTCTCCGTGACCATCGTTTATGATTGTGCTTTCATTAATTTAGCCAAGTTGAGCCATGTGTAACATATGACTCGGGGTTTTTTCTCATCGTTTTATTTTTTCTGTGTGTGTGTCAAGACAGCCTAGCTGGATGAAATTTTAAAATGTATGCAAGCCACACAAATTCATTCTAATACATCAAAACACGTACTTGCTAAGTGTCAGGGTAGCCCATGCATTAGACTGCCCTTTAAATGTTTTATTACCACTGCTAGGTGTCTTGATGGGTTGTTGCTCACTGAAAATAAACCAAATAGGAAAAAAAAAAAAGAAGAGAAGAGGAAAAAAAGGGGGAAAAAGCAAAACCCACCACCAACAAAAAAAGCACTTGCCCTTCAGTTAGCTGTGGGGAAGATAAAATCATCATGAGGTAGTGTTTTTTCCAGCATACTTCATGTTCTGGAAACCCCCTCACAATTCTCATAGCAGAGATGAAGGCTAAAAAATCGAGTTCCAGGAAGGTTGGAATTAAATATTTTAGATCTTCCGAAACAATATACACATAAAAAGAAATGTAACTTCCAAGGACCAAGGTAATGGGCCTCCTTTTCTCCTGGCTGTGAGTACATAACTGGGAAACAGAACTGAACAAAAGACTGAATTGTGAAAAACATTTGTAATTCCGGGGTTAGCCGTTCCTCTTTTCATCAGTAGCTCAACAACAGGAAAGCGATCGCAGGGCCAGCAGGAAGGATGGTTGGGTGCAGAGAGGAGGGTCTCAGGGTGATGTCCTGTTAGGGAAGGGAAAAAAAGTGCGGCTCCTTGTGTGCCGCTCCTTTGTGCTACGATGACTGAAAGTTTCGACAGTTGGGCACCAGGCTGAGGCACTTGGCCTTGAACATCAAGATAATTACGACTCCGCAATACAGTTGTGCAGAGCGTGGTGGGAACCGCAGCCTCATTGTTGGTGCAAATGCTCTTTTGTTTAGAGCATCACGGTTCACTGCCTGCAGCGCAGCCCCTGCTCCTGCTGGGGACCCGGTACTGTACCCTGCCCTGGTCAGCCCAGCTTTCAGGGCAGTCATCAGCCTGAATTTTCTAAAAATCAAGATAAAGATACATTACTTTGGGCTCTCAAATTCTCTTTAGCTAACCGTATAAGAGACATTTTCAATATAATAATTAAAAACCATACTTTGAGTAGCTAGGGCAACCGGCCTGTAAGAGGTCAGCACACCGATGTGCTCATTTTAAGAAACATTATTATGACAAGTAGTGTCTTTTATTAATAATTAAACACAATCTAGGTGACACAGTAAACTATATTAACTCTATCAAGACTAGGTAATCATTTAAGGTGATTTCAAAGTGAAACTATTGTTAACTATTGTTAAAATTGGCTGAATTTTAATCTATCAACGTTTTTAGGAAGGGTTACATTTTGTGGAAACTGGCTGCATTTGTTATCAATTAGTCTGTGTAAAATTTTTTAAAAGCTACTGCTTTAAAAAAGACACCAATTTCAAGGTTTTCAGTGCAGGATGTGTAACTTCACGATGTTTTTTACAAGAGTCAGTAAGAAAACATCAGCTTCCCTGATTAAGCTGCTTTGTTTTCAGTTTGTTTTTACTGACCCATGTCAGAGATATTTTTTGGATTATTAAAACACAAGATTATGAGATTATTATTTAACCCTAATCCTTTGTATTTGGGAAGTAAAGGAGCCTTTTTTTTTTTTTTCCTCTTCTCCAAAATTTCCCTTAAATGCATAACAATGGGAATTTGATGAGCATTGGCTTGCTTTTGCTGGTTCTAAATACCCCATGAAGGAAAACCTCTGAACTCACGGTCTGCAGTAATGACAGCTGTATTGTGCTTCCCAGCATAACTTTCTGTTAACCTAACACTTCTCCTGTAAAATGAAAATACAAAGCTCTGAAATGCCAGCCTCCCAAGACGTAATTACAATAATAGATTTACTTTAAGCATGTTTTTCAGCTGCTTTATTAATATTTGATGGCTTCTCCTCGAGTATTCTCACTAATTGGCCATTATGCTTCATTCCACCAAAGCTTTGTGACCACCTAGGACGTTAAGGGGCATGAGCTTGTTTGAGGTCTGCTTGTTTCCCAGATGCCATCATTTTTACCAGAGTGCTGGATTTCACAGAAGACGCGAGAGGGAGATTTTTCTGTGAAAATTTCAGGCTTGTGGAAAACACAAAATGCGAAATCTCACTAATGTCCCTTTATTGTAGGTTTGTAGAGCTGTTTTCCTACAATTTGGGAAATGGGAGTTGCAGCCCTTTGGTGTCCTCCTCCATGGAAAGCAGTTTAGGGAAAAAAAACAGGCTGAAAGTGGGCAGGAAGTTGGGTTGTGCCTGAAAGCATGTCTAGTTTTCCGACTCTGAGTTCCTGCTGATAAAAGTCATTACTGCACACACACAGCACAGCCACCATGCCTTGCTTTCATTCCCCAGTCAGGTAAATAGCTTAATATATTCTCAAAAGCACTGTGTGGGTCTGAAGTGGCCTGTGAAACACCATCCTGGGGCAGTTACAGTGCCCATGGTGGCATTCGGTGCCCATGGTGGCATTCAGTGCCCAATAAAAATTGCTATTTTACAAAAATAATCTTTTTTGTCATTGGAGCAGTTGCATGCTGAGGCCACGAGTGACCTTTTTCCTTCTTACACCGTCTGCCTGTGGAAGGATGTGAGAACCAGGTACGGCAGCTGGTTCCCATGCTGCAGAGCATGCAGGTGCACATGGATGCAAATAAGGACCAGGCTGCAAAACCTGTCCCTAAGGGAGCGAGTCCTGTGAGCTTCAGGGGCTGCTCCAGCCTTGGGACCCCTTGGGACCCCTCTCTGTGCCCTTCCTCAGTTAGAGATAAACCACGTGGCACAGAGAGGAGAGAGAAACAAATGACATCGAATGTATATCTAGTAAAGGTAGAGGAAGACTGTTTCTCTTAAAAATAAATGGAGGGAGGAATATTCCTCTGTAAATGAGTTACCTGTGCTGTGTGGAGGAGTGTCTTGTTCTTACACCTCCGGGTTTCCCATTGGTTTTAACAGAATGGCAGGAAAGCAGGATTTTTAGGAAGGTCTGTTCCACGAGGTTTATTCCGGATAAAAGATGATGCAAATTGCAGACCCAATGACATAAGCTAATTAGGGTTTTATCTTGAACATCTACAGTCAAATTTTTTCCTTACTAAATATATCCAGAGATAAAGCCTAGGCCTTTGAACGGCAGTGCTTCATCACCATATCTTACCCCAAATCAGTGCAATTTGCATTACGATAAGTTGTATAACATATACCTGCCACAGAACTCAACAAGAACTGGAAATTTCTGTGTGCTTCCTTTTCCTCTTCTGTAATTTTGTGTTGTACATAGTCCTGGGTGATAGACGTGGCCTGAAGAGTTCTCCACAACCCAGAGGGGCTTTTCAGGGAGTAGTGATGCTAATGCCTGAGTTGTGAAGTCCCAAGACTCAGTTATGACTTTTGCCTGTGCTCTGTTCCTGTCAACATTGATGGAAGTTACGTGGGAGGTACAAGGTGCAGTGACCATACAAATAGAGCACATAGCATCTTGAGAACATGCTCGTTGTTCCTGAAATCAACAGATACTAATTAATTTCTCCAACAGACGTGCCCCAAATATCACTAATCCTCCTTAGCGTTGTTCCTTTTTTTCAATTATTCCTTCTCATTGAAATGCAAAGCCCCCAAATCCCAAATCATCCATCCATCCATCCATCCATCCTTGCAGGCAGTCTTCTATTTTGCATTGTTTTATGATCGAGGCAGGGAAGAGGTGAGGAAAAGAGGCACATCTTTGCTGAGGTTGGTGCTTTGCACGTGGGCCTGGTTTTGGAATGACGAGAAGCTCAGCACCGTGTCACCATGTGCAGTGCATGGCCTGAAAAAGTTCAAGAGAAAGGGACCTGAGATTCCCCTGCTCTTGTTTTTGTAAAATACAGTGTGGTGCTACTTTAGCACTGTAGGGGAAGGGTCCTTCCTGAAGGATCAGCAAGTGGGATGGGGCTCTGGCTTTTCCCTTGCCCATTTGACCACAGGAGTTTCCTGTTGTGGGCCTCCTCCCAGGAGATCTCAGGGCCGTGGGGCAGCCAGGGTGCAGTGGCCAACTTCAAGGACCCCTGTGGGAAGAAGAAGTGGGAAGGGATAAGGATGAGTAGCAGCTTCCTTTTGGGATGGGAGTGAGAATGGTGAGAACCCTTGGAGCAGCCATTTTCTGATGTGTGTTTCAGGCTGGAATTGACCACCAAGAGCCCTCACATGCCTTGGGGCCAGCGGATGCCATCCGTAGTTTCAGGGACAGATAAAAGTAAATAAAAAAAACATCCTGTGTTCATTATTTTTGAGCATCTCATGATCAAAGATCACACGACCTTTAACCCAGTCCTGTGATATTTAGGAATCTGATTTGTGACTTGTCAGGAATGCTGGGGGGGGAGCTTCATGGAAAAAGGCCCAGAGAGGGGAGCAGGGTGGTGGTGGAGGAGAGCGGTGCTACAGGGCTCCTTGGGAAAGCCCTGCTAGCTCTGCACCATCTCTTCCCACCGGCTCAGAGCTTAGGGCTTGTGCCCACAAGAGAAATTAAACCACATCCAGAGATAAAACAGCCATTTTCTGAGTAGCATTATAGGATCATTTTCTGTCTATCACCTCAGAGAGCTACTTGGCAAGCTATAAATACACGTATATAGTTTGCAAGAGGAGTGTTTTTATTGTTATTTTAGTGCTTTAAATTCAGGTTACTCTCTTGCAAATACACCTTGTTAAGCCTGGAACAGGTAGCACCTTAAATTACAGAGGCCAGCTGTCGTGAGTCAGTGGTATTTAGTCCCAAACAGTGTGTTTGTATGCACGCACAGGCACACGTCTGTATGTGGTGTATGGTTGTGTAGGTTTATGCGTGTATTATTGTACTTTACTCTGTTTTTTGTGATCTGCCTTTATAGTTCAGAAAGCAGCAAAGGGAGCAGAAAGCAAGGGGGAAGAGGGAGACCCCTGGACATTAAGCTGATGTTTCTCCCTGTAAGAAGGTTGGGACTGATTTTAATTTTCCTAGGTTGATTCTAAATCCAAAAACCTACATTAACATGTGAAAGGAAACACCAAAGCGTGTTTTCTAATTTGAACATTTAGTAGCTGGCTAATGGAGGAACCTCCCAAAGCAACAAACACCAATGTCAGTATTAAGTCTAATGAGCGCTTCTGGCATTGAAGTGGCAGCAGGGCTTTGGCCACTGAGTTTTAAGGGAGCCCAAATTTGCCTCTGCTCTTCAAGTAGCGCTTCTATGTTGTTTGTGTAAAGTGGTTCGTGAATGTAGTCATCCCCTAATGAATCACGGTCACCAATGCACAGGTGGCTTCCAGTTTCTCTTTGATCCAACTTCTCCTTCATTCAGAATGGCTTGGTAACTTTGGGTAACTGCCCTCTGACTTCTCCCATAAAACCAACAGAGCATTTTTCTGGGTTTGTTTGTTTGTTTAATGTTTCATTTGCAAATGGACTGTGCTGGACAGTAAGGCTGATTTCTCCCGTTTGATTCTGGGAATAGACTCATGCCCCACAGAGTCACCAAAGCCATTAATTTCTCTTTATGGGCATATTTCCCCTATTTATTTTCATTACTTGACTTGTGCCTACATTGGAGGTGTGTCAGGAGTCAATTTTCCTGCAGTACGTGCTTGCACAGTCTGTGAAGGGAGGTGGGTGTCTGCTGTAGGTGTTGATCCAGTTCACCCAAGTCAAATGTAAGCCACTACACCCAGTCGTGAGCTGTATAAAATAACTTAAAGCAGTATTTCCATAACAGTTAAACCTTTCTAAGACCATTCCTTCGTTCTTATTACTGGGTGCATGTTCCTGCCTCCTTCTTTTGTGCCTGCTGTGCTATTCATTCCATCGATCCTAGGAGGGGCCTAATCAGCAGATCATTAACCCTACATTAGAAAAGTCAGTCTCAGTGGGGTTTTGCCATATTAGCTCTGCAAATCAGCCTACTTCAGGATCACATGAGTACAAAGGAGGGGCAGGAAAGTGCACTGTACTGGGGAAAGAGGACTGTGGTAACTCTGCTCAGCCTAAACAGCGGTGAAACTGTCCCCAGAGTGGGGGCATTGAATCCCACCCTGTTTATCTCATCCCAGTACAGATTTCCATGCTGATTTTGCATTATTTTGTAGAGACAACAGGTCTATAAATGGGAGTCCTGCAGTGTGGGACAAAAAGGAGGAATACTGGGAGGAAGCCATGTCTTGCGTTAACAGGTGACAGTGGAGGCCATGGGCCTGGCTTCAGCCACTCCACCACATCTATCTCTCCTCCAAGTCATCTTGCATCTCTGCCACCCAGTGCATCCACTACAAAGGAAATTTTAAAATCAGATATCAAACAGATATTTGGGGAATAGGATAGTGTTTTAGTTACTTAGAGGAAGAAGTAGACTGATTTTCCCCTAATGTGCAAGATACCAAATAATCTTTTAACTATGGTTGTTTCTTTATTAGGGCAATGGGTCAACAGGGATTTCTTGAAGAATTCAGTTGCCCTATTTCTTGTGGTTTCTCCTTTCCACTTTAAAGTATGTCATTTTAGTCTGGCTGCTTAAGTCAGCTTCTCAAAGTGCTTTCCATTTGGATGAAGCAACTACAAGTGTGGAGAAAGAGATTAGTATGTATCTAGAGCAAATGGCAGGAGGGAGGAAAGGAGAGAAGAATCAATTCAAGTCAAACAATTACAGACACTGAGTGAAAAATTAATATGTGTCTGGGGAACCTGCAAAAGAAAAAGAAACAAGAACATCAGTGCAGGTCTGCATGTAAATATATATATTTAACGTAGTGTACCACCTGAAGACCATCAGAGAATTGTACAAAGTTTTGAGGATTAGTCCTTAAACAGGGATATTGCAGTGAAGCAAAGAGTAGAATAACTCTGTGTTTATTCCAATGCCATCACATTGTTTCCAGCAAGTTTCCCAACATTATGCACTGTCTGTCATTGTAAGGTCATCAAGCAACTCACCAACAAAACCACAGGCGGGTTTCTGGAAAGACGACTCCAGTGCATGCAAGTGTGCTGTTGGTGTGCATAATGTTCAGCTCACAATGTATTTGCAATTATAAGATTATGATTTCATACTTGAAGTAGCTTACTTTTATTTCTTTCCACTTGTTTATCATCATTTATTGCTCATTCATCAAACTATTCCATTACTTTATTTGGACTATGTGTCAGAGAGGAACCAAATGAAGCCATTTTCTAGCCAATCTTTTCTTTGCCTGTTCTTGTTGTATTATGCCTGATACCATGGTGCCCTCACTTACATATAATTCCTGTGAGAAATGTTATGATTAACATCTTTGTAAAGTTAATCCTAAAACTGAAGAAGAGGCATATGAAAGGCAGTACAATTTAGAGGAGGAATCAGTGTCAAAAGCGCAGCTATCGTAATCTCAAGGGCTTTAAAACTGGGAAACATGACATAAAGGGCCATGTAAAAGCCACAGGATGTGTATCTTTAAGAGTCATCAATATTAATGGGGAGAATATAAGATCAGCCACTATCCTGTAACAGTAAACCACATGTGGGCTTGGTCCAGCAGCTTTTCACAGCCCAGGAATCTGCCCAGCAGATAACCGGCAGACACGGCCCATGTTATCTGACAGCACATGCTCTGGATTTAGCAGCTGGAGGGACTAAGCTTGATGTTTCCTGTGTGGATTTCACCGAGTTGTGATGTCTAAGTAGTTTTTAGGCGATTTCTAAAAAGTCGGCCAATGTGGAAAAAAAACAAACTTATATTAACGAAGGAAACATGGTGAGGTGCGGAGGGCAGCCTGGGTGGCAGGGTGAGCCACGCCGACATCTCCAGCTTCACAAACCATCCCCAGGCTGCCTGTGGTGTCCTTCTGGGCTGTGCTCTTCTCACCTGATCCCCTGCAGCCCCCTGCAGCAGCTCGCCTTCCTCTCTGTACTATTTTTTCCCACCGGACTGCGAGACATCGCCTCCAACCATGCCGAAATTCCTCTGCAGGCTCAGCCCTCTGACCTTCAGCTGGAGCGGGCGCACAGGCTCCTCATTCTTCATCCTGAATGCGGGTGCTGTGCCTGATGGAGATCCCTTCCGTTCCGGCTCCTTCATGAGCTCTTCCCTTAGGGGCTTCCAACTTCGGCTTCTGCACGTCAGCCAGCAACCAGCTCTTCCTTTGAGTACACGCAGGATTCACTTCAATTTTTGTGTGTTTTGCAGGCCTCAGCACTCCCGTAGGACAGTGCTGTGGGATGGAGATGTGGCTGGGGCGAGGCGGCCGCCCTTGGGAGTGACAAGATGCAGAGCTGCGCGAAGGGGGTGTTGTGGTGCCAAAATGGATTGGGTGCTTCTGATCAAAGCAGTGCTTCAAATAAGTGCTTGCTCAGGTGGCTACGTAATAAAGCCACCACGGCCGTGTTTCTAAATAAGCCCAGGCACTGTTTTGTACTTCTGGAAAAATAGTAAAAAGGATTTGTCAAGTTTCTTGATAGACTTGGCACCTTAAAGCATGGGGAGCCTTGGAGCTACTGTAGAGATTGCAAAAATGCTGTTTCAGTATATTTCAGTAAATATACACAAAATATGAAAATTCAGCATCAAAGAATGCGCCTCAAATTCAGTTCTCATTTACATTACAGACTAATGAGAATTCAGAATAATTTTAGGAACTGGGACATCAATGATGCTGCAGCTGAATTAATATAGGGCAAAGGATCGTATTTAAAGTTGAACTACTATTTTTTTTAAACTGCTTCTTTAAGCATCATAATGAAAAGCAATAATAAACATAATTAAATAGATCTTTTCTATGAGCTTTCTTTTCTCTTAAATAGTTAACGAAGTGTGTCTGTGTAGGTATCCAGACAAATGGCCTATTGGTTCTTGTTACATCATAGAGTTAATACAGGACCTGCAGTGACTTCCAGCTTAGGCTTTTATATTGCCCCTCTGTATTGCCATGGCATTTCCAGAGCATGCTGCAGTGAGAGGAATTTATCCTTTTTGCTTGGGTCTTGTTTTTTTTTTCTCCCTGTGTGTTCAGGTCTGCCCATTATTTGCTGTTGCCAAATATATCATTCTGTTTTCAGAAAGCCTGGAAGATTAGATTCCACTCCGAGCTGGAGACTTAGTTCATAAAATATCCTAGTACTTTTTTTAAAGGGATAAACCTGTATTTTGCCTTTATGCAGAAACTCTGTTTTTCCAATTTTTGGAGAGTTTTGGTATCAAAGATTTGTGCAATTCTTGGTTTAAGGGGAGATTGACTCTGCTAATGCCACGCATCATCAAAAAGCACTTTCTGTAATGTCCTCATCGTGCATGTGATGCATGTGTGAGCATTTTTGGCATATTCAATACACTGAGGGCATTTTCTGTCTCAGATGATATAAACAGATTCTTTCAGAAGAAACGCATTGTTGAGCATTTTAATCTTGCTGAGTTCCTCATTAAACTTTTAAGGAAGGTGTCTTCACATAATCTTGCCTAACCTGATACTCACAGTTAATAAATGGAAACGGAGAGATATTTATCAAGTGTTTTTCACAGCATTTCATCTTAATGTTAAAAAGAGAATATGAGAACATCAGTCGTGAATCAGAAAAGCTCTAAGCACAGGCTTGAAGTTGAACCCTCGGCTACATGGTTTATTGCTTCAGAAGTTTGGGCTTGCACACCCTCTAGGATGGTGGGAAAGATTTATTTTTTAATTTGTTAACTGTGAGAATTATTATTATAGCGATATTTGTTTCGGTCCCTTGTGCCTTGTATGATGTCCTTCTAAATCATACTGGAAAGCCCCGTATCCTGTCTGCAAGGAGATGCCTGCAACCACGCTCGTCTTAGGCGGTGTCTGGTGACTCTGTTGGTCATGGGAGCAGGGACAGGGAGCAGAGGTCAGTCCTCTGCAGGCCACCGGACCTGAACCTACCCGGATGGCATACATTTCCCTCAATAAATGATCACAGCACTGTTGAGCTTGCTCAAGCATTTCACCAGCGCACGTTGTACCGGCGTGAAAGGCGCGTGATGCTGATGTGTGAGGAGAAATGCAGCAGTGCTGTTCCCTCGCCTTGTCCCCAGGGTGCTACCAAACCACGCAAAACGGCTGCAAACTGCTGCAGCTGACAGCCTGGCACCGAAAAAAGGTGCAGCCCCAGGTCTAGATCAGGGCGATGCTCCCGGAGCAGCTCCCACCCGGCTCCACTGCGGCTGGGGCTGGCGTGGGAACCTGGGGGAGCAGCTGCTGCAGCACAACTTGCTGTTTTAATTTGCCTTCGTTTGTGAGTTGCTGCCTACAGTTCCTGCTGTTTTTGCTTTCCTCCAGGAATGTGTTTGCACGATTTTAACTGTGTTTGAATTAATGTAATTGTATAATCTTGTAGCGAGTCATCATGCAAACATCAATCTGATGGGAATGTGTTCCTTCAGCTGGCTGGCTTGGGTACTGGTGCTCTGTAGCGTTTAGTTGTCAGACTGTACTTACCGAGTAAAATTCGTCTCTACAAGCCATCTCTAATTTCTGTGAACAGCTTTACAGACAGGAGCGTAATAGAGCATCACACGGTTTCCTTAGGAAGACACATGCCAAAGCATAAATGTTAACTAATTAACTCACACAGAGGGCCACATTTCTGTGCAATGATTAATTGAGCACCTGCTTTTGTCCCAACCACAGCAGATTTTTTAAATGTCCTCTGTACATTACAAACCATGTATTGCAAATTGATTTTTTTTTAAAACTGCAATCCACATTCAGATTTAGGGAAAATGCAAGAAAGATTATAGTGTACATACAAAGTAAGATACCTGATTTTTCAGTATTAAGATATGTTCATTAAGATGTGTTCATCTTAATACAGACTTCTGAATAGAAACAAAATGAAACATTTGGGGGAGAAACAGCTTCAGCAAGTGGTACACGTAATCCTTAAATTCTGCATAGCTTACTGTGCCCATCTCTGAACCGTTCAGAAAATCACTGTCACCTGCAGGATGTGCTGGAAATATGGAAGCAATACATATGTCATCGGCACCCTGCTCATTCTTTCTATAAATGCTTTGCAAGCGTTGTCACAGGCTCTGCCGCGCCCTGCCGCTGACATGGGCAGCGAAGCCGAATTCCAGCCGAGCTGAAGTGCAAACACTTATCTGTTTACACAATTTCCTACCCGCAGTGAAATGCTGGAACAATTTACGCATATTTCGGCTGAGAGGGAGTGTGCAAGTTTTTAAATGGTAGTGCTACCTTCTCCCATACAGATCTATCTATCACCAGCTTTATATTTATCACCAGCTGTGAAAGCGGCCAAGGAATCTGAAAACTAGGGCCAACACTGTCAAATATTTGGAAGAGGATTATACTCTCAACCACCCTGAGAATTCAGACTTGAAAGACAGTGCAGCATCCTTTGTCCCTTGAAATGCGGATTTGTGCCTCGGTTGCAGATGGGGCTGGGTACAGATGTTGGAAAGCAGCTGAAGTTCTAGTGTTGGGGGTGCCAGAAGCACTGGGGTCCCGATGTCTCCCGCATCTTGCTGCTTGGGTGGGATATTGCCTTCCCTGATGTCTCCTTCTGCCCTTCCAGGGGAGTACTGCGAGGTGAATTCCCGCTCCGGCCGCTGCGCCCCAGGGGTGTGTAAGAACGGAGGAACCTGCGTCAACCTGCTGATCGGGGGGTTCAAGTGCGAGTGCCCCCCCGGCGAATACGAGCGGCCCTACTGCGAGATGACCACCAGGAGCTTCCCCCCGCAGTCCTTCATCACCTTCAAGGGGCTGCGGCAGCGCTTCCACTTCACCGTCTCCCTCATGTAAGTCCCTGGTCTCCCTGTTTGTAAGTCCCCATGTGAAAGGGTCATGGCACATGTCTGGGTCTGGTGGCTTCTCTGCTCCAGCTTGGGGCATATTCATTAAATTTCATTACATTCAACAAATTATCTGTGTGTAGAGGTCACCATGAGGGATTTCTGGCATTGGCTCCTGCAAGTGGGGCAAAATTGTCTTACTTGAAATCATTCTGCCCTGCTGAGGATGCTGCTGAGATGCTAACAGCCTTTTTTACTACAGACCTTTACTAAAAACTTCCTTACTGAAAATAATCAGTTTATTCACCTCCTCTTCTTTGGAGATTTTGGGTATGCATAGTCCTTTCTCGGTGAAGAGCTGCCAGGTGCTGCACACAGCTGAGAGGGCTCCTCTCAACCCTCACAGGTTTGGGGGGACCAGCAGCAGTGACGGTATCTGGACAGCAGCTGATAGCACAGCTCAGGAGACATCACCAGAGCAGTGTGTCCTACTGAGGGTCTAGTCCCTGCCTGCTTGGTTTTGGGACTGTGCTGGTTCTCAGGGAGGGAGCTGGGCTGCCTGTGTCCTCCTGACCTTCCTCTGCTCCAGTGCTCTCAGTGGGTTGTGCAATGTGGGGAGAGGGGACCCCGGAGCCTTCCCAGGCCATGGGGTGGTGCCGGGCCACAACCTCTGGCCACGTCTCAGCAGCCCTTGTCCTGAGAGGTATGAGGGTGAGTGCTGGGTTTGCCTCCTCTAGAGCATGTCATGCATTTTTCTAGGAGGCATTTTGGGTCTCGTGACCCTCAGGTCAGCTGCAGACCCAGAGAATCCATGCTGCGTATTTGGGAGCATTCTTCCCCTCCCCCGTTTACCAGCCTGTGAGAGGACGAGGTGTGGTCAGGCCATGGCTGAGCGCAGGCTGGTGCTCCTCAGGTCCTTGCTCTCTTCTGGTTCCCAACCTCATGCCTGGGACAACCCCAACTGTCCCAGCTCCTCACCTCGCTCCATCTGGCCTTCATGACCAGCTCCTGCTGCTTCTGGTCCCATTTTGGCTCCCAGGTGTGAGCAGCCTCATACTTGTCCTGTCTGCCCTGACAGATCCTATTTGGACAGATTTTTGTGGGAATGTCTGTCACTTCTCCCATAGGGACAATTGAGGCGCTCTGGGGATGAGGGGATCAACAGTGGCAGCCACACTGTGTGCAACAGGGCTCTCCTCTCCCCCTTCAGGCTTCCCAAGGTTTAAAAAAAAATGTTCTGGAGAAGACTTCTTTGCTCAGGCCATGCATAGGGCTTATCCTCCATGGAGTCAGAGCTCCGGATGGACGCTGGTGTTTCCTCTGGAGAGGGTGCAGGCTTGCAGCTTTCCCATGGCTTATCTGGTCAGGATTGACCTTTGGTTGTCCCTCAGGGCTGACTTTGAGCAAATAGCACAAAACGTGTTAGCCCTCACCCCGGAGGGCAAGGTCAGGGGTTTGTTGGTCGGTAGAACAACAGACATGTTTGTGTGTCCGTCTAGAGAAAGTGCTCAGGACAGGCAAAATCAGGCACCTGTCCCATCCTGCAACCAGCAGCTGCTTGGTGTTTTACACCTGGCAGGGGACAGGCAACTTCTGGCCAGAAATGTTATGGACTCTTGAAATTTTGGTTAAATCAGGATGTGCAGACACGGTTTGCATGCAAGCCAAGGCAGGGACGAATTGTGCCTGAGAAGTTTGGTTTAGATCTAAGCACCGGGAAAAGCTGAGAAGCAAAAGGCTCCGTTGGACTTGTCAGACCCACAGTAAGTGCAAACAAAGGAGCGGTCTAGGCTGGCTGCCAGCATAAATTACCTGCACTACCCTTGGATTGTCCCCGCAGCCACATGGTGTCATTTTTCAGGCTTTCGGGAAGAGATCTTTGATGTGTAGGGTGCTTCAAGTTAAAGTGACTCAAATTCTCTGCGTGGGGGTTATTGAGAAATGGCGAGCTGCCTTCACATGGCAGTGCTTGCACTGGGATTTCTTCACCGTCTTTAAACCAAGATGGCATATTTAGTCCCCAGCTAAACACTGAACAGTCCAGGCAGTGTGGTTATAAAAAGCCTTGGTCATCCAGGGCTTCATCCCACGCTGTCCAGGATGGGGACATGTTTAGCTTTTCATACCTGCAGTTCACTTTTTCATACTTGTTATTTCTCTGGCTTTTATTATCCTTCAGTGCAGGTGGAAAACATTATGTGAGGATAAGCAAGAATCAGTGGTTTGATTAGGCAAAGAATTTGCCATTTCATATTTTGTGATTTGGGAGTATTCTTACTATAACAGGGTGTCCGGCTTCCTTCAGCCCCCAGGGACTCACAACCTGCTCCTGACAAAAAGCAAGATGTTTGTGTACTCCAGTACCATAACTAATATATGTTGCTCTTTCTTTGAAGTCCATATAATTGTTACGAGCTTAGCAGAGCAGCGAACACCTCCAGTGCAAAAATGGTTTGGGGCACGTGGATTTTATATAGCATGTGGTGCTGCTAGCAGGATAAATGCCACAATATTCCTAATGAAAGGGGTAGAAGAGCAAAAACACGCATGTACATTTATCCCAAACACTTTTCCTGTTTGCTGTGTCATGCGGTTATGTCGGGTACTGACCAGGCATGTCTTTCTGCTCCCAGCACTGTACCTCTTCCCTGCCTCCTCCCAGCAGTTGCTACTCCTCCTTCACTCCGAGACACAGTCAGTGGAAATGTTTTCTTACCGTTTATTCAAAACCCTTCCAGAAAGTTTGTCTTTCATTTCCTATGTCCTGAGTTTAAAAAGATCCCTTCTACTAAAAAAAAATATTTTTATTCCCCTTCTGGTGACACCTCGGCAAGTTCAAAAGCAGCAGCACTGAGTTAATAGCACGATGCAAAAGGTGCCTTGGGCTAGTGGCAAAGAGTAGAACTGAATACACACGGAGTTAACAGGTATAGAAGTAGAAAGATACTTTGCCTTTTAAAAATTAAAATGATGGTAGAGAGTTGTAAGCATATCCAACAAAATATTTTCAAACAGAAGTAAAGATCCTGTTATTGCTGGTTAAAATAACTCTTTCTGCCCACTAAGGAAGCATTACTCATACATTTCCCATTTCTTTTGCATATAGATATATTCCAGTTAGATCTGATCAAAACAGCTTTGATGAAGCAGATATCCACTGAAAAATGCAGTCTTATGAAATGTTTACAGGGATTTACTGCTTTGGATGAAAGACTTGACTGTGAAAAGTAAAATCTAAATCAGTATTTTGATACTATTGAAATATTTCAGCTGTATTGTCTTAATTCATTTAGTTTAAGTTTTACTTCTTTAAGTATTATTTTATATTGTTAAATATATTTAGAAATAAATATATGTATTTTAAATGGTTAAAAGTAGCCAAAATGGTAATATAATATTTTGATTGAATATAATGCGTATTCTTTTCAATTTTTACTTTATTGGAAATTTCAAGAATTTGACTTACATGTTTTGAACCAGACCAATTAATTCTCCTCCTTCGCAAGCAATACATTTTTATAGACCAAAAATTCCCATTTCCATGTAGCTCAAATTCAGGCCCATAGTTCTGACAGATCTCTACTCTGTGTGATCCACTGCATACATATGTCTGACAATCAATTTTTGTTTAAAAATGTTCTTTGGTCTTGAAAAAATTCACTTCAAATACCAGATCTCGATGTTTTTTCATAATCTCTGAATGCGGTTTTTGTTGCACTGCATGACAGCCTTGCTAGCAGATATTTCTTGACACGCACAAGAGTAATTTCTTCTGTCTGCGGAAAGCAGTTTTCACTGGCTGTGCTCAGCAGTTGATTCATTTGTGGGAAAAGTGGGTTAATTTAAATCAGGCATATTTCCTGAAGTTCAAAATCCAAAATCAAACTACACTGCCATTTGGAAACACAAGAAACTCTCATGGTTTCCCTGTTTTTCTCTCTTTATATATTAATCTTCGTGAAAGTGTTTATGTGAAGTGTCACATTTTTTTTTGCTCTTGTAAATAGATGAGAGCTGTCTGTAAATCCCCAAAGACAACAGTATTCAATTCAAAATTATAAAATGCACAGAACGCACAGAAATTGTCAAAAAATGTTCTGTGCTGACCAAAAAGCAGGCTTTTCTGAAAGTGAATTTGCCTCTGTTTTCGCAGGAAAGGTGTGATACATCCCATATTGGAAACACAAGAAAAATAGGAACAAAAAAACACCCATTGGAGCTGGGCTCATTAAAGTGTTTATTTTCCTCCCTCCAAGTGACTTATCTGTCGATTGAGGAACGCTGATTATCTGCCCGGCATTATTAAAATGCCTCTTATCTTTCTTTTCCCCTTGCCTCCCCAGCAGTTCTTTTTGATCAGTTTATGACTCTCCTTGTAGCATGCAGCAAGTAGACAGTAAGCAGGCAGCAAATACCCCGCCTTTGATGTCAAAATGCTTTCTGGCTTTCCAACCCTGCAAAGCGCAATAACTGCTACTGTTTGGGCAGAGTCAGATACTCACCCTGAGTTGTGCCTCTGCATCATTTTACCTTTTGTTAGGGCCAGCATCCACAGCAGATCTCTGCAGAGATTCCCCTAATTTCCATCATGCTGCCTCTGTTGATTGTGAAATAAAGTATTTGACCTCTCTCTTACTTAATTGTATAATTTTCTGTCTAAAGAAGGAGTCAAAGTCTTGCGTTTCTGGGAGCATTACCTGATTACTGGTCTCTGCGTTCCAGGTTTGCCACCAGGGAAAGGAACGCCCTCCTCCTCTACAACGGGCGTTTCAATGAGAAGCACGACTTCATTGCGCTGGAGATCATCGAGGAGCAGATACAGCTCACGTTCTCTGCAGGTGAGCTGTCACCCCAGTGTCACCCACTTCTACTTTGGGTCCTGCAATTGTCTCAGTCTGGTTGGAAATGTGCTTCCATGTCTTTATAGAGCTATTTGCTGCCTCATTAATTGAGTAACTGACTGACGTTTTACAGTTTATAACTGATGGAGGGTATTGCAAAATAATCCAGATTGTAGCAGTTTGTGGTGGTAACACTCGCTGTCATAGGCAGGAGCTTGTCAACGTATCAGTTATAAAACCCAGAGTTTATGAGGACTATAAAAGATTGGCACTAGTCTGACAGCCAATGTTTGTGTAAATGAATTTTCATTTTATGATGCTGTGATAAATCTTGTGTGTTTATGCGCTTTTACACTACACTATCAGTAAAACTAGGTGCATAACTTGTCTAAAAAACACACTTGAGCCAAAGGAAAAGCTAACAGACAAATGAAAAATGCCTGCTGTTCTTTATTGCCTCATGACAAGCAATGCATCGCCGGAATCCGCTGATGCCCTCTGACAGCACCTCTCCTTCATGCAAGCCACAATGTATTTATGAGAACAAAGCTGCCCTCTCATTTCCAGGGTGGGCTAGAAGACACAGACTGGAGGCTTTGGCATTTTCTTTCTGTTTAAGGACAAACTTGGCATCTTTTAGTGCTTCTAGGAGCAGGGAGAGTGGAAGGCCAATAAATGACGGACCATGTCACTGTCACTGTGGCCTTCTCCCAGGGGAGAGATTTGCTCCAGAAAATCAGTCCTGGCAGTGACAACCTTTCTCCTGATGAATGCACAATTACAACGAGCTCTTCCTGATCCAGCCTTAACAGAGGGATGTTTTCTGGGTTTAAAAACAAACAAACAGAACCAATAAACTAGTTCCATCAAGAAATCATGACCAGCAACACTATGTTCCACAGTAGGGGTAGCACAAGAAGCTGTCAGTTTCTGAAGCATGCAGCTGAAGCACATTGAAGCCACCAGAAATGATCCTCCAGACTACAGCAGGATTGCTGATGCTCTTGGTAAACCTCTTGCATTCCTGCATTAGCCCAGTTGGGAGTTCAGTTTGGAGACTTTGGTGGCTTTGATAAATCTCACTAGGGCAAGCAACCTCTGGTTGTCACAGGTTTAGGGGATGTTTTCCACTGGGACAGAAACAAATATCTGGGAAGGGCTGTTGTCTCTACGTGTTCTTGTACGGTCGAGGAAGCATGGAGGTAGAGCCCAAGAACCAGAGCCCATGGCCATCAAACCCCACTGGAAATCCCATGTGACCCCACTGATTTACCAGTGATGCTTAAGTGCATATTTGGGCCCTTTGGGTTAAAGATACTCTGCTTTCATTTCTCCTTTATTAACCAGAAGATGCACAAATTAGATTTTAACGTAGGCTTTTGAATGGATTAGTGTAATGAAGTAGCATGCTGCCGGTGGAGAGATTTGCTTTCTGTGCTCCGCCTGTCTAAACTTGAACCAAATCACTAGGCAGGCACCCTGAGGATGAATGAGGAAAAAAAAAATCTACTTGCACTTATATGCATTTAAATGTGGAGGAACTCCTTTAAAATACAGGAAACTAAATTTAGATTTGCACTACTGCACCTGAGAGCAGGTCTGGTCCTGCACGTTACAAATGGTATTTTCTTTGGAAGGGGAATGGTTTATGTTTTATAGTTTTAAGTGGCATTTAACGAACAATGCAATTTTTGGACATCCGATCTGACTGCTCTACTTGTCGCAACAACTTTTTCACAGAAAGCAAAGCAAAAGGACTGGAGACCTAGGAGCTTCCTTTTGGGGAAGCTTTCTAACTGAATAACAAAAATATTTTTTACCGCATATTTTTTTTATCAGTAAATGATAAAAAAAAAAACCATCTCAGCAATGTGTTAAACTGAAATCTGTGGTTTTTAAGTAACAGAATTATATAAGACAAGAGCTAAAGGAAACCAGAGGACATAGGAATAATGCTTCACTCAGGATAAAGCATTAGTTGTAAATAAAGAGTATGTTTTAAGCACAGCAATAATGTTGGCTTATGGAAGAGAGTTATTTTCCTGTGGTTTATGGTGTTGAATTTTCCAACTGTTTTTTAAAAAAAGAAAAGAAAGGAAAAAAAAAAAAGACAAAGCCTAGCAATCTGCTCTCCATGCCAGTCCTTTTATGTCCTTTCAACACGAATGTTTATTTTGTTGCTACCTCGGCACAGATATGCCTGGTTACTGAGCTGGTTGTGCTGATTCAGGCCTGATTTAAAGGCTTCTGCTTTACAATTGCAATGTGAAGAACTCGCTTTCTCGCTTTCTAATTTAAATACTGAAAAGCCGCCAATAATTTCATAAACTACTAGTAAAATTTTGCCAAGACCTAAGGTTACTGTCCACATGTTTAATACACATACCTGTCTAATAGGGAGCACAGTCGCATTTCAATTCCTCCCCGCTGCCTAGAAGCAGGCTTCCCTCCCTGACAAATATCCCGGCGTGATACTCTTCATATTAAAAAACTCCAACGTGCTGCTTTTGACAGACACGTTGCAGCAGTGGCTGTATCTACCCGATGCTTCAGCACTCTGAAAAAGCCTAACAGAAAGTAACACAATTCACCAGAACAGGTCAGAAGCTATTTCTGTGTTTGTGCACCAAACTATTTCCATGAAACTGAGGATTTTACTGCCTCACAGGACAAAAACCCAAATTCCTCCATGATGAGTTAAGACCACCACATCCTGTGCCTGATGTGGGTCACTCCATGTTGCAGTCTAGGGTGAAGTGGAGCTTGCAGTTGCACTGACAGATTTTTTTCTTCTGCCTGCCCTTGCAGGGGAGACGACCACGACTGTGGCACCGTTTGTTCCTGGAGGGGTCAGTGACGGGCAGTGGCACTCGGTCCAGGTGCAGTACTACAACAAGGTAAGAGAAATTACGTCAGCGATGCTCTTATGATTTGTAAAGTAATAGAGGCACGGGTCATTGAGCTCTTCTGATGTATACAGTTGACCCAAGTTTTATTTATTTAACCAGCTCTGCAAAAATAGTGCTGGTCTCACTCACCTTGCCTGGATCAAAAAATCCATTTGAGGGCTTTTGAGCATTGTCTCAAGAAGGCAAAATCTGACCTAGTGTGTCCTCCCCAGAAATACCACCAGGGATGCCTCCAGGTACCTGCAACTCTTCTAGTTTTCAGTTCTTCAAACCCTTTCAAGTGTCAATGTATCTAAAATGACTGATGCACTGATTTGGATGTTTCTGAAGAATTGTACAGTGCAGGAGCCTTCAGCACAGTAACTACAAGCCACTGACACAGAATTTTCTGAGGCAAAACAAAATTGCTCCATATAACTCTCTTTTCTTGCATAAAATAACCCATTTAGTTAGTGCCAGCTTCTGTGGTTTGAAAAATTTGGTTGTGAAATGTTTGACACTTTTCAGTAATCAGGAGCTATTTTACTACATCGTTTTTGTCTGCTCTATGAGAGGATGTACAAGAGAAAAGCAGCAAGCATTGCTCCATGCCATCAGGGCACTCAGAGGTACAGTCCCCAGAGGACCCGGTCACACATCTGCTGTCATACATAGGTTTGGTTTGACTGGATGGGGATTTGTGCAAAGCAGCTGCTTCAGGGAGAGCAAAGTGCAGGCTTTTAGGGTGTGCAGTGTCACTGTGTGCAGAGAGATGTCAGAGCTTGTCATCTATAGCAAAAATTAGAGAATTTGTTTAGTTCCCAAGGAGCGCTGCTTTTAAGTCTGCTGTGATAGCACTATGAGGGATTACATAGAGGAAATAGAGGAGTATTGTTGGCTGTTAAAAAGGAAACAGGATACTAATGTGGGAAGCTGAATGGAAGCTGAAGGATTAATATGATCAGCAAGTTCTTGATTTCCCACTGCTGCATCCTTTCATCACAGTTTGTACGGCAGATTGAATGCGAGGATTACAGTTTTATTTGGACTCCTGGTCCAAAGGGTCTCCTAGCTGAAGGATATTTTACTGAGGAAATATATATTTTTTTTTTTTCTTAAAACCAATATACTTTAGCTCTCTACTGTCTGGAGCACAGGGAAATAGAAGTGAAGCTTGATGTGTCACTATCCTTACATCTGTGGACACCACGAGGCCTTTCTTACAGAGTGCAAAATGCGTTCCCATTCCCTGCATTTTCCTTAATGAAGAGCAAACAGCACTTGCAGAGTTGGTGGAGAGATGCTCCAGCTCTTGGGCTCCCCGGGGGGCAAGGAGGTGAAGGCTGCAGCACGGCCACTGGAGCAGCTTGCTGGCACGCTGTCAAGCAGATAAGGGGCCTGGGACACTCTTTAAAAGGCAAAGAGAACTGACACGGGCGTTAAAAATAACCCCCTGCCTCATTTTCAGCCTGACTGGTAGGTGAGCTGTGCTGGCGGTGCAGGGAATGGTGTTTTCCTGGCGTTAACACGGACGCCCTGTCATCATTTTCTTCCTCAGCCCCACTTCTTTCAAGGAGAATGAGTCAGTCCTCACTGCACAAGGGGAAATTCAGGGGAGAAAGGGAGAGCAGGGGGAGAACCACCACTGGTCTCACCACCTTTCCATAGCAGTGGTGAAAGATGCAGCGGGGGCAGCCCTGTGGGGCTTGGTGTCCTTGGTGCCAGCTGCTAGTTGTTTGCAGAGCAGTTCCCTGGCTACTTCGTGTTTTAACCAACTTGGAATAAAAATTCCTGCGAGGAGGCTGAAGGCAGAGATAATTTAGGGGGTTGTGTTGTGCCAAGGTAAATGGGATGCTGCGTCTAAACTTGATGTAGCTAAGACATGTTTGAGTAACAGAGGGCCCAAAACTCATGACTTGGCTTAAATTACACACAGCTTGCAGGCTGGCAGGGGCAGGACACGGGTTGTACCATGTCCTGCTCTCTTATTGTTTTGGAGGTGATGCATCCTTCCACTGTTCCCAAAATCCTGCTGCACAGTGGCAGGTCCTCGTTCCATCATTGCTTCTGCCCCTTTCCCCTGCTGAGGCACAGCATAGCCTCCCCGAGCAGTGGTGCTCTTAGCTTCATCCTTCTACCTCAGTTCCTTTTTCCTGTTAAACTTCTTTAAAGCTAGAAACTGTTCAGGTTATTTCCGTCTTTCTGCATTTATACATGTAATATAAAAAAAAGGTGCCCAGTCTTTTGCTGAGCTTTCGGATACTGCTGCACTTCTCAGAAGCAGTATTAGGTTTCTTCACAGCTGAGCTTAATTTTTCATCTGAAGTTTTTGAGGAGAGGGGCTAACAGGCTTTGACACATAATATGGATCACTTCAGTCCAAAGCAAATTTTTGTCGATGAGTTTTCACAGCTCTGAAAGCTGTGCTTGAAACCTGAGTTGGTTGTGGCTGGATACGAGCAAAGTTTGAATGGTTTTTGGCATCTGCAGCTCTGTGGATGATATTTTGCTGAGTGTCACTGAAATTTGGATTCCAGGAGGGGGGTGACTTGGATGCGGGGGGTGACCCTGGCAGGAAACCTCTGCAGCAGCTATTTCCTTAGCACAGCCCGCGGTCCTGCAATGTGATGCTGCCACCCTGGAGCTGGTGCCTTGCTGCAGGGTCAGCTCGGTAATGAAGATAATTAAACATGGAGTAAGTGTAGAAGTGACTGCTGCAGATTATTTTTTCTGCTCAAATCAGAAGTGTGCTTGGTAAAATTAAAGATACCTTAAGAGCTCTCTAAAAAATGTTGTTTTATAATTAACTCCTCATTGTATGGGTCTCCTACCCCTGAGGGACAAATGTTTTGGACTCAGTAAGAAAAGGTCAGTCAAGACCCCTCTCAGACCTGTCACTGACAGTCTGTGCCTGCCCTTCTTCACACAAATAAATGTTATTCTTGCAGCAAGTCTCTCTTGTGGCTAGATGCCCTTTTGAACACAGAGTGCAAGTCAGAAAAAAAAGAGGTAGGCCCACTGCAGCCGGTCACGGGCATTGCTCCACAGAGCAGCCCTGCAGAGAAGGACCTGGGGGCTCTGGTGGTCGAAAGACTTGACATGAGCCAGCAGTGTGTGCCTGCAGTCCAGAAGGCCAACTGCGTCCTGGGCTGCATTAAAAGATGTGTGACCATCAGGGTGAGGGAGGTGAGTGTCCCCTTCTATCCTGCCCTTGTGAGGCCCCACCTGGAGCCCTGCATCCAGGTCTGGGGCCCCAGCACAAGAAGGATGTGGGGCTGTTAGGGTGGTCCAGAGGAGGGACATGAAGATAATCAGGGGTCTGATCTCTCCTATGAAAGGCTGAGAGAGCTGGGGATGTTCAGCCTGAAGAAGAGAAGGCTCCAGGGAGACCTCCTTATGGCCTTTCAATACTTAAAGGGGTCTTATGAAAAAGATGGAGAAGGACTTTTTACTCAGGTAAATAATGATAGGACAAGGGGGATGGTCTTAAACTAAAAGAGGGGAGATTTATATTAGGGGTTAGGAGGATATTCTTCACTGTGAGGGTGGCGAGGCCCTAGCAGAGGCTGCCCAGAGAAGCCGTGGATGCCCCATCCCTGGAGGTGCTCAAGGTCAGACTGGATGGGGCTAATCTAATCTAATCTAGCAGGTGGCATCCCTGCCTGTGGTGGTGGGGTTGAATTAGATGATGTTTTTTCAACCCAAGCCAATCTATGATTCTTTGGTCTCTGACCAGTAGGCAATGCCCACTGTAATTCCTCATCCAACCCCATCCCCTCACAGCCATGTTTGTGGAGAAGCAGCAAAGCAGTTCTGTACCAGACCAAGTACTTGGTGCTTTCTCCAAAATACAAGCACGTGCAGGCACTGTGAGGCACTGCAGGAACAAACCAGGCTATATCAGAAGAAGAAGGGAAGCAGCGTTGTTTCATTCAGCGTACACTGATGGAAATGGATGCTTCCCGTTGCCACACTTGGTTTCGGAGGAAATGCCTAAGGGAGTCAAATAGATGTCTCACTAAGTAAGTGTTGGCTCTGTATTGGGTTTCTGGGAGGCAAAACACCAAGGGGAAAGAATTAGTAGCTATAAGAGCAACAGGAGTGTTTTATAACTGTTCTCTAGTTTCAGTTCTATATTAAAAGTCTTGTCAGCTCCCCAGTAGCAAGGTATCAGTTTACCTGTTAGTGGTGGTTTCTGCAATTATAGCTGTTTGCTGACAGCTGGGGGGAAGGCAGGGAGGACAGCCATTCACCACGTCTGTTAGCTAAAACACGTTAACTTCTGGGATCCTGATCCTGCAGCCAGTAAAATCAACGGGTGGCATGGAATTAAGGGTGACCTGCACGACCTGCTTTCTTGAGAGGTAGACATATCTACAAGAAAATAAGAAGAAATGGGATATTGTTGTTAGTTTGGAAGGAAAGGTGGGAGAAAGGGGAAGATTATGAACCTGACAAACAAAACATTGATGAGAAATAGAAGTAACTTGCTGCTTGCTCACAGGACAACTGGTGTAAGGGGCAGCAGTGAAACGAGCTGCTCTCTTTGCCTTGGTGGCCTGATTCCTATCAGCGGAGAGCACATCAGAGAGAAAAAGAGAGAGAGTTTGATCTTTATTCAGTCCTGTGGCTCTCCTGAGCCTATTGGGGTGAACGACAGTCAATAGGTTTGATGATGCTGGCATTTGTCAGTTTGGAATATGACCAAAACCACCGGGACGTTTGATGGTAGCGATGCTCAGTATCAGTAATATCACAGCAAGGAGCTGCTGTTCACTGCACATACAGCACCAGGCACACGTATCAATGTAGGATGTGCCCGGTCTGGGGGGTTCTCTTCAGCCTGGGTACTGGGTGATGTTTTAATTAAGCGAAAACTTCAAGCTGTTCTCCCAAACTTCTGATAGAAACGCATTTTTGTTCAGAATTGAAGATACTCCATCAAATTTATGTTAATGTTTTACCTGACTCATCACCTCAGGGTAGAATTCATCATTTGGCACAAGATAAAAATGTTTTACGTATGGACATGTTCCTTTAATTATAGAGGGCATGTACATGTATATTTATGTACTGTGTATCTCATATATTACTTACATATACATGACATCAAAGTCGCTTAAGGACGTTACTCTTCTGTAGGCAGAAGCTCCTTCTGCTCCTGTTTAAAGGAGCACAGGAAAATTTTACCTAAATTACGGAAAACCTGAGCAGGGCAGAGAGAAACAAGCTATCACAGGGTGGCCGATGTGCAGTAGCAGTTGTGGAGGAGGGGATAACAAATCCCTAGATGACTCACGGAGTGACTCACGGAAGAAACACTGAGATATGGGACTGAGATGGGGCAGCGTGTGTGAGATGCTCCTCCACAGCCCAGAGGTCAAACACAATGAATGCCAGGCATTTTGGAGTCCTGGTCACTCAAACCTCCACCTCTTTGCAAGGAGATACTGGGGACAAACATCATGTTTTTTACATAACTGGACCAAGGTTTCTTCTCACCTGTGCCAACAGATAGCAAGGTGCCTTTTTTTAACTCCTTCCTTGCATTCCCTGAGGCTGCTGGGGAGCGCTGAGGTTGTTAATTCAGATCCTTGACTGCCTGGGGAGCAGCCCCCCTTTCGCAGCGGTTACAGGTAGCAGGGACCTGCTGCTTTCCACCGCTGTGTGCTCCCAGCCGGCAGAGCCCAGACCTGCGCCTCGCCTGGAGACAGCCTGCGGAGAAAACAGGCAAATTCTTCAGCTGGAGATAAACTTGAAAGAAAGGAGAGCTGCTCCGGGCTGCTCTTCAGCGTGCTGTGAATTCAAAGCGCAGTGCGTGAGCTGCTCTAAATCAGAGCTGCACATGCTTTCAAAAACCTCCTGCCTGTGGTGAGCGATGGAGTTAGCTGGCCTTCAGCTGGGGCAAGCTGGAGCTTGAGCGCTGCCGATGACTGAGCTCATGCTGCAGAGATTTAGCTCTCAGCCCACTCCAGGGCTAGAATTTGCCAGTGCCTTTCCTTCCTGGAGAGCTTGCACCTATCCCTTAACTGAAGGCTGGTTCCTGGTGCCAAAATCCCCTCCGCTGCAGTGCCAAGACCCATGCTGTAATTGATTTTCCGCACCTTGGGTGCATGTTGCAGCTCTCTTGTCATGCTTGGACGGCCTGGCTGATCCCGAGTGGTGATTTAACTGTGCCTGTACGGCTGCGGCACAGCATCAGCAGAATGAGTGATCTGGGGTCTGCATCCAAAAGTTGCATGCACCACGGAGCGTCAGCATCAGTGGTGGAGGTGGTGGACCTCTGGGCAGAGGAACAAATCCTGTCTGCATTTGCTTGGGACTCAGGATGAAGTAGAAGAATGGGGGCAAGAAGGTAAAAGCAGGAAGAAAAAGGCAGCCACAAGCCAGGTCAGGGCTTCATTTGATTCTTTAGAGAATGAGTTGGGGTTAAAGAAGAAAGTTGCAGGGGAGCTCTGTGCAGCAGGGCTAGCAGCAGTGTTTGGGCAAGGCTCCACTTCTACTCCATTTCTTCAACACAGGCTGAATTAGAGTTGCAGAACAGCTCGGGTTGGAAGGGACCTCAAAGATCACCTAGTGCCAACCCCCTGCCATGGGCTAGGGATGGCACAGGGGCTCAGCACAGCCTTCCTCGTGTCCCCACCACTGCCTGTCCCCAGTCCCTGTTGGGCTCAAAGGCGTTGCTTGCCCAGCCCTTGGTTTCTCCGCCAGCCAGCGAGGCTGCCAGCAGCCCCGGTGATTTACGAGGCAGGCACATGCCTGCAGCTGAATAGAGATTACCAGCTCCTTGGACAAAAGCCACAGAGCTGCCACCAGCTCGGCATAACGTTTAGTCATTGGACCCTGGGTGAAAGATTTTGCCCCAAAAGATTCCAGGATGCCATCCAGTATCATTTGAACAGTCAGAAGAAGCACCTGAGAAGGAAGTTCTTCGGTAGGTATTGGGTATTACAGCTTGTGCTGGGGAGCACCTGCTGAGGCTTCCCCTCCCTTCCCTCTGTCATTTTTTTGGAGCTCTCTTGGAAGAGACAGATCCCAACACAAGTCAAATGATTGGAAATGTAATTTGCAATAAAGATTGGATACGGCTTATGTAAATGTCTATCACTCGTGACATCTGAGCAGACATAATTGCGATCTGAGGGAGAATTTCTGAAGTTAATCCTCCCGGTGGCTTCCAAACTAATTTGTTGAAGGATTGAGAGAGATTTTCTAAATAAACAAAGCGGTTGTTGAAGGTTATGATAATGCCACTGTTGATCAGATGTGGGCCCTGCCAGAGTTTGACTTCTGCTGGCTCAGAGTGACTCGTTGTGCCTGCAGCAGCCGTGGTCAGCTCGGCCCTGCCCTCACAGTTCTTGGCATTGCCTGGAGGAGAAAAATGCAGAGCATTAATCGCAGCTTTAAGCAAATACTGGGGGGTGGGGACGGGGAGGGGTGCTCTGAACACTAGAAAAGTCATTCAGCTAGGGACAAACCACTTCTCTGGGCATTTTTTTTCCAGAAGGGTTTTTTTTTTTCAAATCTGCATTTCTAAACCTAAACCTATAACATCTCTAAGAAACTAAGAGATCATCGCTTTGTGCTGGATGCCTTCCTTCTCCAGAGTTTTCATGGGGTCGGAAGTTCTTGCATAGCTTAGGCACGGGACAGTTTGTAGGGCACTGGGAATGGGACTGTAGCCGAGTTGTTACCTCTGGTCTTGGAAAGGATTTGTCTGTGGTTACCTGGAAAAGGATGGGGCCTCCTTTTCAAAGAGAAAGGAGTTTCTTCTGTTATACAAGGAATAAAAGCAATTCCACTGAAAAAATCACTTGTTTTGCTGTCCAGGGCCAGAATTTTTAACAGTGTACTGAGGGGCATGCGTGTTTAATTCACTTTCCAACTTAAGAGGTAAAGAAATTTTCACAGATTTACCAATATTGTAGTCAGATCTCATCATGATAATATTTTTACAACTTTTTTAAAAGAATCAAAGTTACTGCATCAGTGGATTTTTGTGCCTTTTGGTGGACAGAGTTGTATGCTTATGAAGCATGACAGTACCTAGTGCTGGAGGCACCTGCATGATATGGGGTATGGCCTGTTAATGAGAGGAATCTGCCTCTATGCACTTGTGTTATTTATCTTGCATTTATCTTTGCACCATTATGTATTTTGATGCTAGTGGGCATGGCTGTTTAAAAAAAATAATAAAATTGTAGCAATTAAAACTACAAGCATCTAGAGGAAGGGAAAGAAATTAGATTTCCCGTTGCTGAGTGCATGCCAAGATTTTACATTTAAAGTTCAAAATGCTGTTCCAGTCAAACACATAAAATGTTCCCAATGTCTGAATGCAAAACATGTCATTTCCTACGTGCTCAAAACCCAACTTTTAAATTGCCATGTGAAAAGGTATTCTCTGCAGAAATAGTTCGGTTTCTGAGTCATTTCCTGGCGTTCTGGCTGAAGATTTCAAGCCTCCCAACCTTGCTGAGGCCCAACTCATCAATTCCCACCCAAATCCTGAGGATCATCGACGGAAGTCCTAGTCTGGATGAGATCATAGATTTGATGTAGAGAAACTAAAGCCTTTGACAAATTCTGATCAGAAATAACACACAGTGTCTTTAACGATGAAGGAATATAATCCACAGGGTTATCTGTCCAAGTTCTGGCAGTTTTACCAGCCTTTGAAGTCATTAAATGGAGTCAGCATTTCCCTTTCTCGGTGAACATTTTAGCTCAGGTGAAGCCACGTTGTTGAGGCAGGACTCACCGGTTCTGTGGTTGTAGAAGCCAAAAGCATGAGAAGCTAATCAAATTAGTCCCTTTCATCCATAAAATTCTGTGCAAACCCATCCAGAGCTCCACCTGCAGTGCTGCAGGTGGGAAAGGCAAGAACCGGGAAGGCAGGAGAAACATCGCTGTAGGGTTGTGCTGGCCTTGTGCTCCTCCACGTGCACCTAACACTCCCTCAGCAGGACTTGGGCTGGCTGGTGGCAACCTTTCCTGCACACCCAACATCTCCTAAAAATCACCACAGGGCCGCCTGGCTGATATTTGCTTTTTTTTGGTCCTGCTCTGACGTGGCGGCAGAGCCCTTGCAGGTTTTGGTGGATATAACAGGGGGTATCCCATCTGCCCTTGCAGAACAGGATATTTATTCGTTCAGATTTCGGTTAGTAGTAATTGTTTTTGTTGATTTTTTATTTTTTTTTATTTTTTTTTTCTGGTAAGTGAAAAGTGATTAATACCTGAGAAAGGAAACCGGGGCTTGGCTGCAGAGCGACATTCCATTGTCTTGACACAAAATAACAAATAACTCGCCTCTAAATCTGTGTCTCAGGAAATGAAAGTGTAAAGCAGTGAAAGTCACTTGGAGGTCATTGAGATGCCGAGCGTGTCCTGCTCCCCAGCCCCGGATCGCTCAGCTATCTGTAACAGCTCAGAGGAGTCCCCTGCACTGCTAGGGAAGCGGCACACCAGGCCAGTACCGAAGGCTTTCCCATCTTTTTCTCCCCTGTGTGCTTTTTGAAGTGTTATTGCTGCGGAATTTGCACACAACACCTGAAAATACCTGTTTTAGCAGCAATTTGCATATAAAAAGGACTTTTTCAGAAGCGCTCCCCAGGGTCTTCACGCAGAGGGTTGGCGTCATGGACCGGGCCTCCAAGCCACAACCAAGCAGAGCTCAAGGCCTGGGTCCATTCTCCTGGCTGGGTCTCGGCTGTGTGGCTTCACCCAGGGCTTTGGGCTTTCTGGACCCGGGGGAGCTGGTAGCAGGCAGCCCTCCGTCAGCCTGCTTAGCTCGAGCTGCCTGCCACCTCCACACCACACAACTCAGAGGTTCAGGGGCACCTCCCCAAACGGTGATTTTCAGCTCCTCCGAAAGCTGAGGAGGTGGGAGGGTGGCACAGTCTGAAGGGTCTTTAATCATCAGGCCTTGAAGAGTGTGCTGGAAAGCTTGCTGTGCAGGCTGGCGAGCTGAACTCTCCTGCAAAGCCAGCTTCGGGGACAGGGGACGTGTGGCAGGGGTACCAAGTGCCATCCAGCGGTGGGGGCACTTGGTTCTGGTTTCACTGGCTCTGTGGCACTGCATCATTTCCTTCAGGTTTGACAGGTTTGCACTCCTGACAGTAGAGTTGCACCTGCATTTACAACCATTTCCCATCCCCAAACACCGTTTTGTGCTCTTCCATTTCAGAGCAAGTATGTAGTTCTTTCAGAAAATGCCCCGTGCCTTTTATTGTGGCAAAGGAGTGTTTTCACCCTCTCTTCTGTTTTGGAGGGGGTGAATCGCCGATTTAGCATGGCACGCTGGTTCTAGCAGAGTCATTGAAATGGCACCTCAGGAATTTGGTGCAAGGGCTTTGAAGTGCACTGCTATCTCCCTTTAATCACGCACTAAATCTACAGTAACTCGCTGATTCATGGGGAACTTTTCAGGTATTTTGCTTCTGTCTGTGGAGGGAGGGGAAGCAGGGCTTTGCAATTACCTGGGCATTCAGGGGTCTGGGAGACCCACGCCAAGAGCTGGGGGCAGCCCATGCAGCAGTGTGGGATCCGTGGGATGGACCCAGCTGTGTCCCCGTCACTCACACCGAGCTTCAGCATGCTTGCAAGGTGTCCTCAGGGACTAGGCTAAGGGGAAGGAGTTGGCTGGTATGTCGTGCTATTATTTCTAGGTGTTTCCTGCACTCTGAGAGCAATAACATTTGTGTCCTGGATGCAAAATTAAGGTATAAAAAATGCTGCATCTATATAAAGCCAAAAATGTTTGGGAGTAGTGTTCTGGCATAGGGACAAGTGGGGAATGAGGAAGGGTTTGCTGAAGTGGGAGAGGAGAGCATGCAAAAGAGTAGCATGTGGAAGGGAGGGAGGAAGCAAAAAAAGGCAGAAAAAGGGTTCAGAGAGCAGGTGGGGGCAGAGAGAAGGAGCACAGCCACAGGGGCAGCCCAGGGAGGAGGAAAGGGCCATGGAAGGCAGACAAGGGGTCCTGCAGCAGAGCAACAGGGTGGTTGGTGTCCTCCACGCAGCAAGCTGGATGTTGTCGGAGGGGTGGGCAAGGTCTCCTGGCAGCCAAAACAGGTCCTTCTTGCTGCCTTGCTGATTCAGCATCAAAGAGCTGAGGAGCATCTAATAATACAAATAGGGGAATAAAATTTCCCTTTCAGGCAGGGAAGTCTCCTTCTTCCCGTCAGCACTATAGCTGACATGGCCAAAAAGAGTCAAATCCAAAAGCGTGCCTTTGGCAGGAGCTGTATGCTCTTTGTGAAGGTTACACCGTGGAGTAAAGGTGCACTGCTGGATGCCGTGTGCAGGTACTCGTGGCTTTTCAAAGCTTTGTCACAAAGCACCATGCCATTGCCACATGGTGGGACACTCCTGGTGGGATGGGAAGGCTGCTCCCCGTCCCTGCTGTACCACCAGGAGAGCAGCAGCTCGCTGGGCACCACCGCTGCCACGTGCCACATCTCCTGGCTGCGTCGAAAGCTTAGCTTCTGGATGCAGCCAGGCAGGAGATAACAAATCAGTAGCAAAATTCACTCGGCTTTGTTGCCCAGCCTGGATCCGGACTCCCTGCATCCCTGCGGTGTTGCAGGGAGTTTGTCTAGGAAAAGGAACTGGTCTGGTGGCTTTTCAGGATTTGCATTTTTGACTCACTGATGGGAAGCTTTGGGGTTTTCCTTTTCACTGTCACAGGCTCTCATGTTTCTCTACAGGCTCGAGCCAAGTCTGTATAAAGAAATGCCATTAAAATATTCAGGGAGTAAAGGGGATACATACATCAAAGGAAGAAGGGTTTTATGTGAAATGATGCAGCCCGCTTTTCCCTGGTGACTAATCAGGAGGGATCCAGTGGATGTGTGTAAGAGATTTTCTGTTCTTCACACCAGCTAATTTTAAAGTTGCTTTGGAAATCTCTAGGGGGAAACTCGAAAAAAGGCAGAGATTAACATTAATGGTGTCTCTTAATCTAGCCTAATTTGGAGTTTCCCGACTGATCAGAAAAGTTCACATCCCGGCACTAAGCTCCTGTGGCATTTCCTAGCCTCTCCTTCTTGCATTGCCTGCTGCTGGTCGATGCATTTGTTTTTTTTCCTGCTTGTTTATTTATTTATCATCCTCGTGGGGGCTGGACTCAGGCCACTGGCCCAGGCAGGCCATGGCGGCAGGCGGTTAATGAGCTTTTTGACCACTGAAGCAGCACGGCATCGCCTGGGAATCAGAGAGCTTCGCTCCCTTCCAGGCACTGGATAGCGGAGCAGGGGCCGGGGGTTAATGAAGGAGCCAGGGGGGCTGGCGGGCTGCCTAATGAGCTCCAGGGAGCCAGTGAGGGGGGACAGACCCCGACAGCAGCATCCCTCCTGCCACAGGCTCCATTTTCCCCCATTATCGCCCTAGCTGGAGGAGCTGGGAAGAAAAGAGCCCCAGAGGGTGTGAGGGTGAGGTGCTCTGCGCTGAGCACCACGGGGTTTTGGGGGCTGAACTGGCACGTTAGCAATGCAGAGGAGTGTTGTTTTGTATTAAAAATAGCTAGGAAACAGATTTTTTTTAACCTTTAACCACTCCTAACAGTCAATAAATCATTAGCTACTGATTAACAAAAACAGAAGGGTAACTTATTGTCCAGTAAGCAAACTCTTGGAAACACTAAAAGGCTGGCACTGACTTCAGGATGGCTTTTCTTTTTACAGATTTGGACTTATTTAAAGACAAACAAGGCAAGCTCTGCATATTAAGCCATGGCACACAAAGCATTTGGATAAAAGACCAGCTTTCTAAAACAGATTTTTTTTTTATGTGTACAGTGAGCTGAGGAAGGGCAGTGCTTACAGCATGGGGATGTATCTGTCCTCTGAGAAAAACAGGTCTCCTGATGCCAAGCATTGCTAGATCAGTGGGGTCTCGCTTTCGAGAGTTCCTATTGTGTTCTCAAATTCTTGGCCACATTTACAGATTGCTACTGAGTCCTCTCCTCTGCTGTCAGCTCCTTCAATAGTCTCAATGGGGTGGCTGAAGCAGACGGAAGTAATCGTGGCCGAGGCTTGGACTGAAGAGCACAGCTTTGAGTCTGAGCACAGGAAATATCCGTGAAGTTGGAACAGTCTCCTGTAGGTGACAAAAATGCTCTAGTATCCCTCTTCCCATCCCTGCAAAAATTCAAATGACTTTTTTTTTTAATATGAGACTGGAACTAGGAATTTGGAAGAAAATGTTCCTGGTGGAGTAGACATTTGTGAGACCCTTGGAAAAGCCCTGGTATCTTGCGGATTAACTAATATGGGGTGAGATCCAGACACCTAATCCTCATTGCTGCAGCCAATTAACTAAACAAACATTTGCACTTTGTAATATTTTTACATCTACGGTATCTAGTCTGGCTTAATTAAAAATAAATCGACCAAAGATTGGACTATTTGCTTAAACCTCTCCAACATTTTGCATTATGACTTTGGAAACTATTATTTCTAATGTAAAAATAAGATAGTTAAGAATATAAGAGAAGGCTTCCATTATCCATTAATCTGTATGTCTTTTCCATTCCCTATGCATTATTAGATCATCTGTATCCTTAATAAGTAACTCTGTGGGCTCCAGCAGTTTAAATATTTACTTTAACATAACAGAGGATCTAAATGAAACTGAGATGCATCAAAATATCTCTGTGATATTTTAAGTGGAATGGGAGTAGATTTGTGCAGTAGATACGCAAACTATAAACAGATGTGTTTTGATGACCTTCTCTCCTCTCTCCGGTCTCCATTTATACAAAGCAAGTTCACAGATGAAGCTTCCCAGCATTTTACACGCATCTGTGAGAATCTCCACGTGTTTCTTTCTGTTGAAATTGTGGGGGAAAGTCAACACAGTTCATTGTTCCGTCCTTGGGTTTCACTAAAATCAGATTTGGCATCTCTAGTGAAATAACTTTGGGGTGGTGTTCTCTCGCTCCACCACCGAGACCACAGGAAATCGCCCAGGTGGCCTGTGGCCATGTCGGCTGCCAAGGGACTTGTATCACCTTTGCAGCTTGAGAAGGTCATTCCTCCAGGTCACCACTGAGGACAGTAGATGTGTGGGACATCTCACTGTTAATTCTTCTCTGGTTGGGAAGGATGCTGCGGTTTTCAAGCCCTCCTGGGATCCTGCCATTCCTGTGACTTTTACTGGGCCAGGGAGAATGCCATGCATTAAACCTGAAATCTGAGATTATCCACCCATAGATCAAAACTTCTAATCTCCTTCCTGAAAGCTTGTAGAGATCAACTTAAGTTTCATGTCACTGTTTACAATTGTATATACTTATTGCCGTTATTTGAGAAACATAAATATTGTTCATCTTGTTTTAAAGAAAAAGAGAAATATAGGGGCTTCCTTCATGTGTCAGGGCCCTGCTTCTTTCACTTTGACAAAATACTCTGTATGTAGTTCTGACAAGCAAGCATAGATGTCAGTGCAGCAGATTTTAATATGGGATACCCTGGCTATGCATATAGATGGGCCTAGAGGGCAAGATGCATGAGGAGTGGCTGAGGCCCCTGGGTTTGCTCAGCCCAGAGCAGAGCAGGCTGAGGGGAGGCCTCATGGCGGCCTGCAGCTCCCTCACGAGGGGAGCGGAGGGGCAGGCGCTGAGCTCTGCTCTCTGGGGACAGCGACAGGACCCGAGGGAACGGCATGGAGCTGGGACAGGGGAGGGTCAGGCTGGGGGTTAGGGAAAGGTTCTGCACCCAGAGGGTGGTCGGGCACTGGGACAGGCTGCCCAGGGCAGTGGGCACGGCACCGAGCCTGATGGAGTTCAAGAAACATTAGGACAACGCTCTCGGACACATGCGGACCCAGGAGTTGGACTCTCTGCCCCTTCCCACAAGGATATTCTGTGATTCTATGATTCTATACACTGAATGTTTGAAGAATCACTACATACGTGATGGTGATAAAATTCTGCAACACTCAGGGTTGCCTTTAGCACCCTCCCCCTCCCCAGTCTAGGAGGGGTACATTTCTTTCATAGTTTGTTTAAGTGAGACCCAGCGCTCTCTCTGGCACTGTTTGGTTCCTCTGCTTGCTACTCACTTTTACAGCATGTGGTCTTTGAAGTCTGAATCCCAACCTCTTTCTGGACAAGTGCTAAATTAAAAGGCAGTCTTTAGGGGTAGGCAGCACAAGGTAAATTTTCAGCTCCATGAGCAGGAACTTAGTTACATGACTTGCATTGCCATTAATGGGGGTCATGCTGGTAAATTCCTGTACACCACACTGAACATTTACTCATGAGTGCAGAATTTGCACAGCTAATGAAACTTGCCTTTTTGGTAGCATGGTGCTTCAGGAGATGAGTCTGACAGGCAGAAAGGACTGCTAAGTACCCAGATGAAAGTCTGGCTTTTAATTCCTTGAACATATTTCCAGAAAATAATAGTGTGAATTAATGCTGGTTTGTGTTAGCTGTTCCTACTGTTAGGGATCAGTCTTGCTCCAGTTGTATTGCACAGAAGCAAAGCTCGTGCCTGAAATGTAGATGTTTGTACTGTCATTTAGTGTTGGCAATTCACTTTCTTGTGCATTTTCCAAGTATTAATTACTTAGATTTATTTTCTTAAGAACATAGGTCAGTTCTCTGCTAACAGCAGCTCCTATGACCACCAAAAAATTAAGTTCTTTTTTATCATTTTTGCCCCTGCTACTCTCCCAAAGATGACCCTTCTGATGGCTGGGCATCACCTCGTGATTTCCTATGTAACTCACGGGCATCTTCTACCCAGTCGTTCTTGTAATGTGTCCATTGCAGTGATAGTCTTCTCAGTTCCAAAACCCTTCCTCAGCCTTTTACCTTGCTATCCTAAACATGCTGAAACTTTTTAGTCTGATGATAAGGTAAGCTCTCCATTGCCCTGGCTGCACTTTTGTGCATCTGCTCTGGTTTGAAGTTATTTTTAATAAATGAACTCAAATTTGTCCACAACATTCTCTGCTATTCATTGTCATAAAATTTGCCTAATACCCATCCTTGCAACAACCCGCTATTGCATTGCCAATTTTACATTTTAATCACACCATGCTTCGTAATTGTTTTGTAGCCACGGTTAATACGGTTAATTCTTCCATACTTTTCATCATTTTTGGCTGACAATCTCTAAGCTTACAGTAGAAATTCTTGTCATTAGATCCCAAGTTTCATATTGTGTGATTAATTCTCTTTCTAGGACTCAGATATATAAAGTGAATCTTTTTTTTTAATAATGCATGATACTCTAAATACCCTTTCAGTTACCAAAAAAATAATAATACATTCAGTATTAATCAAAATATTAAATGAATAAAGTAAGTTTCATGATTCAGTTCTGCAGGAGCTCCTAACTTAGGCTCCCTCCATTCCAGCTTTTTATTTTTATTCACATTACTTTAGTTATTTATAAAGTATTCCCTAAGCTAGGGGCTGAAAAGATGAGTGGTGTAGTACTTGTGACATAGAAAAGAAAAAAAGAAGTCCAGCTCACATGAAATCACTCAGAGAATCTCTTTCCTTTCCCAGCAACATATTCTTGAATTTCTAGCCTTTTCTATCAAATGAGTATTTTATTGTCGTCAGAAAATTATGACATGTTTGGACTAAGGATGGTTTGAACTGCATGCAGGTCTGTTTTTGTCCACTTGAATAATCCATTTACTTTGCTTCATCTTGTGGTTCTGTGTGGTCATCAGATGCCAGAGGCCCGCACTGCAGTTACTAGTCAACATCTAGAGAAAAGCTTTGCAATTTTGAAGTTAAATAAAAGTAGAAAAAAAAATCCATTTGCCACTGCAACTACTTGACTGTGAAGGAGCAGCTGCAAACTGATGAGTCTCATCAGGTTGCAGTCTTGATTAACGTTGGGCAGATCCCCCCTGCTGCGAGAATAAATACCCTCCCTTTGTCAGGGCTCCCATGTAAGAAACAATAGATTATTTCAGTGAAGCAAGAGAACATGAATGTTAATCAAATCATTCCTCCGAATGAATAGAAGTAGCACCCAGAATGTAAACATTTTAATTTTGGAAGGGAAAGTTTGCCCGTCGGCTAGTTTATTTTTTAAGTATTTTTTCATTTGCTTTGAAAAGCTGCTCTCTAGCATTTCCATCATTGCATACAACAATATTTTCAGCAGTGAAACTGTGTCTGCTTCCTGTCTTTCCAGGCTAGGCAGCAACAAAGGCAGTATTGGAAAAATAAAATCTGCCTTAATATCAATTAGGAGAGGTCAAAACCTTATACTGTATAATGGCCAGACCGTGTGTTCACGTTAGGTAGAGGAAATGGAAAATACTTTCTAACTGGAATCGACACCAGGAAATATCCTTTAATTTTTTTTTATACATTAGGATAATTACCCTTAAAAATAAATCTGTATCTCTTTACAGATGGTGATATTATTTCAACTATTTTAATAAATTTATGTGCGTACAAGTGAAGCAGTAAGAATAGGCTTTTATCCCCATGCTGCTTCCCTGTTTGCTCTAGAAATAAGGGATTTCAGTACACAATTGAGCTGGATCTGTTTTAAAGTAAGTGTACAGCAAACTAGAGTGTAATGCCCAGCCATCTTCCATTTTCATATGGTTACAAGCCTTGTTGATGAACACATCATAAAAATATCTCCTGGCTTTCAGTTATGCCACATGTATGGGTCAGATCTTGGTGAATTCACTCTTGTGAGGTGTCCCTTTGCCCATAGAGGAACTGCAGCAAAGCCAGGGAAGTTCAGCTCATTGCTTCTCTTTCACCTAAAACATCCTCAGAGATCCAGTACCAGTGGTCGATTAGGACTCTTCAGCTCTCTACAAACACTAAACATGAAAAAGAATTTCCTTATACAATTTCTTAGGTCTTCACCAAGGCTATTACGCTGCCGTGTATACGTGGTCCCTGTTTTAACCATAGTGGTGCATCTCTCCACCAGAGAGGTGGCAGCTGTTGAGCTTCTATGTAGCAGATGTGCTCTCCCATCAGCCATGCTGGGGTAAAGCTTGTGCCCCTCCACTGGGAAATTAAGGGACACGTACCAGAGATGAAGGATGTGCTTGTGGTGGAGGTGATTGGGTCTGGATTCTCGGTCCCATAGGCATCCCTTTCTGTTGCAATCACCAAAGTGGTTCAGCAGTGGCAAAGACTGAGGCCGCTTCTGACCATGCTGTGTATCACCTGGGCTGTGTATGAATCCTATAAAGTCATCCATCTGTTGTTTTATTTTCTTGCCTCAGTTTCATAGGTCAACTTAGCTTCTGCTACTTCATTTACACATCCTATTTGAGTCCCTTTTTGAGAGGAAGATGTTGTTGAGCTGGCTGAATCAGTGTTTAAATCCTGTGTGTATATAGCGTTGTGTGACATGTGCCATTTACTCCTTGAAGCCCAACATTGGGCGTTTAGGAATTCCCCACGGACCTTCGGGGGAGAAGGTGGCAGTGGTGACCGTGGATGACTGCGACACAGCAGTGGCCGTGCGCTTCGGGAGCCTCATTGGGAACTACACCTGTGCTGCCCAGGGGACTCAGACTGGCTCAAAGAAGTAAGGATTTCCTCTATCTGTGTTTCCCAGTCATTCTCTTCTTCCAGGGGAGAGTCAACAATACGAGCTTAACTGCCAAACAAATTAAGTTAGAAAAAGGGATACAACTTAACAAGAAAAAATTACAAGTTTTAGTTCAGCAAATGAAATTTGGTGGAAGCTACTGCAAGTGTTGGCACACTGCGTGGAATGCACAATTCCACATAGATACAGACATGTGCCTAAATTACTTGTAAAATGCAACAAAAAGAACTGGAAAACAGTGCAGATGGCATCCCAAAACTATTTACTCAGTATGAACATTTAGAGAGCAGGGCAAATAAAATGTTACACGTTATTAGGAAGGGGATTGCTGAAGAGCTTATTACTTACATAATTTAATTTAACAGTCCTATCTTCAAAGGAGATAGAAATAAAGGAGGCACAGAAAAAATCCTTTAATATTAAGAAAAAAAAAAAAGCTTTCCCATGAGGAAAGACCAAAAAGGAAAGACCAAAAAAGATTATTACTGTTGAGTTTAAAGAGGAGATGGATAGCAAGCAACATAGTAGGCGTATAAAATAATGACTGATAGCAGAAAGGCCATTGATAGGCACGTGCTGTTCTAAAATCCCAAGAGGAGGTCACAGCATAAAAATTAAGGCTAATTCAAACTGACCAAATGATAAACTTTTCATACAGTGTGGAGTCGATCAGCAGAACCTACTTCCACCAAATGTTATGAAGACTAAGATCTTCAGAAGATTTAAAAAGGGCTGGCACTGTAGAGTAACGAAGTCACTGTATTAAAAACTACAGCACCTCAACCCTTTTGTTGCAGACTGTAAGCCATCTATAAGCCATAGAGACAGGTCATTGGATTTTGTATGGATCCATCAACTCCTAAATTACAGAATATGGTGTTTCTGCACACTGAGATCAGCAGTTTTACCAGAAAGTCACTTGATTACGAGCTCTGAAAGCACTGATGTAGCAGAGGGAGTTGTGTGGCAACATGAGTAAACTCAACATCTCCGATATGCTTATGAAAACAGTAGGATAAGGAAGAAAACCAAACAAATTGTGTGCAGGAAATAGTGACTATTTCTTTGTTTCTTCAGATCTTTGGACCTGACTGGCCCTCTTTTGCTTGGCGGGGTCCCAAACTTGCCAGAAGATTTCCCAGTGCACAATAGACAGTTTATCGGCTGCATGAGGAACCTCTCTATTGACAGCAAGCCGATCGACATGGCCAGCTACATCGCCAATAATGGCACGCTGCCAGGTATGAAAAACCAAAAACCTAAAAAATCAGCAGTAGAAAACTCTCTGCCATAGCTGTATATAAAAAAAAGCATTTCAGCATTTCAAGGGGCCCCCTCGCTGGCATAGCTGCAGCCAGACCTGCTCAACACACCTCGTTTGTTTGATCAGGGTGCGGTCAGTGCCTGTGCCAAGGACACACACGGTAGCCTGTGGCAAGGTGCACACTTAAAGGATTAAGTGCCATGCAGAAAAGAACTGGGCTTGTTTAAACCTTCTGCATCATTATGAGTTTCACCCAGGAATTTGCACAGGGAGTTTACTCCTCCTCTTATGCTTTTTTTTTTCTTTTTTTTTTTCAATTACCTTTTCAATGTTACTTTGCTCTGAAAGCCAATGGGATTAGTTCATGAAAAAGGCAATGTATGTAATGATTTTTTTCATAAATTAAGTTTATCCTGTAAGACAAATTTTGCAGTCCTTCAAATCCGAAGCCTGCTTCATGCAGCAGCCTGTTGGAGTTTCTGGTTTGGTTTCTAGTCCCTGGATCAATGATGAGGGTTAGCTCATATACAAAGTGCTCCATCAACATAAAAATGCCTCTTACACAGAAGAAAGGCAAGTCCTTTCCTCCCACCCTGCTGAAGCTCCATGTAAGACCTAAATTTTGGTTCTTATATGTATGATCATGGCACAGATCATGTATTAAGAAGGAAGTGGTGGCATAAGCTTAAATGTACAATTTTGTTTTGGAGCATTTTTTTAACATTCACGTCTCTAAAGTTAATTAAACACAAGTTTTTATCTTGTGGAAATACACATCAGGAAGGGCATGATAAAATAAATGTTTTCTTTAGGATGGATTTCTTTTCCTCATTTCAAAGCATGTTCCCACATGGTTTAAAATATTGACCTACAATAGCGTTACTCCTCTGCGTAACACTACACGTTGGTTCCTTGGTTACATGACAGTAAACTGAGAACCACGCTGCTGAGTCACAGCGCTGGTCTATCTGGCTGTCTGCAGCAGTGGCTGCCAGATATGTGCCCCAAATTTTCTCTTACCACCCAGAGATTTACAGCTCGGTGACTGTATTGAATTGCCATTGATAGATTTGTCTTTATGAATGTGACACTTGCCCAGCTCATGAAAACATTTGCCATCCACGTTTTGCTTCACTGACTTCAAGTATATTAAAAAAAATTAAATAAAATACTGTAGTGTTTGTGTCTGCTTTTTGCAAAGAAACTCAGACACAGTCAATCATCCAGAGCCTTTTTTTTTGCTAAAGCCATGCAAAGTGACTGTTTTCCTGACTTCCAGGCTGTGCAGCACAGAGGAACTATTGCGAAGCCAACTGGTGCCAGAACGGAGGCACGTGCGTCAACAAGTGGAACACCTACATCTGCGAGTGCCCCGTACGGTACGGGGGCAAAAACTGCGAGCAAGGTAGGACGCAGGGGCCCCTTGGTGTGAAGTCATCTGTGCACGTCTCGTTACCAGCCATTGACATCCCAGAGCATGTATGTCCCGCTGTGATGTTTAAGGGATAGGTAACAGAATATTGCAACTGAGACTAAAAATCACCTCTCGTCTATTTGAAATGATCGTGAGATCACCTCTAGAGTAAATATGATAGCCGACTTACTGTCATGAGTAACAGCAGCTTTCATTGATTTATTTACGAGACCAAAGGAGTTCCACAGAACTTGGCAGTATTTAGTAATTTGTTTATAGTAAAAATGCCTGATCCTAAGCCCCCTTAAATCACTGGAAAGAATCCTGCTGATTTTATTAGGCTTTGACTCAGACTGGGGTTGAATGTGCATTTTTAATCACCACTTCCTTGGCAAGAAGGCAGCCTCTGCTGAGCACCAGCACTTTCAGTTTTGCTGGCTTTTTCTTTGATTGAACACATTGCGTATGTGTGTGTGTGTGTGTTGGCAGCGTGTTTCCAAGGTCCCCCTCTCTGTTGACCTTTTAAATGTAGGAGTCTCTTAATGTCTATGTAGATACACAGGCAGCACTTCAAAGTGACAAGCCCTGAGCAGACAGCTCGCATTGCTGCATCGCTGCCTTGCTGGTGGCAGGAGGATGCTCTGAAGCACGTGTCCCCCCCTGAGGTGACAGGGCTGATCAGGTCCCATCTGGGGGCACTGGCACCTGCAGCCCCTCAGTCCCAGGCATGGGGAAGGGCCGGAGGATGGAGGATGCCAGAGGCCAAAAGTCTGGGGGACAGAGATTTCTCTTTTAGAAGCAGGGGAAGGTGCACCCCGCCCCCCCTCTGTGACTCCGTGGTCTATGCACAATGGGTAACTTTTAAATTGCTCTGTGGATTTCAAGACCAGGCCATGCTTTAGTTGTCCCACCCCATGCCCCCGCTTGTGTTTGTAGAAGCCCGAGCAGGTGTTCCTTGAGGCTTCCTGCACCTATCCCTGGGTGAAGGGGCCAGCTTCCACTTGGAAGAAGCTGCTGCACCATGCCTGGAAGGGAGGACATCACTCAGGAGCTGCCTGGCTGCAGATCCCACACCAAAGCCACCACATGCTCACGCAGGGTTAGACATCAGGGCAACACTTCAGCTATCAGCTCGAGATGTCTAAGGCAGATGGCTCTGGTGACTCCTCAAGAGCTTTCTCCCTGCAAAAAGACCACATAGCTGAGACAGCTGAATAATTTGGCCCTGGCTTATTTATAATTAATTTATATTTCCTGTTGCCTCAGAGCCTTTTCCTCTGCGTTTAATCTGTTAATTAGAAGCAGGTAATCAAGGATATGTTGAAAGCATCTGCAGCAAGTTTTGGCCTCGTGTTTCCTGCTTTGTCCACCCACTCACGAGCAGAAATCTATCAGCAGAGATCCCAAAGCTTGCCTTTCTAGGAACATCTCTAACCTGTATAATGAAGTAGCAGTGTGGAGGTGCTGCCTCGTGCCACCACCATGATACCACGTTATTTCTACTCTTAACCTCTGTCCTGAAGGATATAAAGTGTTTCTGTCATGTTTTTTTGTTTTACAGTAATGCCTTCTCCTCAGCGTTTCAGTGGAGAGAGCATCATCATTTGGAGCGACCTTGACATTACCATCTCTGTGCCGTGGTACATTGGGCTGATGTTCAGAACCCGGAAAGTCAATGGCATGTTAATGCAAGCAAACGCTGGATCTGCATCCAAGATCAACATCCAGGTAGAAATGTGGCCTTTTTTGCTTAGAAAAGTATTAAGAGATTCTCCCCCATCCCCATCAGGCCGCATGAACTACACAGCTTCATCCACCGAGCTAAATGCACATCAGTAAATACAAGTGATTTCTTCAGCCTTCAACTTTTGATCATTCTAAACTTGAAATTCTGTGGTTTAAGGTTTCCTAAACAAAGTTAGTAGTGTGCATTAATACAAATGAAAAGAATGTCTCTGGTGTCTTCCCCTTCACCTCCCACTAGGCCACTAGGGTAAGTTAGAAACTGAATGTTTGAAATTATACAAGGAGTTATTGCAAGTGTTCTTTTTTTTATTGTATTATTTTCCTTTGGGGTTTTCTAGGGAAATGTTTTGTGTTTATCTTGTCTTCTGTCCCACTAAATCTAAACATGTCACAAAGAATAGACATGATTTTCTTTCCCAACAGATACTGAACAACTATGTGCAGTTTGAAGTGTACAGTGGCCTGAGCCAGGTTGCTAGTTTAAAGATGACCCAGACACGAGTCAGTGATGGGGAATGGCATCATTTATTAATTGAGTTAAAGAGTGCTAAAGATGGAAAAGACATCAAGTACCTGGCCGTCATGTCCTTGGACTATGGGATGTACCAGGTACGGCAGCATTATAACTTTGCCACTAAGCACTACAGAAATATTTTGTAAGGAGACTGTGGACAAATACTTATGCTCTGAGAAATGTTCTGCAGTGACTAGTGCCTAAAGAAGTTATATTAATTTATTAAACTTAATGATAATACATCTTGTGAACAAATGCAGATATCCAAGCTCCTCACTTCTTCAGTATTTTTTTCCGTGATGTACAGTCAGCTACTGCTTGACTCCATCACTAGAGAAAGTAGCTGTCTGTGTTGCAGAGGATGATAGTGCTTCTTATCAACTGTCCTTTTCCTCAACAGAGCACTGTGCAAATTGGAAATCAACTACCCGGACTAAAAATGAAAAGCATCATTGTGGGAGGTGTCTCTGGTGACCAAATCTCTGTTCAGCAGGGGTTTTATGGCTGTATGCAGGTAGGAAATGAGAAGAATAGAGGCAAATGTTGATCTTCTAAGAAAATACCCATATGAAAATGCATATTTTTTCTTTTTTAGTCCTTCCCCAAACATTTCTATTTCCTCCATCAAAATATCTAAGAATCAAAATAGTAAAGTCTGCCCACTTTCCCAGGTACAAATCTGGTCTCACACAGCAACATCCCTTTTCTTTTGCTTCTTTGATTTAATCAAAGACAATCATTTGAAAAAATATGTTTTTGACTCAGGTGATGATGTTTCTGTAAAATGCAGCCTCAAGGATTAATGGAAGTAGTGAAACACATCCTACTGTATTCAGAATGAGAACTCTAATTTAAAGATAATTGTCTTTCGTCACCAGGGAGTAAGAATGGGAGAGACATCTACAAATATAGCCACACTCAACATGAAACAGGCTATCAAGATCAATGTGAAGGAGGGCTGTGAAGTGGATAACCCCTGCGACTCCAACCCGTGTCCCCAGCACAGCTACTGCAGTGATGACTGGGACAGCTACTCCTGTGTGTGCGACCCAGGTAACCCACTGACCGCCCCGTGCACTCAGACAGGAGCTGGATCCCGTCTCCCTGTGCTCATCAGAAGAGAGACAGCAGCCATGGAAGGATGTTTTGCAAGCACTTTGCAAGCCTCCTGCTGCTGGTGGTGGTGCTCATCTAGCAATTCTTCTCCTTCCAATCAGCATCCAATCCCTCTTTGCCCTACTGTACCACCCTTGCAACTACAGTCACGGGCTAAGGATCATTTGTTCTAGGAAATGTGTCAACCAAACAGAAAGACAGTTTCTGGTCCAAAGGGCTCTTTCTGTGCACTTCCCCTTTTCTTCTTTTCTTCTGTTTTCTTTTTCTTTCTCTTCTCTTTTCTTTTTCTTTTCTCCCTTTTTCTTTCCCAGCCTTTTCTGCTGTTGCATTTCAGTCTCACACCCTGCATCCTAATCGAGATACTTTGAATGTTTTCTCTGTTTTGGTGCATGTAGCCAGCACATGCTGTCAGCACCCAGCACAGTCACCTCCCGTACGTGCAGGGAGAGAATACAAAACTATTTGTAACACATGCCCTGAATATAAAACTGGGAACCAGAGACACAAGGGTGCCTCAAGCATGTTAACAGGCTGTCGAAAAGAACAGCCCACTATATTTTTGGCTGAGAGGGAAAAGAGTACCTTCTTCTGACAGTATCTCAGGGAGAATCTACTGATTATTGAAGATGTGTTATTAGTGTATGAGCATAAAATAGATGGTCGTTTAGAGACATGCAAATCGTAAATTACAATGGTTGCTGTAATTTTATGACCTTGTCTCCCCAGGGTACTTTGGAAGAGACTGTGTTGATGTATGTAACCTGAACCCATGTGAGCATGTCTCCACGTGTGTGCACAAACCTAGCTCATCCCATGGCTACACCTGCGAATGTGGACAGAGCTACTACGGGCAGTACTGCGAGAGCAAGTAGGAGAATTATTCTTTGGTTCCTTGATCCTCCCAGCTGCCTCTCCTCCTAAGGGAGCAGTCCATCAATTTCTTTTATGCTTCAGTTAGCTTTCCTGTTCTACTTCACGTGTTCCTTGTAGATGGTATTTGCAGGCTCCCTGTCCTTCGGTGCTTCCAAGCTCTCTTCCCAGATACCAGACAAACTTCCATACACTCAGGGGCCACTTTCCTTCACGAGCAGTTCAGGGGCTAGACCAATTGTGCTGCATTACACAGCATGGCCTCTAACCTGTACCTTTTGGTAGGCTTGGCCAGAGCTGGCTCTGAGCTTCCCCTTCAGCTGCCCCAACACACTCAGAGATCAATGCACCCACTTAGTGGCCTGGCCACATAAAATGGCTTGGGAGATTGGGTCTGGACCCTGGGCTGGCAAAAATCCATGTCTTCTGGACAGCCTAGGAGGTCTGTGCCCTGTCTCTGTGTGGTGGAAACGTGCAGATTCCCTCATCAGCAGCTTCCTGGTCTCAGATAAGCATTCAGCAACCAGCCCTATCCCCGAGATGGCATTTTGATTTGCTCTAATGTGGGCCATTCATGATGTGCAAATGAATGTACATCATTCATTTGAGGGCATTTGTCTAAACATTTAGGAATAGCTCATGTGATGTTGTTTCCTTCCCTTTGAAAACTGCAAGCTTCTTCCTCTGCCTTTTGTTGTGTGGGCTTGCAAACAGTGACATTGCTGTTGCCAGATTCGTCTGTCACTCCTCTGGATTAGCAACAAAGAGAAGTAGTCCCTTGTCATTATCTGCTGACTTCATGTCAAGTGCAGCATTGCTGATTTTTTTCCTGTATTATAAAGCATAGAAGTACAAGCCTAGCAATTACCATAAACAAAATTCAGTGTGGTCTTTGGAACAGACAGCAAGCAGCTTTTCTCCCTGTAGGTGAACAGCAGGGAAGGGATTCCTTTCTGCATTATTGCTGAGGGCAGCCTCAGCAGCATCATCCTTCAGGCTATATCTTGATGCACTTCCAGCCATCAGGCTCCCTTGATCACTACCTCATCCCATCCCAGGGCATCCTTGGCAGCAGTGGCTGTGGGACAAACCTGCTCAGAAGTTTATTCTGGAGAAAAAGAACCAGCAAAACCAAGGGTTTATGTTTCAGCTTTTGGGTTGATGCCCAGCCTCTGGCTTGCTGTACCTGCTTTTTCCTGCACTATGGGGCAGGAATGCATAGGGAAGGGACAGAACCAGACATCAGCCCTCACGTAGGTGTAAAGCATTGGGGAAACACAGCCTGAGGTGGTACTGGTGGCAATGGGTAAGTTAGGGACAGGGCATGGGCTGCTGGAGGGTTAGCACAGCCTGGCATGGGCTGTCCAGCCTGCCCCAGCCAGTGCTGACCCCAGCAGCGCCCAGCTGTGGGGCTGCTGGAACCAGGGACCGCTTCCAGGAGGCAACGTGGGTGCCATCACCCTCTCCTAGAGGAAAGAACACTTCATTTGTTCATACAGATATATAGAGGAGCTGGTCCTGAAAACTTTTAGAGAAGTATTCCCGCTAGGCTTTTGTAGAACTGATATTCTTTATCTTTATTATTACAGTGAACACACACACACACACATATATAAAGTGTTGGCTGCTGCAGTGAGGTACGTTGCACCCTATAAGCTGGTGGAGTTGAGTGCAGATTTGGCCCAAAGCTCTTTTTTCCCACCTTTTAAGAGGAATCTTAAAAGAACTTTCTCTGGATGTGATTTTCTTTTATAGGATTGACTTGCCTTGTCCCAGAGGCTGGTGGGGAAATCCTATCTGCGGCCCATGTAATTGTGAGACGAGTAAAGGGTTTGATCCTGATTGCAATAAGACCAATGGGGAATGCCACTGCAAGGTAAGCAAAAAGCAGCAGTCTGAAGTAAAAAATTCTTTAGCTTAAAAAGTAACTACATCACGAATAACTGCAGCAACCCAGACAAAGTATACAGAGCTGTGCTTTGTATCCTATATGTGCACACCACAGTTAATGTTTACCTAAAACATTTTGCTGGCACTGCCCTTCACCAAATCATACTGTGCAGCCCTTATCTTATTTGCCTTTGTAAAGCAAAACGGAGAGAAGGAAAGCCTGGCTCTGATCTCTCTCTGAAGTGCAGCCTGATTTACTGGGGGAGATCAGACCTGGGCGGAGAGGAATGCTGGTGGTGGGTTTTGTGTCACAAGCAAGTGATCTCCAGGCAGCAGCTTGGCTGGGTGAAGCTGCAATCTACAGCAGGTCAGCAAAGACCTCGCAGCTTGGAAGAGTTGAATAAAATGAGAGGTTGAACGCTTTCCTCAGGGACTGCTCTCTCAAGACTTTTTGCAGACATATGGGGACAGAGTGGAGAGTGGGGAAGGGAGGCGCCTCCCTCCTGGAGGTTTTACAATGGGCTGTCCACAATAGGTTTTACAATAGATTTGCATGACCTCAGAGGAGTCCTGCCTATTTGAACCGGCAGCAGCGAATCTGGCCCAGCACTTCTTTCCTAAATGCCAGCAGGACACACAGCAACTGTTGCGTTAAATCGAGTCAGCGGGGTGCCAGCACCATTGTCTCGTGTAATCGTGTAACTCCTCAGATCAAAAGCAGTTGCAGATGCAATTTGAATACACGATCATTGATTTCTCCCTGCCCTGTACATGCGACATAAATGGACAGCGCAAGAAGTTTTCTTCCTGGTTTCTCCATGCTAGGCAGGAGTTGAACTGCAAAGCAGAGAAAACTGCAGATCCTTCAAGAATGTGTTCGCTGGGCACAGGCAGCAAGTACATAATGAGAGATGTGGGCCCTGTGCCCCCACTGCAATCAGCAGCATGTGCCCTGGGTCTGGGCAGCCCAGCAACCCCTGCTGTGCTCAGTCTGCCCAACACAGTGAGATAACTATGGGCTAGCAGAAAGAATGGTCAAACGTTATGTTTTCTGTTAATTGCAACACCATCATTATCCTGTGCTTGGCTCAATGAGTCCTTTTATGAAGCACGTGCTGCTAGACCAGCATTTCAGAAACACGAGCAAATGCTTATATTTGGGATACAAGTAAAATACCTCGTCGTCTGTCCTTTTCTGCTTCTCTAGGCGAATTACTACCGGCCACAGAGCAGCGACACCTGCTATCCCTGCGACTGCTTCCCCTCGGGCTCCCACACGCGCACCTGCGACATGGAGACAGGGCAGTGTCCCTGCAAACCCGGAGTCATAGGGCGGCAGTGCAACCGCTGCGACAACCCCTTTGCCGAAGTCACCCTGAAGGGCTGTGAAGGTACACCCCGTCCAGCAGTGCCGGGCTGGGGCTGCAGGATTGGAGCTGAGGGCAGTGGGGAGATGTGGGGAGCGCAGTGCTGGGTGTGCTGCTGCCTGCTGGGGTGTCTGTGAGGCCAGTGGGGTGGCTCTAGCAGGGCAACGGGAATGCAGTAGCCTAAATCTGCACCCCTTCTCCTAAATTTGTGCCAGTATGACTCACAGGGTTTGGGAAAAAGAAAAAAATAGTTCATATTTCTTTATTTCCATCAAGTGGAAATATAGCTAGCTTAGAGGGAAACAGGAAAGCACCCTACTCCCAATTTTGCAAGAAGCCTGACTTCATCTGCCAGTACAGAATAACGTGGCTGTGCCACAGCTGACGGGGTGGGTGAGAGCCCTCACGTCCTGTGCCACACTCCAGCTGCCTTTCTTCCCTGCCGTGCCTGTCCTGCCTGTCCTCTCACCCGCCCACCCTCCACCTGCAATCAGCACAAAGCTGCTGCAGCAGTCATCTCACCGCAGCGTGTGGGTGAAATGACGGGGAAATGTGTTCCCACAATAAAGGATCAGGCAGAGAGATGCAGAACCAAGATGCAGAGCCCCATAATCACCCTGAGGTCTCCTCTGTACCTGTCCAACTGTGCTGCTGAACAAGGAGCAGGTGATGGGCTAAAGCTTGGGAAGCGCTGCAAAGAGCAAGCATCCTGTTGGGGCTTGGGAAAGGTTGGAAGGTCCTTTTGGCAGTCTGGAATACCTTCTAGTTGTTCCTCTGTGATTTGATCTTCTCAGAAAAATTGCATCATTTCTTCTTCTGCTTTCAGTAATTTATAATGGGTGTCCCAAAGCTTTCGAGGCTGGTATTTGGTGGCCACAGACCAAGTTTGGCCAGCCAGCTGCCGTGCCGTGTCCTAAGGGATCAGTGGGTAAGTTCCCTAGGTAAAACATTAACTATTTTATCTACATGTGGGCACAGGGGAAACAGCAAAAAATGTGTGCATAGGGAATGGTGTTAATTCATTGAGCCTAGAGATTACCACATAGCTTATGCATGTCACAAGGACAAAACTTTAGCTGAAACTCAAGAACTGTTAAAATACATCTGAAATATCCAAAATATAAATAAAAAAGTGCAGCAGGTAAACACACACAAAGAACAGAAATTCTGTATCAGTATTTTCAGAAAAGCACAGTCCAATATCCTGGTTACTGTTGTTCAACCACTTCTTACCAATGTAATTTTTAGTTTCTAGTGACTTACACATCATCTCCAGCAACACAGCTCCTCTGGGCAAAGATAAAGTGATGAAAAATGTTTGCATGGTGATCACTTTATTGGCATTGCAGGCTAGCAGTGCTAAGAGGTACAGCAGAGGTTGCATTTTTCTGCCAAATATCTTTTCTGCAAGCCATAATTCACATGCCTGAAAGACGTATTTTACCGAGCATATGAGCTGTGTCATTTTGTACTGTGAATGAATAGCAATTTGTTTTTTCATGCATGTCCCTGAAAACATTTATCTTACAGAAAACCAAAGCAGATTTTTGAAAACAAGTGTTCACAATCTTTTCCTAAGGCTCTTCTGTCAGAAACAAAATTCTAATTTCTAGACCCAGTAACTCTTACCTGCACTCTTCAGGTTCAATGGATTACAAATGACTGTGTAACTTTTCCAAATATTACCAGGGAGGATGCAGGAGTTCAGAAGAGTCATGGTCACCCAAGTTCCACTTCTGAAGATTTTAAGATGTAAAATTCTCCCCACACTTTTTTTTTTTTTTTTAATTAGACAGTATTTGCATTGCTAAACACCTTAAAGTTGAATTAAAATAAGCTTTCTCACTAAATGCGCACTGTTCTTGTGGTTGACGCCAGTGTCTCTTCTGGCAAATAGCAGTCAAGGATGCTCTTAGGATGCACATTTTAAGTGAATTTTACAGAACATGTTTTACAGTGAATTCAAAGAAAGTCAGCTTTATAATAATGAATATTCAACTAGGAACTTGAGGCTTAAATGTATATTCATGGGAAAGAAATAATATAGTTAGATATTGTTCTATCAGTTATAGTTCTGTTATTTAGATATTAGTAATTATATTGCTTAGACACATGCAATGTGTATCCAAAGTTAACTAGCACAATGTTAGTTTTGAATTTGATGACTTGCGATTCATTGTGAAGGATTCACAGCCAAGAATCACCTTTTAAAATGATTTGACAAATTGTAAAACATAGTAGGTTAAACAGCAGGCCGCTCACAAACCACTCACAAGTGGCAAAAGGAAATTATTTGTTTTGGCTGAAGTGTCTACTGTGTGCTGTGTGTGAAGGCACCAGCATGTTTTGACATGAAAATAGCATTTATCGGGGTGGTCTTCCTATACAGGCTATTGCACAGAAATCTGAGCAGGGTTATGTTTTCATAAATATTTAGGAAATGCACAGTCGTTCTCATGTTTGATATAAATAAATTGGTGAATTTGTTAGAGAACATTGGGGCAGGGTGGCTGAGAGTGGTTGGGTGGATCTGAAGCTTGTCTAACTTTTAACTTTTCTCAGGAAGGAATGCCAGTTTGGGAAGGGAAGTATGTGTATATCGCTAAGAAATTTGAAAACAGAAATCTATGAAGGTTTATCCAGAGCAATTCAGGATGTTATTTACTTTCCATGCATTGTCTCCTTCAGGAAATGCAGTTCGCCACTGTAACATTGAGAAAGGCTGGCTGCCTCCCGAGCTTTTCAACTGTACCACCAACACTTTTGTGGATCTTAAAATCATGGTAAGCTGTGTTTTCTTGTGTTTAGTCCTCCAGAGTCTGATCAGCCTGTCAGGACCCAGCAGTGTTTGCATATAATGAACACACCCAGAACACAATGAAATCTACTGTTTCTCCAATCTAGTGAACTCTGGAAAGGATATATTTACACTTGATAACCCCATAACCATATTTTGAGGTGTGCACTGTAGCATCCAGTGACTATTGACAGTGTAGTCCAAATCCCTATTTGATATGAATTGTCATGTTGTCATTGACTTCATATGGACAGCGTTGATTTACATAGATAATAATCCAGCACAATGATCATTTTTTTTTCTGGTGATCCATTGTAATTTTTCTTTGAATTTAAAAAGACATTTATTTATTTTCTTGTTTTACCTTGTTCCTAGTTGCTCACTTGTTGCTTATTTTTTCTCAGCGCTAATAAACATGTTTTTAATATTTACACTTCATAAGACATCCTATAGTTTCTGTCTTTATTTTATAAATGATCATCAGTCAGACTCCAGTTTGAAGTCCCTGAACGCCATCCTTTGACCAAGTCCTTGACCCTCTCATTTCCCATCTGGACCTTTGTGCTTTTCTGGCTCTTGAGTTACATTTTCCATTGAGCTGTCCTATCGACCCTTCCTCAAGACAAGCACCATTTGGATCAGATGACACTTTTGTGTCGAAATTCCCTAAATGAAGAATGTCTCTGTAACTAGAGTGTAAATAAATAAATACATACATACATACATAAATCACACATTGTTGGTTTTTTTCCTTCATTCTTGTCTCTGGTTCAGAATGAGAAGTTACACCGCAATGAGACCAAGCTGGATGGAGACAAAACCATACGAATTGTGAGAGTATTGCAGAATGCCACCAAATACACCCACAGCTTGTACGGCAATGATGTGAGGACAGCTTACCAGATGATGATCCGGGTCCTAAAGTATGAGAGCCAGCAGCAAGGGTTTGACCTGGCGGCCACGAGGGATGTGGAATTCAATGAGGTAAGAGCGATAGTATGCACTGTGCTTAGCCTTTACAGTTCCCCTGAAAAGTTGTGTGAGAATTAAAAACTGATAATTGAATTCATTTTAGACCAAGAAGGAGTGAACGTTATGTAATTGCTCAAACCTGTCTCACAAATGAGTCAGTCTTCTCAGTTTAGAGTGGGAAGTTGGTTATGCATCATGTGTGAAGAAAGCACATCATGTGTAGAAAGCACTGTTACAATAAATTGCATCATATTAACATCCAAAAGTAAAATTCCTCAAATTAAAAACTAATCAAGTTGATGTATTATTCCTGGATATTCCTGGTTTTGTCTACTGTATTTAATTTGTTGGAAAACCTGCTTAATTTGATCATTTTCATTTAAATATGTAGTGAAATCTGAGCCAGCTACTGACTGAGGGTTTTTACAATTCAACTTTGGAAACACTCGAATCATATCTGTTAAGCAGTTGGTATGCTGAAAGAGACTCCACACTACATTGAAATTTTAAGTGATACAGGCACATGCAAATATTGGAAATGCATGCCAGAGGGCTTCTGCTAGTCAGTACCTTCATGAAAGACCCAGTTATTACCAAGGTCCTGGTGAGGTGTAGAGAACAAGCCGTAGCACCCTCTTTGACAGGGGGAACCTGTAGTTGTGGTGGAAAAATGTCAGACATGGAGGAAGTTGTGGGTTTTTTTTGTGACCAGGTGAGATGTCTGGCCAGGCAGAGCTCCCATCACTCCTGCATGCACTATGGGATATTGCTGCCCACATTTGGCAATGCTGCTCCCAAGAGCCCAACCGTGGCACAACGCAGAGCCCAAGCTGGAATTGTGCCAGCGTAGGGATGCTGGAGCAACCCTCCTTGGGCTAAGACCAGCCTTTGGTCTTTGGTTAAGGCCAGAGATGGGCTGGCTCCCTCCAAAGGCGTGCTACACCTAGTTCACCACTCCAGGGGCTCCAGTGGGACCAGCCAGCTCAGGCAGGTGTTAGGGTGAACTCAGAGACCTTGTGCAGAACCAGGATGCACCAGGAAGCCAGGGAGCTGCACCACCTCCCCGTGAGGTGGGAGTAGATGGGAACATGACTAAGAAAATTCCTTGGTGTCTTGGGCTTTGCAGTCAACAGACAATGAAGAACTTCAAAAACATTTATCATCTTAGATAAACCAGGTTTAAAGATTCCATGTTTCCTTCCATAAGGAGACCGTTTGCTGACAAACTGTTGGCTCCAAGGTGAATGAACTCCCCTATTCAGATCTTGAGAAGGAACTGAGCTTTTAACATGCTTTCTTAAGAAAAAATAAGAACAAAAGTAAAAAAGGAGCCTGCTTTAATTTATTATTCTCTGCACTTGGCACTAAAATGCATACGGATGATGTTTTCAAAAACTCCCTAAATATTTTTAGGGTAGGTCAAGAATTTGAAAACTAATCAGTAATGCTCATGAGAAAAGGGATTTTTTTTTTAATAGTCTTTGGAAGAAGCCTGAAAAATATAACAGATCCAAAAAACATAAATAACATTCACAAGCGGTGAGGAGGCCTGGTACCAAGTACAGCATGTGTCTCCTCGTTCCTGGGGAACCATGTAGTGCTTCTCATCCTAGATAAAGGCAGCCTTTTTTATCCCAAATACAAGCTTGCAGCTTCAGGGAATACTTAGGGAATACAGCACTTTCCCTGTCTGCTTCTAAATGAAGGGTTATGTATATCCAGATACTTCCCTCTGCTACTGTAGAGCTTGAGGTGATTAATTCTATCATCATTTATTACAATTTTACGTTAGTTAGGAATTGGATTTTAGCACAACAATGTAGTCCATATGTATACCAAGATTAACACCTGCTCCTTTCCCATTTAAACCCTGTACCTTTCCCATTTAAGCCATTTAACACTATTTTGGGGGTTCTTGTTGTCTTGTTCTTCCATTCTTCTTTAGGATTCCTTTGAATATTCTCATAACAAAGAGCAGAAGTAGCAAGTCCTCATCTAGGACCTCCTTATTAAAGGCGTTTGTAAGAAAACCTAAACATGGGGGAGAAACGTAAATACATGGGGAGAACAACATAATTTGTCTTATGTGTAAATGCAAGTTAATATTTTCTTTTGTTATTCTTCATGGAAATTCACATAATTATCCAAGAATCAGGTCAATAAATTAGAAAAAAAAAATAGAAGAGGGAGCAGTACTTCTATCAGTGGCTTTTTTTTTTTTTTTTTTTGGTTTTAACATCCCATTATTTTCAATTCCCTGGGTGAGTTCTGTAGTGTACATACCAAGCACTCTGCTTTTCTTGTCTCTCATCTCTCTGAGACAATCGGCACAATGTGGAACACAGGAGGTTCTGTATAAATTTAAGGAAGCACTTCTGTGCTGTGTGGGTGACTGAGCATGGCACAGGCTTCCCAGAGAGGCTGTGGGGTCTCCTCCTTGGAGATCTTTAGAAGCCACTTGGACATGGTCAAGAGCAAGAAAAACATGCCTACATTAAAATATTTCATTATACACTCACCTGGGGCAGTAACGCCAATCATTTTCAATATTCCTTATTCAGAATCCAGAGCTTTCTTTGCCTCATAATTTACGTTAGTCCTTTGCTTCTCAGAACATTATCAAAGTGGGCAGTGCCCTACTGGATCCCAGCAATAAGGAGCAGTGGGAACACATTCAGCGAACAGAGGGTGGCACAGCTCACCTGCTGAGACACTACGAGGATTATTTCAACAACGTGGCCCAGAACATGAAGAAAACCTACATGAGACCTTTTGTCATCGTTGCCACTAACATGAGTAAGTGTCTGTGTTGAAAATGCCTGTTTTGTATTAGTGCTTTAAAAGTGTTCTAGACAGAAGTACTAACTATTTTTAATAGTACCCACTGAGAAACAAAAACGTTGAACTTTCTGATTTAATCCGTGCATTCGTTTCAAGTCAATTGAGCCTTGATCCATACCTCTCAGTTGCCGTGGGGGCTTTCTGGGAGATGTCTCATCTGCTTTCCATTTGGGCTGTGCCACTACTCTGCCTGGCACGATGGTTTCCAGACAATAGGGTGGATGAAGTTTGTAAGTAAAGGTGATGCCTTTTGAGACCACCTGCTACAGTTGAATGTACTGGGTCATGTGTTTCTAAGAATCATCCCACCACCTCCTGAAGAATTACTACTCTGCAAAAACAAACAAATGAAAATCTGCTATTGATCATATACCACATTACCAACCTGAAACCTATCCACAAACTCATGCTCTGTAGAAGTTCCTGTGCTGAAAGATATTTTCTCAGAATCATCCATCCAAGCTTTCAAACACCCCTCCCAGCCTTGCAAAACCCATCACCAGAGCAAAATCCTTGGGGTCCAATAAATCCTCAATGGGTCTCAACTGAGAAGTAAACATCAGACATACCAAGACTCTTTCCCTACTGATCACAGTAAATGCCTCCCCTAATAGCAGTACCTGCACTTTCAGGGCTGTAACATACTTCACAGATGTCCCCACAGTACATCTGCAAGTCAAACACAGCAATCACAGCCTGGTCTGCCTCTTTCCCCTTCTCCTGTTCCCTCTCTATTCCATTTTCTCCCCAGGCACCAACAGTCTGAGCTGGTTGGGTGTTGGTGACAGCTCTGCTGGGCTGGATGACCTTCAGAGGTCGCTCCCAAGCAGCATTTCCATGGCTCTGCAGTTCTGTTTTTCTTTCACAGGTGGTCTGAATTATTATCAACCTCAACTTGTGTTTTCAGACCTGAAGAAAGACCAAAAGCTTGCCTGATTTTCCCAACTACACCAGTTGGTATAGGAAGCAAATTCACCTTTGCCTACAAACCTTGTCCTGAAGGCTTTGTGTCCACACATGGCCAGAGCTCAGCATGGGAGTCAGTGTATCACAGCTTCCAGAGGAAAGCAGAGGCATGAGGCAGTCAAACTACAAAGTTTATTATAAAGTCCTGCATCGACTCCAGGGGAGAAGGATTGTTGTTGAACTGAGCCAAACTCAAATACTTTGATTCTCTTTGATAAACCAAAGCAAAAGATTTCCTTTTCATTTAGGAGTATCAGAATCAAAATGGTTTTATCTTCACATTCAGAAAAACATGTGTTCAGTGTTTTAACTGAACTGAGATGAAAACAAACCCCAGAATTTCTCGCAGGTTGTAAACCCTGATTTCTTTGACCAGCTCTTCCTGTGTAAAAAGTCATGAGCTTGGGAGGGATGAGGCAACCCTGCACTGAAAGGGTTCTGTTTTCGTTTGAACAGTTTTTCCAGGTGAACATGGTGTTAATAGAGTTTCCTAATGGCTCATCTGGGAGTTATTTAGAGACTAGGAAAGGAATGGGAATTTGCAGATCTTAACTTGGATATTTCTTCATATAGGAACTTGCTATGGATCACAGCTATTGGTGTAGGGTTACCCCCAGGACTTCCAGCTTCTCACTTTTATTATAACATCTAAATTGGCACTCGGTGACTTTTCATAAATGGGAAAGTTCAAGCCAACTCAGCCGCATTTAAATATTTTGGCAGTTAGACAGCAGCCAGAGCTGATGAGGTGAGCCAGAGAATAACTGTTAGCATAGAGGAAAGGGAGCTGGAGGACTAAGGAGTATTCGCAGGTAAAATCCAGGCTGTTTTCTTTAAACTGCAAAATCAGATAAGCAGATGTAGAAAAAGTATATTCCTGAAGCAGCAGATTTGGCCTTCCCCACAGAAGCAAGTCTGATATTGGAACATACCACTTTTATTTCCAATGTTTGCAGTACTGGGCTGCACATGCCTTTCATTTGCCTACACAATCCGTATAAATTAGTGATTTTATAAATTTATCAATGGTGACACACAGACTTTTAGTTGTCATTCAGAGCATTAATTGAGAGAAATTTGACTCTATATTGTGGGGTTTAAATCCCTTCTCTGTGTTGTGCAGAAATTTTACCCCTTCAGTCATGTTCCGTTTTGTTGCAATATTACATTTGAAAGAATTAAAGTGAGTTTTATGTCAAACTTTTTTTTTTTCCTTCAGTTATTGCTGTTGACATCTTTGACAAGTCTAATTTTACGGGAGCTAGAATACCACGATTTCATGAGATTAAGGAAGATTATCCAAAAGATCTGGAATCATCTGTTATCTTCCCAGATACGCTGTTCAGACCTTCAGACCGGAAAGGTAAAATCCTTCTGCTGACATTTGGGTGGCAACTTCAACCAGCTCCCAAGGACACGTGGTTGATCCTGGTGGCACTGGGGTGAGAGCGGGGCGATCGCCTGCACAAGCGAACATTATTTAGGGCCGGAACAGCTGTGCATACCTCTGAGGCATTTTGCCTGCTGGCGGCGAGGGGAGCGCGGGGGGCTGCGTGACTGGCTGTACTCGTCTGTCGGGTCCCGCTGGCGGCCCCTCGAACCGCCGTGTCGAGGCAAGAGAAATGCGCTGCCTCCGTTCCCACCAAGACGTTCCCCCCGCGGCCACCTTCCCTGGTCCCTGCAGAGATGGAGGGAGGGGGCGTGGGAGGTGGGGGATCCCCAGCTGGGAGCAGAGCTGCGCTGTCACGGCCTAAAAGCGCATAAAAAGGCCCTGAGTAGGGCAGGGGGACGGGGGGCACGTTGTGGAGTCCATGGGGTACCTGCCATGCCTCTGAAGCACCTGGAGATGGTTGAGAGGAAACCACAGCATCTTGGACAAGGGACAAGAGAGAGTAATTCTGCAGTAATTATACAAGTATTGTGGCTGAATATCCTTGGAATAGGGAAATAATAACATTTTTGCAAATAACACACGATAATGAGTAAACTTGTACATCTGTATGTCTTCTTATTCAGAAATGAGGCACCTGCTTGCATGGCGTATCCCTTCTGTAACAAAAAAAGGAATGTGAATTTTAAGAGATTCTTGCCAAAACTGGATGCTCATTATACGAAAGAATTAGCACACAGCAATCCTCTGTGACCTATTGTATTTGTAACTATCGTTAGTTCTGTCATAAATATGTGCAATATAATGACATGGATGTTGTTTCAATGTTCTCCCTAAATCATGCACAGATTATTTATGTACTTACAGATCTTCTAGCTTAGAAATGGCTTATTTTGTAGTCAGGCAAAATGGTTATTCACGGTTCAATGACTATTTGATTTAGTTTTATAACCATGAAATGTGTTAAAATTTTATTAAAATACAGAATGTGACATTAGGAGCATGCCCAGTGCTGTAAACTTATCGTTATAGCAACGGAAATATTTCTGAATCTTTGCAAAGCAAAATTACCAATTTCAGTGATAGCTTTGATGTTGTGTGGAAGGAATTTAATATTTGTGTTAATTCCATAGCAGTACCTACAATGAAGCCTTCAAATCAAAAATTATCCTCCAAGGTGAACAGTGATGCACTAAGCCCTGAGAGCACATTTGCAAAGAGAAGGAAGCGACACCCAGATGACTCAAGCCATCATACTGTTGCCATGGTCATTATCTACCGGTCCCTAGGGCATCTCCTGCCAGAAAACTATGATCCTGACCGAAGGAGCTTGAGGTGAGCTTTAAACCTGTTTGTGAATTGTGCAGCCTTGTTCTGAACATGCAGGGAAGTCAGAGCTGCTTTTATATGAACCAAATGTCATCTGTGCTGCAGTTGTCACTGCAGTGCTGTCCCTTATCCTCCTCTGGCACCTTGTAGGAGCCCAACTGCAACCGTAGAGCCAACAGGCCTTGGAAACACAGCTATGTGGAAGGCTGATAGTGCAACTACCTCTCTGTCTGAGCTGAAGCAACTGGAAATCTTTTATTTGCAGAACCTACGAAATCTGTTCTTTGCATCTTAACGCTTAGCTCATTTTTGTGATTTTTCTCCTTCTGCAGATTACCAAACCGCCCTATTATCAATACACCCGTAGTGAGCACAGCCATTCACAGTGACAGGGAGCTTCCTCCCAATCTGGTGGAAAAGCCCATCATAGTGGAGTATGCCATGCTGGAAACGGAGGAGAGAACGAAGCCTGTCTGTGTCTTCTGGAATCACTCCATCACGTATGTCTCTGCTTTCTCTAAGGCTGTGCAAGGCAACTGTCTCAGTAGCAGAAAAGTCCTGGCTAGGAGGATAATTCTGGAGGAAAACCTTTTTCACTTAGTTTATTCAACTGGCAACTAGTTCCTGGTGGAATGGAGCCAAGTACTCCCTTCCCATCAACCTGAGAAAAATAAAATAATCACCATAACTCTTCAAAGAAATGGCTAGTCATGTGGTTTCTAACAGACGCAGTGCCATCATGTCTTTCTAGGGTTTGTTTTCACCCAGCAATAATAAATCTCACAATCTTCATACGTTTGCTCACTCTTTTTGCCCACAAATGTGTACCTAGCTTCAATGTAGTCTAGCTCCAGTGCCAGGATTCATGACTTAGCTGAGGTTCTTAAGTCAGGACTCTAACTGCCCCATGCCCTCCTCTTAAGAGGTCATCTCCAGAACAGGATTCAGCTCATATATGGGCTGCATCTTCTTCTATCAAACCCTAGTGACTATGGACAGAGTGCAAGGCAAACAGGCACCCACCCTTGATGCCTCAGCTGGGGCCAGTGCAAAAAATATTAAAACAAACAAACAAACAAACAAGTCTTCACATTGGTAAAAAGAACTGAGGTTTTGCAGATAAAATAATAAGATCAAAGGTTATAAATCTGAAAGATCATTTTTGAATCAAAAGTCAACCCAAAGAAAGTGACACTGATAAGCAACTTACCTTTCCTTCCATCAACCATTAAGTATTTGTTTTTATTTATGTTAGTGAAAAGTAGAGGGAAAGAAAATACCTTCTTTGGAACCTTAGACCTCTTGCTGTTGTTAGAAAGCCGTCTTGATACTGGACAGCAAGCATAAGCAGAGGATGTTTGACTCTAGGAGGGAAGTGTGAGTGAGGAGATGAAATATTCAAAAATAGTTCATTTAGGTCTCTTGTATTTAGTAAAGTTAAAAATACAGACATATAGTTCTTGAAGATCTACAAAATGTGAAATTGTATATTCTCATGAGTGTTTCGTTGAGATTATAGGATTGTGGAAGCAGCATAGTCCTGTTGGAGATATTTCAGGAGTGTGGATAAAACAAAAGAAAGTGTGTCCAGACGTAGCTACATGTTCTGCAAGTCAAGATTTAATATTATTTTAAATATTACATATATAATCATAAAACCAGGTATATAGTGAGAAGATGATATTATCAGCCCATGCTAGGAGGAAGAGCTGTTACTCACGTCCTAATGACCCCAAAACTCTAGTAAATCTATGGAAAAATCCATTAAAAGTCAATATCCTGTGCTGGAAATAAAAGAGCACACTAGCCTAGGAAATGTTTGCCTCCTAGTCAAACGCTTAAGAAGATTATATCATTAAAAGGATTGAAGAGGCAAAAGAAATCTATTATCTTAGCAATAATAAACTACTCCACTTGCCTGCATGTAAAGTAGTCTGAGATGATATCAGGACAAAGGTTAGATAAGCAATTTCTTGATGTGCTATTTGCTTGTAGGTATAGACGATTCTGCCAATTATGAGGGAATGGCAAGTCCTTTTTCATAAATTTTTAAACATCGTATAGGCTTGAAGAACTCATTAGCTCAAACATGATTCATCCATTCGCTATTTGCTGGCAACTTCAGTGGCATTGTTGTCTGTGATTTCTTACAGCCACAATTATAAAGCAGCTTTTAAACATAATAAAAGTGTTTTTTTTTTTTTTTTTTTTTTAAAGTGAGTACTTTTCAAGAGAAAGTGGTATTAAAGCTGTTTTACAAGTGTTTTATTCCTGAATGGAGAAGATCACTGTGATATATCTGAAAGAGGAAAACTCCTTCAGTAACTACAACATTGTTTTTATTACTCATTAATCTCAGAATAGAATAATTAACATTGATACAAAATCATTTCTGCCATCACTGGAGTTAAACAAGGCTGAAAAGGGAAGAATTTTTAAGGGAGCAGTTCCTCCATTATGTTAATACAAGAGATTTCCTGATATAAAATATCAGTTATTGTTTTTAACTTTTTGTCTTCTTTCTAGAGAAACTTCATGACAAAATCATATTTCTGCAGAAATGTATTTCACGTAAGAGCTTTACAGGCAATGTCTAAGTCTAGGGAAATAGAGATGACTGAAAAATATGTCTGTGTTTTGGGTATTTTTTACCTCATAGAGGTGGCAGCACCCTGTTAAGGTCAGTTTGCTCTGTGCAGTCGCTTCCTCATCTTGCTTGTGTGGTCACTGACACAAAAGTGAATTTTTCAAAAGATTATTTTAAACTCAAACCAGAAGGTTACAAAAACACAAAGGCTGGCAGGCAAAGTCAGGTGTCACATCAGAAAAGACATCAATTAAAGGCTTCTTAAGTTGATGACATTTTCAGGCAGGTGACAGCTACAAATATTTCTGTCTTGGTACTTACATTCCTCTCTGGTAGTGGAGCAAGAACTGTCTTGGAGAGTAATCGCAGCAGGAGGCATGGGTGAGATAAGAGGATGGCTCCCAGAAATGCCTTTTTTCCCCACAGGATTGGCGGAACAGGTGCCTGGTCCTCCCGGGGATGCGAGCTGTTTTCCAGAAACCAGAGCCATATTGCGTGCCAGTGCAGCCACCTGACCAGCTTTGCCGTCCTGATGGACATTTCAAAACGAGAGGTGGGTGATCCCAGCCTGATTTTCAAGGCCTTTGGTCTTCAAGGGCTTATTAGGTACATCTAGCACTACAATGGCATGAACAAAGACATAAACACCATCAGGTTTTCAGCATCTCAAGGCAGCCTCAACATGGGCAATCCAGCCTCAAATTCACTGGGATTCTTAACTCTGCTCCCTCTGGGTACGGCTCATACACTCTCAGAATGTTGAGTGACTCAAGAGATGGCATAACCCACTCCTCTTGGTCCTAAAGCAGATCTCTAGATTGACTCAGTAGTAATGAAAGCACATAGAGTTGATTGGAGGAAAAGGAAGGAAAAACTCACAGAGGCCATGTCAATCTGTTTACCTGCAGAATGGGGAGGTGCTTCCTCTAAAGATTGTCACTTACACAACCGTTTCCATCTCGCTGGTGGCTTTGCTGATCACCTTCATCCTGCTGGTCCTGATCCGCACACTGAGGTCCAACTTGCACAGCATCCACAAAAACCTGGTGGCTGCCCTTTTCTTCTCCGAGCTCGTCTTTCTCATTGGAATCAACCAGACTGATAACCCGGTAAGAGTTACTTCATCCTTTTTGCTAGAGTGTTGTCAAGCTTTAATTTGGGGCTCATATTGTGACTTTTATCTGCTCCCATCTGTTTCACTTTCTCTTCTTTTTTACTTCTGCTTGGCCTAAACAGTCTTTTGAAAAACATCACAGTTTGATTATCTTCTTTTGTATTTTGTGTGATGAATAGCAATGCCAGGATATAGATCTATGGGCTGTTTTCAGAGGAAAAACATGACAGCAGCCCTGTTGAAGGCTTATCCCAGGAAATGAACCCCGAATATCGATTTCTTCCTTCTTTTCCATCAGAATGCTTTCTGTCTTGCTCTGTCTGTCCAGTAGAAGGCTCTCCAGTTTCTCCTGCAGCAGGTACCCCACAAGCCTGGTGTTGGCTCCTGGTTGTCCGTAATGCACTGCTGTGCAGGTGTTTGTATGCATGTCGCACACCCACCATGGCCATGCTGGAGAAGCCACTTGACAGCTTGCTACATCCAAGAATCAATAAGAAACCTGTCACCTTGTTTTGTGCTTTCCAGCCACAGCGACTGTTGGCTTCAGCTCATCATGCCTTTTGCCAAAGCATAGTCCAGACACCTCCAGCATTGTGCAAGTCAAGAAACACAAGCTATGAATGAATGGAATATGAGATATACAGTACACATGAAGTGTGTTCTGTACCTAGGACCTCATTGCTATCTTAGCTATGTAGTCTTATATGTAGTATTGCTCTTAATTCTTAGTAGCAGACGTCTCAAAAGTCATCATTGCCATGCAGATAGGTAGGAGACAAGCAGGCAAGGGTTCCAGAACTTCCAAGCTTCTCAGGCTCCTTTACCAAACAATCAGCAGACATACAGGGGATGAGATGCAAGAAAGAGCATGTGAAATTATACAAGTTTGTTGTTACAGGTATGAAGAATATTCAAAGTGTTAGCATAGGGATTGTCTGAACACCCTACAGAAGATGTATCTTCTAGAAATCCTTTACTGTACATGTTTTAATCTAAATCTTGAAAGGGAGGCACAATCTTAAGATGAAAACACACAATAAATAAATAAATAAATGAACCCTACTGATTCCACATTTACAAAGCAACAGAAATGGGAGAAAATGCCTACACTCCATGAGTTTCAGTACTGTTATGGTAATGACACCATTATGCCTAACCATGTAGTCTCACTTTCTGTATAACTTAAGCCTAAAATATCAGCCTGGATTCTGATATTCATGTGCTTTGTAACATCTATTTTAGAAAGTATCTTGACTTAGAGATTTGATGTGATGGCAGAGTTCCTTGCCTCTGTTAGTTTAAGGTGCCAGAGTGTCTCATCCCAGTTAAAGATTCTGCCGGATTTTTTCTAATTTCAGCTTCCAATACCTGGATGCTGTCAAGACCTTTTCATAATGGCTTTGAAAGACCTCTGTTATAAAAACTGTTTTCCAAGAAGCCTCTAATCAACAGTATTTCATTTGGAAAACTAAGTAAAAGTGAGCTGCTTAATTTCTTCAGTTTCTAAGACTCACATTTCTCTAATGCCTTTTTTTTCTGGGCTTTCTTCCTTCACTTTACCTTTTGGAAGATTGTCAGCACTAAACTGGACAAAACTTTTCAGCTCATAGTGCTGCTTTCAGTCCCATATTCGGATATTTACCTGCACCAAGAACTCCAGTCCCTTATCTGCTATTACAGTGAGTTTTTTTGCAATGACCTGCTCCCTGGGATATGGTCTCATATCATGTTTGACCTGCATTGTCTTTGTTTCATAATATATGAGTTTGCATCTTAAAATAACTTGCTCAAACGAACTCACCTTGCCAATTGATCCACGGCACTCTGTGTAACTTGACCTTTCCCATGCCTTCTTGAGCACAACACCCATTTTTCACTGCCTTTCACTACAGGAAGTTTATATACTTTCAGCTCTTTGACATGAATACCATGGAGCAGGGGGACAAGCCCACATCCCTGAAGCATCTTATCAAAAGTCAGGTAGTAAGTGATGGCTGCTCATTTCCAGATTCCTTTTCTAATAGCATGAAGTACCAAGCAAGTTTACTGCTTATGAGCAGTAAAACAGTTCACTTCAGCAGTACCACAACTACTGATGGTTGTGCTATATGAGGTTGTTCTCTTCTGCTCCTTCCCATTTTCATGTTTCAGGGCTCCTGGTGTGATCCTGTCCTGTGCTGTTACCAGGACTTAGCGAAATGCCCCAAACCCTTAACCCACTTATAAAGTTCTTTTAAGTTGCAGAATATATTTCATAGAGCAAAAAGCCGCTCCTTACAGCCTACTTAGTCAATTTGAGAAGTTAGGAGGGCCATAAACCATGTCTACTTGAGACAATTATTCATCTGTCTGTATGGAATGAGAGTTGTCTAACGAGTCATGCACTGATGAACATAAAGAGGGAAAGAATGCTGGAGCACAAATAATGCTGTGCTACTTGGCATCCAGCCTGGCTTTTATGGGTTTCTGTAAATTAACAGTCACATTTCTGGGTGAGGTTTTAATCTTTCCCTGGACTATTGATAGAAAGTGATTTCTTTCTTTTTTTTTTTTTTTGTCTTTTTTCTTACCTGAAAAAGGTAATGTTCAGGGCAACAGTCTGCTCATATACATGTGCAGGTAGAAATAACAAAAGCCCTGCTTACACAGAGGGAAGAAAGGTCTTCTGTTTGGTGAGCTACACTTTTATACTTGATGTTGGAATAAAGCTGATACAGTGAGCGAATTCAGAAAGCTGACAATCTTTATATGATTCCCTTATTCAGTAAAATTTAACAGAGAAGCATGGATTGAGGTTTTGAGTGTTATGGCATGGAAGAACACAAGTAACACCAAAAGTAATGCTAAAAAGGAACACTGAAATCAAAAACACTATGTAAAATACTTTGAAACAAAAATTGTGTGGTTTCTCAAAGTGGTCTTAATTCAAGATTATCAACAGATGATCCTTGGCAGAATCCTTTGCTTTGTTTCTGAAAGGAGGTTAATGAATAGATTTTATCTCATCTGTAGGAATCTTGCGGTCATTCCTATTTTCAGCTATCAAACTATTTAGTTGGGAGAAAAACTTGGTTGGCAGATATTGCCAAAATGCAAATCTGTGAAAGTCAGACGGTTCAGGGTGTCCATTTGGCCACAAAGTTGACTTCAGCTGCCAGTTTGCCCACTGTTGCTGTTTCTCTTAGTTATACTGAGGAGCCAGTTCCTTTGGTTTCAGCAGGTCCTTAATTTCTGCAGCTCTCCAGCTGGCAAAGCTAAGTGGTCCTCATTGTACTGCTGGTGTGGCATAAAAACCAAATCCTGACCTGGGACTGTCACGATATCATTGCGATAGCCACTGCTTTAGCCCCCAGATGTGTCCATGACTTTGTTTTCAAGTTTTTTTAAAGACTTCCCGTAGACTGTAGATGAAACAGACCTTTATCTTGCTATCCCTTTCCAAATCAAAATCATCACCCTTCTTGTTCATTTTTGTTCCAGCTTTGAGAAGAATAATAGCATGGCCAAACAGTCTCATGCCTACCTATTTATGTTCATATCAATGCAACTTCACTGTCTCCTTTTCATATAATTTCTGTCAGTGCTCATTCCTGAGTTACTGACATGTCAAGTAACACATACGATCACATCAAATTCTGCCTATTTGTGAGAGACATTTCATTTAACTGGTAAGAAAATACCTCCAAGAAAGGCTGGATTCATTTCTATTGCTCACGTTCAGCACGCTCACTCTTCCTGGACTGAAGCTGCATCAGTTTCTCTCCCCAGAAATTAAGGTTTTTTTAGGGCAAGGAGGACCTGAAGTGAAAATCTAAGCTCTCTCTCTCACCTCCTGTCTACCTTTGCCAAACAAAAGCAGAGTTTCCATGTACTTTTCTTTACTAATATCAAGCACAACACATTGTCTAATTTAAAACAAAACAAATTTGTACCAAATTAAGCACAATTCCTTGGAGAAAAAGCTCTTTCACTGGAAAAGTAACAGAAAACCTATAGTCTGGCCCTTGATGTGGAAACAGGTGACACCAAGTCAGTACAGGGATGTGGATGACAGTTCTCAGGAGCAATTTGTTACCTTTGCAGTGAGGCTGGGTTAGCTGATGCAGTTAAACACGCTGGTGCAGAATTTGCTGGAGTGGTGTTACACAGGAGGGACTCATGCACGAGGCAGGGCAGAGGGTCTACACCTTCCACAGCGGCATCCTCATCTCCTGCTCCACATCAGGAGAAAGAGCCGGGAGCTCTGCCAGCCCTGTCCTGCCTGTGAGCAGAAGGAATTCAGTCAGAAGAGCCAAATTTGTCACCTGGGCAGCAAATATGCACAGAGAAATTAAGCACAGAACCTGGAGGGCAAGGGCAAGGGCAAGGGCAAGGGCAGTGACCGACAGCACATTGAACCAATAGGGTAAAGCCAAGCCAGACTCAGAACAGGCCACATAACAGTATAAAAATATATGGCTTTCACAATATGAACAGCTTTTCTGAAACTCTGAAGAAATGACAGAAACGTAAATTAACGGTAGTATGTTCTTTCTGCCAAAACCTTTTTATTACACTTCGTTTTATCTGCACTTGGGGGCTGGTGACTCACCAGGCTGCATGATTCAGAAGAGCAATTTTAATTTCCATGCCCTTTCCCTTCTGCAGTTTGTGTGCACGGTGATTGCCATCCTCCTGCATTACTTCTACATGAGCACCTTTGCGTGGATGTTCGTGGAGCAGCTCCACATCTACCGGATGCTGACGGAAGTGAGGAACATCAACTTTGGGCACATGCGATTCTACTACGTTGTTGGCTGGGGCATTCCTGCCATTATAACAGGTACCCTCAGCTGCCCACACTGCTTTGTTTGCTTTCCCTGTCATCTCCGCTGGCCAGATGCAGGAAAGTTCACGGAATCACAGAACCATCTCAGTTAGAAGAGACCTCCAAGATCACCTAGTCCAACCTCTGACCTACCACACACAAGTCCTCCACTAAACCATAAAAGTTACCCCATCCAGCTACGCATGCACTCCACTACTGCTATTACTTGAGTGCTTTCCTACATGAGGGCATCACCAAGTCATGATTAGCAGAAAGTCAGCCTGAATTTGGCAGATCTGCACACCAAATGTCTGTAGTGCCAGCTGAAATGATACTGAGGGTTTTACAAACATAATTGCACCCAGATTAAAACAGGAATTGTTAACATTGCTTGGGAACAAGAGTGGTTTTATTTTAACGACTTTGCTTGTAGTCTTCATAAATTTTCCTTCCCTGTGCTGTTAGCCCCAGGATATGGACACACAGTCCCAGGAGAGGTAGCTCCAGTGGCTTCAGAAGTGATGCTCCCACAGGACATTGTATTCCCCTCCCTGGACATTCCCACTGCAGAACCCTTGACCAACAGTAAACGCTCCCTGAAGGGGTTTTCAGCAGCTCTGTTTTACTTGGCATGAAAATGAGCTGGGAATACTCAAGCAGCCTTTTACATCATTTCAGATACAAAGGCAATAACTTTCAGTTGTGGAAAAGTAATGAAAAGCTGGAGGCAGTAATCTTTTAAACTGTTCCAGGGTGATCCGCGGGAGCACATCTATCTCCGCCCTCGCTGTGGCTATTTTTGCAGTCAGACATTTCCAGTGATACCCAAGCACATGGCGCTGCGTTAATGCAGGCAGACAGCTCCTTGGGAAGCATGCTTCGCAGAACAGTTGGAGTGGGGTTTTTTGCTTCAGCTATTTCAGCATGTATCTGTTGCCATATGGGAAATCAAGTCATAGGCAGACAGTTAACTTTTACCCAGTTGCTTTTATTTTTTTGCAGATAACAACATACCGTCAGCAATGACAGAGATTTAGATGTCTCTCAGATCAACTAAATAGCTATCAATCATGTACGCTTGCAAAAATATTATGGAACAAGTTAGACTTCTGCAATTACATGAGTTTTGTTTTTTTTTTTTTCTGTTTGACATAAGGAAGAGTAATACAAAAACATGGCATAGGTGAGAAAGGGTGTCCTTTCTGGAGAGGTGGTAAGTTTTTCCATATCAAGTTGTGCATAAATATTTTCCAATTCTATCAGTTTATCCAGGACACACCAGAAGATGCGGCTCAGAAGGCTCTGCCACTCTGGACATACTCCTGACACTTCAGACAGAAATTGTCTTTGTTTTCTCTAGCATTTCAGACATGCGTAACTGTTATCAGTACCCACAAGACTACTGCAATGCACTCAGGAATATTAAGTGTCATGAGATAATTGGCAGCATCATTTCGGGTAGAAAAGAAGTAATATTTTTAAAGGAAGTAAACAATTTGCATTTCAGAACACATAACTCTTCAGTAGTTTCATCTGAAGGATTTTCTATTTCACGTTTGGTTTCTCCCGAATTTTAAATGAATTGGGACTTTCTCAACAGCAGTATTATGCAACATTAATATTACAATATTACCCATTTTTACATTTTTCTAATCAGATCTTGTTCTCTGTAATATGGAACTGTTTTTCAGTATTAAAATTATGCATACATTATGAATTGTGGTTCCAGTTTGTCTCCTGTACCATGAACTCTAAATCTACTGATTGACAGTTCACTTAAATAAAAAGTCAGGTCTCTGTTACTGAGAAAGTCAGAGGATTTTGTCGAATGAAGAGTGAAGAAAGCTAAGCCATTAGCTTGCCCTTCCAGGTTTAGAAATCATCTGAAGAGAAAAATCTTTCATCATAAAAAGCACAATGTGGTATTTCTTGCCCCTGGATAGCTTTGTTACTGTACGTATTTCAAATAAGCTTCTTTTATACATTTTAAAGTTTAATATCTAAAGAATAAGAAGGTTCCAACTTCTTTAATACGCATCTTAAACATGATTTCTTTAATTTTTTATTTATTTATTTATTTATTTTATGAAAGAAGGATTGTGTATGTTTCTTAATAATGGAAAAGTCTAGATATGGGAAAGAATTTTAGTCTTGGACATCCAAATGGCTTTATAATTTTATTTAAAAGATACCTAGTCCTATATATCTCTATTATGGCTCTCCTGAAAAAAAATGAACTGATAGTAGCAGTTGATTTACCCTGTTTGGTTCATTTTTTTCCTATTTTCCATGCTCAAAATGACATTCACTTCAGACTGGGATGTAGTCTAAGGGGTCTGTGATGGGACCAGGCTACTTAAAAACAGGAACCTTGAACTTCAGGGAGAAAAAATCTTAGCAAAATGTTTACCTAGGGAATACTCCAGTGGTGAAGACCCCCATTTAATCACACCATACAAAAGCAAATTGCTGCGAATAAATGTAGGATGGAGATGAGCAAAGGCTTATAGCCATGAAAAGCGTAAGGATCTGGAATATTCCTCCACGGGGAGCAATAGTGGAATTTGCTTAAAGCAAATTAAATTCGCTTTAAGCTGGCTCATTTTAAGATGTAGTTTGATCCATCTAGGAAAGGGATTTTATGACTTCCTTGCCTCAGAAGCAAAGGGCTGGATTTGGCACTGAGCAAGACCCCTCTTTGTGGCAACACGCTAACTAGTTGGCATATACATGCAGTAACTGCTTGCCATGGGGTGTGCTCATGTTAAAACAGGTTCTTATGTCACCCTAACATCAGTATACCCCAAATAATGGCATTTTCCAAATTTGCTGCAAATACTAAGTGAGGTGATGAATCAGGAAAAAGGCAAGGCTGATGTGCAGTTGCTGCAGAGCCTGCAGGAGCTCAGAAGTGTCGAAGCGTGCCCCCACGGTGTGCTCCTGGCATGCTGCTGGGATAGGTGCTGGTCCCCACAGGCTGCTGGGCTCAGTCCTGGTTCCCGTGAGCACCAGTGAGCTGTCGTGCAGCCCGCACGCTCAGTCTAGTCCTTAAAGCCTGTAGCATTTAATCAGTGTGCCAGAATGGTTCTTTATATTAAATTGCCTTTGGCTTAATTCTGCCTTTGGGTGAAGTGTTATTTCACATATTGTTGAGTCCAGTAAAATCTGAACCGCCTACCTGAAGACCGAAATTTGCCCTATTTGTTTAATGGAGAACTTTAGGGTCGGATTTGGGGAGTGAAAAAATGTTGCAGTGTGCCAGTTACTCTCCGAGCCAGATGTTTGGTCGAACCGTAGTTTAAGTCCCACTAATGGGGAAATCAAGTCCTGGGAAACAGCCTGTGTCTATAGAATTACATCTGTATAAAATACTTTATGGTCCCTTAATCATTTATGGCTAATTCTTTCTGGATGGCAACTGCTGAAGGCAGTGGTGGAAGGGCCAATGGGAGCAGAGGGAGAGACCAGCCCATCTCATTCCACACTTCAGAGAAAACAGATCCGATATCCACCGCTTTGCCAAAGAGCCAGTTTAATTTTCATAGACCATGGGCCCGTACCAGATGTGAGTACTGGCTGTGGGCCAGTTTTATGCAGAGAGGGTGAAACGCCACTACCTCTCCCCTTTTTTTTTTTTTTTTTTTTTGGTGTCTTTTTGTCAAAGCACACAGGCTTCAGGTCCAAAAGGTGTTTATTAATACGCATGAATCCTCGTTATGGAGAAGGGCACTGCCGTGAACCTTGGACGCCTGCTTGAGTCAGGGCATGCGCTCAGCTCAGTAGGTGCCCCAGTGCCCAAACAACAGGCTGCAGCCATTTACCATATGGCATTGGCCAAAGGCTTCACAGGGATCAATTTCTGCCTCTTGAAGAAGGAGGAACTCCGCAGTGTTTTGCAGGTCAAAAGCAGAAATCCTGGCCTGTTGCCATATGGGCACAAGGTGTAGGTCACAAAATCAGAGGGCACAGCAAACCAGTAGGTGGAGGTTGGACTCTGAGAATCCCCAGGAAATATCCAGGCTTTGAAAAACAAAACAATAAAAGGTGTGTTCTTAACTCAATTGCCTTGAGGGCATCACCAAACTCCATTTCAAGCAGTGCTGAAAGCAAGGTGAGGTGAGCACTCACCTGGCTCCGAAGGAGTCTCAGCCTCCGCTCCTGAGCTCAAGCAGTTAAATCCCGTGAGTTCCCAAGTTCCTTTGTCTCTGGTGTTATTTTAGTGACAGTAAGCTCACAGCAGTTAAGAATGCACTTTTTTTGTAGTATAGACATCTCCTCGGTTATGATTCATGTCATTCTACTGCACAGGCTTATTGAAATTCCTCTGCTTGTCATTCACCCTGAAGGCTTCGTCGCTCTGTGTGAATATGACTATAAAATTGTGCTGGAACAGGATTAACTTGGGACCTGCATTTACTGCAGTTTTTATGTAGCTGGGCTTTATTCTGATAGGCAAAACTCATGTGATGTGGGATGTTCATGGTGTCATTTGGAATGGGATGACCAGTGTAAAGGTTTTGGTTTACAAAAGTTTTATTTCAATGCTTGTCTTGACTTTGACTTCCCAGACTGTCCTACTGAACACATCTTGCCACTACCCTTCTGTTTGTTGGACGGTGATTTCAAAATGTTACTGCTGTGCCTGGTTGTATAAAAGATCTCACCAGCACATTTCTGATGTCCTTTTTCCCCATCTTGTGACTCAGGGCTTGCTGTTGGTCTGGATCCACAAGGCTATGGGAACCCTGATTTCTGCTGGCTGTCTGTTCATGACACCCTGATCTGGAGTTTTGCTGGACCCATCGTAATCGTTGTAGTTGTAAGTATGGTGGAGTTGGCATCCTGAACTGTCTTTTCCCTACTACTACCTCTTCTTTTATGTTTTGTCAACCAGTAGTCATAAAGCAAGAGTATTCTTTAAGTTTGAAGCAAATGTGCTCGAGTTTGCATCTTCTGCTTGAAGAGATAAGACAGGAGCTAAGCAAAGCTACTGGAAATTAGAGGGCTACTTGCCAGTGCAAAGATTGTTGATAAATATCTCTGTGGCTAGAAAGAGGCTTATTTTTTCACATTTGCCTTGTTCCATGTTTGAATTGTTGGTCAAAGAGCTTATAAAACAAGTCAACAGAACGAGCTATAACAAGTCACTTCATCCAGAGGTCCTAAAGAAATATTAAATAAGTCGTAAGTCAGGAACTCTAAAGAATTGGCTGGAGTTTGTCTCCCTCAAAACTTCTCTCAGTAACAGATCACCAGAAGATAAATATCCATGTGACTGTGTCTTGTATACCAAGTGCAGTTCTGGTCTCCTGAATGCAGTAAGTACAAAGTAGACCTGGAAGCAGTGTGGATTGGGGTTGTGAGTTATCAGAGACAGGGGATAGATAGCCCCTGCTGGAGGAGCATATAAGTTGAACAGAACCTTCAGCCTCGAGAGAAGAAATCTGCAGGGAAGGGGACAGGGAGAAGTCTGTAATAGTGGTAGCCTGGAAAATGTAAACTATGGAGCCAATTGTTTTGTCTTTTCCAACACAAACAGCAGGAGATGGCAGGTTCAGAACAAACAGGATGAGCTACACCATCGCTCCACAGGGAGGTGAGTTAGAAACTCCCAGAAACCAGGTGATAGCGATGGTGGAGCTCTGCATGTTTTCAGGAAGTGACTAAACAAATTCACAGCATCACTATTCATCATGAGTGATTAAGTACAAACACCCCACCGAGTGTATCCCATCTCTAGAAATCAGCAGAGGCTGGAGGGGTTTTCTGAGGAATTATCATCAAACCCTGTTATTAAATTCTTATATTCTGCTTTGGTCCCAGCAGAAACAAGATGCTGGGCGAGTGGACTCTGGTCTGGACAAGAACAGCCACTCTTGAGTTTATTCTTTAGGTTTTGTTTCATTCAAGCCTTCAAGCAATCTTACTGTGTTTCAGCCAGGCTGAGTCCCAGGACATTCTTGACTGATGTTGGCTTGAAACAGGATGAATTTTGGAACTGGAAGAGACATGTAAATTAAAGGAAAAATATTCTTGGCACCACAAACTCATGTTAGGATAAAAATTCTATTGTCATTGAAAACTGAGCTCTGACAAAATAAGAGAAAGAACCCATGCTGTTATTTCAATTTCCCTTTCAGATAAACACTGTCATCTTCATACTAGCAATGAAAGCATCGTGCAGACGAAGGCAACGTTCATTTGAAAAAACTGGAGTCATGTAAGTTGGGGTTCAAAAACCTGTAGAAAAAAAAAATCCAGCCAAGAATAAGAAAGGGACAGAATTGCTTAAAAGCAGGCATTGGGGTTGGAATAAGTAAGATATTTGGAAAAGGAGCCAGTCTGCATTGGCAGAGGCGATTGAGTTTCTTTACCAGCACCTATCCCTGGGTACCCTTGGTGTAAAACCACCACAGTGCTATGCACTGCTGACAAGTGTAGGCAGGAGAAGAGAGGGAAGAGAGAAAGGATCAGTCTCTGTGTGGTGCCATTACAGTCTTCCAGGGCTTTCATCATACTCCCTACTACACTGTCCCTTCACCTCACCCCTGGCATTTCCTGGTAGGCATAATTCTGGGTCTCCCTGTGGCCACCCGTGGCTCAGAAAGGTCTCCCTGATGAATGCCAGGATAACCAGCTGTGTCAGGCAGGGACACACTGAGGCTCCTGTGCTGAGAACCAGCCTCCACCCCCAGTCTGCTCCCCGTGGGATGAGCAGAAAGCCCACAAGCTGAAACCTGCCACCTTTCCAGGCTGTCCTGGCAGCCTGTTCCCATTAACTCTGATTTTGCCCAAAGCTTAGAATTTACATGCGAGCTATAATGCGATTAGCTAGTGGCAAGACAGCCCCTGTTTCCAAACAGGTAGCTGAATGAGATTACAGAAGGCTTCTTCAAGCTATTTACTCAGCATCGGCTGTCAGGTGATTTTTTTTCAGTTTCTTTTTTAAACCTTCCTAAACAAATGGAGTGTAATTGCTACTTAATAGCAGCTATTTTACTCATAACACAAAACTTTTGCCACTGGAATTGTGACCAACCTTTGCAATTGCCTGTGGAAATAATGCTTTTAAGCAAACAAATACTCCCCTGAGTGCTCTCAATCCAGAGCCGTGGGCTGTAACGTGGAGAAAGAATGTGAAGGTGGACTCAACAAGCAGAAATGAGAAGGACCTGACCATTCACCCCACACATCTCTTCCTCACAGTCAACAAGACTGAACCGTAGGGCTTGGCGAACAGCCATGTTTGTTTGAAGGAAACCTTGGAAGCAGACAAAAAAAATCACCTTTTTTATCACCCGAATGTTTGAAGTCACTGAGCATAAGGAGGGAGTTGGGAACAGGGGGCTGGTGGGCACTGCCCAAAGGGCCCTTCTAGATCCCAAATTGTAGGCGTGCTCCTCACCATGTCTGTGTGTGCTCTCAGGGAGGAAAGGGCACTTGAACTTCCACGTGGTCCCACCCCTGTTGGGAAGCTGGGCTTTCCTCATGTCTCCTCTCATGCTGCAAACCCCCTGTGTGCTTTACAGCTCCGTGCTGCGGACAGCATTCCTGCTCCTGCTGCTCATCAGCGCCACGTGGCTGCTGGGGCTGATGGCAGTGAACAGCGATGTCATGACGTTTCACTATCTCTTTGCCATCTTCAGCTGCCTCCAGGTAAGTTAGCATTTTGCCAGGGGCAAACCTCACTGAGTGCACTGCTGTGCCCCCAAAACGGGTAAACATTGGCTAATTTGGTAACTGAGATGTTGTTAAGATGTTAAGCACAATTTTTGGTCTCTTTTCTCAAAGGGAGGGTTCTTTTCACCAAAGTCATCACTTTCAGTAATTGCATCTCTCACTTTCAGTCATTGTAAGATAAGTGCTCTAATATTGTAACCTGTGACAGATGAATAACAGTAGGCAATTATACCTCTGTCTTCCCAGAGGGAAAATCTTTGCTACTGTCTTCTGCATGCTTACAGTTAACAGTCATCCTGTTGCTTCCACAAAGTAAGTTACTGTTTAAGAAAATGAGTCAAATAATGATCTCCAAACACAACTCGTATTAAGGATTTACTGGATCACTTGTCCCGGTGTGCACAGTTGTTGACTGAAGATGCAGAACACAGTTTTTGTAGGAGACCTGGCATGGAAGTAGACACAAAGTCATGTAGTCATGACTTGAAAATGACCAAGGATGGCAGAAACTGTCCTGGCAAGTGCCTGCAATATTCAAACAGCTGCTGCTAGCAGGCCATTCCTGTTGGTTGCAGCACAACAGCCACAAATTGCAACCAAGAAGGAAAAGAAGCCCGGTGGGTCTTCTCCCATGCTTGTCCATGCCCTGGAAGCACATCAGATGGACCAGCCTGGAGGAAGGATATTTTGCCACTGCAACTGGTGTGCTCTGAAATAAAGATACCCACTCAAGCTGTAAAACCACGAGCCTAGGATAAAATTAAATTAAATATAAACCTGATGAGAAGTAGGAAAGCCAGCAGCTGGAATTCTCCAAATTTGCCCAGAGAGGCACAGTGGTATGTGGCATTTCACGTCATTACCTTCTTTGAACTTAAAGAGACATTTATGTGAGTTTTATTAATGAATAATCCCCAAGTGCTAATGCCAACTAAGATTGCATTTGATTGAATGTTTAGAAAGTGAACTTGAAGTTTAAAGTTACTCTAAGTCAATTGCTTTGGCTGAAGTCATGAAATGCAGGCATCTTGTGATGTTGGTACAGCTGCAACTTCATGAGTGATTGGCTTCTATAAACTATATCTCCTACCACAATTGATAACCATTTGGCAGCTGCATGAATTCCTTCAGAGCAAATACATCTGAAAACATACACGTGCATGTCCCCCACCCCCAAAGAAAATTATCCTTGGGTGTTCCTGGCGGGCCAATAGCTGCCCAGTCCTGGGGATTTGGGCAGTTTTCCCTCCTTGAGATATTGCTGAATGGATGAACATGGGGACAAAAGTTGGGACCTCTCCGCCCCCAGTACCTCTCCATGTCTTACAAAGCTTTCTAAGGTTCTCTTAGCAAGAGCAGTAAGGACACCTACCACAGAAGTTCCCCATTGCCAGAGGTTTTCATTTTTGATGTGTTGCTATTGATTTTGTCTCATCATCAGTGTTAAAAGCTCTAAAATCTTAGTGCATGTACAGCCCTGAAACTCCCTGAAATGTCCATCAGTGGGACACTGAGGTCCTCACTGGACATATTGAGAAAAATGTTTCTTCCCAAACTACGGGGCAGGGTGAGACCTACCATGAGCTCTGCTCTGTAAATCCTGGAGGAATACATCATTGTATATATTTTCCAAGGCCCTTGATGCACATTTAAACATGGAAGCAAATATTGAAGAAGCCCTAGGAGATCCGTCAATGCTATTTCAGTCAAAGGCAGGAAATAGTTATTGCTATTGAAATCACTGACAGGGGTTGGTTCAAAACGACTGTGCTCTAATACCTATTTGTATCTGCAGTTTGGTAGTATTGAAACATTTAGATTTGTTCTTCCTTTCTCTGAAATGATCCAGGGGCTGTTCATTTTCTTCTTCCACTGCGTGTTTAACAAAGAAGTCAGGAAGCATTTGAAGAACACTTTAACTGGCAAGAAACCTCTTCCAGATGATTCCACTGCCACAAGAGCTACATTATTAACTGTAAGGAAAAAAAAAAAAAAAAAAAAAAAAAGGAAAAGAACTTCCTTCATGCTGGTAGAAGTTACCAAAAATGCACTTGCAGGTGGCTTGTCCATAACTAAGCGAATTGTCTGATTTATTTAAGTGACTTTTACAAAGATTACTGATGGCTTCTTTCAAAGTTTTGATTACTGCTTCAGTTAAAACATTTGAGAGGGATTTTTTTTTTCCTTGGCATCAAAAACCACTTGGTTCCTTTGAGGCTTTTGATGGGTAATGTGGACTTTCAGTAGGAATTGATTATTTTTATTCTTGCAAAATTCAAAGAAAGTGACCATAGAAAGTGTATATGGGGTGTGCTGAATCACTTTGGTCCTTGCACTGTTCTGGTTATAGTCATGTTGACTTGTATAATGGACAGTCTGAAACTTGTAAATCGAAGTAACTGGTTACCCCTCCAACTTTATTGCAAACCTGGTGGCATCTACACTAGTAAATAGGATCAGATCATGGGCTTGAGCCCACAGACCCTGGTGAAAAACATTGAAAGGAGATTTTCTTGCTTTGATCTGATTACCCATCTGCTTGCAGAAATGTTAATGAAACATGTGGACTCGAGTTAAACAATACAAAAATTAGCAGGCTTTCTCTCCAATGTCCTCAATGGCTCATAGCAGAGTCTCAAGTCACGTTTCAAATCTTTCTGCCATAAAGGCACACAGTGCCCAGTGCCCAGCAGGCCACCAGAAGCAATAAGCTGAAGGAGACCATCACCAACTCCATTTCTGAGGCACGACACTCTACAGTTGGTTACATCAATTGTGGGAGAGGAGGGATATGGAAGGGTGGTCTGAGTCTTTTGAACAAAACTTCTGAAGAAAGAAAATAAATTACAGATCTCAGGCTCGAGCTTCTGCATCAGTGCTGAGCATTGCACTCTGCCCCTGTCAGTGTGCCCTGCTGAACAGAGAGGTCTGCCTGGGAAGGTTAGGAATCCACTGCATTATGTTGTTTAAACAAGTTCTTCTTGTCATTCACTACTCCTTTGTGTCTTTTTCTCCTTCAGCGATCTCTGAACTGTAACAACACATACATAGAAGAGCCAAATATGTATCGCACAACCCTTGGGGAATCCACTGTCTCCCTAGAAAGCACCGTCAGGTCAGCCAAGAGCCACAATAGCTACCTTGCTTATATTCTCAGGTAATCAGGTGGCAGGTGCATGGCTTTCAGGTGCTTGCCTTTCCCTTTTCATTCCTCTTGTGGAAAAGAAAAAGCCAAACAGAAATGTTTTGGTTCAAGTGCATCTTGTTTTATGTTGTAACCGTTCTGCTTTGTGCGACTGTCATTTACTTTTGTGTGTTTTCTTTTGCATGCATCTTCAGTGGGGACTTCCAGTAGTGCAGTGGTTAACGTGGCTATTGTGTTAACTATTTGGGCTGTGCTGCTTGCCTGGTAAAACACAGATGTGTCTCAAGGAGTGGGACTTGGCTTATTAACATCAGGCTTTTTCAGGGTGCAATTCATGTCTCCAAAGGCAGACATAACCTGTCTTGCTGTGAAAGTACCTACCCTGACAATCAGTTAAGCACAGGTTAATTAGCATGTGCTGCAGCTGTCTGTGACCAGAAGAATCTCATCTGCATGTCTGCCTTGTTGTTAGGAACAGTGAAGTGACCAAGAAAGTTGTCCCCTGTTTTTATTCTCTAAGGGATGATGCTGCTCATAAGCTCAGTGGATCCTCAAGTCAAGCAAGGGCTGGTCAGACTGAAGCGGATTCCTCCATTTTTCATAGGAATCCTTCTAAATCCAATGGTAAGAATTTCTTTAAAATGCTTTGACCCAGTTGTGAACCTTTTCCTTCTCAGCACTTTTTTCAAAAGCTTCTGTAAAAGGAGGAGCAGTTACTCTGACTCGGTGTGCCTCGTTCCCCTTGTGCTGTTGGCATAACGAGCTGTGCAGTGGTTGCCTTACCAGGGAATTCTGGAATGGAATTATATCTATCTGCTTCTTGTGATGGCTCAGTTTTAAGCTGACAGCTGTCACAACTGTTGACGGTTTCTGGCGTCCCTCTTCTTTCTCACGAATTATGCGCTGCTGCTCTTGATTTTTAATTGGACATCTTTTCATGTTTGAGACCTTGAGGCAATATCCTCTTTTACAGCTATGTGTTTTGTACAAGAAAATGAGAGCTGTCTCTTGGCTGGTTTCCTTTCATTCGGGGTCTTGATGTTAAATTTTGTTGCCTTGTAGCAGTATTTAAGAGTGCATTTGCAGATTTCCTGATATTTTTAGGTACCTCTGTCTGCGTGTTGTGTTGACTGAGATGCTGTGGAGCTGCTGTTCTGTGTATTGACTAGTGAAAAAAGTATCCCCGTTCTGTTCTGCAGCCCCCTTGCAGAAAAAAGGGTCCTGCCCATTAGCTGAGCAGAGCAGTGTGCTTCCGTAATTCCTTAGGTGGATGCCACAGACCTTGTGAGTTAATCCCGAGAACACCCATGGCTGGAAGTGCTCATCCCTGGTGTGCCCTAAACCAGACGCCTGCCTTGTCTTTGTGTTCCTGCGTCCATCAGACGGACGTGTCCAGCTCCTGCTCACCCTCTCATTGCTCAATTTCCTCCTTTCCATGTTTGTAGAGCATGATTCGGACTCTGACAGCGAGCTGTCCCTCGACGAACACAGCAGCTCCTACGCCTCCTCCCATTCATCGGACAGCGAGGAAGACGGGCTTGAGCCGGAGAAAAAGTGGAACACATCCACTTCCAAAAATAATGAGCGTGGCCCTCTCCACAGCACACCTAAAGGTACTCCTGGTGGGAGGGAACAGCAATGGGTGTATTTTATTTAAAATAGCTTTAGAGTAGGTGAAACCACCCAGGGAGCCCGAGGGATTGCCATCCCTGGACAACTGGGAGGGCAGATTGGTCTCACACCTCTCAGACTGCCAGCAGCCTCGCAGGGACACCCTCTTATCCTGACAAAAGTGTTTTTGGGGGTTTGCTGCACCCCAGAGGAGTGTAATCCAGTGAAGATCATCAAAAGCATTGCTCTGGTCTGGCACTCAGCCACTCCCCAGCTGCAGGAGATGAGACAGGCTGGGCAGTGACCGCGAAAGCCTATCAAACAGTGGTTTTCGAGCTAGTGTTTTTTTGCATTGCAGTCGATACCCTTCCCAATCATGTGAAACCCTATTGGCCCACAGAGTGCATAACGGCCAGTGACAGCGAGGACCCCAGCGGCAAGCAGAAACTCAAAGTGGAGACCAAGGTCAACGTGGAGCTCCACAGGGAAAACCAGATGAACCACAACAACGAAGCGCCACAGGATAAAGAGAATGAAGGGCAGCAGAAGGAGAACAGGCCCCTGTCCCACCAGAATAACCAGCAGCCAGAGCAGAGGAAAGGTAAGGTGGCCAGCACCACTTCGCAGCATGCTGGGAGGCTGGGGCGTTAATGAGCATCAGTTAATGCAGTAACTGCACGGGGAAAGAGCAATCTCCAAATGGCTTCAACCTGTGTAACCAACTAAAGCTAGTAGGCAGCTGGTGAAGTCTAATCTTTTGCTTTAGAAATAAAGGGGCAAAGCAGAATTCTGATTAAGAACTATAAAATGTCACTTTTTGGATGCGTTCAGCTTGTTAAATGAATTTACTGATACATTTCAAAATTCTGATTCTTCCCTCTCTTCTGTAACAGGCATCTTAAAGAACAAAGTCACCTACCCTCCCCCTCTGATGGACAAGAATATGAAGAATCGCCTGCGGGAAAAGCTGTCGGATTATAACCAGACCACGATCTCATCCAGGACTACTTCCCTGGGGACCAACGATGGGGTCCGCTCTCCTTCGGACTCGGGGGTGACAGTAAAAAACGCTCGGAGGGAGCAGTCTCGAGATCAGCTCAACGGCATGGCCATGAATGTCCACGTGGGAACAGGACATGCTGAGACCTCAGACTCAGAGTAAGTACCACGACTAGGATGCCCTGGCAGAGCTCCCATGGTTCTGGCCTCTCCCTCCACTTTCCAGCCCCAAAATCCCAAACAAGCAAGGATTTTGCCTGGGGACTGCACTTGAGTCCTTCACCAGTGGCCTTGCTGATTGCTTGCCCACACCACGTCCCCACACCACAGTGTTTTACTGACGAGAAAGCCAAAAATGGGTATCACAGGCAAGGTGCCATGATAGAAACCTGTCACCAGTCACCCTGGTGTGCTCTGAACTGGCAAACTGGATTATTACTGGCACAGTGGCGTGAGGAACGTAGCTCTGCCCCAGCTCCTTGGTGTGGGGCTTGCTCAGGAGTGCTCTGCTCAGGGCTGCCTCCTGCTTCCACCTCTGTGCTCCCAGCCTCTCATCTTCACACGCCTTGGACCAACGGAGCACTCTTTTCCCCTCTTTTTCACCAATTCTACCATTTTGTAGCAAGGAGGGTGTTTGGGGCCATTAGGGATCTGTCACTAATGGGGTGCAACTAATGATAACATGGCCAGGAGCAGGCACCCAAGGAGGAGGATCAGAGCAGGGCAAACACAGAGCAGCATTTCTCAGTGCGTGTCCAGCAAGAGGTGTGTTGGGTGTCCAGCAGGCTGCTGGAGGAGGGCAGGCAGGGGCAAGACACGAGTGAGCAGGACCCAGAGGAAGCTCAGCATTTTGTGGGGTGAGCCTGGGGGGGACATGGGGAGATCCAGCCAAGCAGGAGGGGGGGTGTTACCTGGGTGTGAGATCCAGTGGCTGCAGAGAGAAGTGTCGTGTCGAGCCACTGACCCTAAATTAGCAGGCGTGTGATTCCCACCCACTGCACAGAGTGAGTATTTGCTGTTCCAAATGAAATCAAACACCAACAAAAGGCTGAGCAAGCTTCCAACCAAAGGGTGTCCTCAGAAACCTCATTACTCATCACAGTTTTCACATTCAAAGCAAGGACGGCCTTAAGTAAAGTCCGTGTAAACATTTTACACACACAGTCTTCCCTTTATTAGCACAAATAATAGGCTCACTCCTTCTCCAAACACAGAGAAAATTTCTCACCCATCTTTAACTCTAACATCAGGTGTTAGACACCCATTGCTGTTCTAGGGTGTGCAGACCATTCCCAGCTTGCTACAGAAATTTGGATTGCTGGGGACTGGCTGCTGAATATCTCCTGGTTAGCCAGGAAACAGAGGTGTCTTTAACAAGCAATAACTGCTTGCTGCTACCAGGTAATAGGTTCTGTACTGGGGAAAAGCTAGCCAGCTTGGTGTCCTAAACAGCTGTTCTGTTCTCTGCACCTTTTGCATACGGTAAAACTGTTTGACAGCAGAATGCATGAACCTGTCTGAAATACCAGGCTTCTAACAGCTTGCAAGGTTTCGTGTGAACCTCACATCTTCACCTAAGCATTAGCCAAACACAAGCACTCAGTAAAGTTCTCTCTAAATAGTGCATCTCTTGGGTATTGCCTGTAAATAATGCTCCTCAAGGGCAGCATCCCCTGGGGATGTTTAGTAATTTCACAGAGCATGAGCCCTTACGAAAAGGGATGAAGTAGATTGGGGCGGAGTTATTTGCCTGTGCCTGTCTAACCCCAAGCCTGCATGATTGCTTCTTCCCACTAACAGAGGCAGTAACGAAACTTCAATTTGAACCATCAGGAAACCGTGAGTGCTGCTGCGAGCTCTGGACTCCTCACTGCAGGGTCACTGCCTGGCCACCTCGGACTTCTCCGGCGTCTCCGCACAGCCAGGAGGACGAAGATGGCTCTGACTCCCGCGTGGTTTCATGCTCTGGCAGACTCCTGGCTGCTCGCAGCGGAGGCACGGTGCCCAGCTGCCCGTGATGGGGCCGCTCTGTGATCACGCCGCACGTGACGCGAACCTGTGCCAAAAAGCATGGAAACGGCCCCAAGGATTCCCCCAAGGATTCTCAGCAAGGGTTGAGCTCCTTCTTGCGGTGTGGACAGTGCTGCAGGAGCTGCTCAGCTGCTGGGGAGAAAAAAACAAGCTACTGCAGTGGACCTACAGGAAGACAACCCGTCCGCCTCAAGGCAAGCACCAGGAGATGCCCCTCGCGAACTTTTCTCCAGCTACAGCGTGAACCATTCGGCGTGCTGGGCTCTGGGGAGGAATATCCCAACAAGTGTCCTTTAGTTTCTATGCCAGCATCTCTCTCCAGCCCCCCATGGACACGTCGTCTTCAGAAAATAAAAATAAAAATCCTTTATATATATATATATATATAAAGTGTAGATACTTTTATATATTTTGTATGGTGACGCTAAAGAAAAAGTTCCTTTGTATATTTTACATTTATACTGATCTTCTCAATTTGATAATAGGAAATTGATTAAAAGAGTTTTTGATATTTTTTATATAAACATTGCACAATCTTACTTGAATTTGGCATTTGATAAAGTAACTGGCGTTTGCATGGAAACCACCTTAGGATGCAATGCAGTTTTCAAAATAAGACAGTAAAGATTATTTCTAAATCCAGGAACATAATTTATAAGTTTTGTTGACAGATTTTGGAAGACTTTAAGGACACAGTATGTTTTTTTTCATAACCTCTTCTAAAACTAAAGAAAAAAAAAGTTTTTTTTTTTTTAATTTTTTTTGGGTGTTTTGGCCTCTTCTCTCAAGTGCATTGAAATGTTCAGAAACTGAACTTCAGGGCTAAAAATAAGTTATGTCTTAGTCTTAAGATTTCAACACAGTCCTTGCGTGGAAGAAGTTAAACCAATATTTCCCACAGCAAGAAGAGGAAAACAAGTGGTGTAGCTGTGGAGTGGGTTTCTCGGACACTGCTGGTCTGGCTCAGGGACAAAACAGCCTCCCGAGAAGAGGGTCCTCCTCCCAGGTTCTGCACGAGGAGCAGACATTTTAGTTTACTGCTGCTTTCTCTCCCTCTGGAGTCAGCACATTGCTAATCAAAGCAGAAACACGAGGCTGGAAGGATGGCCAGGCTTCATTTCCCAGCTGTCTGAGAAATCCCTGGCCTTCCTGGTGTGTCCAAAAGCACGTGGAAGGATTCAGGTTTCACGTTCAATGGTACGGCCGTGACCACCAGGGCTCTCAGGAGCTCCCCGCGCTCCAGAGCAGCCCTTTGGGAAAATACCAGCTCATGTATGAGTGCATATGTGAAAGGGAAGGTACAGAAAATCACCCTAAATAGAACGCAGAAGATCAGGAAAAAACAAAACAACAACAAAAAAAGGCAAATGTAGAGCAATCTGGGTTTTGTCGCATCCCTATGCACCTTTAAATGCATTTAGGAAATGTCTTTGGGAAGGGAGGGGGAGGAAGGGTACTGGTCCTGTACAAATTCTGCAACGTGCTGTGTGAAATTTTCTGGCTGACAAAAAAGTTCTGAATGTTTTAGGTGCCTGACACTTGGCTGTGTGCTCAGGCATTGTGTATAGCCCCTGCTAGTTGTTTTCACATCTGTGTATGTATATTTTGTCCCAGTGAGATGTAGGTAGTTCTTATTTTGATCAGAATTGTTGCAGTAAAGGAGGGTCAGTTGTGTTAATGACAAAAAAAATTAAAACCTATTTTTATGACTTTTTTAAAGCTTTATGGCAGATTAGACACTGGAGGTTTTTTGGTTTTGTTTTCTTTTTTTTTTTTAACAAATGTGTATTTATTAATGTGCAGAACACTGGAATTGCAGCACAGATGAAAGGAGAATTTACAATAAATTAAGATTTTTTTTTGAACTTCTGGAGTTTATTTTCAGTGCCGAATGGATGCTGAGGGCCCAAGGGGCATTTTTAGGGATTTACAAAGTAGCAGGAGGGGAGATGGGCTGGCACCCATTGATCTTCCCAAGGAAGCAGAGGCTGAAAGCTTCATCCCCACCACTGTCTTACAATCAGGTGCCCCTGATGTGCACCAGGCATCAGGTTTGGGCTGCGAGGAGCAGAGCCTGTGTCCCATTCTTCCTGAAGCACCGCAGAAGGCTCTGCTCTGCGTCAGACAGGCATTAAACTCACTCGGTTCTGGAAAAGCCTTCGCAGTCCTCTTTTGCAGTGCTCTAAGTTCACCATGAGGCTGGGTCTTAGTTTGGGAGGAAGGCTGGGTTTGGGGGCTTCTGTTTTCTTTGGGGGTTTGGTTTTTGTTCTTTTACCAAGCACATTCCTTGTTCCTGCAGAATTTGCACTGATGAAACCCCAGGACATCGGTGCGTTGACATCCACCCAAGCCAAACCTTGGCTTCTTGTTCACCCAGTTTCCATGGAGGGGAAAAATCTGCTTGCAAACATCCCATGCTATGGCAGACCCTGAGTTTGGACATGGCAGGGGAGCCAATGCAAGCCTGAGATGACAAGAACCTTTTCTGACTTCGTTGGCTCCATTCTTGGCTTTCTTAACCCAGCTAGCACTAAGCCAGTGTCTTGCTCATGCTTTTTAGGCTGTTGTGCAGGTCTTCTTCATTAAAGGCACAGCAGGGACCTGCAAGCATCTGCCAGCGTTCTGGAAATAAAGTATTTCCCAATATCATCCAGCTTTTTTGTAAGTGTTCCTAAACATTAGGCAATAACCTGGCAGCGTGTGAGGTCAGGGGGAGAGAGAGTGGTTACTGGAATGATTTAGGGGCAAAATCAAAGATGGGGAGCTTTGATTTGCAAACCATTAAACAAACCCAAGCAATTAGCCCAAAGGGAAACCGTTTTTAGATTTTATTGTACAAGGTCACTTTTGGTGGACTTGTTTGTTCTCATTTACTCAAAGCCCACTTTTCTGCAGAAGAACATTAAAAAAGACCCAGGCGTTCACATCAGCAGGACTGGTATGGGACAGCCCAGGGTCCTGTCTCCAGCACCAACCAACAGCAGATGTTTAGGAAAAGAGGAATATCACAGACCTGTTACACAGTGAGGTGGCCCCACAGGGTCCACAGACCCCAGCAGGGGCTGAGCCCCCAGCAAGCTGCAGCTCTGAAGCTCCCAATAATTGTCTTACTGCTTTTGGACCCATGGAGACTTCTGGTGCACAATGGTTTGCCTGATTCAGTCACAAGCAGCAAGGAAATGGTCTTAACTCATGTTTAGCCTTCCTTCTTGCCCTTCTTCCATCTCTTCCCAGGTCTAAAGCATCCTTTTTCGAAATAGAAGGGAGACAAAAGAGATCAGAGCTGCCCACAAAATGTGAGAGGCAGGCCTACCAACAGCCAAAAAAATAGATTTTGCCCTAAGCAAAGTGCAGGAAGAAAGAGTCTGGAAGATGCACCAGTGAGAGAAACACGGCACGATAAGGCTGAAGTAACCTAAGAGCTGACATAGCTCAGCCCCCTCCAACAACCCAGAATCAAATACGCGTGTGCATTTGTCTAACACGTTCTTAAAAGTCCTAAATGACAATCCCAATCTATCTGCCAATAGCCAGCAGAGACAGGGCCAGGCTGGGATGCATTTGGGCCCCGCAGCCCTAATGCTGTTCTCCTGCCTCGCCTTTATGGCCCAGTTTGCACTTAGGCAGTCCGCCTTCCCTCCCCGTAAGAAGCAATTCGCACTGTTCTCATTTTCCATTTCAGCCTCTTGATTTTGGATCCATTCTCCAGTTTCTCATACTCCTTTTGAATCTTAATCCTGTCTGTGAGGATGCCTGGAGTCCTTTGGCAACATCTGCAGACTTTACAGGCTACCTTCCATTTCATCTTCCAGCCCGTGAATGAAAATACCACATAAAACCGAGCCCAAGAGGGATCTTGTAAAACATCCCCTCTTGCCCAGAGAGTTTTGCACCTACCTCATATCGAATAACATCAGCCCTCACTGCCTGTGTTTGGTGTGAGGGAACATGGTGCCGGGCAGTATCAAAGGCTTTCCTTGAAGACGTGTCCCATCTGCTGCTGCTCCTTTGTCCAACACGCCAGGCACCGCAGGAAAGAAGAAAATTAGATTAGTCTGATGTGTGTTGCAGAGCCCACGTTAACTCATTAGTGGTTTGGAAATACTTACAATTACTTACTTAGAAATACAAAAGTATTTCTAAGAGTCCCTAGGGCCCCCTCTGGGGCTCTGTGCCAGGCCTGTGTCTGTCCTCTTGGCCAGAGCCAGCAGCTGCTGCAGGTCCTCTGGTGGGGCCTGGAGTCACCCGGGGTATCTGCTCCTCACACCCAAATATTACTTCAAATCACAGAATGGTTTGGGATGGAAGGGACCTTAAAGATCATCCAATTCCACCCCCCTGCCATGGGCAGGGACACCTCCCACCAGCCCAGGTTGCCCAAAGCCCCATCCAGCCTGGCCTTGAGCACCTCCAGGGATGGGGCATCCACAGCTTCTCTGGGCAGCCTGTGCCAGGGCCTCACCACCCTCACAGTGAAGAATTTCTTCCAAACACCTAATCTAAGTCTGCCCTTTTTTAGTTTAAAGCCATTTTCCCTTGTCCTGTCACTACATCCCTGACAAAGAGTCCCTCCCCAGCTTTCCTGCAGGCCCCCTTTAGGCACTGGCAGGCTGCTGTAAGGTCTCCCCAGAGCCTTCTCCAGGCTGAACAACCCCAAGTCCCTCAGCCTCTCTTCACAGGAGAGGTGCTCCAGCCCTCTGATCATCCCCATGGCCCTCCTCTGGACTTGTTCCAATACATCCACATCCTTCTTGTTCTGGGAGCCCCAGAGCTGAGCACAGGGCTCCAGGTGGGGTCTCATGAGAGCAGAGCAGAGGGGACAATCCCCTCCCTCGCCCTGCTGGCCACAATTCTGATGTACCCTGAGCATATTTTCTGTACCTGAAGGGTGCCTGCTGCCTGTGTGAGATGGTGAAGGCAGTCAAAGCCTGGAGCTGAGCCAGGAGATGTGGCACGGGTAGAGCTGGGCCCAGCCACCTCCATTTGGGTGCTCAGCAGGGAGCCCAGCTCGGAAAACCCAGTGCCACCCATGGGCTGCTGGAAATCGGGGTGGAAACCCACCCAAGAGCAATTCTTCTGCAGCAAGCCCTGAAAGGCTGCCAGGGCAAGGAAAAGAAATAAAAAGAGAGAAAAGTGGAACCCCTTCTCCCATCCACACAGGCTACAGCTTCAGGAGCCCATCTGGACCTGTGCAAAGCCAGTATTTTAAGTCAGATCCACTCGGGAAACAGAAATGAACTCAAAGCTGGAGCTTTCCAGGTGCTGCCACCCTTTTTCATTAAAATAGTTGCTGTGTGTCCAGCTGGGTTGTTTCCAGAATTAATTTCTTATAGGGTTGTTTTGTCATTTTTTTTTTCCCTACAAATATAACAGCTTGCAAAAATGCCAGCCTCTTTGGCTAGCATGTAGGAAAACCTCTTGCTTTCGGTCATTTAACAACAACTCTTCATACGTATGTCTTTAATGATCTTGTTTATGTTTTAAGGCTATAGCACTTCCCAAGTAAAGAACTTAGTTTTTTAAAAAATCCTTTTGTTAGATATCAACAGACTCAAGGAAATAACGAGCATGTGAAGTTCTGTGCACATATAAACTTTTATTTTTTTAATGCAGTGAAAGGATTTATAGCCCGGGAGTGACTCCAGGGCCATGCAGGGTGAGGGATGAACACAGACCACAGCTGAGGGTGCTGCAAGTGCCCTGGTGGAGCTTGGAAGAGCATCCCCGGCATCATGGCTGTGGCAGGAATAAAAGGGTGAGAGAAATGCAGAGATTAGGCATGCATGGATGCCCCAGGTTATTCTCAACCAGCCAGCACACCAGTAAGGAGAGGTTCCCATAAAATCGCTCAGAAGCAGCAAAACCTCCAGCACTAGTGGGCGAGGTACAAATCTGCCCAAGAGGTCTGCAACAGAAAGTCAGGCAGATTCTGCCATGGCGTGATTACTCGGAAAGAAAAAGAAGTAAGAACACGTTGACAGCACATGGTAAGCCACCCATCATAAAATAGCTCTGATGGAGCAAGCACCCTGAAGGTACAGAGATGAGAGTGCTCTTCAATCAGAACAGCTGCACTTCTAGAGCCTGCTCATCAGATTTCTTTTTTTTTTTTTTTTTATAAAAGGAACCTAGGGCAGTAACTTCATTCGTTATAAAAGCAGCTCCTGAAAGGCCTGCATGTTTGAAGCAGGTGAAGAATACCTGGCTTTAAAGGAAATAAATATCCCTCTTCCCTGGATTCATTCCCTTCAGGTGAGGAACATCCCACCAAATCTGGTAGGAGGCAGCCCCAGCTGTGTTGGAGAGCAAGTGAAGCGCACAGGTTTCCAGGTGAAGCAGTAAATCATCCCAGCACAACACACCTTCACTTGGAGAAAAATCTGTAAATTTTATTACGCATTTCAATTCACTGGACAAACCAAATAAGAAACCTTGGGTGGTTAACTTCTTCCCTTCCAGCTGCACAGGGAACACATTTTGGGGGTGGAGAGGTTGCGGATAGAAAGGTTCAGGAAAAATAAGGAGCAAACTGGCACAGAACTACCTTAAAGGCCTCACCTCTCCAAACATCCCCTCTAAGGAGCGCATTCTCTTTTCTGCATTTCAAACACAGGTGTTGGCCTTGAGTGCAGACAACACACACCAAGCGTGGCTGGTCTCTGCTCCATGAAATGGCCACGCTACCTAAATACAGTTTAACACCCAGCTGCGAACCAGTTCACAGAGATTTTTTCTTCTGCTATCTCCTCCTGTAAAAGCTAGGTGCAAAACTTGTTCAGTGTTAAAATCTTTTACCATAAAATCACCTCCTTTAGTATTTTAACCCAGTGTTGGCTATTCTGATTCTGTAGTTTTTGCAACATTTATCTCTCTATATATGTCTATTTGTTCTTTCTTTGTTTCTGTGTAATAAAAAATTGATCTCCAGTTTTAAAGCCATGTCTTTATTGCCAAACCTTTCGGCCTCAAAATAAATGAATTGCATGTTTTCACTGCACACAGCAAATTTGCTGAGTTCCTCTGCCATGGAGCTGGCTGGCATGACACGACCTGCAGAGTCCTTACGTACTCCTAGGGAGGAGTGATAGATAAATGTGTGTGCAGGCAAAAAAAACCTTCCACCTTAAGTAACTAGATTAAAATAAAATCTACCTTTAATCCAGCACCAAACTTAAATCCACCAGATGCCTCATCAAATCTAGTTATGGCACGTTGCTGTCTTTTTTTTGTATTTATAATCCACCCTTCTTTGATGTTTACAATTTTATATAGCTCCTCACCCAGCAGCACAAACCCACACCAGGGTGGCTGAGCGTTGCCATCGGGCAGGAGCTGCAGCAGGACTGGGGACTCATCCTTTGAGGCGTGCGGGTGGTCAGAGATCTGTGCTACTAACTCATTTCCAGATGGAAATCTCCCTGAACTGCTTGAAATAAGAAAAGAAATGTTACAGGGATGGTTCAACCCTTACATCTCTTGCTGAAACCCTCGTGTGTTGCAGTGAGCAGCGGCCAGCCCAGGATTTCCCCGCTGTGCTGGCACACATCAGCCCTGGAGCATGCAACAGACTGGGAGACAGAGACAGGGACCTTCCCTGCACCTACCCCAGGGGAGAGGAGCACGTGGGCAGCTTTGTTCCCTCTTCCAGAGGATTTAGGTGAACCTCTCATTGCTGTCCTGGCCAAATTCTGTTAAAATCAGAAAAGGTTTTAATGCACAGAAATGGCTGGCTCAGCAAAAGCTGAAAACTGGAAAACCTGCTTCGTTATGGGCACGTAGCCTAACTTTTTCATTTGTATAGCTGGTTGGGCTTGAGGTTTAGTTTTCTGGTGGTATTGCAGCGGTGGTGGGGAGGGCTTGGGAGTATCCAGGGCTGTCTGATTTGCTTTGCTTGGAGAAATTGAACAATCTGGCTTTAGTTAAGGAACCCAGCACCTAAGGCTGGGTTCAGAAAAATCTGCATTCAGAAAAATTCAGAAAAATCTGCAGTCTCAACCTGACTTCCTCCACCCATGCTCGTACTGACTGACGGAGCTATCAGCTGGCCCCAAACCTCCCAGCTCACACACCTTAGCCTCCCTCCACACCAGCTTTTCTTATAAGCCCCCTTCCCTTGAACAGCCTCCTGCATTCAGAAGTGATTCCCTGGTCTCCAGCTCACCAGACCTCTGGAGAAGCTGAAGAAATGCTCATTGGTATCAGGACCAGCAGGTGGGAGATGGAAAGGCTCCATCTCCTGGTAGCAGTTCCATCCTTTAAAGAGGATCCAGCCTGAAGAAGGCATCCCTGCAGAGCAGAGGGTGCTGCACACTTGCCATGGCCTGCTTTTACAGATTTGCCTGACCCAGAGGCTGTTTGGTAAAACGGAGAGGCCTTTGTAGCTTATTCTGCTGTCCCTTGCTACAGAACCCAAAGACTTCCCACATAGGAAAGCGGCAGCACAGTCCTTCACTGCACCTTCCTGTGCTGGAGTGTCCAAGCTGAAAATGGGTTTGTTTGTTGGGGCAATGGAAAAGGGATGTGAAAATACAGTTTTGGAAATAAAGGTGGAGGAGGAGGAGGTTGTATGCTTAAATCTGAAAGGGCAGGACCCTGAAACTCATGTGAATCTTCACAGTGGTCCTTCCCCTCACCTGCTGGAGTGAGGTGGCTGCAACATAGAATCACAGAATGCTTTGGGTTGGAAGGGACCTTAAAGGTCATCTATCTCCAACCCCCTGCCATGGGCAGGGACACCTCCCACCAGCCCAGGTTGCCCAAAGCCTCATACAGCCTGGCCTTGAGCACCTCCAGGGATGGGGCATCCACAGCTTCTCTGGGCAGCCTGTGCCAGGGCCTCACCACCCTCTGAGTAAAGAATTTCCTCCTAACATCTCATCTAAATCTCCCCTTTTAGTCTAAAACTATTGCCTTGTGCCCTGTTACTATGCTCTAGATCCCAAGGAGAGCTCCGCTCTGTCCACAAGGGATGAATCTCAGTATAGATGTACAAATCCAAATGTTGACACCAGATCCAAAGCTGTTATTTTTTTTGTTGTTACAAATATGCTGAAAAGATAGATCTATCCCAAAATAAAATTTAACTTTGTTTCCTGTGGCGGTTTCCAGCTAATTTAATTTTGAAGCAGAGAGACAAAATCTGCCTCCAGCCCTACAAGCTGACTTGGACACCAGGAGCCAGTGCTTTTATTGCCAGACCCCAAATACTGAGCTGCTGCAGTGTGAATTAAACCCTTCACAACTCCTGAGCGACACCTCACCTTTCCAAAAAGCTGCTCAGGTGAAAAAAGAGTTAGAGGAGACTCTTGATCGTGATGCCTGTGGGAACATCCCCATTCTGCAGCTCTGCAGGGCCAGCCACAGGCAGGGGTGCCACCACGGTGTCCATTGAGTGGAGAAGGAGGAAAGCCAGGAGAGCCATGAAGCCAGCCTTAACACAAACACTTTTAGAAAAAAGACTGCACTCAGGGTGCAAGTTTTCAGACATTATACACTCAGCAACATGGGTTTTAAACATGCTCACAGGGTACAAGAGCAATTTCTATTCAGTTAGCTGGAAAAAGTCATGGTTTTTCAGTTCCGTGACCCAAATCTCGTTATCTTTTTCTCTGCTCTGGACGGGAAAAGTCCTTTTAAAATAGCCACTCAGTTAAGCCTCTGAAGCCAAGTATTTCAAGACCTAAAAAGCTTAATGACAACTTGAAGGTGAAATCACCTGCTTGCAGTTTGCTGTCTGAAGTGGGAGAAAAATGACAAAAATCCAATGCGTTTTAAAAAGCATGCAGATACTGATCTACTTCAGGACTTCCACAGGAGATCAAAATGAAAATTCACATGCCGGCCAGCCCGTTCCTATCAAATTTGATCTAAACCAAGCCAAGTTCCAGCCTTGACAAAGGTTTCCTGTGAGAGACAGCGTCAGCACCAGGCCCGGCTGCCCCACAGGGGCTGCCATTGAGGAGACCGTGGCGGCTCAGCACCAGGCCCGGCTGCCCCACAGGCACTGCCATCGTGGTGGCCAAGCCCTCAAGCACTGAACTCTTTCCTTGGTGCTGCCAAGGTGTGTTACAGCTGTTTCTTCACCATTTTCACCACCATTTCACAACAGGCCTGGCCGGGCTGCAGGCCTCGGGGCTGGGCAGGATTCAGGCTGCTGAATCCTCATCTGGGCGCTGCCTGCTAGCACTGAAACCACCCCTCTCTGCACAAATGCAGCCAGCTTCTGTATCACAGCCTAGGTTCAGTGTTAGAAATGTGCCTCAGAAAATAAAATTCACTGTGCCAGAGAACCTACGTGGGAGAGGAGCAAGGAGTGGTCGAGATCCTTACCTGGGAGAAATGTGTGGGAAGGAAAGAGAAATGTACTGTCCCCTTTGAACACTGCAAGCTATTTGGAAACGCTGAGCTTTAAACATGCAACCTCATGCTGCTCAGTGTGCAACCTGTTGTAAAACACCCCATGCAATGTGAATTTCACAAATGCCTGCTGATTTATTTCTCTCAGAGGTACAGTGAGATTCACTGGGAGCAGTATCAGCAGTTGCTTTACTGTGTCGAAGCTCTTTGCTCATCACCAGGGCACGAGGGCTAAACTGCACCGAAACTGCAGCCTCCATTCTTTAAACAACGAATTTCTACTTACTTTTCTACACTGGCCATCCTGGATTGCTGTTGTATCCAGTTTTAAGAACGCTTAAAGAAAAGCAGGTAAGCACATCTCCCCACTACTGTAGCTGCACTACAAGAAGCTCTGGGAAACTCTCCTGCCATGATCAGAAGTGGGATCTCCTTGCCAGAACTGCTGAAGTCCTCACATGGATGTTGAAAGCACTTGTGACTTCTGCATCAACTGTGCCTTAGCCAAGCGAGCACACCTCGGTGTTTTTTGCTGTGGTTGCCTCCTAGGACATTAGAGAGCAGCAGGAAGGCATGGAGTTCTGCCTGGGGGTGGGCAGGGAGCTACCTTGGGGTTATGTATTAGGATTAGGGGCCTGACCTACAAGGCTGATTGATGTTGCTGTGGGTGTCTGCTACAGACTGTGTAATCAGGAAGTAAACTGGAAGAAGTCTCGTGTTTACAGGCCCTTCTCCCCATAGTGGACTTCAACCACCCGAATACTTGCTGGAGGGACAGCACTAAGGCACCAGGAGGTCTCTGGAGTGTTGACAGTAACTTTCTGGCACAGATATGGAAGAGCTGATGAGGGGGGATTGGAGCATCTGTCAGACACGAAGAAGGTGTGACTACCCAGCCTTTAAGAAGGAAAGGTCAGGGGATCTTATCAATGCAGGTTTGTGGAGTCTCCATCCTTGGAGATATTCAAAACCTGATGATATGGTCCTAAGCAATCAGCTCTAGCTGCCCCTGCTTTGAGCAGAGGAGTTGGACTACATGTTCTCCAGAGGTCCCTTCTAACTTCTGCAATCCTGTGAATTTTAAAGAAAGTGAATTTTGGACACGGAAATAGCTGTGTCCTTTTTCTTGTAGTCACAGTTAAAGCTATCTCTACCAGGAATGTATCAAGTAACAAACACACCTGTGAGTGATGTAAGAGGAAGTAACAATGAAAACCACACCAGTATTACACAAAACATCTCCGAAGATTTTAATGGGGACATTTACTGGAAAATTCAGATGAGGAAAACACAGAGCATTAACACGTTAGCAATTAATGACACATTTTGCAAATTAAAAATTCAGGAAAGACAAGGGGAATATTGGGAAAACACAATCATGACCAAGACCCGTAACATGACTACCCTAACACAAGTCAAGAGCTGACATGAAGCATCAACAGTCGTTACTGACAGCCTGCACATGGCCAGGCACTCTGAACACAGACTTAAATTGGACTGATTTCAGCACCAGTGAAAAAGGATGGCTTTTTTCTGCTCTCAAACAGATCTTTTGTTATGTCAAACAAATATCAAAAATTTTAACAGTCCTGTTTTTTTCTTCCCCCCACAATGCTCCCTGAACTGAACTGTGTGTTTAACTTTGCCAGGTTAGCAGCTGAACACAGAAAAATGTCTTTGCCCCCTTTTACTTCCACACTTTGGAGAAAAGTGATTACTTGTAACTTTTCTCACAAGGACTAAAAGGAATTCTTAGAAAAAAATAAAACACCAGAAAAGGACAGGAGGTGATGTGTAACCCAAGCTTTCAAATCTGCTGAAGAGATCTATTCATGTTAGAGCTTTCCTACTGCCCAAATTGGATGCAATTTCAAAATTCTACACCCATTTAATAAATCTTGCTCCTGCATAGATACACTTTAATGAGTTACCTTCTATTACTGTGTGGAAATATAGGAATTTATTTTTGTTGACTTGCTATAATGAAGTTTTATTGAAAGTGCAGGGTGTTTGCGATATACACTCAATCCTGTGCATAATTTGGACAGAGGTATTTGGTTCTTCCTAATAACCACTCCATTTTGACACCTGGCACAATCCAAGATTGAATTATTATCTGATCTATATTAAGTTAGCTATATAATAAAGAAATGCATACGAAATTGCATTTTTCTGAAGCACAACAACATATTCTCTCTTCCAGGACAGAAAACAGCCTCTACTCTCAGTAGTTAACAGAAAATTAGTCAATCATGTGAAAAAAATAAATATTAAGACTGTTTTAAAGCTCCTAGATCTGTATTTCTGAATAGCAAATGTTTTAAAACATTACTTAGTACAGTTTAAGAATCTAGAACATTCTTTATAAAACTATATCAGATTAAAAATAAATATCTGTTGCTCAGTCTTCAGGCAAAATACTGGACTTTAACATCATTCATTCCTTTCCCAGAGTTCAACGCATGAGCACGCATTTACTGTAAAACACACAGACTTTACCTAGAAACCAGGTATCTTCAAGAAAAAAAAATCTCACTTATACATAAAAGGTAAGTTCGTAATTTCAGCCATGATTCTTTTTATATTAAAATTCTTGCATTTGCAGCTACTATTACCAAACAACTTTAAGATATTCCTTGATACATACTAACATAAATATCACCACCCAGTTCAGTAACATTGTAGCAAAGCTTTTGTTTTAAGCCTCTTCAGTGCTAACAGTCAAGAGCTGGGACTAGATAGTCAACTGACCTTCAGAACATACAGATCAATAAAAAGATGTTTATTATTGTTTTTCTCATTCTCAGGCAGCATTTTTTTCAAAGTCCTTCAATAAGCAAACGCAGACGCTATGTTGCAGGTTCTACTGTATCAATGTCTTCCTTTTTTGCAGCCTCCTCTCGGTTTTTGCCCTGTTGCAGGGTGAACACCGATGGGCCCAGCCTTAGGATCTTCCCACTGCCAAGGCATTCATCGCCCTTGTAGAACACAGCAAACTAGGAGATGAACACAGGGAAAGTATTTTTCAGCTTCTGCAACTGCAGGCTGTGCAAGGCCTGCTGGACAGTGACGTATGCATTTATATTTGTTCGAACCAAATTTCAAGGAAAAAAAAAAAAGAAAAATGTACAGGAATTGCTGACTCACAAGAGTCTAAATGTAAGGATGTTAGTAGGAATTCCCTCATGAACTTCTGCAAGATTATCTGAAAACTCTTCAGTTACTGTGGTGGAATGTTTTTTTTCCCCCAACAAGCTTCCTTTCCCAGGAGAGATGACACACACAATTTCACCTGCATTTTCACTGGACTTTCCTTTGACAACTCTGCCCAGGCTACCACAGCACTTCTCAGAAAAGGAGGGGACCAAGGTAGCCTGCTGTTAAGGACTACTGAGGCAGTCTACCCAGAGGAAGCAGCTGGGACTCACATGCAGGTTCATGCAGGAGAGGAGGAGCACAGACCTCCTGGCCTGTCCCTCTCAGGAAAAAGCCCAGCTACAGGCTCCAGGCACTCAGGGGTTTCTCAAACCTACCATCTGCTCAGGCAGGAGTCTTCACAGCTCAGCTCGCTTCTCTTACCTCACCCCTCTCTGTTACAAACAGCCCTCAGACAATTGGCCTCAGGATGTATCCCACAAAGGCCCAGTTTTGGGGCATGCAGGAGATGTTTGAAAACCTTTAGTTCATAATGGGACAGAGCATACCCTTGTATCAGTGGTGCTGAGAGGCATCACTGCACATTACCCATCCTGGAAAATGAGGTTTGCTGAACACAGATCCTCACTAAACAAATTTGAACGCTAAACCCACATTACACAACCTAATGACTTCTAAAATCTATTTCTTGAGGACAACAGATACCATTTCTGCATATGTAACTGATTATATATACAAAATCTTTCCGTATACTTCTAAAACTTGAAAGCCAGCCTCTCAGAACACGTGGATAACAACAGGCTACCTTAAGCTGGAAACAAACATCTTGTAAAATAGTGGATGAATAACCAAAATAAAGCCAACTGCTCTCACATGCAAATAAATCACCTATTTTGCTCCAGCTATTAAAAAACATTTCTCTGTTTTATTAGTTACTCTATTTTAACACTCCAAAATGGAAAGAAAGTCACTTCTAACAACTCACCTGCCCAGGTGTGAGAGCTCTTGTTGGCTTCACCAGTGTCACCCACACACTCCCATCTTGGTTCAGAGTCAGCACACAAGGCACTGGAGCAGAAAATGGCCAAACACCTGCCAGTTAATCCTTATGTTCACATTAAAACAAAACCAACTTTCATCACCAGGCTAAACAGATCTAAGTCAACACACCACCACACAGAATTGTTTGATAAAGCTACTACAGAAACAGAAAGGCAAACCAAACATTTCATCTGCTTCTGCAAAACTACACTGAACACAATACTAGAATAAAATAAAAAAATAAAAAAGCCACAAGAAAAACAGAACAAGGTTTGATTACCCAGTGCCATCTGGTGCTGAAACCTGAAATGACATTCCATCATTTTATCCCTAACGAGCTCTGCAGGAGGTTCCTCTGCTATCCAGTGCACTCGATTTGTCCGCAACAGGTCTCTGTACAGAGCAGGGTGATTTGTTGATGGTGCCTGCAAATACAACATTCACTCAGTGGTGATGTTTTTTCCGAAGAGCCTAGGACTGCTGTGAAGTAAAGCATGAAATATAGAAGCAGCATCAAGCTATAACAAAATAAAGGCAAAATGAGTACAAAACCAAGCATTTATTAGCTTTTACCAGTTTCCAGGTGGAAGCCTTTAATGAAATAATATGCTAAAGCAAGCCTGAATTATTTGTCAGTCCTCTACATCTCAAGAGCTATGTCACATATTTTTTTCTCCAATCCTGTTTCTGCCTTCTTCAGGCTGAGTTCAGATCCCTTGTTGATTTGTATCACTCTTCCTTTCATTCTAGAAGCAAAAAGTGTATTTCTAGTGCTGCAATATAATGAAGAAGCTTTTTCATTTGGCAAAAAAATACACAAGACAGTATATATTTATAATCTAGGCTATGCTACAAATCAAATCTTCAGTATCCCACTTCTGGACAGGGACTGTCCTTAGAACTGAAGAAAGAACGTTATAATTGCAATCCCTCATACTTTTTTTTTTTTTTACCCTCCAAAACCTACTGCTGTCATATGAGAAATAAAATTGAAGATACAAGTCAGACATCTTCACTGAGATCAAGAGGATGTGCCTTGTAGAAAAGCAGAATTTAAAACCTTCAAGTCGTTTCTCACAATGGGAAAAAGCAGGGAGAAGCACTGTGCAAAAACAAGGGTAAACCTCATATTTTGTACATAATTACTGAACGAAATCAAAGTCTGTATAAAGGGTGGCCTGCCAAGCCCCAGTCACTCCTTTGTTGCAGAGGTGTTGCACACACACAGCCTTAAATTCTTAGGGTCCTGTCTGCTTCCTCTCACCTCTGTTTTGATTACAATTTTTTCTTCCCCTCAGGCAAGTCTGCAAGTAGCAACACACCTCATTATAATCATGTCAGTATCAAAATAACAACTTTAAGAACAGCAGGAAACATTAACGAAGCTGGTGAGGTGCAGAGCTCCAATCATCTCCTATGATTAGTCATTAAAACGCCAATGATTCACAATATCATATTCTGCCTCAGTTTTCAAAATGATAAAACTGTATTATTGGCTGTTACCTCCTTTACCCAAAAAAACAAAATAGCAAAACATAGTGAACCAAGACAATACGCATTTTATGTACTGTGTCACAATTATTACAGAAAACTCTTATTTTTGGAGTAAAAAATGAGAGCTCAGTAGGCTGAGTTTTTCCAGTGTTTGCCATTTAACTGGAAAAAGCTTGCTGCCAACATCTAAGGCAATCTTCCACTCACCAGCAGCCAGTCTGGACAAGGTGTTTGAAACCCACAGATGCTGCGCTAGCTGGCACTTGTTTCCCCCAATAGCAGAGCCAGGAATTCTGCCCAAACTCAGATCACATTCCGTACAGCAGGAGTCATGAAATGCTTGCATGAGGCATTCACAACACCAGTGTTAATTAACTCACCACAAAGATATCTCCAGTGCTGACATCTTTATCTACAACAAACCAAGCATCCTTCACATTTGTTAGCCCAGCCCTCTGGCCTATTGTGTAGAGGAACCAACCTAAAAAACAGGAAAATGGAGTGTTGCTAGCATCTTTTCATCTTTTACTTTCAAAAAATAATTTAAAATGTATTCAAAGCAAAGCTTTTTTTTTTTTTTTAAATATATTAAAAGCCAAAGCTTTACCACTAAGCAAAGAATAAAGAACCTACTGTTTTAGAGAAGTGTGCCAATCACAAGTTAAGACAACATCTACCTGAAAGTTTCTATCTGTACCTGAAGCACACAATTTCAAACTAATCCATTTATTTTGTGGTACTCTTACAGAAGACAAACATTTCTCTATTTCAGTTTCAACTTGTGGTTTTGCTATCTTTCAGTGTTAGTATTTCCCCTTACTAAGGGTTTCAAGGTTGTACATGCTGTACAGAGCAAGTTTTCCATGATTATTAGAGAAATCAAACTAGCATAAATCTTTGCAATTTCACAAAAACTTTGTTCCCCTAAATGTAAGCAATATTTCTCTAAAAGCAGTTATCAAGGTGGGTTAGCCAATTACCTTTGTGTGTTCCCAGCACCTTCTTATCCTCAATGGAAACAAAGTTCCCTGGTCGAGGTTCTAAATACTACCAAATAGGAAGAGATTTAAGTCACAAGATGATCTCCAAACAAAATGTGATTCAAGTTCTGTCATTGAGCTCTCTTGGAGTTGGAAAATAGCTGTTCAACAAGCAAGCACCATTCAAGCAGCTTGCTGCTTCTTCCCTTAAGCTGCCTGAGGGAGAAAAGCAGGAGGGGCAGTCCCTATCAGCACTAATTCTGTGCTTCACTCCCCCCACCTCATTTATGACAGGGAACAGCAGGTTTGAACCATTTGCCCCTCTCGTATCCCAGTCACACGTCAGAGCCTAGCAGCTATGCACAGGTGTAGGGGCGAGCTTCCTCATACAGGCTGCTGGTGTTAGCTTCTGCTAGGCTTGGGACTGCCAAGCGAGATGCTACAAAGTGCCAGCCACCAGCTGGCAGAGATTCTTCTGTAGACAGAACCAGAACAGAACACAGAGATTGCTGTAGGTTTAATGTTACTCACCTCAAGAAGGAATTTCTTGAAGTTTCTTTCACCAATGAAACAAACTCCCATACTCTGAAAAGGAAATGCGGTACTGAATCCATAGAAAAGCAGAGAAAGACACTGGAAATAACGTATATTACTTATGTAATCTCATAAAATGAACAAACCCACAACATCTTCTCCAACATATGTAAACAACTCCTATACAGTATCAGTAGAGCCATGAGCACAGAAGAGAAATAATAAATTTAGAACTTGTTCAGTAAAGGCATACGTTAAAACATTGGTGACTACGTCGTAGATACATTATAAACATAAGTCTCTTTCAGATAACATACAAAACTGACAAATTATGTAGACTCAGTCTATGTCTTGAAGTAAAACTTAAACAAACAGGTTTTCCTTTCAGTTACTGCCTACATTCTTCAGATAACCATTCACGTGGAGAAATATGAACATTTCGAGCAGTCAAGACCATATCAGCCTACAATTGCTGCCTGCATCATGTTTGTTAGGATCAAATCATGAAGTGTAAACTCTTAGCCAGGGAAACAGATTTATTTATTTATTTATTTATTTATTTATTTATTTAGACAAAGTGGCTGAAGAACAGTATGACCCAGTCTCTGTGAAGCCATATTCAGAAACACTTCTAGTGCAGAAGCCCTTGAAAGCTACGGGAAATAAACATCAAGGCTTCTCACCTGCTGTAACAGAGAACACTTTCCTTAAGGCTTACAGCTTCCTCTCACACTCATCCCCACCTTAGCTCTTCTCAGACACAATGGCACACAAATTATCTGCCAGCTAAAATACAGAACTAACCGCAAGCTCATAAAAGTACTTTTAAGCAGGCAGACAACTGGAAAACTGCTTCCCAACCTATTCTATTATTGTTTGCTTAAACAGCTGATTTCTCAGAGATTAAGGTTCAGGAAGTTGAGAAAAGTCCATTTCAGAGAGAAATACAAATCAAAAGAGTTTAAGTGTTACCATGCCTCTTTTTTCTTTAGCACATGATGAAGGCCATGTTCTGATGCTATCTTCTTTACGAAGCTTTTTGTTAAATCCCCTAAAGGAAAAATGGTTTTCCTCAAAGCATCCTGGGAGACCTGACTTAGAAAGAAGGTCTGGTCTTTAAAGAGGTCAGCTCCTTGAAGGAGTTTTACAGCTGCAAAGCACAGAACACAAAAAACAATTCAGTAACTGCCTTTAATATCTCAACTTCCTTTAGCATTTTGTTCAGCAATCAACACTTTAATTTTTATTATTTTCAAATACATGTGAGAGACAGCATTGTTCAGGATTTTCAAAATCTAATTGAAAATGTTTGAGTATTTCCTCACCCTTGAAAAGATACAGAAACATTCTGATCTTGTATAACACAGAATCTGAAAAAAATCTTGTATTGCCCCATCTATTACACTACTGCAAGTTTCACTGGCAAGAACATCAACAGTATGGAAGATGAAAACAGCTTTCACGTGAAAGGGAGAATGAATATTGAAACATCCTAGAGCATACTGTTCTTAAAATAAATCAATTTTTGCACAGAAATCACACTGTTGTAAATCATTTATCATAAATTTGAACAGCCGTCACAGTTGATTCCAATAGATGATCTAAGGAGAGGAGCTTGACTTCCTTCTTTCATATAAAAAGTGAACAGTAAATGAAGCCTCCTGATAACCCAGATGAAATAAATTCAGTGCAATTTTTCAGTCATGTTCTGTCCACTTTCTTTAAGAGCTAATACTTCTGGGGAGGTCCAACTCTACTGATGCATTTCTTGGCTCCAGTGAACACTTACTACAGGCCAGTAGCTCAGTCACAATTGATACAAATTCTCAGTAACAGGACAAAAAGTCTGCTTAGAATATTACAAGATATTACAATTGAATCAGGCTGCCACAAGGACAGACCATTGGTCCCACTGGAGCTGTTTCAACTTCCCAGAAATAAAATCCAAAACAACGAACCATATAAAGCCCCTTAAGTCCAGAACAAAGGAATGGAAGTCAAGAAGCTGTAATATACAAACATCACTGTGGCAGCTTTGCAAGAGAGGTAGTCTGCAGGTTTCTTTCCCTTTGGGTGTACTATGTGCTTCATCAGAGCTTCAGCTGAGTTATTTTCCTGCCTTATGGCCCACAGCAGAGCTGTTTGGGAGATGCCCACATTGCCATCCAAACCGCAGTAGTTCCATGCAGAGTCAGACCCAGAACAGCATTAATCAAGCCGGCTCAGGTACTGGTAACAACAGAACCACTGCGGTGCAGGTATCAACTTCTGATTATGTACAGCCACAGGCAGCCTATTAAAGTGAAGAGCAAAACCTGCTGCTGCTGTTAGTACCTTTGCTGAGCTGGGAATTGCAGCCTTAAAAACATCTACACATGCTGCACTTGTACCTTCCAATTTCAGTGTAGGCAGAACCTTAATCTGCCTGGGAAAATCTGGCTTCTACAGGAGAATGGAGAAGGCACGGAATGAAAGATTCTTTTTTCCCCCCAGTAAAATAATACAGAGTCCAATTACCACATAAAACAATGTTATTAATTTTAGTGTTTCAAAGGTCTTAAATCTAGAGATACTACCTAAGCATATCCCCATGATAAGGTTTATCTATGCTATATACTGAACAACCAAAGAAGGCATTCATGAAAATAGAAGAAACACATGGAGTAATTTTTACGCAAGTCACTGAAAAACTTGACAAAGATTTCCTGAAATACTTCTCCGGGGTGTGGAAGATAGCCCTGTCTCCTTAATCCATGTTACAGCTCCTCCAGAATGCTGATTACTCCTGAAATGCTTATTCTTACCCCTCTGCACCTGGATTAGCAAACATAACACTTGACTGGTCAGTGTAATTCTCAGTGAGGCAAATCTCCTGTTTTTGCCCAATCAGCCTTCTAGAGGCTGGGGTTTAAACAGTAATCAGCACATGTGAAGTCACTCACTTCCCCAATTATGTGACACAAAATATAGTTCAAAATTCTCTTTGATACCTGGGATGAAATACAAAACTACTTACTATTTCTAACTTCAAACCGGTTTCGGAAAAGCCCTTGTGGTCTTTTAGTATATTTCTGTTTAAAAACTTCCTCATCCTCCAGGGATGTCCTAGCGTAATGCCCAGTAGCAATTGCATCAGCTCCTAGCAAGGAAAAAAGAGGCAAAACAAACAAAAAACTCACAAAGCCACATACTTGAAATTCAAAGCGTAAAGCATGGCTATAAACATCTAGGAAAAAAGCAGAAAACAATGAAGGAAGAAGCCGAAGTCTAATACTAGGAAGTCTTATACTGACAGACATCACACTCCTGCTATTTAATCAACATGAACTGTTCATCAGCATGCCAGAACTTGTGTTTTTGTACTTTAAGGAACACCTAAGAATGTAAAATTTAATGCTCAGGTCAATATGCATCTCTGATTTAAACCTATTCCTACATATATAATACTAAATTCAATCCCAAATACTTTGCAAATATTGAAATACCGCTACAGAGATGCGCAATTTATGCATACAACTGAATTCCTGCTTTTCTCCACCTTTCCAAAAGTTGCTACCATCTTAGCACATCCCCCACATACACTGTGTACTGACACACTTCAAAAAGCCTTACCAAGGTTATCCATAGCATAGTGAAGAAAGTAGTTGAATTTTATATGCTTGTTACACACAATATCAGGATTAGGTGTCCTTCCCAATTCATATTCTTTTAAGAAGTCACTGTAAAATAAAAAGTCACATGTATGTTAACATTATTAACATCACATAATACTCTCCAAGACTGGAAGATCTGCTAAACATGAAAACTTGAGACCCAGTCATATGAAGCATTTTATGTAAGAGATAAAATATCCATTAGCTTTTAACCTATAAAAAACAATGCTTGCGGGATTTTCTCCAGACTGAGGGAATGGTCAAAACATCACTCACAATCTTGTACAGTACAGCTGATTTATTAAACTACCATTACTCGGGGGAGACATGGCTATGCACTGTGCACATCCTATTCATCCCTTACAAAATACTTTTCAGAATTAAACAAACCTGATCAATTTTTCAAAGCAGCAGAGCAGTGCAGCATGCACCAGAAGATACTGTGTTTCAGCTGCAAGGACGCTAGCTTAATCTGTAAGAGCATATGATAAGCAGTCATGGGACCTTGCCTTAACTTTCACAGACATGTTTCCTGCTTCCCCCCCCCTCAAAAAATAAGTATAGTTTCTCATAGCTGAGTTCTAGTTTTCACACTTTCATGCAACTAAACTGCTTAGCGTTGTTTGCTTGAAAACATTTAAGTAACTACTAAGAAAATTAAACTAGCATACAGTGATGCACAGAGCAGAAGGCCCAATGTTTGCTTTATTTTGCTTGCCCTTGGTGGTCACTCAAGTCAAGAGGGATGAAGGGCAGAGCGTGGTAAACAATCTTTACCTTTATTTAAAAGAACTACTGAATCTCTCTGATGCAAAGACATAGAACAGACTCTGTACAAACCATGGGAAAGACAAGACCTGAGATACTTCTCTTGATAAAAGGTGTTTTTTACTGAATAATCCTTTAGAGAGAAACTTCAGGGAATAAATTCAAGCTCAGCGATGATGGTAAGGAAAAAAAGGCTTCTGGAACAAACAAAAATGCTGTACTAATAAATGATGAGAAGCAAAAAAGGAAAGCTGATCTTCTGTGATCTTTGATTCATCATTTACAGCCATCCTGCACCCCACACGAGTTTTGATACCATTCATTCATTCTGTCGCACTAAGAGGGAAAACAGAGTGAGCTTTCCCAGATCAGGACCATTTTCTTCACTGACTGTAAAAGTTTTGTGCTTAACTTGATGCCACTGCAATGTGGCACAGAAATAGAACAACCAGGTTATTCCTTAGTTTCTTCTAAGACAAGGCAACAACAGCACTACTTAAAGAAGGATGAAGATGAGCTTATGTTGAATAAGTAGAAGAGAAACTTGGTTGTTACACCAATATTTCCTTTTTTCTCCCTTCCAAGAAAATCTTTCTGCTTTCTCCATGCATAACTTTCTTCCATTACAGCAGAACAAAGCCATAGGAAGAGCAGATCTGAACCTCTGCTTTAAAGAACAACTTCAAATGTATCAAAAATTTAAAGAAGGTTAGGTCATGACTGCTCAGTGGTAAACTGGATGCAGTATATACTAATATAATGTACAATGCACTGCATAAATTACATAAAACAAACAGGGCAATAGCATCACATAACATATTTTTTCCTCAAGCTACGATAAGGTCGGGCCAGTATGTAGAAAAAAGAAATGAGCTGCAACAATGGAATTACTACACATTTGTAGTAACTGTGGATAAACCTATTAATTTCAAAATTAATGAGTGCATTAAAACCAATGGTTACGTTGCAACGTTAAACGTGAATGTGAGAGAAAACAATTCTGCATTTAAGGAGCATCAGTACTTCCTTTTAGCACCGATAACACCGCAATAAGCTGCCTTTGCCATCCTCACTTTTCACAGGAACACGGCACTATGTTCATCTATTTCCGAAAAACCACCTGTTTCAGCGGGTTTCTACCTGAACACTTCGTTCCAGTACTCCTTCACGTAGGAAACCTGGTGAAAAGGGATGTCGAGCTTCTGGCAGACCCGGTAAGCATCTTCGCAGTCTCTGTCGACGGAGCAAGCTCCCTGCTCATCCAGAGGGTCCCAGTTCTTCATGAAGACGCCCGTCACTTGGTAGCCTACCAAGGGAAGGCAGGGAGTGACTGATAAACTCAAACTCTTATGGGGTGGGCTTTAAAATTGTGTTTTTCAAGGCAACCGCGTCCTTCATATGTGAGAAACCCTGCATTACACATGCAGCCCGTCAGGAGTTTCGCAGCTCTGCTACTACATATTATTTTTGCTGAGGGCAGAGCGATGGCTGGCACCCAGATCAGCCGTTTATGAAACCCCTCACGGTGACACCACACCACACCGAGCCGCTCCGGCTCCCCCCGCCCTGCCTCCCGCTCTCCCCCTCAGCCCCGGGGGGACCCGGCGGGGCCCCGGCCGCCCTCTCCCACCTCGGCGCCTCAGCAGCAGGGCTGCCACGGCGCTGTCCACCCCGCCGGACACGGCGCAGGCGACATGGCGGCCCCCCACCGCCTTCAGCATCGCCACGGCCACAATCGGCCCGGCCCGGCCCCACCGCCCCTTCCTCCCCGCCGCCCGCCCCTTCCGCCGCCATGGCCCCGGGGGCGGGATTGGGGTGAGGGGTGAGAGGCTCGGCGGCTGCTGGCGAGCCCGGGGAGGTTTTTTGGGCATCGGGGGTTGTCTGAGGTGGGTAGAGGAGGTGTTATTAAGGCAATTAAGGTGTGAAAGTTCGAGGAGGTGGCCTGAAGCTCCTGCCCTTGGCCCCCCACGCAGTCAGTGGGAGCCACCTCTGCCAGCTGCTCACCGGCAGGAGGGCTCCAGCTGTACCGGACAAACCAAGCCCCGGTTACACCCAGTGAAGATATTAATGTCTAGGATGGATTGCTTCACGTTCGTCACTATTTAATGAGCCAGGAGCTGTGCCACAGGCTGCAGGTCAGGGCAGCCTGCACCCATTCTGGACTAATTACTGTGAAGTTTGGGCAAGCAGGATATATCTACATGCCTACCTCTCCTTCAGCTCTCGGGGAATCCCAAAACTATTCAGCTAGCCAGATGCCTGCTTTAGGACCTTGCAGTGCAGCTGACACAGCCCACTGAGAATTGCCAGTAAAACAGTTATTGTTATGGTCAAGCCCCACAACTGTGCTTAACTGACACCTAACAGTTGATTCTCTCAGTTTCTGAAATAGGGCATAACCTGATTTGAAAGAAAATCACAAATCCACCAATAACGTGAGAAAGAGTGTGTGTGGTGTTTCCTTGGTGGTTGTTTTTGTTTTTCAAGTCTCTCTCTTTGTTTTCATTTGGAACTGTACAAAGAACTGATTTCTGGTCCCTGCTTAAAAGTTATAAAGACATGGTTTGAGTATTGCTTTAACTGAGCAGCACTGACTCATAGGAGAAAGTTTAATAAATGCCTTGGTTATCCATCTCATTTTTTGCAGGGGGAAAGCAGGAACAACCAAAAAAAAAGTATACGCATTCTACATGACTGTGGGTCAGACTTGGTAGGAGGAGGAGGTGGCATGGTTGTTCCCTGTGACTCAGAAGTCTTCACAACCTTGCCAAAGTCTTGGTTCACAAGTCTGACACTGCAGCAACCACAGGAAAGGCAGACATGGTAAAAAGTAAAGTACCTCCAGCTGAAGCAGCCTTGTTCAACATAAATGTTTGGTAAACTCCCCTGAACACTTTCTCCTATTTAGACTGTTGGTCTCAAAGTTACCCATGGGTAGAATATTTCCAGAAGCTGATTAGCTTTTATACATTGACATACTAAGCTAATATATGCATAGCAGAAGCTTCTGGTCTCCAAAAGAGGTATCTCACTTCAACAGTTATGCTACTATTGCGTGCATTTTCATTTGCACTCACCTCTGTGTATTTAGTTTCCACATATCATGAAAGTGTTGCAAACTTTTTTTTTTTTGCTATTTGAAAGGGAGAAATTTAAGTCTTCAAATGTCAAGGCCAAGCCATCTGGCAATAACATGCTGTTGCTTTCTTCTTTGAATCATACAACCATTCAGCTAATAACGTTAGTATATTCCACTAATTCAACAGTAAAGAATTTATTTCCTGACTCGCAATAGCTTTGCATTAAAAACTGAAATCCACTAGTTTCACCTGCATTTTAAGATTTTAATGAAATGCTAAAATAGTCTGACCAAATCCTGTAATAAAACTTTTGTACAAATTAACCTTTGTTAGTTAAACCGATTTATTTTTAAGTTACATCTTCATTGCACATAGGAAATAGAGGCAAAGGACAACTAGTAGGAAACTTTAAAAAAGGCAGGCTTCCAATACAGAGACTATCCCTGACGTAAGTTTAAATACGCCGTTAAGGTTTTCCTCATGGATATACCACGTCAGATTGAGTTTTACTGTATAAGGACTGTTAGAATTCTATTGCTACAGCATTTCATCATTCATCTTCATAAAGCTGTGTGAGTGAAGAGTAGCACCTAAGACTTTAAAAATCACAGATACTGGGAACTCTTCATTGCAGTCCAAGTTCAGAACTTCAGCAGAGGGGAATCCAGATTTTCTTTGTTTACATCAGGACTCAGAGTGATAAGAGGAGAACTCAAATCAATTAACTGAAAGAAAATAAATGATAAAGTTTAACACCACTAATAATGTACAAAGAGCTACTCTCTATTAACATTCTAAATTTTCATTTAGAATTCCTATTAGTATCCAAAGTACAGATACAAGCACTGTGATCAAGCATTAAGGTTCAGATTAGTATTTTTTTTTAAAAAAAAGATCTAGCTCATTCTTAGACAAGCACAAGCTTCTCAAAGCTTCTTACAAGGTAGATATTCCCCATGCTTACCTTTAAAAACCTAAAATGCTTTTAGGTTTCACTGCTACGCATATTCAAGTGACACTATCATCCAGGCAGGACAGAGCATTTCTGAACTCCTCTAAACATAGCCCCAAACATCATATGAAGTCAGACTTCTGTGATCCTCTTTTGAGGATGCTTTGAAGTTTTAAAGTGCCTGATATTAAATTGATCCCAAGTACATCTAATGTCAGAGGCCACATCCTCATAGTTACCACCATTCATCTGAAAGCACCTGGAGGAATGCACCTTCAAGCCACTTTTGTACAAAAAAAATTGCCAAGAAATTCTTGTCAAATTTAGACTGGGTTCCAACACATCTTCCAGATGAGGAGGGGTTTAGGAGAGTTACACAGGAGAGACAGACTTGTAGTCACCATGCCTACTCTACTGAAGACAGAATTCACTTCCTGCTTCAGGAACAGTTTCATTCTTTAACAAATACTTTAAGCATTAGGCTCTTCTCCAGCCTCCTCCTCTTTCTTATTTGCAAACTGTTCACTCAGCTCTAGTTTAGTGCACATAGATTTTAAACATTATGTTCTTTACTGAAGAGCAGATTAACATTCGGTATCTTACTGAACATATTGAGCTGGTATTAATTCCTACACTACTGTAGAGCTGCTCTGCAGACAAGCATACACAGCCACCTGACATTTTTCTGCTAGCATATCTGCACCAGTTTGTTATTTTTTTTCTCCAGAAGACATGCATACAACTTACCTTTACCTGCCCTGAGAACGTAGGCTTTAGGGGAATAATCTTATTGAACTCAGGTGTATTGGAAAGATCAATCAGAGGTCTACTTTCACATTCCAAAGCTTCTGGGGGAGATTTATCTACTTCAATATCTATCAGTAACACCTGAAAAAAAAGATAGTTGAAGGTTTTCTTCTGTTTTCCATGCTTCCTTCATAAGCACTTATACAGTCAATTTGGTTTACACAGCTGTAATAATCACAGGACAGGTTTAGTTTAAAGTTTGGGTATTTTTCTTGCAGGATTGTTTGCACACATTATGAAAACTCAGCTTTTGTTCTGCCAATGGCTAGCACCACAAATAAGGAAGTTACAGTAAGGCAAAGCAAAAGAAATCTGGTACATAGAACATTTTTTTTCCTTGTAAATTACGTCAAATTTAAAACATAAGAGTAATAAAAATATTTAAGACTTGACTACAGTTACGCAATGTTACTTAGCTAATTAAAATATTTAAACAAAATCTGAAGAGCTCCAGACTTTGTTACATTTTGTCTGGCTTAGCTTCTCAATCCATGTACTAAGTAATTCTGTAACAGATACTTCAAGTCTGTCAGCAGGTCACCTAATGCACTAAGAAACTGACACAATAACATGTAACTCATCTACAGCTTTTATTCTAGGCCTGAATACTTGGAAACCTATAGCCACATTTTGACACGTTAATAGGTCTGAACTGGTACTTCTGAAAGATTTTTTCCTTAATACTTGTGGAGTGCCAGCAGATTAATTTTTCTGATAGTGTGGAGAACAGAGTGTTTGCTGGACTAAGTATGTGACAGTTAACTAAGTTTATTAACTAAGTTTACTGCTACATGAACTTTGAGGTTTAATCCTTAAGCACTGTATGTAGCATTGCTGCTAAGCAACTGTATTTCTCTACTTCAGTGCATTTTTTTCCTCTAAAAAGCTTGAGCTTTGTGATAGGAACCACCCTGTGACGCTGCTTCCCTAACCGAATCCAAAGACTTTGCAGCGCTCATCTAGAAGTTTAATTCTACAACCTGCAAGTATGTGACCACTTGGCTTTGACACAGGATTAAACACTGTATAAACCTAAATGTTCAGTACTAGAAGTAGGCACTAGAGGGCGCACAATTAGAGCTAACCTATTTTAACTGTGTGTAGTGAAGTGTTTTTTCCTACTTACCCCTTAGTTTGAATTTATTTTCAAGCAGTTTTAGTTCTGTAGAAAAACTGATTCTCATTTCTTACCTCCTTAGTTTGTTTCTCTTCAGCCAGCTGATTTTGTACTTCAGCCTCTTTTGATTTTTCTTCTATTTCTGTCACAGGTTTTTCTGGTGAGAAGTCAAGCATAAGAGGCAGCACGGGTGGAGGAGATATATCATCTTCTGAGGAAGGTATTTGTGCATCCTTCACCTGTTTAGAACTAGGGAGAAGAACATGGGCTGAGTTCTTTACTCAGCAGGAAGTATGAAAGACAGATAAAGTCAAACTGTTCCTCAAAAGCTGCAGCACCCTAACTTCATTTTCTCTTTTTTCTTTACCCCAAGTTTTAATGGCTGTACGGCTTCCCATATTTTGATCCAAAAGCACGCTAGTTCATTGAAAAATACAAAATATCTTTTACTGCAATAAATTTACAGCCTATAGCAAAGAAGTGAGCTAGGATGGTGAAGACTTTAATCTTAAATTGACATATACATGCTGTCTGTTTCATAGATCGGTTTTTGTAAGGAATTGTAATCTTGAAGATTACAGAAATTTTGTTTTGTTGAGAGAAAAAGACTATTTGGGACATTTAGCTTAAGTAACATGACAAAGTAGAAATGATGCCCGATCTCTTAGTGTTCACCACCACCAAACCTGAAGCAAGCCTGCAAGTGTATATATGGCACTTGTGAGAAGATGCTGAGTTAATAAGAAGGCAATAACATTCTCCTCACAGAAAACCTGCTGTTGCTAACTACCTGCATAGGATTCCCCTTTGTACAAACCATTACATCAATGGAAATCTCCTCAAACTGAAGCTGTCAACTAAATCCTTGACCGTTTGACTGATGCTTCCAAGGAATTTTACAGAACCATGAGCGACAGCATGGGACAAAATTAATTTTATCTACTTAATTCTCTTCAACAAAAGACAATAGCAAAAAAAAAAAACCACCAGCTAAAAATCTGGTTTTCAGTCAAAGCATCAGACACAAGTTTTAAGTTGCCCACTAGCTCAAGAAATACAAGTAATTCCTATAGTTCTTTAATGTTAATGTTGGTTCATCTGAAGGCTGACAGTATTTTACTAATCACAAGATACACACACACACACTTGTCCTATACAGCATCTAAATGCTCAAGTGCTGTATTCTCACATTTAGCTGAGAACCCTGAAGCCTGAAAGTCATTAAACTTTATTCAGAGGCCGTTTGCCTACAGTACTTAGTTTTGGGGGAATGGTGGTGGTGTTCCTTACCCATTTGTATGTGTCTTCTTGGTAGAAAAGCTAGAGCTTTGAATAGATGCAACACATGGAGAAGATGCCATTCTTGGTGCAGTTCTAGGAGTCGCTGCTGGAAATCCCGAGATACGACGGACAGGTGTGGGTAAGGCAGACTGTTTCAGACTGGCAGGAGTCATGGAGATGGACCTCTCACGAACACCAGAATTCTGAAATACCCCATCTTCTGACGCTTTCACGGGAGTGCTGACTGCCATGGCACTGAGAAAGGAACACACGCTAACTAAGAACTCCTAGGGACAGTTTTATTCATACAATTTTACCAGACAATAGAAAACAATCAGCCTTTGGTCAATAAAAGAATGGTGATATTATGAAGTCAATAACTACATCACTATCACTATAGGGACTTCATAATCTTTCATGAACAGCTCTAGCTTAGCCCTACAAAAGTGATCCTCTTTCTGAAGTGCTTTGGTTGTAGTGGTTTTTTTTTTTTTTTTTTTTTTTTTAATTTTGAAATTGGTTCTGATAACCATTAACACAGCCTAACCTGGAGGGTCTTAAGGGGCTAGAGGAAGTTTCTTTCAAAGTAGTTAGGACTTTTAAAGATTATTGCAACAACCGTCCATGTTGCATTCTAAGTATACTTTGGTACATTCAACCTGGACCTACCTTCCAATTGTGCCACAAAACGTTAATCCAAGAGATGGTGCAACTTTTGGTGCCAACTTGTTTGGTGTTGTATCTAAAAAGAAACACTTCGTTAATTGCTATTCACATTCATATTGGTTTTTATAACTACGGATACCTTTCGATTAAAATACCTGTTTCTACCAAGAGGTAGATAGGAGTATGGTGAAATGAACAACAAGCAATCAAAGGAACATTTAACAGCCAAGTCAGTAGAAGACAGGCCACATAAAGCATATGCTTACCTCCAGCTTTCACTGGACCCTTCATTTGACTTGGAAGAACAGACAAAACTCTAGACTTGGGCTTCGGAAACAGGCTTCCTTTTATTGCACTTCCATCTTTACTTTGTTGGCATAGCTTACGCAGATTGGGAAGAGAGTTCATCCTCTGAATTCCACTGCCTACAGTATCAGATGACATTGCAGATGCTGAAGGTTTAGCCAGGCTTACAGCACTAGATTGTTTGGGAGTACTAGCTGATCTTTCTTGCTTGCTGGATCTCTCAGTACTGACAGCCTGCAGAGACGACACCCTAGTAGGTCTGACCAGGGCCAGCCTATTTGTACCAGTTGAAAGTTTAGAGCCACTCACGCTAGCTTTTGAAGATGTGCTTGATTTTCCTGAAATAGAAAGACAACAAGCAGTGATTCAGAAATAACAAGTTTTTGGCTAATCAAAATGATTAAGCTCACACAGAAAAACAGCAATTTATATTCAAACAACTCAGGTTTAAGGACAAAACATACAACCAACAGTTGTATATTACATATATACATATGTACATATAATAGTAACTTACTCCCTGAACACTCCCTGAAGCTCTTCTCACCAACTACCCGAATTACTGCAATTAAGTCAAATAATACTCTTCAAAGAACACCAAAACAGCTAGCAGATCCAAGTTATATTTTCAGCATTTTTGCTCTGCACAGTTGGGATCATTCCCTTAAACAGACATTTAGTGGTTAATGCTTTAAGTTATGCTGATTAACAGCACAACCTGAACTACCCCATGGGTGCTTTTTTCAGTTTTCAGTATGGTTCTTACTTCTTCTACAGAAAGCAACCTACAGACTAGGATGAATCTTGACTAGATACTTCCCCTCTCATAAAAATTCTTACCAAGGCTTAACTTCTACTGATACCTTATAGTCTGTCCAGAAAAAGTACATGATAAAAATTTGCTGTAATTTGGTATATTGCTACATCTACAAGAAGTGCGGTGACATCTGTCAGTGCTTTTAGGGAGAGACTTTTTTCTTGATCCTCTGAGGCTTACTGTAAGGGTCAAATTAATATCCTTACTACAGTAAGGAATAAAACACTGAATACAACCAAGAGGATTATCTCCAGAGTCTTTTCAATCTGCTTGAATTTTTATTAGTCTTACAGAAACTCAGTACCTGGAACTAGGCTTTCCATCTCACTTCTGTAGTTCCAGGTGTTTTGTATTGTTTGTTTTCTTTTTTAAATTCAAGTTGGATAAGCTTACACGCTTGGCTATAATAAAAGATAGCACACAACAAAGCCGGTTTCCTGAGGCATTGCTTACTTTCTAGCTGTGTCACTCACATGCAGGTATCATGCATACATGAATCTATTTATCACCAGCAACAGAAGTTTAAGATTTTATCTTTAGTCCACAGGGATTTATTTGGGTAGCCTAAAAAATATTATTCTCCACTCAAAACATTTCTTACTGCTTAGATGTACTAGACACCATTAAAAACATTCAAACCCACAGGCCAAGAGACACTTATCTACTTCAGAATTGATTTCTGTAGTAAGAGCATTTACCATTCTTTCCTATGGGAGAAATGGGCAAACTTGAGTTCAGGCTGGAAACTGACAAAGATGACGAGGAACTAGTTTTCGATGGGATTCGACTGGCAACACCAGGAAGTTTCAGATGTGTTTTCTTGAGATCAGGCTGAATCAGAAGATATCATTTGTGAGCAGAAAGATTATTCAACACATTACTCTGCTATGCTTCTGCTGGGCATTACAGTAATTTGCTTGTGACCATTGGAAAAATTCTTTCCTCAAATTACAGTTTAAAAAGTGAATTTTCGTGGAAACAGTTCATTATAACTGGGTCGTTATATAGAACTGGAATACAAAATCTAGGAACATGATTTCTATTTCTGCCACAAACCTAAGTGTAGACTTAAAAGGACTTTCTGTATCTTACTTATCCTTATGTAAATATTATACAGGACTCCTACAAACTTCTCTGCATTATTTTAATTAAGTAGATGCCACAACAGTAAGTCATTTTTCAGGACCGTAGGGCTATGCTGTCATGTGAGGGCGAACAAATACCTTCTGTTAAATACGCTGCCACCTACTTAGAAGCAAGCAAACTACTGCCACTTACAGAAAGGCCAACTAGATTGCAACCAGTCCCCACAAGTGCAGACATGAGCCAAACGCAACACCAAGTTCCACTGATCTGTCTTCTGCTACACACCTCATGCCTTCTTCATTCTACCTTTCTACACCACCCACACCATCCTCAAGGAAACTGCAGCACCATACTGAAAGAAGTGTAAAGCAGCAGAGTAGTGGCACCCAGGGCTAAGCAGATGTCTACAGCTGCAAATGAAGTGACAGCTATAGGTTTCCTTCCTTCTAGGAAGTTATAGCAGCCTTTTCAGGTGGTGCTACACACTGCTGCTTACAGCAAACTGCCAATCCCTTATCTGCAGCTCATGCTTTAAAAACAAAGGCAGTGCTTATTACTCCAACACATTTTAGTTGCTCTCAAGTATGTTCATTGTGTTATTGACATAGAAGACACACAGTCAAGATGACAATTACAGCATAGGGACTACCTTTCCTTGAACCCATCACACACAGAAATACGGCTTTAAATTAGAAAGCAAACTATATTTTGTTTTCTGTCCTTACAGAATCACAAAGATCAATTTCATATTAAGAATGCTTGCCGTTACCTTACTTGGTGCAGGAAGGACTTTTTTGCCTTGCACTGAGGAACTGCCACTGAACGAAGACTCAAAGACATCTGAAGCAGCACTTGATTTATCAGAAATTAGATCTTCAGATGATCCCACGCTGGTCACATCTCTTTTTGCAGAAGTACTAGGTTTTCCTTGTTTGGGCTGCAAATTTCAAGACAACATTTTAAAAGCCGCAAGTGTTTCTATAAACCACTATAAAGTTTTTGCTCAAGCTGTTTTGTTAAGAAACCAAGACAATAGACAATAAAACAGCCACTGAATCCAGTCAAGCCCTTACTTAGTCTTTATACCATATAGTTTATCTTAGACTAGCAAGTATATTTGGTAAGTTATTAGAACAGCCTTGAACAGATTAGAAATCAACCAAATGACAGTTCTGCAACTGTCATCAGCACATTTCATGTAATCATGTTTACCTGCATGCTGTAATGGCTGTTCTTTACATCTCTAAGATCTCCATTTAATGCGTACTCTTCTGCTTTATTCTAAACTTGCAAAGGATGAGACTATAATAGTAGATCGCATTATCTGAAGTGCCTATTTAGGCTGGCAATACTGTAAAATTTGGCTACTTAATGCATTAAGTCTGTGCTTTTTCTTAAAGCACCTGAAGAAAGAAGAAATCTTCCATTTTTATAGGTGATGGAAATTTCCCATTTTCAGTAAAATCTGGATTACATAATGGAACCTAAGTCACAAAATATAGAGCATTAAAATCCAGAAGGTATACTAGACTGGGATTTGTATGCACAGGTCACTAGCAAACACCTGTTACCTTACAAATCTGATAATTTTTCCTAGGATTCCATTTTCAGTTTGTCCCATAGCCACAACCTAAGTCTTATACCACTCATCAGTCCTTCCCACAATTGGAGAAGAGATATGGACAAGATCCAGAACTAAAAAATTCCTGTCATATCAAAATAATTTGCATTTTCCCTTAGCTCCCTTGACGAGTTATCAGTACAAACCCATTTTTGCACAGTAAGTTGCAAAGGACAGACAGTAATTTTACAAGCAGAAACAAACCACCAAACAACAGCATTTAAACAGAAGCCAGGAATAAAGGTATTCCCCAAAACAGAATACAATGGAAAAGAAGTTTGCCAGCAGTTATTCTACATTGCCATAATAGGTAAACTAGCTGGCTTCTGAACTATACTACCTGCCCACTTTTCTTTTGAACGTGCAAATTTCCTGCCTGAGGATTTTAAGAAGTAGAAAAACCCCAGAAGATTAAAGTTAACTTATAAAAATAAAAACCTCGTAGGCAGTTCAAGTGTTCCTGTAAAAAAGGGCATGTTTAAGGAAAACATCGTTACCCAGATATGTCTTTACCTTTTCTACAGTCAACATAATACTCTTTCCAAGAGTAGCTGAAGGCTTAGCCATTGGCAGTTTGCCAGCTGCTTTCTTATTTTCTTCTTTAGTTTTCTGTTCTTGGGTCAGAGGGGTGCCAGTGATTTTTGCAGGAGATAAATTAATTTTGACGGGGCTTCTGTCTGAAGGAGTATGAAGAACGTACGTTTTGTTACCTGACAAAAGTTTATCTGATCCCTTCTGAAAACCAGGCGGCAGATTTGATGCTGGGCTATCCCACACGCAGTACGTCTCCCTCTTAGCAGCCCTGGGACTTTGCTCTATATTTTCGTTTCTCAGTATTTTTAACTTTGACTTTGAGTCCTCAACAAATTTTTCTATAATCTCCTTTTCCTGTTCTTCTGCCTGGCTTATTTTATCCTGTTCAGTCTTACTTCCTCTTTCTATTTGCAGCGCTAACAAGTGCGCTTCTTTGAAAATTTCCACAAATTTCTCTCCTGTCAGTGGGCTCCACATGAGTTTCTCATCAGAAGCAGGTTCACTCTTTTCAGTGCTTCTTTTTGCTTCAGTACTGACAGCAATACATTTTTCTTTGTGCCCCAAAGGTCCAACAAAAACTTCATCTTCATTTCCACTATAAAGAAAAATAAGTCAATCAAGAGCTATGTTCTGTGCATGTTAAAGGTATATTTACCTGTATACGCTTAACATACCTTGCAGGAGAGAGTGAAAGGTCAAAATCAAACTTCTCATCAGTCAGAAGAGGAATGTCTGAAACTACAACAACTTCATTAGAATTCTGTCAGTGTGGATTTTCAATAAAAATTACTACATTATGTTTTTGTAACTGTGAAGCCGACGTCAGATGGCAGTTGTCAGGTTTATGTAACTTCTTTGAACATGTTTTTTATTATTTTAATGGTACAGCTGCAAATATGATCATAATTGTGACAGATTCCCAAACATCATGAAAGATCTAGACAGTAATGTATGCTTCTAAGCATCCATACCAGGAGCATGGGATCTGACTGTGGGAAAGGCTTATCAGCAGCCCCAATCAAGCAAATTGAGAATACATAATCAAAAGCTAGATGACAAGCCAGACATCCAGTCAGTCAGTTCTCTTCCAGTTTAGACCGCTACATAACATTAAGACGAGGCAATGAGAAGAAGTTTTCCTGTTAACTAATATATACACTAAATACTAATTGAATCAGCAGCAGGCAGATAAGGAAAAGAGAAGAGCTCAGATTGGATATATAGGAGAAAAGTTGATGACCTCGTGTCACCCACCTCACTACATACTCTAAAATCCAGAGTTCCACAACATCCTGAGGACATTTAAGCCTGAAACCGGTAACGAAGAAAACAAGTACACAGAACAAGATGCAAAGCAATTACAAGAGGTCTAACAATCTGAACTGTCTTATTTTTTAATGAGGAATAGCTAGAAAATATCCCATTATCTCTTCCACCTACCATCACTCATGCAAATACCCAGTTTTTCTTCAATCACACAACTTGAGTGACGTGATATCGTTTCCTTTCCTTCCTCCATAGTGTCTAAAAAACAAAGAATTATCTATGCAGTTGGGTTTAAAAAGCAACAATTAGGTCACAGATTTTTTTTGTTACCACCAACTTAGTAAGGTGAACATTCTGTTTGAAGATCCTGTATTGGGTTTACGTAGCAAGGTTTTGATAGCAGGGGGGCTACAGGAGTGGCCTCTGTGAGATGTGCCCAGCAACTGCCCCATGTCAGATACAGGCCAGTTCCAGCCAGCTCCAAAGGGGCCCACTGCTGGCCAAAGCAGAGCCAGCAGTGATGGTTATGCCTCTGTGAGGGCAGATTTAACAACAGGGGAAAAAAAACAAAACTGCTATGCAACAGCTGCTGGGAGAGAGGAACGAGGAAAAGCCCTGCAGACACCAAGGTCAGTGCAGAAGGTGCGCAGGAGGTGCTCCAGGTGCCAGAGCAGAATCATAGAATCATGGAATATCCCGAGCTGGAAGGGACCCATAAGGATTATTGAGTCCAATTCCACCATGAAGTTTCTTAAGTTTCATCTGAAGTTTCCCTCCAACCTGTGGAGCCCCTTCCATCAGATTTTTTCCCCTTTTCCCTGTGATGGGTGAGAGTGGCAGTTGTGGCGGAGCTCAGCTGACTAAAACCATCACACACCCCTATACGTAATGGTGAGTGACAGCCACATAAACGACGAGAAAGATCTCTCCACACTCTTTTGAAATAAAATATTGAATTACCTGATTATATATATATATATATACACACATGTTTAAACATATAGAGATATATCCATATGAATATATACGGACAGATATAGACCATATAGATACATATGGATCTGCAACCTTTATAAAAAGCCTTCAAACACGGCAGCTTTTGAAATTCCTTAATTCCTTAAACGAAATTCCTTAAGAACTTCGAAGCTCTACAGCTAGACTCACACAACTGAGGTGGGCAACGCTCCTAGAGCCCTGTACCAGAACCCCGCCACCCCCCAGGCTACGAGCACCTTCCACAGCTCTGAATTAAAAATAAAGCAGCCGGGATATATATAAAAATAAGAATAATAAAAATAAAGCCCATCCTCCCTCAGCGGGCCCTTCTCCACACGGCGCCCCACCGTCCCCCCTCAGCCGCCTCACCTCCGCGGGGCTGCCGTTTGAAATGGCGGCCCCCTCACGTGACGCCCCCCGCGCGCCCTCATTGGCCCGTTCGAACGATACGGCTTCGCCTCGGGGTATTGTGGGGGTTGTAGTTGGCTGTGGTACCCCGGCGGCTCTCACTGTGGCCAGTTTTTAGCAAATTAAACACACGTAATTAGTCACCTGCAATTAGCATGGCTCCCCTGGAGAGTCACAGGGTCATCGGGGGCTGCTGTGGCGCACATGCCCAAGGCGGTGGCTCCTCCTGCTCCACTTGGGCGCACACACCTGGCCACCCCTCAACACTTGACGCCCCTCAAGTTCAGGGGCTTGAAATGGCATCGCCGCTTCTTGTCACCTGCCTGACCCCGGCAGCGTGCACACAAGGGAAAAACTCCGTGCAGGGAGGTTACAAGGAGCGGTGACGTTCCTGGATGTCAATCCCTGTCAGTGCCAGCTGAAATGGGCTGTCTGATCAACGTGGTAGATTTAACAGTAGAGCGATGCCACTAAGAAACACCAGGACAACGCCGCTTGTTAACAGTTCTGACCAAATCGCAGCATGGCTGAGGCTGGCAGGGCCCTCTGGAGCCAGCTGCTCCCACCCCTGCCCAAGCAGGGACACCCAGAGCAGGCTGCCCAGGACCACATCCAGGCGGCTTCTGAAGTAGCTGAGTCTCTCCTGGCAGGCGCTTGTCAGTGAGGTGGGAATTGTCTGGTTTTGTTGCTTGTAAAAAGGACAAATCTTTGATAATTAAGAATTGCTGTCTTTCAACTTCAGGATTCAACTTTTCTCTCAGGATTTTATAGCTGCTCCCTTTGGTGTTTTTCTCATGGGTCCCTGAATTACTGTTACTGATGTAACCGTTTCATTTCTATGCTTTTACCTTTCTTCTCTTGCATTGATTTAGCCTAGAGAATGTTTCACCAACAGCTCAACAATGATTATTTTTCAGTAAAGATGAGCAAGCATCCATGCCTGTATTAACAAAACTGGGCCATGTGCACTATAAAGGATAATACTCCCCACAGAAAATTATGATACTGGATGGGAAAGAGACAGAGAGAGATAGAGACAGAGAGAGAGAAGAAGAAGAAAATTTGGGAGATCTCAAAAGTTTATTGCATGTTCAAAAATCATTAATCTCATACTTCTAACATTAGGCTTCCACCTACTTATTTTTGCTTAGTTCAGTCAAAAAGTGAAATGACTAAAAAGAAGCAGAAAAATGAGATGAAACTAATGGAGAAAGGGACAAGTAGGCAGCAAGTGGTATGATCTTAGGACTAAAGTAGAAAAAAAAAAAAAAGATGAAAATTAAAAATATACAGAAAAAGAATAGTGTACAGCTTTTATTGTGGCATCTACCCCTCTGCATATGTTGTTTAAGCATACAGGCATCCAGCTCTTTTTGCAGAATCCAAAAGTTGTAACTGTCTGTATCCTCAGAAGGAGATCTGTAAAAGCTATAACTGATTAAAATCAGTGGAAGCCTATAATTTTTTACTGATGTCTATATTTCTACCTTGAAGTCACTGTAATATTTCTGTTATTCTATGCTTAAAATATTATCAATAATGAAAAATATGATATCCTCAGTAACTCCACTGGTTACAGGGACACTGTGTTGCTCCTCACATAGCTGTTAGACGTAAAGGGCACATGCACGCCTGTAGAAGTGCACACTGATGTACTGCCTTTATAGTTGCAATGCCTTCATTTAAAGGAAATGGAGACTCCAAACAGTTTCTATTAAACTGGTACAGTCTTGATGAGAACAAAATATCCCTTTTTTTACAAATGGTATTCATGGAATAGAGTTTTAAGACAGATGAGTGCATGAGTAAACAAGCTGTCTCAAGATTTAAAGCATTTAATTCTGTAAACTTGAACATTTATTTTGTATTTTAAATTTTATCTAACAGACTTTCTAGAGTGTAAGTGATATCCCAAGAGATATTTGGGCATTGATAATGATTTTAGGAAAACTAAAGGAATCAAATATGATTTGTACAAAAACGCCATGGGAGAGAACAGCAAAAACCTTTACACACGTACCAGAAGTACAAGTTTGGAATTGTCTAAAGTCAACAGCAATTAAATGTGACAATAAGGTTATAGTAACATTTAAATAAGTAGTAAGGTTATTTTATTTATGTAGCATTTTAAAGATAATGCATGATGTTCAGATTTTCTTTTGGGAAAGAAAGGCTTTTGGCTGTTTGTCTAAACTACAAATTTAAATCCGCTCTATTAATGAGCCCTACAAATGCTTGCTGGTCTGTTTGACTTATTATGTTTAAACCATCATAAACCCAGCTAATGATGCAATGCACAATTTTTGGGAGAACTTTTCTATTAGCACAATCTCTTGTTAATGATGGTTTCTGGTGAGCAGGGAAGAATAGGATGTATGTGACTTATTTATTAATCCTAAATGCCCAAATATTTTGTTTCATGCTGATATACTGGCTATTGACTGCTTACAGAATCTGATTGTCTTATAAAAATCAACAAATTATTAAAGAAGATTCATATTTTTCATAAAAATGTTTGAATGTTAGAGTACATCTAAGTGGTGGTAGCTTGAAATTTCACTCTAGGCAAGTTAAACCCAATTACAATTATAGAAAGGAACTAAGTTTTACGCAAAAATAGCCTGTGATCTAATAGAAAGTTCTGAGTTACAGCTCATCCTGCATGTTTCACCAGCAGCACCCTCCATCTGTGCGTTACTTCTGTTGCTATGAATCTGGCAGCATGTTAGCAGCTAGCCACTGTTTATAAGAAGGGATCCCAGCAGCTAGAAGTCAGTCATTGGGATTACTCATCACTTGCCTGGTGAGCTGCTCCAGGGAATTTCTTGAAGAATTGTGTCAAAATTAGCTTTAGAAGACCAGCAATTTGAGAGCTTTGATGGACACATATCAGGCACTCCCAGACCAGCATTGGTCAAATTGGTGCGCTCGGAAGAAAGATTCTTTTTGCTGGTAGAGTTTTTCCTCTTTTGTGAAAGGAGAGAAGAGGATAAACAAGGACTACTTCTTCCTCTCTGCGAGAAGAAATCTGATTCATTGGGAACACAATCACCACGATACCATGAATGCTTGCAGGAGGTAAGCTGCATTCACCTCGGGCAGGTAGAAATGGGAAAGCAAAATATTGACAACATTCCCCTCGCAGTCTTAACATAATGCTGCCAGATAATCATGATCTATGTTACCTAGTTTTTGATTACACAGAAGGTAGCCCTTGTCCTCATACCATTGATAAATGTGCATTTCTTATTCCAAAATGAATTCCTGTAAAATCTCAGCTGCAGAACTTCTCTTTTATTGATGAATTACCTTTGCAGATTGCACTTCCACATTTTTCATTCTTTCGGTTCTGACAGCTCTCTTCCAAGAGTGCATAGGTATCTAAATATAGTTTGTATTTAAAGCTCTTTATTTATAGGCTGTATCTGCCATAACATTTTTCTTGGTAACTCCTACTCTTTTGTGATAATGACAGCAGAAAAATGCATGAACCAGAGCTGTAATGCGTCTAATACTCCTCAGACCCCTTCCTAAGATACAGCAAAGTCACGGGCTGATTGATCTCCCTTTGGCGTTCCATTTAAGAGAAACTGTGGGCATTTAACATTTTTCTCTCTAAAATAAATAAATAAATAAATAAATAAATAAAAAGCAGGTTCACTGGAGCTTAACAGGCAATTTTTCAGTTGAGATAACAATAGCTGGAGGTCACTTACTCTAGACTAGCACTTCCACTTTCAAACCATTCGGGAAAGGTGGCAAAGCAATGTAGAATCCGAATCAGAGAGAATAAAATGTTACTTCAGAGAAAACTGGAGATACTGTTTGTGTATTTGCTCCTGACTGGTATCGCTGGCTAAAGAATACAGTGACATCAATCACTGGGGGTAATCCCTTCTAAAAAGCAGAGAGAGAAACCCATCATCAGAGCAGAATGGGAAACTCTCACAGCATATGCTGTGCTTATTCCCATGGATTAAAGCTTTAGAAATTGTTGTGTTTTTTTGTTTGTTTTCTTTTTCACCGTGCCACTTGCATAATATTGCCAAACATAAGGGTGTGTTTTTTCTCATAAAACTGATCTGTATCACCAGCAGAGAATAAGAGCACTGTGCATCCTCTCAGAAGCCTGTGTCCAATCTCTCTGCGTGTCAGTGGGAGAGATATACCAAACGGCCAGTAAATGTTCTGCGTTTCCAATTATGGAAATTCCTTTATTAGCCCCATACACTTTGAAGAGCTCTTTCCCAAATCTAGCCTGTGATTCAACGCACACTCTGGACTCATTATAAACACTATTGAACTGTTAATAAACAGATTTTTTTTTTTCTTTTGGTGGTAGGATACATTCGCTCCGTGCTCACAACAGACAGAGAAACAATGCCAACACACATGAGAACTGGCACAGTACCTCTGGGTTCAAGCGACAGCGTGGAGACGAGCTTGCTACAGTCCTTACGCTTTACACAGTGATCGTCATGGTCCTTCTGATGGCAATCTGGGGAGCCTGGACAAGGAAGGATTCATACATATAGTAGTAGCAGTACGCTTCCTTTGTCAAATATTTTAAAAAAATACTTGTATTGATTATTTGTACCCAGGAGGTACAAAAAGAATGGTCCCTGCCTATTACAGTGTACTTGAAACCGCTTAGACTACTGCTACTTGTGGAACTGAAGCTGTGAAGCGATTTAATAGGCAATGTACAGAACATGATGTTGTGAATAATATAACTGTTTGTATATAACATATAAACTTGTTTGTATTACCCTTTGCATGTATATGAAACATTCTAAGCATAATACACTCTTGGGAAGAAGAGTTCAACTAATATTTTTATCTGTCAGTGTTTTGTATATCAAAGCAGTTTTCCATTTTCTAATCTTACGTTGTCCAGTCTCTACCTCTGCTAAGATTACCTGTCCAAATCCATGGTAAAACATGCATTATGAACAGGCAACTATCTGCCTTGCCACAACAACATAGGAAAAAAATAAATTAATCAATCAATAAAAACAGCTATCCTGCAGACAAAGGACTTCTGAACAAATCGAATTCTCATCTCAGTTGCTGAAGGGAGTTTATATGGATGACAGGGCTTGCATCTGCATGCATTCAACTTCTGGTGTAACCTCAGGAATGAACCCATGAAATAAACTGTATTTCTAAGCATCCTTTGTTGCAGGACCATGTGGCTCAGTCTTCAGCTTTGCATGGTAACCTAGCCCTGATGAGCTCAGGTCAATAGACAGGCAGCTCTGAAGGGCAGCAGCTGTTGGGAACAGAGTCTGAGCCTTTGGAGCTCAAACTTAGCTTAATTTCTAGATTTCAGCATTGCCTAAACTAACAAATAATATTCCAATAACTGAAGAACTGCAAGACATATTTAATACTTAGGGATAGACACATGTCTTTAATTAAGTAGTAGCTGCAGACGACTTTTCTCCTTGGAATCTGGGCAGATGGTATGCTTGTAGGGAGAACACTGAAGTCATATTAAAGGACAGAGGATTCTGTCCTAGGAAGTAGCAATACAAAAGAAACAAACAAAAACCACCCAAAGCTTTGGCTGTTATAAGCAGACAACAACTCAATGTGAACTCTTGAGTGTGCTGCTAGAGCCAATAGGGTTTGTGATTGTTGGATGTGTAAAAAGGGGATATTGGAAATTGAGATTAAGCTACCACTGTATTCACATAATTCCTGTAAGCACAATGTACTTTATTCTGATACCTATGCATAACCAGGAGGGGTATGGAAACTAAGATGTTTCTGAGAAGACCTACATGAGTTCCCCAAGGAGTATTCACAAAGCTCAGTGCAGCCCCGAGCAGAGACCCATGTCAGCTGTAAGGCCAGTGTGGAATCAGTGCTCCTGCAGCCCCAGGCAAACACCCTGGGTAAGGCAGCACCTCTTCGTGGTTTGTGATGAGAGCAGAGCTTTGATAATGCTGCCTGAAGAGCAGCACACATGGAAATAAGAAAACAGATGCTTGGTGTATTAAATACATCACCATAGAACACACGGGTCCAGTCATAAAGCACGGATGATGAATTAATATTACAAGTGAGAGCACAAGCACCGTCCCTTCCCTTGTTAATGTACCTTTTAAGTACAAGAGGAGACAGAGGGATTTATATGTCCTGACAACGGTGTGAAAAGAAACAGGCTACTGGGGCTGTGTGATGGGCACCGGGCTCAGCACTCTGGATGTTTACCATCATCACAGCTTTTATAGGAGAGAGAGAGAGATGGTTATGACAAGAGGTCAAGGAGTGGTCCCCTATAATCACCTATTGTGAAAGTGATGAAGAGAGCTTCCCCTGGCTTAAGGAGGCACAGAAGGAGGCCTGACGCTGCTGCTTTGAAAACATAACAAAGCAGGAGAACAAGCTTATACTTGAGGAGACAGATGTAAACTGTGAAGGGCTTGGGAAATAAAACCAGGCAATTGAGGCTTAGGATGGCAAGAGAGGAAGCCACTGAACAGAGAAGGAGCAGGCACACTTAAAGGTGAAGGGAATCAACTTGCTGAACTCTTAACCAGGGGCTGAAGCACTTTTTTCCTTTGCTTAAGATTTTGTGCATCAGATTGGCTACGTGTTCTAACAACCTGATGTACAGAATCTTAAGCTACATACACAGCTTTTAGAAACACACACCTTGTTGGTATTAAACACATAGTTCAGAGGTGCACAGGCTGCAGCTCATAAACTGAACTGGAGGAAAAGTAATCTGGAGCACTTGTGCTATGTTCTTCACAGTTGCTTTTGGATATGGCCAGAGCACAATCAGGAGGAATTGGTTGGATGTGCAGGCGGCCTGCTTTCAGCTTCTCTCTTTCCTTGAAGAATCTGTCATCAGATTCTTTCCTTCAAGAACCTCTCACATCTTATGCCAAAACATACGTTTCCCCAGCCACGTGGTGGGTATACTTCTGATCCTTCACCTTCCCACAGGTGAAGGCTGCCTGCAGCCCCCCGAGGGGAGGACGACTGCCTCAGCCATGAGAGCATGAGATTTTCCCGAGGGATATATCCACCACGTGCCCAGAGGTGGATATATACACCTGTTACATGATGGACTGGCCAGCAGTTCAGATGTGTCATGTATCAGACCTGCCTAGGCTGAAAGCTTGGCATCATCTTTAACTCACACAGTAATGATTTGCTGGCTTTAGCAAGAACTATAAACTCATTGTAAAATACAGCTTTGTGTATTCTGCTACATAGTCCTCCTCCAAGAAACTCATGTATTGCAAAACATTTAATCAGGAAAGTGAGTTCTGCAGAATAGGAGGTTTTAGTCATTGACTTTTAGAAGCACAGGCTGCTGGTTTTGTTCAATCCATGTCATGTACAGGCATAATAGTGAAAGGGCGGCACAAACAAAAAGAAACACTACCACACACACACACAAACAGAGCTGGAGGATTTGGCTGCACACCACACACACAAGGCTAGAGCAATTGGCTGCACATCAGAGTTTAGGATTTATTCACTGATTTTGTAAATACTGCAGATATAATCCTGCCTGTGAAGCGCTGGAGACCCAAATAGGGTATTGAAAATGGTTGTTTCCTCTCTCTCACCTTATGATAGAGGAAAACATGAAAGTTCAGAGGACACAGCAGAACATTCAATGTTTTGAAAACCACCAAATTTTCACCTTCATTAAAAAAAAATCTCTATTTTCTTGAAGAACACATAGAAGTATCTGGAGTTTGAGATACCACCAAAAAAAAAAAGGGGGGGCGGGGGAGGGGATCAGCATGAAGTTGAGAAGGCAGAATGTAGCTTTCATAGTCTCCTTATGAAAAGATTGTCTTTATGATTCTTCCCTGCTCTCCTTAGCTAAGGATTGCAATGCAGGAGAGTGGGGAATAATCACTTGCTGCACTGGTGTTGATCACAAGACGTCTCTTTCAGATTCCTCCATAATCATTTCTCAGACTTCGTAACTGAGCTTTGTGGAAAAATACTCTCAGTTATACTGAGGACTCTGAAAGCAATCTAGTACTGAACTTTTCAGAGCTAGGACAGGGCTACGTGTAAGATTTCTTTGTGTGTGAAAGACGGTACAGAATTAAGTTTCCTAATAAATGAAATTCAACTGCCCAGAGAGGCTGTGGTGTCTCCCTTCCTGGAGATACTTAAAAGCCATCTGGACATGGTCCTGGACAGGCTGCTCTGGGTGTCCCTGCTTGGGCAGGGGTTGGAGCAGCTGGCCTCCAGAGGGCCCTGCCAACCTCAGCCTTTCTGTGATTCTGTAAAATGAAACAAAGAAGTCATATTAAAGATTACTAGCAGAACAAATGGCACCACCCTGAGAGAGAACATGGCAACTGGTGGCTCACTTTTGCCCCAGTGGCTAGCCACGTTTTTTGACAAAGAAGCAGAGTTGCACTTGGTGGCTAAGGCAGTGCTGGGAACAGTCATGGAAATGCTGGGACATCTAGGGTGATCTCTCTTCCACTGCTCCCATGCTGGCTCTCCTGATTTGGCACATTAATGTGGCAGAACGCTACCCACTTCTTTTTTGGATTACTGCTCTGCAAATTGACTTGATGTAGCTAGTCCAACGCATGCTAGGACAAACAAGGAAAATTGTGAGAATGTGAATCAAAGAGGAAATCAGACCACGGCCTTCCAGCCAGAGCAAAATGTTAGACTGGCTTACATGTACCATCAAATAGCATCTTAAGCTGTTAAATGTATCTAGGCTGGCTTGGATGCATCAATACCTTAAGCTACAAAGTGTTAAATATTTTTTCTCCATAAACTTTTGCCATGCTGGATAGAAGGGGTAGTTGATTAACAGTTAAATTATAGGCATAAACTTAGTAATATTTAATGTATTCAGAAAGACAAACAGAAATTTGCAGGGTCAACAGAATCTACATTTATTACTGTTTGAATTTTTGTAAATAAGTTGATAACGCAGTCACGACTAGGGGAAAAATGAGGTCATGTAGGGTGATGGCATAGTCCCTCTCTGTCAACAGATCCAAATCACCTTTCTGACCGAATGTGATGGAGTCTACAGCTCTTGAAATCGTTCCCTGGAAATCCACCCAGGAAAACAGCTCCCACAGTAAATCACTTTCATAATTTAACTTGGAATACATGACAACAGTAACAAACTAGTTATGGGTTCTGCACCAATGAAGTAACCTCACTAGAATTAAAAACTGAGAACCCAGGTTTGGAATGTGTGTATCAGTTATTACACAGTGATCTTTTCATTAATATTTCTTTTATATTAACCAGACCAGACTGATGATTTATACATGTTCAAAAAAGGCTGTGGTTTAAGCATACCTGTCTGCTGTTATTCTAAACTACTCAAACTGATGTCAGCAGTGGAGCCAGCAAATCTGATGACATACTCCATGTATCAACTGGACTGTCAGAAAATGAAAACAAGTCTTTTATTTTCCACAGTCATTCTGCCATGCTGATGTTACTCATATTTTATTTCAGGAAGACTCAAGCCCTGCCTAAGCTCCATCTCTTAATAATGCCTCACATTTCCTTTAGAAAGGATAAAACATTCTGTAAAACCATTTTCATATCAAGAAACCAGCACACCCACTTCTCTTGAATATTTTATTTTGATAAACCTTGTCATTTCCTTGGTATTTGCTAAATATTGGCTATATCTTAGAAAAAATGGCTGCAAAGGACCTCTAACCAATTCTTTAAGATCTCTAATTGCAACAATCCAGAAGAAGGATTTGAACCCATAATAATGTCATAAGAATGCTTCCATCACAGGGCTACAGTACAAAAAACCTAACAACTCAGAACATCAGGAAAAAAATGCAGAGAAATATACAGTTTTATACATGTCCCAGAAAAAAAATAAAGCATAACAGTAAACTACAGACTGCTACCTAATTAGGACAGTCATTTGTCTTAATCAGGGTGCCTGTGATCAAATGATACCGAGGGCACTCGGACCTGGTGACTGCTGGAAATCAGCATTCTCTTTAGCTGCCTTTGATGCTCTTTCCTAACAGTGATTCTGCAAAGCAAAATTATTTCAACAATTCTATTGGAATGCCACGTAAATTATATCTACAATGTAAAGTGAGTAAATCTATGGTGCAAACTTCTCTGTGAATTCTGTACCTGTAACCAAGCTTTCAGATGTCACCACTGCCACTCGGTGTTAGACAGTAAAAGAAGCTCTCATTATCCTTTAAACCTAACACTAAAATAACTCAGCAATACAGCAGTATTTCAGCACTACACTGCATCCGATGACATCAGATTGTCTGGTGTTAGCACCATCCATACTGACCTTAATCATTCCTCAGCACATCACTGAAACCCCTGCTCCACATTGCACCTCTGCACACATTGCTGGGTGCAATGATGCACCCCCATTCCTTTTCACAAACGCTGGGCAATGACTGTCCCATTAGTAGAAAGACAGTACTGAAGACAGTTTATAGAAACTTTCCATTTTCCTAGGCCATCAGCAATACTTCACACTACAGAGACAGAAAAATCTGGTAGTAGTATCATTAAAATGATATTGTGCATCAAATTCAGGTATCAAATCAAGGTAGGGTTGATAAAAAATATCTGAAACCTGTGGAGGGATAACAGAACATTTGCTGAAAAAAAGTAAGTACAAATTTCCAAACTTTCTGTTTACGATCAGCTTAAGGTTCTGGCAAAAGTCATTTTTTATCATTAGGAAAATGGACAATTTGTCAATGGCAAATTCTGCTTAGCACAGCCAAACTAATCTCTGTGCTTAGAATACAGCCAGGATAACCCCCACATCCAAGCTTACTCAGTTAAAGCCCAGATGTAACCAACAACTCAGTACTACACCATATTGTCTTGAGATACAGAGTTGCAAAGTGTTTTTACATCTTAAGAAGTCCACTTTTTCCTTCAAAATAAATTTATTTCCACATTTTCACTAAACATCTTTTGTTGACATTCTGCAAACAATACTGTCTAATAAGGTGCCCATTTTTTCTTCCTGTGGAGTGATCTTGTACATCTGCAGGAAAAAAAAAAAAAAAAGAAAGAAAAACATGAAAGCTGTGGCAGGAAGAAAAGTCCATTGCATACATTAAAAAAAAGTACACACACACAAAGATTTCCCCCTTGAAAATCAAAATGAATCTGGAATTCATTTTTTATGTTTCAATTTTCTGACAACATTAAGAATTTGATAACTTAAAATTTGTGATGTCAGACCATTAGGACTACAACTTTTTTTCCAGAGTAAAAAAGCATTATAAGAAAAAGTTGCACGTAAAACAAGTTTTCAGTCATACTAAAGAAAAACAAACCCTATGTGAATTATGTAAATTGAGGCATATAAATAGACAATTATGTAATTTATTTTACCTGACCCAGTCGCCTCTTTTGGTTACATACCTTTTTAACTTTGGCAGTGTCTGTCAGTTGGGAAAGTTCATCTAGAGCAACCTGTTGGCCTTCTACATGAGATGCTATATCTTCCAGATTTAGAGGTTTTTCTCTGTCTACAACCAGAACAATGAGTACTGCTGTGTCGCTGTCTGAAATGCCAAACTTTTTAAATGCATCTGAAATCTAAGAAAAGATGGAAAAGATCAAAATACTGCAAGTCATTTTCTCACTACATCTAAACAATCTTTTCAGCTACTGGATCAAATAAACCCTAAGTATAAATTAACAAACATTTTATGATAATGGAATTCTGATGAGTTTACAAGAAATAACAGCATATTAGTGTTACTAAATATAACAGTAACTTCTATTAGTATTCCAGGTAAACTGTTAGGTGAATACCTGTATTTAGTCTGGCTGCAGGGATATTAGCAAGCTTCTTTGGCAAAAATGATATTTGATCAGTAAATCTTACGTTGTTGTTTGGTGAAAGGCTGAAAATAATTTCTGCGTTGAGAGATCTGGTCTTCATTTTACCTATCGTTTGTAGATGAACTGCTTTGTTGGCTGCCACAAGAACTTGAAAAGGATCTACGATCTGTAAAATATGACATAAATTAAACAGAAATTCAACACAATATTTTGAATGCTGAAAAAAAAAACAACTGACCAAATAACTTTGATGGCTTGAGTCTGTAATTTTAAGAGTGAGCAATTAAGTGTACTGCATGTTTTTAGCAATTCTTGTTCTTCCAAAGCAAATGGGATGGCTTACTGAGAGGGGCAATGCTTGACGTAAAAATAATGATTACACTCTCAGTCAGATTACTGGAATCTTATGAAAAAGAATTGTGTTAATAAATCTCCTATTGGTAAGTTGACAGATTCAAATCTTTTTTTCCTTCATGACTACTACTTTTCTAATTCTAGTGACAACAAACAATCGGTTCAGAAAGTAGTCAGGAGTTTACACGAGCACTAAGGCTCCGCACACCATTGATTTTTGACAAGAGCAGCGCTCAGCTCGTACTACATTCCGCAGGTGGAGCTACATTTAAATAACTCCAGGAAATCAGATGCCACGGGAACCAAGAAGACACCTTTTTATGCCTCTCATCCTTCCCGGGCAGCATGTTTTACACAGAAGAGCCCTCGCACGACGCTGAGGGGCCCCGCGGGGGCAGCGGGCCCGTGGCGGCCCCGCCATGGCGGCCCCTCCGCACCGCCCCCCGCTAGCACCGGGCCCCCCTCACCATGGCGGGGTTGAGGAGCGCTCCTTCCACGGCCCCCTCCATGGCTTTCCTCCGCAGGGCGGCCGCGTTTTGCACGCCGGTGAAGAGGAGGAGGGCGACGCTGCGGCCGGGGAAGAGCTCCAGCTCCTGCTGCAGCTCCAGCCCCGCCTCACGGAGTGCCTCCATGCCCGAGGCTGGGCGGCCGGGGGGCTGCTGCCCGCAGGGCTCTGGGACCCTTTCGCCCTTTTCTCACAGCAAACAGAGCCCTCGCTGCATGCACCCGCCTAGGGGTGCTGGTGAAGGGGGAAAAATCGGCTGTGGCACCCCAAAAAACCCTCGATCCGCCTGCAGCACCCCTCGCTCCTTCCTGCACAGCAGCGGGAGCCTGCGCCTGGCTCCTCCTTTTCCTCCTCCTCTTCCTCCTCTTCCTCCTCCTCTTCCTCCATCCATTCTTCCTTCCCCCTGTCCGTCCTGCCCTCCCCGGCCGGCAGCATGGAGGGCGTGGAGGCGTACGGCTTCTCCGCCGCCATGAGCGGCGCCTTCCTCGTCTCCTCCCTGCTCTTCGCGGCGTTCAACCGCCGCCTGCGGGAGCCCTACATGGACGAGGTCTTCCACGTCCCCCAGGCACAAGCTTACTGCCATGGCAGCTTCCTGCAGGTGCCCCGGCTCCCTCCTCACCCCCGGGCTCGGCTGCTCCCCGAGCCCTGCCCGGTTGTTGCCGCGGGTGGGGCGAGGGAGGGCGGTGGGACGCGAGGTCAACCATGAAGGAGATCTCGGGCTAAGAATGCCTGAAGTCCAACAAAACGGCCTTTTCTGCTCAGAAACAGTGCTCAGACATCGGGACGGGTTGCCCAGGGAGGTGGTGGGGTCACCGTCCCTGGGGGTGTTCGAGGAGAGGTTGGACGTGGTGCTTGGGGACATGGGTTTGTGGTGGCACTGGTGGCAGGGGGTGGTTGGACCAGGTGGTCTTGGAGGGCTTTCCGACCATAATAACTCCCTGACCCACACGATGGAACAGAGAAGGGGTTGGCATTGCATATCCTAACCCTGCTGCACGTCTCAGGTCTCTGTCACACACCTTTGACCCCCCTCTCTGCTTGTCCCCGTCCTCCAGTGGGACCCCATGATCACGACCCTGCCGGGTCTGTACCTGCTGTCGGTCGGTGTGGTGAAACCCGCAGCGTGGCTCTTCGGGTGGACGGGTCCCATCGTGTGCTCCACAGGAATGCTCCGCTTTATCAACCTCCTCTTCAGCGCTGGCAACTTCTACCTGCTCTATTTACTGCTCCTAAAGATTCACCAGAAAAATAAGGTACGGTCAAAGTTGGGTTATTTTATGCACTAGTACAAACAACTTCTTGACTCTGTGTGTTTACTTCACTACGTATATGAGCTACTGTCAGTTTTAAATACCAGCAGGTACTCGTACCACTTTGGTCATTCCTTTTCTTTTAAAAACGTATTTCTTCTTCTGTCAGGGTGTGATCCTCTAAAACTAGCGTTACGCGTTACTGTAAGTAGTCCCATTGAAATACACATATAAAATTATTATATATTAACTCATCTAGTTGGTTAAGATTCTCCACAAAACTTTTAACCACCGAATCCTGAATGCAGCCCTGTAAGCTGTGTGTGAGCCAAAATGTGTTCTTTAGAGATATACCACATTTGATGTCAATATTTAGAACTGGAGAATAATCCAGGTTAGAAGGGATCTCATGAGGTCTCTAGCACAAAGCAGGCAAGCCCTGAGATCAGACCAGGTTGCTCAGGGTGGGGACTGGAAAAATCTCCAAGGATGGAGAGTGACTGCACAACCGCACTGGGCAACGTGTTCCACTGCCTGACTGTCCTAGTGGTGGAAAAGGAGTGTGTGTGGGGGGTTCTTTTTTATTTATATATATTTTTTTACATCCAATCTGAACCTCTCATTTCAGCTTATACCCGTTGTCTCTTGTTCTCCCACCATGCGCCATTTGAGAATCCTGGCTCCATTTACCTCGCCTTACCTTAACCTCCCTATAGGTACTGGTAGGCTTCTGTTCAGACACCCCAAATCCATCTGTTCTCCAGGCTGAACAAGGCCAGCCCTCTCAGCCTCTCCTCCCAGGCCACGTGCTTCAGCCCTTGTCTCTCCTGGTAGCCCTTTGCTTGTAGGTAGCCCTAAACCTGTTCCAGTTTAGTGATGGCTTTTTTGTATCGGGAAGCACAAAACTGGAAACGGTATGCTAAATGCAGCTTGACAAATACAGAGTAAAAAGGGATAGTCACTTTCCTTGATCTGCTGCTACCCTATTGTTAAAGCAGCTCAAGAGGTTCTTGCTGTTCCTTTGCTGCCAGTGTGTCCTGCTAGCTTATGTTCACCTTGCTGCCTGCTGAGAACCCCAGGTCAATTTCCAAAGATCCTCAGCTACTCCATGCTCAGGTTGTGTCATTGTAGGGGGTTTGCTTTCCCAGATATTGGCATTTACTATAGGCCCTTGTTGAATTTCATACGATTTCTGTTGCACCCTTCCTCTGGCCTGTGCAGGTCACTCTGGGTGGCAGCCCTTCCCTTGAGCATACTGCCCAAGTCTCCACAGGTTAGCATCACCTACAAACGTGATGAAGTTGTACTCTGTTGTTTCAGATCATTGACAAATGTTAATGTTAAACAGGACAGGTCCTAGTACAGATCTCTGCAATATTCTTGTAATCTTTGGGTACACTGTGATCCAGCCATTTTTTTACCTGTGTAGCTAACCATCCAGAACATAACATTCCAACTTGGATACAAGACTATTGTATTTTTAAAATGATGGAGTATCTACCACTCTTGTAGGTAAATTGTTACAGTGGTTAATGGCCTATTCAAAACCTTTTGCCTTATAGAAAGTTCTTTTGTTTCTCTTTTAACCGTAAGAACATTTTTTCTTGCTCTCTGTTAATTCAAGGATTCCGCTACTGTAAAGAAAACTTCCTCTGATGTGTTATCCAACAGAAGACTCTTCATGTTTAAGCACAGGATAAGACACAGAATTAGGTCAAATTCAATAAATTGTTTCTTTTTTTGGTACAAAGAAGTTTATGTTTGGAAGTGGGAATATACATATAAGCAAACAAAAAGTTTCTTGATAGTAGTATAAGTGCGAGAAAATGCGCTTGTGTTGTTGCCACTTCTTTGAGCTCTGAGCGTTTTCTGTATTCTCCTTTCTGTATGGTGGTGACCGTCTGTTTCATCTCAGACTACATCCTTCAGGAACACGCAGCATTTTTTAACGCTGTGAGTTGCATCATGTCATGTAGTGAGTGGCATACTTGGGAGAAGTTTTTAACTGTATGATCTCCTACCTTCTTTAAAGTTTCTTTTTTTTTAAATTTGTGGATTATAATGAAAATAAGAAACAAAAGCTGCACCAAAGATTAGAAACTTGGACTGACTTCTTTTGTGTGCTGGCCTCAAAAGATGCAATAGTAAAAGCACAGAATGATGTGTTCTGCTGTCTCACAAACAGAACCTGGTGAAGAACTGATTTTTTCTTTTTTCCCTCTTTATTTTGGCTATTATAGTTCTTTTATCCTAGGTATGGGAGCAGTTACACTCTCATAATAATTTTGATACCACAAATACGTGAACACTTGACTTATGAAAGGAGTTGGTGCATTTTCTTCGCCATATTTTATCTCACCAGCAATAACGTGCCATGTTCTTGTTTGTCTTTTACCATTGTATCATCCAGCACTCTATATTAACATATCAGGAGCTTAACAAAACTGTAGCGTGTGTGCTCGTGCAGCAATGGAATCAAAGAGCATTAGAGATGCTATATTGTGGTAATTGAATTCTCACAAATAATATATAAATTTATTGGATGTTACTAATCACGTTTTTCTGCTTTTTCTCTAGGCTGTGTCTGGTTTCCAGAGAATTTTGTCTTCATTGACTCTTGCAATATTTCCCACCCTTTATTTTTTTACATTCCTTTATTATACGGACCCGGGATCAGTATTTTTTACTCTCTTTGCATATTTAATGTGCCTTTATGGTAACCATAAAGCTTCAGCCCTGCTCGGATTTTGTGGCTTCATGTTTCGCCAGACAAATATTGTGTGGACAGTTTTTTGTGCTGGAAATGTTGTTGCAGAGAAGCTGAATGAAGCCTGGAAGACAGAGTTACTGAAAAAGAAAGATGAAAAGGTCTCTGCCATGAAAGGATCGTTTCCAGATCTGATCAGAGTATTGAAGTTTCTTATTGAATATCTTACATCACCTAAAAACTTAGTTACGCTTGTTGCTTTGACTTGGCCATATATAATATTAGTCACTGCGTTCTTTGTTTTTGTCTTCGTCAATGGTGGGATAGTTGTTGGTGACAGAAGTAGCCATGAAGCCTGTTTGCACTTTCCTCAGCTGTTCTATTTTCTGTCCTTTACTGTCTTTTTTTCCTTCCCTCACTTACTGACCCCTACTAAAATCAGCAAATTCCTGCTGTCGTTGCGGAAACACCCCGTGCAGTACGGCTTAATCACCATCATCTCTTTATTCCTGGTTTGGAAATTTACCTACGTTCATAAGTATTTACTAGCAGATAACAGACATTACACGTTCTATGTCTGGAGAAAAATCTTCCAAAGGCACGAACTTGTTAAATATGCATTAGTTCCAGCCTATATATTTGCTGGCTGGAGTTTTTTTGATACCCTAAAAACAAAGCCAGTATTCTGGACCTTAATGTATTTTGTGTGCTTATTAGCAGTCACCGTTCCTCAAAAGCTGCTAGAATTTCGTTACTTTATTTTGCCATTCTTAATATACAGGCTCAATATTCCATTTCCCTCTCTTTCCAGACAACTCCTTGAGTTGGCTTTTTATATTGCTGTGAACGTGGTAGCTTTTTTTCTTTTTCTAAACAAAACATTTCAATGGCCAAATAGCGTGGAAGTCCAGAGGTTTATGTGGTGACTTTTTTTTTTTTTTTTAACCTTCATACCTTGAGGAAAAGCCAGTACCATTTCAAGGCTGTGCACTCTGGAATGACGTACTGTGTTTTGCATTATGTATGAACATTTTTGCCCCAGTGGGGATTGGGGAAGGAAGGAAGTTGCATATGTTCTTGGAACTGAATGTGAGGTCTGGTATCTCGTAAAGTGAAGGTATTATAAATACTGAATTTCTGAGCTCCTGGAATTAACAAATTCAGTAGGAGAGGAAATTTGAGAACACTTTCCAGTAATTAATGTGAAATATGGGGGATGTTTACAGTCATTTCGCATTATAATATATTCTCTAATGTACTTAAAGATATGACAGTTGATGTTTCAGAGGCTTCTCTTTAAAACAGAGTACCTAAGTGTTTAACCTCCTTGTTACTTCTGGGTGCATGTTTACTCACTGGAACGGGCCGCTTCCATCTACGGCTGCTAAAGGTCAAGGTATGAAACACTGCTAAAGTATAATGTTTGCAAAAACACCTACGTCCCACTGAATTTTCATGAGTTTTTTTGTCAATAAACGCTTACATTAGTTTTGCAAACAGAATGTAGGCTCTTTAATGATTAGGACATTTGGAAAATTTTACTTCAAACTGATATTTAGAAAATACAGTGGAAGCTGTATGCATCTACCTTCGTTGGGGGAATAAATGTTATTGTACAACAAAAGATAAATTGCAGTTGATAATGTGGCCTATTAGAAGGGGAGCAATTTATGTGTGTCAGACTGAAATGTGTCGTTACACAGTGGAATGCGGTATAATGAATACCCTTCCAAATAATAAGGCTTTTATGTCCTGAAGTTCTGTGCTTGCAGATTTGTATTGAAGTGTAGGATATGAGTACACTCCCAAGTTGAACTTGGTGTTTCTAAGATCTTTGCCGTGCAATCTTAAATAAGCACTAATGGCATTACTGAATTGTTCTTTTAAATGTTTTTCTTATATGTACAAATCTAATGGAACAAGGGAGTATATATTTTGTTTTACAAAGGTAAAATACAATGTATGTGATTTTTTTAAAGCATCTAGCACATTATCTTCAGAATAAAAGAAGTTTGAGTACTGTAATGGTTCCTGTCAGTAAATGTCTTTAATTAGACTAAAAAATATTTGATCACCTCAAGTTAACAGTTGAGCGGTTTTATAAATATAACTAAATTACGTGCTGGGGAGATGCAAAGCTTCACATACTGTTTAACATCTCTAAGGTCTTTCTTGCCCTGTAATGAAAATACTGCAGTCACATCTATGCAAACATATTATCTTATTGCCACTCCAGTCACTCTGAAATGGAATTGCGCTTCGAAAGGTCAGTACTCACAGCAGTGCTGTTATTTTTTGTTTTCTTTATAGTATACAGATCAATGTTCTGGCTCTGAGCCCTTCTCTGTACTAACACCATGAAGACCGTGCTTGGCTTGGATCCTCCTGTCCACTGTCTTTGCGACCCTGTTTCTTCTAAGGAAACCTTAAAGCTACTCAATGAGTAGGTTTATTTATATTGCATTTGAAATGTTTGCCAGGTCACTGCTTTCTTTTTGCCCTGTTGCCAGTATGGTAATTTGCTGACAACGTGCGTACAATAGGGAAAGCAATTTTCCATCACTCCCTGTTTGGCTTTATATCAAGCTGACAGGCCGAGAGAAGCCTGAATTGGTTTGCTTTTCAAGCATCCAGCATGGTTCTTGCAGAAGCCAGGATGCTGTGCAGTGATTTTATTATGATGGGTTTGGGGGGAAGTCTTGCATGCCTTCTGCATCCAGTTTTGTTTTTCTATAACATTACAAAAATGTAAACAAGGTAAAGAGCATATATGCATGTTTCAGTGCAACTGCATTTGTGTCCTCAACTTGTGGTACTGAATGAGTTGGAAGGGCAACGTGGGAAGTGATGGGGCCCTGGACAGTATTTTGACCTGTCTTCAAGATCTCTGAATTTTTTGGCTTATATAGAGGAGCTGTTGTTCATTTCCTTGACAAAGTGAAAACATTCCTGTATTTCTATAGGGCACGGCTGTTTTATTTTGTCCATGATGTCTATCCATGTTGGTATTTGAATGCCTTTAATCAACACTGTTAATGATAAGAGTGCTTATGCTTCAAACTTACCCTCAACTGAGATAGCAGCCATGTTTCCTCTGAAAAGAAATTAGTTTAGATAAATACTATTTAATGCAACTAAACATTTATTTCATAAAGAAAAGTGAATGCAAAAGACCCACAAATGACCATGATAATGACTAATGACCATGTTAAAAGATACTGGAAAAATTACATAGAGAGAGGTTTCTGTGAGCTGTTTTATTAGTTTGTTTTTTTAAGAACGTTGTAAGACAGCATAATACTTTATAATGGGATTCACCAATGTACTTGTATATTTTAATGTAACTGTACAATTCTTCTCAATGTTTTTTGTGAAGTTAAATCAGGCTGAGTTGAAATGAGTTACAAGTTATAATAAGAAATAGGAAAATCCATGAATTATTAAAACATGAAAGAAGAAATTTGTTTTTGGAGTAAAGCTGTATTTTCACTTTTGCTGATGAGCCAGAGGGACTTTACAGGTAACATTCAATATTAGTCTGATTCAGTTTCATAAATCAAGATGGTTGTAATTACATTATGATTAATCGCAAAGAAAGTGTTTCCTAGACATTCCAGAAGTATCAGTAGCAGTTTTAAAATCTAGATATAAGAATTCGTTTAACATACTTGGATAATCTTGGAGCATCTCTTGGAAAATTTACCTTAGTATTTTGCTTCTGCAATATTTCCATTGTGGCTGTTTGTAATGCATGACCTAGTCGGTGCAGAGACATGCAGAAAGAGCTGTGTTTATCCTGGTTTTGTTGCCATGGTCTTCTAGCTTCAGGGGGAATTACTTCTGGTTAATTCCTGCGCTGGTGTAAATTGGCAATGAAATTACTTCCAACAGCATTAAAACAATTATCACTGTAAATTTTATTAATCAGCTATCCATTTAGAGAAAAAAGCTGCAGTAATTTGTTGAAATGTAATGTCTGAGATTAAAAGAAAATGCTGCTAACAATTTTATAATTGCCATTGAAAAATAAAGGCTCAGGTTGTTTTCCTGAGACAGAAAGAAGGTGATTTTTCAATCATTCTCAGAAGAACCCAAGCAGAGAACTGAACAGCCGCAGTGTGGCTGAATTGTTTTGAGGTGAAAAACACAAGAAAAGTAATGGAAAACTTTTGAAGTTACATATAGGTGGTTATTTGGGAAGGTAGGTAGATTGTTTGTAAACAGTAATCTGTATTTCTGTTATTTGTGAGTATTCTGTATTGGTTTTGTTCCTCTAAAGTCCTTTGACAACATGTTTGTGTTCAAAATTAGTATGAATTTTACACCAAAAGCAATATGTGCATGCTGAAAGATTTTTTTTTTTTTACCTATTCCTTTGATTGCGAGTAGGTAAACCAAAAGGATTACTTCTGTTAAAATACTGTAGGAAAGTCTTCCATAGTCTAGAGGCAGACTGTTGATTTTTGCTCCCTGAATGCTGGTTTGCATTTTTTCGCAAGGTGGCAGCCTTGTGCCATCCTGTTGGGGTGACCAACTGCTTAATGTAATGCTGCTTGAAATCACAGCATCAGGTTTCTTAGCTTGGCTATTTCCTGAGAATTAGAAAACTTCGAGTTCTGTCATGGCTGAGTGCTTGTTTCAGTAACTGGTTTAGCTAAAATGTTCATGTTTTTAATTATCAATTTAGAGTGTATGATAAGTTTTAGAAGAAGCACTGGTTTTGCTCATCTTTAAAATGTATTTGATATTTTTATTTGATATTTTTATTTATTTATCAAGTTTTCACATCAGGTCTTAGATAACAAAAATGAAATCTGAAAGCTTATTCTTGACATGATGTCAATATTTTAAACACTACACTTGCTTAGAAAGTTAGGTTTCCTTCTGCTGTTTTATTACCGACTTTCACAGATTGTTATTTCCTTCATATGGTCCATTAATTGCCATTTAAAATAAGAAAAATACATTGGAGGACAAACTGAGGAAGGCAAAGTAATTATACTTCTGAGACTGACACATGGTGATTTTCTGAAATATTCGCTCTTTTTGTTAGATGATGCACATACGAAATACAAATGTTCAAATGTCTGTTAGCCCTGTAGTAGTTGACACACAGCATTTTATATGCATCATCTGCTTTTTGTGTAATGAAAAAGTCTGTAGCCAGAATCCATGAAAATAACTGCTTCCAATTACCTCAAATTCTGTGTTTCTATTCACTGCCCTGTTTTTTTTGTTTTCTTTCCTTAAAAAAGCTTTGCTTTCCTTGTTGGGTTGTATACACCTTTTATTTTTGAGTCAGTGACATTTGTACGTCAGCTGAGATGTCTTTTATAGGAAAGAAACCCACAAGACTCTTAAAAGTATGCTTTAGATGAATCCAGAGAACTGGTTTTTACTAGCAAACATCATTTTGCAGACAAAAGGAATCTGTCCATGAGACAGAAATGCTAACCTAGCTGGCAACCTGTAGCTAAAATGTCCTTAATTTGTGAGTTTTTGTCACTGGGCTTTGTGCTTAATCTCAGAGTGTGCTCAGGACCTCATGCTGTTCCTTAGCTCTGGGGAAAGTTGGAATTTCAGGAGCAGGAAGCAAAAGGGAAAGGATTGCTACAGCCGATTGCTGTTGCAACACTACCAGCAGCAGGCATGGATGGGATGCTCTGGGGCACTGCTGCTCTGAGCAGTGCTCTGTAGCTCAGTTAAGCTTGTATGTGGTGGTGAGGGAGAGGGGTTTGCCATGCCTGAGGGAAAATGTCTTCTCCACATGAAGGAGAGGCTGCCTGTTGCTGGAGCTGGCCTGATCACTGGTAGAACGGTCTTGGTAAACTTGGGAATTAATTGGTTTATCAAACGATGTTTCTGGTACTTAGGTGTGGATCTATAACTTTAAGGTTTTCAAGAAATGCGAGCCTACTTGAATTGCACCCCTATGCCAGTAGTGGGGAAGGGGTTGCTTTTGTTTTCAGATCATTTGTTGTCCAGATACTCCGCTGTATTTATAAAGCAAAAATCGTCATATCTTAAAAAAAATAAACACTTTGAAAACAGTCTTTGCGTGTGCTTTATTTCCTGGATCTACGCAGATGTAAATTAATACACAGTGCATTTGACTGGAATCAGTATGAATTGGTATTAGTGGTAGCACTATATCTTTTCAAAGCTGTAATTGCAGAAGTTTGTGTCCTTAGCTACCTTCAGATCTTCTCTAACGAGATTACGTTTCCATGTTTTCGTATCAACTGTCCTAGAAGTATTGTCATAGAAATAATCTTGTGCCTGCACAGCGCAAAAGGAATGTTTATGGTGATTATCGCTGACAAGAGTCTCTAATTTTAGGGCACTGCTTCAGACCTGCACATTTCAGACACGTAACTCGTGCTGCATTTTCCTGGGTTCCCGTCGAATCTCAAACAAAACACTGCCTGGTTGAATTGGAATCTAAATGACAAGATTGAAAAGAACAAAGGAGAGACGCCCAGGAATATTACTGATTTCAGAGAGAGCATTTTGCCCTCTGGGTCAGTGCTGAGCAAATGCCACAGCATTGGTGCTGGGTGGGAGGAGGCACTTCAGAACGGTAGGGCTGGCCAGGAGCAGCCTGGCTGCTTTTTACCTAACATTTTCTTTGTTTCAGATAGGATTCCTTACTCTGTGCACTTGTGCACTGTTAAAAAACATCGTATGCTTCTCATTACCAAGGAGATGATTTTATGGCAGTGGTCAACTGAGATAGCTGTGAAGGTGGGAATTCATCTGCCAGGCGTCTTGCCAAAGCTACCTGCTGCTGGCACCTACTTTCCAGAGCCTGGTGTGTTTCGGCAGTGTATTGTGAGCTGGGGAGGCCCTCACAGCCAGCAGTTAGGCCAGAAGGACCAAGGTTTGAGCTGATTTCCCCAATAACCACTCTGCTGGCTAAACGTGGAAACTTTCAGCTCGGTGTGAAATGTTAGCTTGTTTTTAAAGTCTCAAGAAATTTTGGGGAATAACTTGCCCTGTCCAGTTCCCTTCCTACAGAAGAACCATCAGCCTGTCAAAGGAAAGGGAATTTATTTGCTGATTATTACTATAATCAGCATGGAGTTGGATGTGTCTGTGCTAAAAATATACTGGTACAGATTTGCTTCAACAACAGTGAGTTTTGTTCAGTTAATTATCGCTAAGATGGAAACATTTTCTGCATTCTTTTCTGAAACGGGAGATAGTTATAGCTCATTGCTTAAAAGCCAAAAAAAAACCTTGCACTTTCCTAAAGAATTAAGAAGAAATAATGTTTGGGATTTTGGGGCTCTCTGATGTCTGGAGGGAGCTTTAAGTTTGCCTCCAAGATAAATACTATTAATTTCCCACCTCCCTCCATTGCTGCTTGTACAATATACGCTGCTTAAATTTTGGAGGGGGTGGCGGAGGAGGCAGCGTTGTAATGACCCAATCCAGCTGATGCATGGCAGTAGGCCATCGAACTTCATCCAGCAACTTCCACTGAGAGGGAATTAGCTTCCAAATTATGAGTCCTGTAGAGTTTAATATCTTGTGGCTGAAATGGAGCACATCTTCTGAAAACACACTCTATTTAATGCCATCAAGTAGTGATGAATTCGCTATGCCCTTTGACAAGCTTTTTCAAAGATATAATAACTTTTACTAGCAAAAAAAAAAAAGCTTTTTTCCTCTGGTTATTGGCTTTATGCTACATCTGTGTGCAGACAGATCTCCCCATTTTCCTCTTGTACCTCTGGATATGCACAATGTCGCTTCCATTTATGTTGCTACATGCAGATCACAACCCACCAATATCTTAACCTACTGACCCACAAAACCATGAGGACTCTTTCCTTCCAGATAGTTCTTCCTCTGGCTTTGTGTTTTGTTTTGTTTTGTTTTTCTTCCCAACATGTGAACAAATTTGGTCACCAGAATTGATGTCAGAACAACACTTTTGACCTCTTCTTTTTTTCTTCATTTTTTTTTCTTGGTTTTGTTTTGTTTTGTTCTGTTTTGTACAGAAGCAGTATCATCAACCTAGGCATACATACAGCTTGCTCTACTTAGGCAAGGCAAGCTCCATGGCACCTTGTATGGATACCCTTAGTTTGAACAGCGTGCTGATTATCTTGTAGGTGAAGCATTGCTTTTGGACTTCTAAGGTCACGGTAATGGAAAAATACCAGAAAATACAACATAGACTTGCTAACAAGTCCCATAACAACTGCTTTGCTGTGGCTAGAGAAAGGGGAACAGCATGTGAGGTTTGGCTAAGCAGCTAATGATTTGGCTGATTTCCTTCCCCTAGAACTCCTTAAATGCTTAGGGAGGTAAATTGGGTAGGCTGTCTGCTGTCTTGGTCTGTAGAGCCAGAGGTACCATGAGTAGCTTGCTGTTGTATTGAGAAGCTTCTTATATTTGCCTCAAGATACGATTTCTTTGTGGAATTTGAGCACATCATTTTTTGTTTCCTGTCTGGTTTGAAGTAGAGGTATCCAGATGATGGGGTGGCTCTGGAAGACCACCTTTCCTTTTCCTTAGCTTGATTAAGTCAAATTGCAATTGCCTTGATGGGGCTCTAACTACTCTCTAACCATGAAGCCAGTCCACTTGAGGGTTTATGGCTTTGTTTTATTCATTTTAACTTGGCAAGAAACCTTTGATTTCTAAAACCAAATTAACTCTGCCACCAAAACTCGTGGGCACATTCCTCTTGCGTTTTCAAATCCTAGCTTTATAATTAAAACTTTGTGAATAGGGAGCCTTTCTGTAAAATAAATGTCAATCTTGCCAGCAATTAAGGCTTCTATAAACCTTGGCATACAATTATGGTACAGATCAGTTAACGTAAGTTGTTTGTGACTGAATCTGAGTCAAAGATGTTAAACACTTGCAAAGATTCCAACTTGCTATTTAAGTCATACATAATAGAGGACTTGATGCTCTTGAATTTTCTTGCCCGTCATTTTGCCAGAGAGTAAGCAAACAAACAAGAAAAAGCTTTAAAGTCAGCTATAAAATCTTGATAGTCTGCAGTTACTCAGGGAAAAAAATAGCATGTCAAAATCAGCTGGTAGTCAACACCTTTCTGTAAGCAGCACTAAAAGATTTCTGGTAGTTTTTGCTGTGATGGATCTCAGGGTAAATGTTCTTCAGCCCTTTTTGTTTTTTCTTCTTGTAGGATCCTTTTTGCAGTATTTGGCTTTATTAGCTCTTAGATGAACACCTGATTTGGGGGTCTTTTTAACTAAAGTAAAGGTAAAGGAGAGTATACGTAAGTGAGCGAGTGGTTCTGCACACATTTTTAACAGCTAGGAACTTGCAGTCTGTAGCATCAGCATCTGTGGTAAGATGTTTAATTACATGACACCGAGGTAGTTATTCAAAGTTGCAAGGAACATTGAGAAAGATCCCTGCTGCCTTTGCAGTGCTGCTGCAATGTTAATGCCAGAGTTAGAAACGGACCTATACGCTGTAATCGAAACGCAGGCAGTGGCACTTGTTGACAGCCTACATTCAATACTTTATTTTCTCATTAAATCTAACATAAAGTAAGCAGAATAATTGGGAATCAGATTTAACCTTTAATGTTACTCTGAAAGTGTATGGATATTGACAATTTTTTGGGTGCTTTGAACATATACTTCTGAGGCAGAGTTGAGGAAGATAATTACAATCTGACTCTCTTTTCCATTACTCACACACTAAGTTAATTGAAATTGTTGTAAGTACAACTTCATGAGATGGATCTATTTTCATTTCAATACCGCATTCTCCAAGGACACTATCTGGAGGATCTAAATCAACAGGAACTTGCACACTAAAGAAATAATAATGCCTTCTTCAAACACTTCAGCCACATACTCTCAGTCTTACAAACTGAAAAAGCAGTCATGAAGACCTTGGAAGATTTTTGGATTTGGTCTATTTAGTAAAATACAAAATGATACAAAAAATGAAGTAAAACTCCCAGCAGTGACTGCTTTTTTATGTAAGGTACCATTTAATATTTAAAACAATCAGATAACATATAGGGAAATAAGCTGAAAAGACTTTTTTTGTAACAGTTTTTCTATTGTCAGCTCTGATAAGGTAGAAAACAGATGTGCATCGAATCTAAAAAAGTAGGACCTAATAGTGCAGGTCTCATCACCATTTATGTGGACCTAAATACCTTAACAAATCTGATCTTTTTATTTGAACCGTCATTAGGACTTCTGTATTTTGTTAACAAATAAGAGAACAAAGCGAGGGCTGTGCCTGGTGGTCCCATGGAAGAGAATAAAGATGAAAATAATCGTGTATGTGTCTGCGGAGAGTTTGGGCCAGGAATATATTCTGTGGTAATGGCAACCCCACTCTACCCTTGCCCCTCAGCACCCAGTTTCATCCCTCTGCAGGATGAACTCATTCCTCCCATCATAGGCCAGCCCTCTTTTTCCCACCTCAGGCCTATCTTTGCCTGACCCAAGGACCTGTCATTCCTGCCACCTGCCTTCAGCAACCGAGCAAATCCCTGCACTTTTTATCACCTTAAGCAGAGCTCCCCAGGACTTCCATTGCTGGCTTCCACGCTGCGAATTTCTCAAGCCTTCAATTCTCTTTGTTATTCCTAAATCCCCCTCTCCTGGAGATCTCCATCTCTTGCCCTGTCTCTCCACACCTTAGCCCCTAGACCTCCCGCAGCTGCTCAACCATTCTTCCTTTGGTGCAACTTTCTCTTCTTCACATAAGCATGTGCCAGAGGCCATCTGCAGTCATACTGACTTCATACTGACTGCCTGGCAAGTGAGGCCATCCCCTACCCTCATTTTTGCTGCTGAAAAACAGAATCCAGAGCTCGTTCTGGCAAGGACTTCAAGAAATCTGAACGTAGGCTGTACTTATCATCAGCGTGGTGGGATGGCACCTCGATAGGAAAAGATTTGCCTGGGGAAAGGAGTGCGTGATGATCCTGTCTAGCTGTCAGAAGGAAAATTTGCAGAGGGGGGCTTTGGTGGTCTTGATTTTCACAGGCCTCTCCAGATGATTGTGCCATTTTAGCTGGGAGGAGCTGAAAGCCCTTTTGCCTCGTCCTGAAATGGCAGCTACAAAGTGGTCGAGCTCAGCAGATTGCATTGCTCCACCCTCAACAAGTGTTACGGACAGCCCCAAAATTGCCAGCAACCTGTTAGCCCAAGCCCTTAGGCTTCTTCATCTGAGGTGCTGTGGTGTCTCAATCTCCTCATCCTGGAGATGTGTAGCTCTTGAGCAACCTCAAATCCAGGGGCTGCATTTCAGTGTTTTCAGAACTTGCTAATGGTTTAACTCGGACTGGAGCTAGTGTAAACTGTGTCACTAAACCACCGCTGGAAGTTGTCTTCAAAGACACAAATACATACCTGCCAGTCACAAGCATTGAATTATTATGATTCAAGCTCCAGAAATCCTGTGGCTCAAAATTAAAGGAAAGGACAATTTCTGTCAGGTGTTCTTAATTTCTCAGACTCAGAGATTCACTAAATGTAGTTTTGTTAAAAGTGGCATGGATATGGAAAACTGAAGTATGCCAGACGACCTTGTAACACTTTCTCGGTGGTGTTCCTTTTTGTTCTGTGCAGTGTCCCACTGGAGGTAGTCGAGACAGAATGAGATAATGCACAAAAGGATATTTCTTCACTAGAAATATGCCTATAGAATAAAATTCACTTTTCATTGCTCTCCATGCACATGTATCCCTGTAAAAGATTAGAAAATCTTACTTTTTTTTTTTATTTTTTTCTGGTGAGACAGATTCTCTCGGTGGCCCATTATAGTTTGATGTTCTTCAAAATGCATGAGTGCAGCTGCTGTTACAGGATAAGTGGCATTTGGAAATGACTTTTTTTCTTTCATTTCTAGTTGCTTTCTTCTTTTTGTATTTCATCTGTGATATGTGGCAAACTAGTCTCGTTGTCTTTCCTCTTACTGGAGAAGGATATTTTTTCCAATTTTGTGTTACCTTTTATTTTTTCCTTTATCTTATGGCAAAAAAATGTTTTAGTATAAAGTGAAGATAAGAGTTAATTAGGTAGAACTGTGTTGTTCTCTCTTTCCTTTTTTATTTATTTTTAATTTGCAATATTTAAAATCTGTTTAGGATACATATAACCCAACAAAGACTTATAACCAGTGCTTTTTAAAGGAAATATATTGTATAGTTTTCTTTGTGGATTAAAAAAAATCCTCACTGAAGGAAAAACATTAGACTGAAGACTTATCTTTTATCACTAATGATAAAAGAGACTTTGTTTGGAAATAGAGGGGTTGTAAAAGCTGACCTTCATGTTTTGGCTCCTCTCACAAGGCACAGACTGGTATTATTCTCCTCTTGGATGGCAGGAGTCAATATCCTCTAATCTCTGCTGCTCTTATAAAACCTTCTCTTTGTTGGTCCCCTTAAAAAAATAATTTGCAAATGATGCATACACATAAAAATAATGCTTCTGGACAATTAAAAGAAAAATGGGTAAATGAAGAAAAACCAGGGTGTTAAGTAGTGTTGGCTGTTAACAGATCTTTGAGTTTCCAAACTTCTAATAAGGTTATTTCCTGCCATTTGAAGAGGTCCTTCACAGGAGTGAGCGGGGTGCTGTGATGGTGTGCAAGAAGTCCACACACCCATTGCAATACTTTCTGTGTTTCCTGGAGAGCTGACCTCCCACCAGCTGAGCCCAGATTTTGGCTTTTCTCATTATAAGCTTAACTTGCTCTCCCCTCGCCCTGGTTCAGGGGAAACTGCCCATTTGGCATTTTTATAGTAGCTATTTCTTCTGATCTATTTTGGCATTTTCTGCCATCATAGCTAAGCGATGGTGAATAGCAAAATCTGCTACTGGAACTGGGGCAAAACCAGCAAAGAAGCTACTGGCTGGGGTCATAAATGACTGGGGCTTATAACAGGGCTTTGAAGCAGCTGGGAATGGTAATGGGTGCAGGACATGACTGGAAAGGTTCAGTCAAGCTTTATGCCGTATCTGTAGGCAAATGAAGCTACTGAAAAGGAATATAGCCTCTGGTGAGAATTCCAGATATATCAGACACAAAGCTAACATGGATTTATTATTTTTATTTTTTTATTTTTATTTTTATTTTTATTCTTTTAACAGAGAAGTAGAGTTATACCAGATTGTTACTTTTCAGAAATAACATTGCTAGAATGAGGACTTTCAAGAATGAAATTTGTATTTACTAGGATGACATGCCTGTTGTAGTAATGGCAGACAGTAAATCAGGATTTGACTGTTAGAAGTTAAAGTACTTCTTAAAGTCAGGTTTGTTAAATGAATGTCTATAAAAAGTTAAAAAATACATAAAAATGCCTAATGGACATTACTAAAAGGACAACACCTTCAAGGCTTGGATTTGGACTTGTTGAAAAGATAGTAAAAATGGGCAATGAATATTCTTACTAACACTGCAATGAAGATATATATATAAAATGTACTATATAAATAACCACGGGGACGAAAGTCCTTGCACCAAGAGACAAACAGATGTATAACAAGGAAAAACGTGAGTGCAAAAGGCAATGATAGGTAATGAAGTTGGTGCTGTTGCTGTGAATGTCAGAGCATCTGGCAAGTATCCTGCAGCCAAGGGAGGAGCAGGAGCCCCAGCCCCAACCCACAACAACCTGCTGCAGGGTTGCAGCAATTAGAAACACCAGGATACAGCTGTAACCAGAACTCATAAGCCCCTGAATATTTACAAGAAAAAGGGAAGGAAAAGGAGCACTAGCTGCTTGAGAAACTGGCAGCACTGTGGTTTGAACCAGATGTTGCTGGGGGTGCTGGTGACAGCCTGAGAGGAGAAGCACATCCTGCTCCCTCCCGCGCTCCTCCTTTCCTATAGCACTTGTTTCCCTATCTTTCCCTGTTAAAAACTCACTGTGGTTATAAGCTCTGGCACAGACTTGCAGTGATCGCCTAAAAATGCTGCAGTAGCCCCTGAAGTGCAGCTCTCAGAGCACATTGGCTGCACACTGTTAAAAGCACACATCTTCTCCATGGAGGTGCTGGAGCTACCCCTGCACCTGCTCTGTGGGTGGCTGTAACTACCTATTATCTCTGTGCACCTCACAAATTATTGCACAGGAGAGAAAATCAAATGTTTTTGGAAGGTTTTGATGCTGTGCAGGAGCCCAGATGGATACAGAGACAGAGCACATGCCTTTGTTTTCCTAGGAACATCCTCTTTCTCCAGCTGAAAGTCTCGCTCACATAGTGTTAGAGGATTTGAAAAACTTGGGTAAGATTTCCAAGTGAACTCAGTCCTGCGTGCAGATCAGCCCCACCGCACACAGGCAGCCAGTCGGGAGCATCCCAGGCACGCCAGGTTTATACCCTCACACAGCAAAGCAAAAACACACGTGTTTCTGCCTGAAAAGCAGCACAGAGACATGGCAGTCGGTGTCGCTGGATGGGGGGAGAGGTGGCCATGCCTCTGCTTATGCTCTTTGGTGCACGACTTACTGTGCAGCTCAAGGTTTTATTTAGCTTAGTATTAAAGAGCCCAGGAGAAAGAGGATGCTCTTCCAATTGTCCTTGTAATAGCTGTGCAGTGATGACATAAATCTGATGTCAAAGTGAGTCCAAGAAACACACAAAACTGTACAGTGCAGTGTTAGCAAATGTAAAGTTTTCCTGTTCTGTGATTATCTGGGACAATTTTCCCTCATGGAAACTTTAAAATAATTGCTGATGATTTAAAACTTGAGAGCAAGTAGGTGACCTACTGATGAAAGCCACAGCTCTGGGCGCTCCTGATTCAAACACTGACATTTTTCGCTCTTCACCTCACCTATTACTGTACAACACTGATAATAGGGAAAAAACAGAGGCCTTAGCACTGACTCTTTCATGTTAGTTTTCCAGTTCATTGCAAATGGTGCTGTATTTCTCTTTAATCCCTGGCATTTCTAGAAACGTAATGCATTTTAAAACAGCATTTCTCTAACACAAAGCAATCCTGCTTCCAAAAGTAATTATTTTTTGTCTGAATGAAAATAAAATGCTGGTATGCGTGGAATTAGGTGTTGCCTAAACATAACAGCTCAAAAGACATTCCTTGATAAAGCTGTTGCTTGTTTCTTTTTTTTTTTTTTTTTTTTTTTCCCTCTCCTAGAGAGTATGAGATTTTCATTACAAGTGGCACATGTTGTAATAAGTCATATCTGCTCTACAAGTATCTATGCTAACCATGAGCATGACCCAAGGCGCATTAGTCAGCCAGAAAGAGCTTGTCAAATAAAGGCTGTCTGCAGGAGGACAGAAGATGCTGATTGGAATTCAGTGAGTGTCAGGGGTGGTCCGTGCTGCCACTGCCACTGCTCCTCTGAAGGCACGTTAATTAAACAAGATGCAAAGAAAATAAGTCTGTCATGTTCTTGTGGTCAGAATCCAGGCAGAGGTAATAGCTGATGACTTAACTAGTTTCCAAAAACCCAAAATTTCCAAAAGACATTCATCTTAAAGGAAAATTTAACTTCATCCTTTGTCCTTGTGTTTAGTTCTTCCTCTGATATTTTAGACCTAGCAATGGATCAGAAGCAGTTCTCTATATCAGTGCATCAGTCTCTCATAAATAACTGCTGTGATTTAGCTCAGGGAGAAGGAGCCTTCTGATCCCCTGAGATTTAAACCAAAACAATGTAGTCTGATTTGAGCCACGCGGATTTAATTAGGATGTCTTTAACAGTTAGTTGAAGGCATGTGCATTTTTCATAGCGAAAATCACTCAGATTTTGATCTACCTGACTAGAGACAAATTATTGTAATTGAAGCTGATGATGACACACTTGGTGATCAACAGTCATAACGTTTCCCCGTTAATGTTACCAGCATCCATCACAATCAATTTGTTGATTGCTAGCCTGTAAGGGTTCACAGGATATTGCAGTATCTGGCCCAAAACGTATCTAATTCTAATTTATCTACTTTATTGTAAATTCTTACTTGACCCATAAATCTAGTACCAATCACAGTGTAACCAGAAACTCCATATTCTAGAATTAAAAAATAATTGGATTTTCATTTTTATTTCTCCTTTAAAACCATAACTTCTCTTTACTATAATGCATGCTAAAACTTTGATGGGGCATTCTTTTTCTACAGAGCACACCTTCTACAAAATAATGAAGAATTTGCCCGTGGCATCTGGATCCCAGAGGAGGGCTTGGATAATTCTATTCTTGATATAAAATAGCGAAGACTTGCAAGGAATATGAACTCATATATAAATGCTGTCTGGTAATTGGGAGCCAAAATATACCCTAAATAATCCTAGCTGGGTTAGAAGATTGCAAAGTTATCAATGACTCGGGCATGTCTACAAATTGATTCACTATTTTAGTAACGAAGCCTGCAATTTACTTTGGGGGAGGAGGGATAAATAGTCTTTGTGTAGGAGATTAATATTATAGTAAGTAGCACTTTCGATCTTCTATTTTAATCAGCTACAAAACAGTGAAAAAAGTGCCCTGTATTGTATCGTGTCATCATCTCTATAGCACTTAAAAGCCACATTCTCAGAGCTATTTTTAACAGCATGAAACGGAGAAAAATAGACTCGGCTTTGAGGAAGATGCATGAGTAAGGTGGAAAGCTGTACCAGAGAGACCTGAAATTTGTATTTCGGTTTCCTAATCTTGGCCATAAGAATGGAGAGAGGGGTTTGCCTTTCATTTTAGTTCATTGCTAATGAGAATTCAGCTGCTGAGCACCCCGGTTGCCCCTCAGGCTGCAGGAGGTGCGACCCATCACCCCAACAGTGCTTCCTGTGAGGGTCGGACTGGGAAAGAAAAAGGACTTGGGGAGATGTGCCAAAAGGCTCTGCCAGGACTCAGGGTCCCTCCTGGCCTTCATCCAAGCCCTATGAGGACAGAGTTGGCATTGCCCTGTGGGGACAGACACCTTGTTCCTTGCTGGAGAGCGATGCAGGAGCTTTCCTTGAGTGGCAAGTCAGGGTATGCTGCCAGGTGAAAAAAAGTTGGTGTATTTTTAAAAAACCTCCCCTCACAAGCATGCCCGTTGTCCATAGGTCTTGCCAAAGAGAGCTTTAAATAGCATCAGACAGCTTATGCAGCCTAATGAAATCAGTCTGTGTTTATGTTGGCACTTGAACTGCTGCATTTCCAAAGGCTGCCTCGCGCTCTCCGTCGGCTCAAGCAGGGATAACGCAGCCACGACCCCAGGCACTGCCTTGGAAATATGGTGACAGACACTAAACTGACAGGAGAAATAGGTCAGAAAAAACACCCACTCACATATTTATCCCTCATTTAGGAAAATGAGTTAACACCTTGTGTGGGAGTAGAGCACAGATAAGAGGGGCTCCGTGCTTTCTGTCCCGAGGCTCCCAAACCATGGAAGGAGATGGAAAGCTGGTCTTGGTGGGCTCCAGCATGGTCACCAGTGAAAGAGCAGACCCTCCTTGGGAAGTCCAGGACACTCAAGTCAGTGACTGTGCTTCTGGATTATTACAAATGTTACAAGTGGTGTTTTACTGCAGGATTTGGATGGAAAAGAGAAAATAAACAGATCTTGCGGGGCAGCCTGCATTTGGGAATGGTTCCCTCTTCTGCAAACCTGAGAAATGAGATCAGCTCTGGCCAGAAACCTCGTCAGCCATATCTAAGTAGCCTACAGCAAATTCCAGACCTCAGGAATGCATGTTTGAATATATGGATATGTCATTTTTAAGCCAGTCTGTCTGGGTCATGGTGAACATCTGCTATTTTCTAGCTGCCTTCATGCCAGCGGTGGTACACGTAGCCTGATCTCCACGCTCAGCTGAGCACCCTGGATGAGATACCCACCACAAGGCAGGCTATAGCCTCCTGCTCTTTCTTTGCCTTAGTTAAGCCTGTGGTTGCAAATCTTAAATAAGCCCTCTGAAACCAGCCTTCCTTTGATCTGTAGTGAAGTGCATCTCTTCGGGTTAGAGTCAAAGGCTACATGTCGTCCCGTAAAACACAAACAAATTGAAGGGGGACATCAGATTTCAAAGTAACAGGGGGAAGAGAAGGCTGAAGAGGCTAATGGAACATTCATTACTATTCCAGTGAAGATCTTCTTCTACTGAGAAGACCAGGGAAACAAACTTATTCCTGCTAATGTTGGTACTCGGTATTGTTTATGTACATGCAGCAGGAGAAGGATCGTAGAGCCATCAATTTAGAAATCACTTCTTAAACATAGGTTTAATCTCTTGCAAATAACTGAAGACTTTTGTAAGAGACAAACTGTGCTTTGTGTGACAGAAATACACACTCCTTCCACCTCTTCATATTCCCTTTGTACTTGCTTAGCTTTTCCTCCTAAGAGCTTGTCCTACCACAAATGCTTTAACAGCATCCCTCTGTATTTGACCAGACTGCTCTGGTGGCTTTGAGTCCTGGGAGCTGGCTCTTTTGTCCTGAAAGAAAGCCATCCGTCACTGACAGGTTTCAAGTTTACCAGATCTGTCTAAAATTTACTTTCGGAGCTGAGCACAGCATCCTGAAGTTGCAGAAAGCTTGCGGAGCACACGGAGATGCTGCCCCCTCACCTTTCCAATGCAGTGCAGGTGTTTCACCCTGCAAAACCTGAGTGTGCTGCACTCTGTGTGCTCCCCTGAGCAGCTGCTCGTGGTGTGAATGTGTACAAATATCTGGCTGCCTTGGGGTAGAGCTGAGAACTAAATGGTCACTTTGGTTCCTGTAATCTGCTCCCTACAGTGAATTTGCTACCCAAAGAGTCACAGGTGGTTAGGACACATGGGGCTCTTAGTGACTCAAAACTGACTTCCAAAGTTGTCATATCCTGCACTGTACTAGTTCCGAGACTGTCTGAACGTTGGTTGTGCAAGTACTTTTCAGACAAACTGATGGACCTTTTTTTCTGAGACTACAAACACGTTTCTATAGAAGAAAGGAGTTGCTTTAAGCAAGTTTGTTCAGAATGCAAAAGTTTAATAAGCTTTATAGCAAGTGCCTTGTGCTAAAACAAATTGAAAACCTGTCCACTGGATCTGTCCAAAAAATCTTAAAATTACCTTTGGATTCAGTTCTGGAACACGCAACAAGATGGAATAATTTAACTTGATTTGACCCACTGGCTTGAAAAATCAAAAAGTTGACTCATATTGATACACTTGTATGGACAGGGATCAATGTTTTGATTGGAAGTCTTGTATTGCCTTGCCTCCTTTCCTTTTATTGCTTTTAATTTCTTTCTGCTCTACCTAAACTCTGTCAGCATCCTTTTGTTAAAACATATGATGACCAGATGACCAGGAAGACGTGTCTTGGGACTCGAATGAAGTCATCTAGGCATGGGCCCTTTAGTCTGGCTGCTTCTAAAACCCGATTTAATTCTCTTTGTAGTAGAGCTTAGCTACACCTGTACCTCATAACACCACCATTTCAACTATTTTATATTAACAGCAATAGTAAATGGATTTTTACTGGTGCTGTTGTACCTTGTAATATGGGGAACTTTTTTGCAATTTCATAAAAAAATTCCTAGCAAGTTTGAATTTGCTCCCAGAAAATAAATGCCAACCTATAAGTAATCAGAACATTTATGCTGTAGGTCCTTGATAAGGTTACAACAGAAATTTAGCATGTTAAGAGTCTTTCGAGCTTTTGAGTACAGAAGAAATTCTTTAAACATTTTATGGAAAGAAAATCATTGCTTCCTTATTCCTCAGACTGTTAGTTGTTTTTTGTTTGTGTGTGTGTATTTTTTAAAATCACCTCCTCATTTTATTTCATGTTGGACAAAATATGTGAAATGTTACCAAGAAAAATATTTGCTAGTGATTTCATTACATCAAGATTCTCCTGCTTTCTCTGGTTTTCATTAATGCTTTTACTTTCTAAATTTTAGCTTCTTATGGAGTCATTGCCAAAATATTGAAAAAATGTCTTCTAGCAGCAGGACCCACCTGCCTGGGCTCTCTGATGACCCCTCAAAGGCTTCAGAAGCAGCTTTAAAAGTCTTATTACTTTCCTGCATTTTTCCATGTAGGAAATGGATTAGGATTAGTAACCGTTATGTAGCTCTAGGAAAGCAACAGATGAAAAATCCTTCTTCAATAGACGGGCAAGCAAAGAAGAAAAGAATAACAGCTTCCAGGGATGGATAAAGCCCAGCAAAGATTTTTCTCTGTGAGCAGGAATGCTCTCAACTCGGATGCTACAAAGCAGCCTGTGATTTGAGCTGTTAGGGTAATGGATCAGACAGTCCAACCAAGGAGGAAGAAAGGAAGCAGCAGGACACGACAAAGAGCAGATTTAGGCAAGAACAGAATTGTGAAGATGTCTCAGTGAAATGTAGTAACTTAAAAAGGGATCGCCTAGAGAAAAAAATCACGGAGGTAGTCAGGTAGCATCATGGTAAAATGCTCCATAATTCTCTGTATTTACCATGTCCTGAAAGTAAGAGCAAGTATTGCTTATTACATGGTAAAGGCAGAAGATCATGTTTTCTATAGCCCTGTTTTTATCACCCCGTGATGACAGGCAGGCCTCTGGCTATGGCAGGGCCCTGAGGGCACTCATGTCCCTGCCCACCTGCCCTGGGCCTTGCCCAGGGCCCAGGGCCCCATTTCAGACCAGCCTCCATCCCAGCAATGCTGTAGGGTGCTGGTACCCAGCCCGAGGAAGGAAATGAGGGCAACTCCTGGCTTGCTAAATGAACTGCACAACTGCCCTAGCCCTCGACAGGGCCAGGACGAGGTCCATGGAGCAGCTCTGCAGAACCAGATGACCCCATGGCCAGCATGACAAGGGACACCAGTCCCCAAGAGGGCTCTGGCTGAAATGCAAAGGCTGAACTTCTCCTGGCCCCAGGAGGACAGAGCAAACTGTCTCTCCTCGGGCTGAGGCTGGACTGCCAGAGCTTCTCTCAGAACTAACCCCCACACTGCTCAGGTTAGTCAAACCTTGTCCTTACTGCTAAGAACAAGACGCAGTACCTGAGAAATGCTTTGTAAGATTTTCTGAAAGCCTGAAGTAGGTGAAAAAAAAATCTTAGAAATGAAAACTGGGAGAAGTTTGTGTATGCACAGGTCCATACTGCAGTGTCATTCACATGACGTTGGTTGAGGATGGGATTCTGAATGAAGATGAAGCGGGAGACCAGGGGAGCAGGAGTGACAATGTGTATGGCATTTATACACACGGGTGCTTGGGTGCACTCACCGTGATCCCATTAAGTGTAGCCATGAGGTCAAACACATACAGCTCTCCAAAGTCTGGAAACACTGTCTGATCAAAATGGATGGATTTATGAAAAGGATTTCCAGTCATGTACTGTACAATGCAGCAGGCAATTACTTTAACTTAAAAGAACATTATTTTCATCTTGTTTCCATAATACATCCTCTTTTTTTTTTTTTTTTTTCCTAAGATATTCTCTCTCATGAGACTAGCACAGTTTCTAGCATTTACTGAATATGTTTTTCGTGGTTAATCTCCAGTCCATAACATTATTGCTGGCACCCTCAAAGATGATCCAGTTTATATTAGTTATCTTCTTGGTATGGCATGCTGGAGGAGTTTCATAATCTGTCCTGTAATATACCCAAAAGGGGTATGTTGTTATTGCTGATTGAAATGCTCCCTAAATGCCAGAAATGCACTCATCAGCATTTCAAGTGATGTATTTATCTGAAGTAGTTTCCTTCTGATAATTTCATTTGATGACTAGAAAACGCAGCTTTCAAATCACTGTAAATCAAGCCCAGAATTTCTGGAGAATATTTATAAAAGCACAATTGGGTCAGACCTACTAGTCTTGGCTGCTAGCGAATGTTTTATCTTCTTGTGATGTTGCCACCTTAGAGCCGCCCATTCAAACACAACATCAACCTGTTACAGCTCACTACTCAGCAAAAGATACAGCTGTGCTGCTCGTGTGAAGGATATGGCTGTGTAATTCAGCTGGCTTCAGCACGCAGGGACTGACATCGAGATTAAATGAAGGCACAACTCTCTCAAAGCTTTTACCTCTAAATTGTCAGCAATGGGGTTCTGATTTTTTTTTTTTTTTTGCCACCGGGAGCCAATTATTTGAATAAAGCTCAGTCTCTTTCTCTCTCTCTTTGTGTTCTCAATGCTTTGCTTTCTCCCCTCTCACTGCTTCTGCTCTTCAACATCTTAAAAAACAGCTTCCAGCATTCCCCACAGACGTTATTATCCTAAAAGGAGGGAAAATAAACACTGTATCTTATATACTTGATATGTGCAGATAAATCTGTTAACTTATTTGAAGTTTCCAGCAAAAAGAAAATGCTTAGAATGGCTAATTGAGCAATTGAAGACAGTAATCTTACAATATTAAGCAAAAAATCTGAATTTACAGACTAGCTTTCTGTAAACAAAATTACTGAGATATGCAGGTTGATTTTATTAACTTCCAAAACCCCCAAGGCAGACGAAAACAAAACTTAAGTGTCATAAATTATTCTAGGAATATTTTCATTTAAAATGACAATAATAATCCAAGCAGGACCCAGCAACTATTGATAACCTAAACCATACTTAGAAAATTTTACAGTGTTCTTGCTAGTTGCTTTGTCAAAATACATTTCAATTTGCCGGGGAAGACAGCCACTACACTTCACATGTACACTGTTACATCTTCATACGTTGGAGACCAAAAGAAAAGGTTTTCTAAACTTTCCATGAATAGAAAGAACATCAATAGCAGCTTTGTAGAGAAATCAGAGGAGCCCACTTAACCACACATTTTGGTTTTGAATTCTCTCTCCACCCTAGCCCTATGCTAAAATTATTCAACTAAATCAAATAATGATATTAAAGAGAACTGGCCCCAGTACTGAGCCCTGGGGGACTCCACTAGTGACTGGTCCCAGGGGCCAGGTTGGACTCTCAGCATCACCTGTCTCCCCCCACTTTTCTAGCCCATCTCCACATCCACTCAACACAGCATGATCTAAAGGGACCTTTTGCACAACCCTTCCCAAAAATGGAACCAATTCCTGTTGGAGAGCCTGGAGAGGACTGTGCGATCCCATGTGTGTCATTAATGACTTTAGTTAGTGGAGGGGGACAGCACTGTGGCTCTAGTACCACTCACTGCTTGGGCACATCATCAGCTCCCATCCCACCTCCTCTCATGGACCAGAGCATCCCTGGTGAGTGCCACAAATCGGAGATGCCACCAAGGCATATTCAGTTAGAGAAGCACCTGGTTGTTCACTAGGAACATTTCTGCACCCGAAAAAGCAGTGTTTACCGCTGCAACCCTTTCTGTGGGTCTGCCTTCTTGCTATGCAAATCCACCGGTGGTTTCTTCGTGAGCCTGGAAATAATTTGTGGCGTTATTTTTGGCAATGTCCTATTGTGTTATTATGCCAAGATGAAATAGGATAACAGATGCAGTAATTAAAAATGAAAAAGTGACAGTTATTTTTGGCTCAAATAGTGACTATTAACTGACATGGTAGATGGGTTTCTGAAGCCAAAAATATATGCAATAGCAGTCAGAATAGCTATTATTTCCCTGCTGTTTATGAAAGGCATATGAATCACGACCTACACCCAGCCAGTTGCATACCTTTATTTCAGATGCTATTTAAATTACATTTAATTTAAATGAAGAGAAACAAACTAAGGAAATATCATTTTTTTTCAGGCTTTGTCTTACATCAAAAATCAGACAACTGTGTATCCTGATTTCCAGAAGAGCATAGGAGACTAATTAATAAACCAAAATGAACAGAAGGCGTACCCCAGGCTGACCTGGAAAAAGACCATGTTGAAGGATTCTTCAGATTTAAAGCAAAATGAAATCTGTTCAAATACACCATTCTCTTATTTTAGTTCAGAAATGTGCACACATTTTGAAGTGTTATTTACTGTTCAAAAATATTGCATCAGAGAAACTAGCTGTGAAGAAAAGGTGAATATTAAACAATAAACACAGAAAGCAAGAAATAATGATGCATAGCAGTCTTTATATTAAAATTAATAATATTCACATTTTAAGGGTGATGTCTAACTACTGCTTAGCCCTGTGACTCAATTCTCATATAGCGGATCAGGATCTGATTACAGTCCTTCACTGGTAAGATGCTTGGAGATAATGTTTTCAGAGATGAGCACACTATCAGTGCTCAAAAAAATAGTAAGAAAATCTGTTTTTTCTTTGAATGTATGGAGCTGCTTTTTCTTTTGTATAAACTAGCATAATCTGGAAGACTTCCAGATATTTTGGTAGCTCCCATGCTTGCCAGTTGGGTATCCTACAATATGCTTTATTATTGCTTACTCAGATACCTACTTATCTAGGATAATAAGCACAGTACTTATGTATACATATATATAGATAAAGTACAAACATGTATCTTTACACATATATATTTAATTATTTTACAACTCTAAAAGGAATCACAAACTTAAAAACTATTAAGAACGTTCCTTGACCTGCTGGCTCGTGCTCTGGCTCTGCCTTGGGCCATCCCTCCAGCCCTTTCCTGGACAACGTTGCCATGGTTGCTGGATAATTCCCTCCAGGAAAAGAATCAGGTCTGACTCCCTCTACCTTCCTCTCTTTGCCAGTGCTATCTGTGCAGAAATGGTAACCTCAAGTACCCTGCATATGTCTCACAGCATCCCCACAGCATGCAACATGTATTGATACCACTGGGATGTAACAACACAAGCACGGCAGGCAGCAGCACAGCCCTCACGTCATTTCAGAGCCTTTGAACTGAAAAAGAACACACACACAACAATAATGACGTTTTAGGTCTACAGGTGCATGACACCGAGTCTGGCAGAGACTCAAGTCTTGGGGTCCTGTGGAGCTGCCATGGCCCTAGAAGATCCTGCCCTCACACAAATGAATTGAGACAATCACCTGGCCTCAGAGCCAGGAATCAGACCTGCTTTCACTTAGCAATACAGATGTGTCCTCACAGCTTCAGAAGCTTGAATGGGGTGAGATGAAGCCCACCTCATGCTTGTAAATGTCATTGACAATCCCCTCTCTTCCCAGCCCCAGATATTTGTCAGCCAGGCTAAATACACCCAGAAGAACCTGCATTCTGAGACTGATTTGGTACTCACATTTCCTCCCGTAATATTAGCTTACCTACACTCAAACTGAGCTTGTCAGGATCAGTCCCAGTGTTGATGAAGTCCAAGTCTGGCTGCTAGTTGATAAAACAGGTAAGTGGTGACTGATAGCTTCAACTCTGACATTATTTCTCCCCTGAAAGAGTGGATAACCTCTAATATATGGTGCTCCTGCACACAGAGCTTTTAACCATCTGGTAGGGTATAATAAACTTAAACTTTTCTCAGTTTCCTTAAACTTCTGATGAAAAAAAAAAAAAACAACAACAAAAAAAAAAACACTTCAGAATTTATAGAATTTATAGCTGCAATGTCAGAGGAAATTTGTTGTTCCCATAAGATCAGCACTAAGAATGTGTTTGTTTTGCTTGTTAATTATGTGGGAGAAACCCATCTCCTCTCATCCACCCATCATTTCCAGAGCCTTGTATCAATATACATCAGTAGCAGCTACACCAGATTTGTTCTCACTTAAAATGAGAGCAAGAAAATTCAGCTCTGTTTCTTACATACTCCTAGATATAGTCCTAGAATGAAAAAAATATTGAAAAAAAACAACAACAAACACCTGCTAAAGGCATACACTGGGACTAGACTTCAGGGACATTGCTCAGCTATGAGGACTTGGGCAAAGGCTATATATCTTTCTATATATATTTACACAGACTGAGCATAAAGGAATCCGCACTGCAAGCCCTGGATAACTTATCAGATTTAAAAAAGGTAATCATGATATTAATTTATACCCTCTGTCTATAATGCTAGGTAATGTATTTTGGCAAACATCATTTATAGCTAGAATTATTCTCCCTTGGGTAGCTGTAAATGGCTCCTCTTCATTCAAATATGTCTTGCCTGCATGCACAGAAAAGCACAGGCTATCTTCCAGCTTTAATCAATATTACGATCAACACTGAATCAAATTAAAATGTATTTGCTTGGCATTTCGGATGATGAAGTAATGCTCATCCCCAGCTCCAGCAAGACACCAGGGAGTTGTAGAAGGTAGCTGGGACCACTGGGCCTCGTGCTGTGCACCAGCAGCTCCCCACTGGAGGTGCTGGGAGCAATTCATCGTGCACTCGGGCATGGTGGATGACGCACGTTTTGGGTGGCAGAGGAACAGGTGATGTGGGTGAAAGCCTTGCTAGCATAGATGTGCAGAAACACCTGAGTACAAGACAGAAAACCCAGTACGAGCGACATGGACACACTGGAAAGAGTCCAGCGCAGGGCCACAAAGGTGATGAAGAGACTGGGATCTCTCTGATGAAAAAAGGTGCTTTTTACTCTGGAGAAGACAAGGCTAAGGGGATATCTCATCAATGTATGTAAATACTTGAAGGGAGGATGCGATGAAGTCAGAGCCAGCCTCATTTCAGTGGTGCCCATTGCTGGGACAAGAGGTGGTGGGCACAGCCTGGGACACAGGAGGTGCTGTCTGACCACCAGGAGCACTTCTGTGCTGTGTGGGTGACTGAGCACTGGCACAGGCTGCCCACAGAGGCTGTGGGGTCTCCTCCTTGGGGATCTTCAGAAGCCGCCTAGACGTGGTCCTGGGCAGCCTGCTCTGGGTGTCCCTGCTTGGGCAGGGGTTGGAGCAGCTGGCTCCAGAGGGCCCTGCCAGCCTCAGCCTTTCTGTGATTCTGTGATTCTGTAACTCCATCTAAGCTGCAGTGCTACAAATTTCTCCTTGGGGACAGACACGGGAAGGTGGTGGAAATTTATTGCAGTTCATTTGCAGCCTCTGCTGGGGGAGGTCTGATGCTGATCGAGCCCGTGGCTCCCCTGGCTGTCCTCTGCTCTGCAGCTCCTTTTGGTTGAGCTGCTGCGTCTGCTTCCACAGCGGCTGCTGCTCCAGCCAGCTCTTTGGAGAGGTTGCTTGACACCAATTTAAATATTCATTGGACATTTGGTCTAATGCCCACTGCTTGGGAAGCATCTTATATTATGTGTATAAAAGCAACGGGCAAGGTTTTACAAGAAGCTGGCCTCCAAATGAACATCTCTGAGTGCTCATTGCCGAGACCACGCATCCTCAGGCATGCTTCAGACCTTTCCCTCAGAGTGACATTTCTGCTGTGGTTTTTTTTTTTTTTTTTTTTAGTTTTATTGGGCTATATTCTTCAGAACCTGCAGGAATCAGAGCAGCTTTGCTAGAGAAGCCTTGAAAAGCAGAGAGCAAATGAGAATTTATTCTCAATAGTTCCTTGAAAGGTTTATATCTGGACTGAACACTTGCGACACAAGAACAAATATTCACTACCTACACTAATTGGAGGAGCCCCGTTACAAGCTGACAAAGTTTGCATAGAAATTGATCCTTCACAATGCTGCATGAACACTCACATAAATTGTGTGCTCTGCGAAATGAGGGGAGTGTGCACATTTGTTACCACTAGTCACGTGCACGGCGCTCTGCGATATTATCCAGAGAAGTTGGAGTGATCCTTTGTGTCAGAGCTTCCAGCTAAAGATGCAGATCACGCACCGTGGGCTTTATTTATGGTTTTCTTCCCTGCTGCCTTGTGAATAGCGGGACTGGATGGACAAAATGTTAAAAAGGAGTATCAGAAACCTCTGGAAGGCTTGGCAGAGCAGCCAGTGCCTTTTATTTGGGAATCCTCTTATGCCTAGGTTTCAGCATTTAAAGGTTATTTTTTCAAAAAGTGTCTGAAGTCCAATTTTCAGGTCAAAATGGCTTAAGGAAGTTATTATACAGCTATACAAGTAGCATACACTAAACAAGTACCAAACAGTATGCAGCAAAAGGGGGAGGAGAAGCATTTCAGTGTGGTACAGTGATGGACGGTCTGGCACCTGACATTTCTATCCCAACTGCCTGTCCCACGCTCTGCAGCTCACCTTCAACAGCGACCTTAGAAACGAAAAAATGTGACCCTGAGAATTTAAATGAAACAGCCAGAGCTTGTTTTTCTACTGTTTTGTATGCCTTGTGATGATTTATGGCTCTAGAAGGAGGGCAGAATTGCTCTGAAATGTGACCTGCCTGGAGAAGATGCAGTTTTCACCAATTTTGTTTACCCAATGCAGGACGTAAATCACTACACAATCTGCAAGGCAAACTCTCCAAGCAGACAATCCTCTTTCTCCTTCTGTTTTAGACCCACTTCACAGCCAGTTTCCACCAAGAAGTTCAGAGGGTGGCTGTCATGGGGAGGTGAACCACACTGGTGTGCCCCGTGCCATCCCCAGCTCCTGATGGGCATGCAGCGCTTGGGACCCAATTCAACTGTTTGTGCCCCTCAGCAGTGATGATTTTTTTTTTTTTTTTTTTTTCTGAAGATGTCTTTATCTCTAAACTTTGCCTACATAGATTTTTCTATAATTACAGATTTGTAATTACATGCCTAATGATGACACCGTTTGCCTGGTGTATTTTTACATAATAGCATTTAAGCTTTACATATTTACTAATCAAAAAGAGATCCTTCCTGCAAATGAAAAATTACAAATATGTATTCTTCCCTTAATTATGCCATAAATAATCTGGATCATTTTCCAAGAAAGCACATTAGAGCTCTGGTAAGGCACTTAGCCTGGTTTGACTGCAATGGTCTGCATCTTGTGATTACCATGTCAGTGTAAGACACCCAAAACGTTAAGTTTTCATTACTATTCTCTCTGAAGTAACTGCAGTGCACTTAAAATAGATGTACAATTCATGGAAATGAATCATTAAAGGGGATTGAGTTGAATTGTGCCTGGCAGATGTTGTCACAAACATTGCTGAAATACTTAAACACTTCTTGCAGCAAGCGGTGATAGGACACTTTGCAGCATAATTATCCCATTGCCACTGAAGTCATGCTTTTCATGCTAATGCATGAAGGGCCTCATAAGCAACCTTGTGGAGCTCTACAGCACAGTTAGGATGGTGATGATGCTCCTTCATCATCTATTTGATAGCTCTTGGGCAAGGCTACAGTGTCCTTTTGTTGTCCCACACCTTGGCCCTAGAAATGTGGCCCTTCCCTTGCTCAGGCAGTTGAGCTGGTGCATGGGGCTCATCTGTGTCTCAGATCTAGCAGGTTTTTGGTGGGGTTCATCTCTAGCCATGCAAATGTCAGTGCAAAGGAGAAGGATAAAGGACATGGCTGATCCCTGGAGGTCTTTAAAAGATGCTTAGATGTAGAGCTTAGTGATATGGTTTAGTGGAGGACTTGTCAGTGTTAGGTCAGAGGTTGGACTCGGTAATCTTGGAGGTCTCTTCCAACCTAGATGGTTCCGTGATTCCGTGATTCTGTGGAGCAAGGAGTGGGAGCCTGGACAACAGCAATAAACCACTGTGTTGGTTTAGGCTGGCCAACTCCCTCTCAACCCCCAGAGTGTCTTGGGAACTCTTGTATTGCTACCATCTGCAATGACTGATTTGCAACATCTCCTTGGGTGCAGAATTTTTTTGTAAGGGGACCAAACTGCAGGCAGGTCTCCAAGGTCTCTGAGAAGATTAAACCTAATCCTGTGGGAATTTAGTTTGGTGTTTAAATACAGTAAGTCCACACCAGACTGTTCTCCTTCACATGGTAGATGCTCAGTCATCTTCCCGTGATTCAATGAGAGCAGCCTGATGGATAGTTCCATTCACATGATGCAGAAAATCTTTTTTCACTTTTCCATTAATGTTTCCCCAGATAAGACTAGTTGATGTAGGAGTGAATCTTTTCTGGCAGGAAAACGTCATGTAGTGAGGCTCATTTTAACTGTTAGAGGAAAAGGGCATTGCCTTTTCTTCAGGAACTGAACAAAGCATGCAGTCTCCCAGTTTATCTAGGATGTGAATAAGATCCATGCTAGCTGTTGATGCCTTCAAAACACACAAGATCTAAACAAGATTTCGATGGAGAGATATGGAGTAAGAATACTTGTCAGAGTATTTTATCAGTTATTTCACCTTAAGTAATGATCTTAATTTTCTTTCTGTATTGTTGAAATTATACAAAAGAAGCACCTGCCTGAAGGAGGTGTGTTGATCAAGTCTTGAGGCTCCAGCCTCCTGTGTGGAGGTTTCCTCACCTGCAGCCTGGTCTGCCTGATGGCTGCCTGCACGTCAGCTATCAGTACCTGGTGATCACTGGCTGAAGCTCATCAGTTATCCACAGAAATGGTAAGTTGTTGGCTTACCAGAAACATTTTTCCTTACTGTCATGCATGATGATCTTTTGTGGTCTAAGCTCCTATCTGCTGTGTTCATGCAACTTCAAAGATGTGGCCATTCTTGTTACAAGATCATTCATTTCTACTGCCTCTGGGTTGGCAAGTTTTATGATGATGAGGAACTGCTCCTCGTTCAACATTTTCCATTGCAGAATATTCAGAATCTGGATGACCTATTTTACAGCATTTTGCACTATTAATTTTGTTCTTTTTATTGCTGGTGCCCAAACGGTAACAGCTGGAGCAATAAGGAAAATCTGGAGCCACTGCCTCTCTCCAGCATCTCGTCTCTAAGCAGTGCTATCAGCACTTCACAAATCCTCTTCCTTCTGATGGAAAGTATGTTCTGCTCCCTGAGTTATGGGTCCCTACAGCCTGTTTTGTCAGCTCCCTAATGCTTTCTTCCTTCTCAGAGATATTGCTACCATGCTCTTTTTACACAATACCACCCAAAAACAATTCTTTTTCTGCAAGAGCACGTTGTGATGTTTCTATACTCTTTGAACCTGTGTCTCATCACTCACCAACACCCAGCAGCACAGCACCACTGTGAATATATAGAGTTTTCTGAAAACTTTCTGCTTGTGGGCACATATTTCCCTGTTCCTCCAACGTGGTCACTGGGTCTGGAATGGCACTGGAAGGAGGTTTGGGGTTACTTTCCCAGCCTGCTTTTATGCCAGTTATCTGTCAGTACCAGTCTGTGCAATGGTCCCTGTTCAGCGATGAGCACATGGGAACAGAGCCAAGGCTGCTGGGGGTCCTGCAGCATGGCAAACCCATTGCTTGCAGTGGGGCACTGGGCTCTGAACATGTGCGCATGGCCCATGGCTGAGGCTGGGGCTGGAATTTGTCCTGGGTAAACCCAAATCGTCTGGGTCAACCCACATCTGAAGGATCAGTCAAGATTTGTCACCCATAAAGCAGTGTGTGGTTTCTCCCTCCTCTTAGATGTGGCACGTCTTGTCCAAAACCCCTTCTGATGGTGAGAGGAGAAACTGGCAACCTGAGAACATTTTGGTAAGAATTAGAAAACAGAGACTGTGAATGGCTTTTTCATCCCCCTGCCAAGCCTAGGGAACAACCTGGGATGTGGCACACATTCTCCTCACCTAAAAATGCAAGTGCTATGTTTGTCATGAATGCTAATATGGTTTTGCCTTTAACAGAGAGCCTGTCCCTCCTGTAAAGCTGACAGTAGTGATGTCTGCCGAAGGATTCACTGGTGTCTTGAGCACGTCTATTTATATACATTAAAACCCGCCATCTATTTATATTAATAAAAGAATCCTATTTATATTAAAAGATTAAAAAGTTTCTCTCATTATCGAGTTCTGTAACTGAGTTCCCCAGAGAAAAAATGAATCAGAAAGCACTTGTGTTTTCCTGAGCATAACAAATAGTGAAGCTTTCAGGAGACAGCATTTTTTTTTTTTTTCCCAGGAAGGGAGCCCTTTTTAAAAATAATTTTAGGCAAGAAAAAGTGTGAAAGTGTTTGAGATTTCAAAGTCATTCCTGAAGGAATAACTAGCTCTTAAGAGGGCTGGAACGTAACGCAACACCCTGGGGAATATCCTGGTTGATAAAACCCAGTGATGGATGCTGTTACCAGCTTAACAAAGAGCTCTACAACATTGTTCCTACGCCCTCCCCTACATATTCTCTGCTCTGTTTCTTGGTTTATCGGCACTTACAGTAAAAGCACATCAAGGTTTGCTTTACCGGAGTCCTCCCTAATTACTGCAAATTAATAATACTGCAATTTCCCTTCCTCATGGGGATGAATTGAGGGCCCTCTACAATTTGATAAGAAAACCGACACCCTCATTCTAAAATTGCCCATGAATTTGCTTCTTATGGTATTTATGCAGCACATGAAAGCCCCAGCTCCAAATCTCTCCTGTCTCTTACCAAGTTCCTGCTGGAGAAGCAACTTCTCCCTCACACAAGGCACAGCAGGCATAGGGCTCAGCCACGAGCACCAAGCAGGGCAGACCCCACAGCAGGAGCGTGGAGGGCCCCTGCCAGCCAGGGCCCCACCACCCGATGCTGCAGAGACCGCCAGGTCTGTAAACAGTTCAGAGCAGGAGCTGTGATTTCATGGCTTGTATTAAGCCTAGAATATAATTAATGCTTAACAAATAGCACTAATGATAACAATCGTACTCCTGCACTAATGAAGACTTTATGCTTCTGTCTGCATTGAGCTGCACCGCAGACCCTACCCTGGCTTTAAACCACGAATCCCAGTCATTACGACACACAGAGAGGAATTATGTCCTCCTACATAGTCTATGCTGCAAGCTGAGTGACTGCCTGATGTGCCTCAGCAACGGCATTGTGCAATGCACAAATGCATTTAATCATCCTTCCCCACGCTGCTCCCATAGTTTCTTGTTCGGCCTACTTAAAATAACTTCCCCAAATTATGAATCTTTGCATAAGAAATGATGTATGTTTCGGAACACAATGAGGCACATTCTGTACAGAAGCTATGCTCAGCCGTTGGAAGGCAGGGGTGGGCTGCGGGCCCCGAGCAGCAGTGCAATGGGCAATTCAGAGGAGAACTCGCATTGTCTTTAAACACTGCAATTAAACTCAAACATTGTCCTTGTAAATAATAAAAAAAAAAAATGTGCCGCACGGCCTCTGTGGTGGGAAGCTTTTGATGAAATATTTAGGAGAGCGCTTTCTGAATGTGGCTAATTTTCGGAGAACATATTAAAGTTTTATGGGGGCACTAATTTAATCACGGATGATGAATGATTTTAGTTTTACGTTGGGCTTTAACGAGGCTGGCTAAGCGCACGGCGGAAGGGAGCGTTGTGTGCGCGAGGCAGTTGCGTGCCGGGGGCTGGCTGAGTCACGGCTTTCCGAGAGCCTCATCCCTCCAGCTGAGCACGTTTCTGTCGCTGCTAACAGGGCTTTAAACCCTCCTGCCTGCCTTGTGGCTGAAGCCAAACGGGAGGAGAACTGTCAGCTGTGAGAGGCCTTCAAAACCAGCAAAGCATACTTTGGTTAAATCCTCATTAGCCACCTCTGCGCTGCCCCCTGGCCTGCAGCACGTCAGCCAGCCAGGGAAATTATCTCAGCCTGAATATCTCCAGTTGCACACAAATCACGTTGAGGGAAAAACAACAAAGCAGGGAGTGTGCTTTTGCAAGGTGCCGGCTGTCTTGTGTCTGAAGACAACAGCCAATTTGTCTTAATGCCCACTGAGCAGTCCTGGCCATGGCAGGAGCCACAATGGGGGGAAGGGCTAGAACCAGATCATGTACATTTGTCAGTACAAAACTGAGGGCTGCATTTGCTCCTGTGGGCTCTCTAACCATCTACTCCATTAAATAATTGCTAACAGAGTCCAAAAATGTTGTCGCTGTTTCATGTCCTAGTATGATATTTGTCAATCTACAGCAGGGCAGTTGAAGTCTCCCATTACTACTGTATTTCCTTCCCACACTGCCACTGTGATCTCCTTCAGCTTATCAAATACAAGGCATTTTCTTGTCCTGTCCTGTGTCAGTAACATTATCTACCATACAACTTAGCGATATGGTTTAGTGGAGGACTTGTTAGTGTTAGGTCAGAGGTTGGACTCGATGATCTTGAGGTCTCTTCCAACCTAGACAATTCCGTGATTCCGTGATTCCGTGAATTTTCAGGAATGGTGGGAGCTGCAGGGGTGCCTACATGGAGAAGTTTGTCGTGTTTCTCAACCCAACAAGCAATGCAGCTGTGTGAAATGAATGGCTGGACCTTGACATATACAAGGATTCTGTGAGTTTGAGTTGGAAGAGACATTAAAGAGACATTAAAGACCTTCTAGTTCCACCCCCCTGCCATGGGCAGGGACACCTCCCACCAGCCCAGGCTGCCCAAAGCCCCATCCAGCCTGGCCTTGAGCACCTCCAGGGATAGGGCATCCACAGCTTCTCTGGGCAGCCTGTGCCAGGGCCTCACCACCCTCTGAGTGAAGAATTTCTTCCACGTGTCTAATCTAAATCTCCCCTCTTTTAGTTTAAAGCCATTCCTCCTTGTCCTATCACCACACGCCCTGACAAAGAGTCCTTCCCCAGCTTTCCTGCAGGCCCCCATTAGACACTGGCAGGCTGCTGTAAGGTCTCCCTGCAGCCTTCTCTTCTCCAGGCTGAACAACCCCAGCTCTCTCAATCTTTCTTCACAGGAGAGGAGCTCCAGCCCTCTGATCATCCTCATGGCCCCCCTCTGGACCCACACTACCATCCCCAGAGCTGGAAGCAGTACTGCAGGTGGGGCCTCGCTGCTGCACCAGTGCTGAGCTGGTTGCGGCGTGTGGCAGCTGGGCTGGTGCGTGTTGACTGAAGAGACACCACTCAATGTCAGTGTGAAGTAACTCATTATCAATCCATTCATTCAAATCCACATTTAGGATCTACAGAAATAATTGCCATCATATTAAGATGTATGTTTAAAGCTTGGCAATTAATTCATATGCATAGATTAATACACAACACAAACTCAGTCATTGATATTGGGAAAGTTTTTAATGTAATAAAACTAAAAGCACAATGACAGGGACATATTACCTCGCCAGATGGCACAGTTTGTTAAAACAAACCAACACATTTCTAAAACAGTGTCCTAATCTCCACTTGAAACAAATTTTAATTTAAAATGGAAGGATATTTGCATAAAAAGGGTTCAGAGAACAAATATTTCAGAAGTTCACTCTTAGACAAGGGCAGTTCTGGTCTGAGGCAATAGATGGTGGGAAAACATAAGCCAATTAAAATAATCTTTAACACTGGAATTTCAAGCATAAAACTGTCAGTGTGAGTGAATCAGACCATTATGGAAAGTTTTCATCTGGCAGATGCCAGCCAGTATCACCTGTGTTCAGGAGCTGTCTGCAGGACTCAGGTCCAGAACTGTGCAAATAGTGAGTTAACCCCATCAGAAACAATGTTTGTTTTTGGAGGACTGAATCTCTTAAGGGTTTTTTGAAACCTTGGGTCATCGCTGGAGTGGGAATGTCATTCTCTAATGAAATTCAGAATATATTGGAGCAAACAAAAAGAAAAAAAACAGTTATTTTTAAGGGTTTAGTCTGGCTATGCCAAGTTCCATATGAAAAAAAAAAAAAAAAAAAAAAAAGAGTTAGGATGTTTTGATGAATTTACTATTTGACATAAAAAGGATTCTCTTGCTGTGGAAACAGGTGACAAATTTGAGGGTGTATTGAATCCATTCCCTGCTTCTGTTCAGCTCCAACTCTTTGACAGGCAATATGTGTGCATGGCTCACAACGTGACTTTGCTGGACCTGTCCTCCCCCTCTTCTCATACAAAAGGTAAGTAACTTTCTCTTGTCCCCCCCCCCTTTTTTTTTTTAATTCTTTTTGATGTTTCCCCTGTCTTGTCTCCCTCTCATGCTCCATGCTTGTGCTGCCCAGGTCCTTCTGGTAAGTGTGGTCTTTTGGCTGTTTCTGTGATGACCAGTTCAGAGTAGCTCTGATTTTCACTTGAAAGCTTTAGGCACCTTCATATTATGGAAAAGAAAGAAGAGTAAGTGCTTTCTACATTGCTGCTGAGAGGCAAACCGCATGAGACACATAGTCAAAACACATTCTATTACAGAGGCCTTTTTCCCTGCATATGAATTGCAATATTTTTGTGCTGTCCACCAAGCCTCTGTGTGAAACTATGCACAGCAAGGTAATTCAGAGAGATGAAGTCAGGCTCCCTGTCTATGCTCTGCTTATGACACAGCTCCAAAGGGAAAACTGCAGTGACCTGAAAGTCTCAGAAGGGCCAGCCAAATGTCCAGCAATATGAAGTGCAATGGGAGAAGATGAGGAGTAAAACCTCACCCTCATCAACTGCAGACCTCAATGGGAGGGAGGAGACATGAGCTTCACTCTTGGTTCCTCAGTTAGTAGCTGGCTTGTTTTTAATGTGAAATAGAAAATGCATAAACAGTCTTGAAGGCAGGGACCAGAAACAACCAGAACTTCAGAGCTAAATGGTGTTTTGCAGCCGAGCAAGATGTTGCCAGATGTTTCCAAATAATACAGGTGGCGTCCTACTGCATCTCACATCTAGGACCTTATCTTCTCCCAGAACCTCACCTTGGCTGTACAGTACAGACACCCACCTTTATTTTCATTTTTGTATATCTCCTACCTATTTTTGTAGGATTATTATTATTGTAATAAATGGCTCAGTCTTCAAAATAGGACTATAATCAAAGTTTACAATTTATTAAAGGAATAGAGGTAAGCAAACAGCGCTTACCTCTACAGGTAAGCAGGTGTGCCAGGAGTCTCTGCTCCACCAAGACGCACACCAGTTACATCAAGCAGCTGATTTTAATGCTCCTAGGCTGATACATATTCTTTACTACTTCTAAAAAAAACCAGGATTATTATAATTAGTTTCCAGAATCCAAACCCTCCTACTGGAGCATGCGTATCAGTCTCCGGTGGTCCCTCTGGGGTCTCTGGGGGTCTCTCGTGCTGAAGGCTCATAGCCTTCCTCCCTCTTGTCCTTCTCCTTTGTCCAACTTGGCTGTATGTCAGAGACTTGTGCAACGTCCCCTGCAAGCTTTGTCTTTCAGTTGTTCTTCAGCTCTCCCCGTCTCCTTAATCTCCTGGCCAGATAGCAGAGACTTGCATAGTGTCCCGTGCAATAGTCATAATTGTTAGCAGTTATTCTGAAACCCCCCAGATATCAGAGACTTCAAGGAAAAGCCTACAAACACATTTCCCTTCAAGCTCTCTATTGACATGAATTGCTAAAACATTCCTTTGCAAGATACAAGAATTATATACATTAACCACTCTGTTTTTCTTAGACTTGTGGTTATACAAGGGTATGTAAGACAGAAGGTCACATTCATCATACCATGCGGCCCTAGCATTGTTCCATACTGACATGAATCAGATGAACATATCTCACATTATTATTATATTTAATAAAACATGCAGGACCAACACATCCATGTGGCAAAGAATACTTTGCTTCCTTGAGAAATGTCCATTTGGACTGGACACCAGACAATTATTTCAAATATCTGAAGCTCTGGAGCCTCCTAAAATCATCTGTTTTGAAAGATAGTGATAGAAAAATGAAAGCCTAAATCAAAACAAGTAACAAATGGTGGGTACAAAGGTGACTAATCAGTTGTCATCTCAAGCCCCCTCTTAGTCTGCTTGCATAAGCAGTACAAGCTGTACCTGTTTAAATCAGATACAGGCAAGTATTCACAGTCCTCTGTATCCAATAAATTAACATTCATATTTTCTCAAGAGCTTTTAAGAAGATCAAAAGAAAAACCAAACACATTTTAAGTGTTCTTCAAAATCTGGTAAAAGTTTTAAAGATTCTTTTTTTTCCTCTCTCTGCTTTCACTACAAACAAACAAACAAAAAAAAGTCAAAAAATCAGAAAATAAATGGTCAAGTGTGAGATAAGGTATTCAGAGGCTCAGAACAATTTAAGAGAGCTGCTTTTCTCTGCTGATGATTGTGTTATGTACAATTCTAAAGACAATACTTTTTACCAACACAGTATTAGGCTAGAAAGCTGTCTGCTATCCCTTTTAGCTGGATGCCAGGTAAATAAATACTGGCTTAAGCAAATTAAGTAAATAGTGTTTGTGGGCAGGTGTTTTTGTTCAGCATGTGGTATACAAATGCTTATTAATGCTGTTAACTTTGAAAAATGTCTGGGTAAAGGAAGAGATTATAGCAAAGGTACAGATTAAAACAGAAACATTTGTCAAAAACAAATGTTCATAAAAGAAAACAGTAAACAACCAGATGAGTTCACTGCAGCCAAATGCTCCCATTTAATAAATGAAATGCTTCATTAATCCTTCCTGACAGAAGTCATGCTTGGAATGGAGAACAGATTCAAGAGAAAACATTTGGCTAAGTTCTGCAGGTCTTCTGCAACCAGCCCAGGCTGGGGAAAGGAGACATAGCTGCTTTACACCAGGGCTAAGCAAGGTGGGACATCACTCTCCGGCCCCACTCATGCAACCTCCACCTGCTGTAAGAACACTTCTGGCTGATAAGAGGGCTACCTTGGCTGATGGTCCTCTTAGCGATACTCCTGGTCTGTGGTTTGGCAGCCAAAAATGCAGTGTGAGAAAGATGTCCCAGGGTTGTGTCCTGCGCTGACAGAGACACCCAGTTGCCTCTGCAGCACTTCTGCTTTGAGGGCATCCCTGAAACAGTGCACATGGTGTGGCAAATCCCATTATTTCAAGTAGCCACACAGGACTGGGTGCATTTCTGAATGAGCTCTGTGACGAGCTCCATGCCTCAGCTTTACTTTCAGCAATGTGTTTCTGTTTCTTAGGGTTGTGGAGAAAGGCTTGAAGGTCTTGAGTCACTTAAGTGGGTTGCTTAAGTCTTGAGAGATGGCTCTCCAATGCAATCTGATCCTTCTTCTCTGAGATCCAAGTGGGATGGAGGTGGCAGTAGCAGTAGGCATAGGGCAGTGTTTTGAAAGAAATCAATTTACACACGGTGCCTTCTTCTGAAGATTCATACTCATGGCATGAGTCTCAGCTGTACCACTTCTCTCACGTTCAGTGTCAATGTCCAGCTCTGTAGCAATGCCTAGGAATAGCATGCTCCTCTTTCAAGGGCTGAAAGAGGGCTGCCACAGACCTCAGTGGGGAAATCCACAAAGCCTTCTTTCCAAAGAACTGGTGCTCTGGAGCCAAGGACCTATCTTCATAGACATCCAAACAGGGATGAGGCCCTGTTGCAGGTTCTCCTGCTGATGGGACCCGTCTCTCTCTCTTCTGCCTCGCCTTCACCATAACACCTTGTCTTCAAGACTACCGTCCCCCTGTCAAGTTAGATTGAAAGTGAGCAGATGGTCTGGTAGTGTCTGGGGTGGGGAAATGACATGCATATGCCCTGTTTTAAGAAAAACAAGCTTAAAATATACAGGCTCAAAGCCAAGATACTCCTTTGCTCACACTTCTTCCCTAGGGGAGAAGAGGAAAGTGCAAAGATGTGACAGGTGCCAGTCACTTTGCTTTGTGTATTTCTGGAAGGTGACTGAATACTGCAATGAGAATAACCAAAGTAGGAACCTGTGCAGAAGATACAGCTGGACTAAATATTTCTGTCCTCTGCCATCGTGGGAGATGGGGCAAGGGAGCACCATAGGAAGAGATCTGGGACTGAGAAAAAGGCAAATGCCTTCCCATTTTCTTGGTATAGAAAACATCGGGAGGGGGCAAGATCAGTGATGTGTCTCTGTGCTGAGAAAGGGAAAATTTAGTAGGAAAAATGGGTAAAAATCTAGGACCAAAGAGGTAGTGGGACATCTGCTGAACAGTGCATCAGAGTAAATTGCTCCAAGGGGACAGCCCAGCTGAGTAGCCCGGGAGTATCATAAAAATAAATAAATAAAAATAAAAATTAAAAAAGAGTCTTTGAAAGACAGCTATAATCCAGGTAGTGCATCCTGGGAAGGGAGATCCCAGTGCTTGGGAGGGATGCAGGGGCTGTGATCATCCTGGGGACAGGAGAACAACCACCATCCTGGTCTACCAAGGAGCCAGCTGAGCTCCCACCAGCACGAAGACGTGCTACGGTATCCTGACACAAACACAGAATTGTCAGTAAAGTGTTTTGCTGCTCAGCTGCAGGGACCTCTGATAGATTGGCTGACTTGTTACACATATCTGTACAGAGAAGCGAGGAACAATACAGATCCCACTGGAAATGCTGATGCCAGAAGTGGATCTTTCAGCAGGTGACAGCTCACGCCATGTGGCAGTCAGGGTGTTAGCCAGAGCCTGCGGTTTTTTGGTGTAGGGTGAAGTGAACCATGGTCAGTGCTGCACAAACAGAAGCTCCTCTGAGGCTGGGAGCTATATGGTTTTTAGTCTACGTCGTGCTGCAGCATGCAAAGAGAATTTGCTTTGCCCTCTGATGTTTATCTTAATTTTGCATGTGTTCACAGCTCATGGGAGAAAATGACAAATTGAGAAAATATTTGTTCCACAAAAGCCAAGAGACTATTACAGCAGACAGCCAGACAAACACAGCGCAAGTGCCAAAGCCTGAGCTTTTCTACAGTCTGTACCATGTACATGCTCAGTTTTACCTGCCTGAAGGGTAATGGGAAATTCAGTCAATATGTTGCCTTAATCACGGCAGTTCCTTTGCACTTGGACTACCCATTGCATCTCATTGCAGGGTTTTGGAACGCCACCCAAAAGGGAGGCTGAAATCATCAACCACATTTCATTTAGCACTGCCAACTGAATCTAAACAAATTGAAAAATGACCTGCCTGCTACACTGTGAGGCATACAGCAGAAAATGACTCTGAAATAGCCGCTTATGTTCACTGGAGAAAGATTTATTTGTGATCTCAGAGCTTGAGTTGCAGAGGTAAATAGAACCACCTGTAAACCATTTCCTACCATGCCCCACTGCCCCCATACAAAAAAACATGCACAGGCATTGCCTGGAGTGGAGTTGGCCTAGTAAATGATCAGGAAAATGGAATGTTTTCTTTCAACAAGCAGCAAATGAAGAGGAGCTGCTGGATCTGAAACGAGGCTACCTTGTTCACCTGGAAGGTCCCAGCTTTTGATGAAAGGCCCGCGGCTCTGGAATTTGCTTCCACTGTGGTACAACGTGAGTCACTTTGCCCTTCACTTCATACTGCAAGCATTTTTTTTAATTATTATGTTTTCTTTCTTTGTAGGGAGGCAAGCTGACCTACTGTGTAAATGATTTGAAAGGGCTCTGCACTGATGAACAGCCAGGAGGGAGAAGGACCCTGTGTATTACTGCAGTTAATTGTCTTTACACTTAGTGATTATTTTATTTAACTAATTTATTATTTTGATGTTATGCTATTATATGTTTCATGGAAATCCAGAAATCCACACCTTAAATATGTGTGCATCACCGAGTTATTGAGGTCCATGATTTTGTTGCCAGCAACCCTCAGTTTGGTTTCCATCCATGGACAGTGCCAATGCTCCCTGGTCTACAGCATCCAAGCTCTCCTAGATGAACACGAGGTGCAGTGTGCCTCACCTGTAGGCATTTCTTTGGTCCCTCTGTGACTTTAGCCTGTGACTTTAACCAAGAAAAGAGCACAGAAAACCTTATTACTGATAGCTTGTGGGCTCCTAGCCAACCAAGCAGCACGTGCAGGCTGCCAGGCCATAGCACCCGCTTCATTTTGGATCTACCACAACATGTGATGTGTCCTGCCAAGTGGGAATGTCATAGAGGACAAAGGGAAGAACGGAGGTTATTGAAGGAAGGAGGAGTTTAGGGGATGGAGGTTTTGTATTTGTAGGAAAATATGTGCCACTGATTTGGCTGCTTACAAGCCTGCTTTCTGGGATTTAAAAAATTTGCTGTCTTCCTTCTCTCAACCCCCCAGGCAACAGCTGGTCCTTGGAAGATGTGATTGCAAAGGGAAAGCATTTCTATACCAAAAAATGTAAAAGTGAAAAATAACTCCCAGAACTTCACCCTGAGCTGAAGGAAAATGTAAAAGTATGATTTCCTCTTCATTTCCTCTTCCCTGCTGGTTATTAGGAAAAGATCACAGGTATGTCAGCCTGTCTGGGACTCCATAAGCAGAACAAAAAGGTAAATCCCAGCAGGAGGGTTAGCAGCACCGAGCACCTGGGAGATGCTTGGTTATTGAGCTGGGGAGTGTTCTGCACATCCCATCTATCTGCCCCATCCTTTCACAGCGAGCTGCTTCCTGAAGGACCACCAGGGTGATGGATATGAAAACAAGGTGTTGATGTTGGTGTGTCCTGCTGCCATCACTTGTTCCCCATCACTCAATACTCCTCTGCTCCCCTCAAGGCCACTTGATTCCACCAGCAACATGTCAGGTATCTGATGCTACACATCTTCCTTCTGGCTCAACTACATGCCCTGCTGACCTCATACTGGTGTGACACACAAAGGAGTTACATAAAGACTCTGCAGATGCACTTTCATGGATCACAGGTTGCCTATAATTCATACTCTAATATTTGGTGTGAGTGGCCGCATTCAGCACTGGCTCCGGTCTCCTCTGGGAGGATATTTTCAGTGGTACTTACACCTCACTTTGAGTTATCTCTTCTGTTTTCCTAAATAAAAGCCTGTATATTTCTTGTTTGAATGCTTTATTTTTGTTATTACACGTAGAAAAAAAGCAAGAAGGACCCAAGATGGTCTCAGCATGTAGGAGCTGGGTACGTGCCTCTTCCATCACGTTGTGCGTCAGCCCTGCTTGCAAATGGCTACCAGTGAGTTGGGGGGAAATAAGGGGATCAAATCATTTGGTTCTGTTCACTACTGATTCCCCTGACAGCTTTAAAGACTGCTTTTTTAGTGGGGTATACAGTGAGATACATGGTGTACTGTGCAAATTGTTTCAAAAACAGTAAGGTATTTTCTGTGATAACTTTATGGGTAAGTAAACAAATCCCAGTCCAATGCGTGTTCATAAAGCTTTGGACTAGGCTGACCCTGTCCCTCTTCAGTGCCGTTCAGACTGTGTGACTAAGCACAGAAAAAAATCAAAATTAAAAATTAAAATGTGTTGCAGGGTGGGCTCAGAAAATACTGATGCTTTTAAGGGCTCGACTGGACCTTTAATCTTGCTGAACTGTCTATGATCTCCTGAGACAACTGATGGACAGCCCAAACTAACCACTGAAACAAGGCTCCTATTGAGATGTGTTTGTTTACTCAGGCATCTGCATGGATCATTTGAACAAAAAGCACACCCGTAACTCTTTCCCAGTTGCATTTCATCCTCCCGGTTCTATCGTAGCAATATCAGCAATGCGGGGAATGAACACACCGAAATCCCTGTTCGCTCAAGCGGGAGCAGGTTTGATCCCTAGCAACGTGAAGTCAGTATGTGAATTTTGCAAATCCACGAGAATAAATTGATCTCTCTCAGTCATTTCTCACCAGTTCTCCCCAAACCAAAAGTGTTTTAATTATTCGAGTGTCAAGCAATCAGATGCCGCACCTCAGACACAGCTATTCCAGGAGATAATTAGAAGCAGAGAGGAGCAAACAATATGCCACAGAAACGATCATCGCGGTGTGATCTGAAAGATAACTTTAGTAACACAAGTGTTTCTTTGCTGGGTGACTCACAGAAGGAAGCAGGGGCTGGAGCTGCTGAAAAAGGAGCCTGCTCCATGGGAACATGAGCGAAGGTCAAGGATCATCCGTGTACTGCCGACTTTTTGTTTGACGTTCATAATCTTAAGGAAATGGATGGAAGGAGAGCAAATGTCAGCTCCAGTAATGACTATGTAACTCTGGGACTGTATAGAAAAGTGATAGCCCCAGCTCCCACGCTGCTGGTGGAAAAAATGGGGAGAAGTGAACTGAGAATCCAAGCCTTGCTTTAATGTTTTCTTCGGAGTTTCATTGTGAATTCTGATTTATCAAAGGGACACATAGTTCCCTTTTATATTTCTCTCTCTTGGTCTATATAGTACATAGATATATATATATGTAATTTTAACTTCTGTTTTTTATCTGTGCAACTTCCCAAAGCTGTACAAGAAATACCATCTTGGTGACAGATACTATCCTTTATTCAATTTAAAATAACATAAATATCTGATAGTTTTTATGTTAAGTTCCAGCTGGCATATAACATTTAATGCAAAAAATAAGTGCCTTGTAAAAATATGCATATTATATAAGAATATATCTAATCACCGTGTTAAATTGTTAAATTTTTTACATATCACTCAGACTCACCTTACACATTTTTTTTTTTCCAGTGGTTATTTTCACACTATCTTCTTTCAATAACAGATTGTCTAAACCTTCTTCCTTCTGTTTCTAGCCAGAATAGCAGCAAGTTTAATTTTGTATCTGCCCCAAACTGTGGCACAGCTGGCAGCCTGTAAACACCCAGCAGCCTGCTCTCCGTTTGAGGCTGTGCTCCTTCCCTCCAGAAGAGGAGTGCCTGCTCTGGAAATTCAGATGCTAGGTCACATTCTGGCTGAAAATCAGATTATCAAGGGAGAAGAAGGTGCTGTGTCATTATGCTGTCCGCTGTCTGGAATTTGGCAGCAATTACCATTGAATGGAGGTTTGCTGGCTTTGCAAGACATCTTCCAGCTCTGCTATTCATTGATGGAGTGTATCTCTTCCCCAGGCAGTCTGACCCAGTGCTTCGCTCTCCTTAGTGTTGGGAAGGTATCCCAATATCAACCCCAAACAGCTCTTCTTCAAGGAAAGTTTGTGATTGCCTGTCCTGCTTCAGTCTTGCAGGCCACGTCATCTGTTCATCCCCACAGGGTGTTTGCCATTTTGGCCTGGGCTCAGCACAACTGGCTCATGCTCACCGTGATTCACCACAACCCCGGACCCTTCTCTGCAGGGCTGTTACCCAGGCACTGTTCCTCCATCCCATGACTATTCCCTCCTAGGTGAAGGGAAATGTGACTGTGTAAGGATGCACATGGCTGCAGCAGGTGCAAATCTACCTAAATTCATGACAGTCTGATAAAATCCTAAGAGACTGTGCAGGACAGAAGGGATAAGTAGAGAAGATACAGAATGATACAATGAGTCTCTTCCACAAATTCAAAACATCCTGGCAAGTCTCCTAGCACCCAATACAGACTTCATTTATTGTTCTGGATTTTTTTTTTTTTTCCAGTTTATTGTCTTGCATTTTTAATTTGTCCCCAGCTTGTAAATCCAACCTTTCTCACAACAGTTGTGGACACTGCAAGCCCTCTGAAATTTGAGGTTCAAATTCATCGAGCTGGATTCAAATATTGAAGCCACAATGCTGAGTCTTAAGACTGACACAAAAATCAGGGAAAATCTGTTAGATGATTAAGGTTAATACCAAACTTAACCTTAATTTTGGCTGAAATATGTTTAAATTAAAAGCTGGGAAAATGCATATTCTTTCTATCAATGAATATAAAACTGCACTCCTACTCCTTGTCAGTGCTTCAGGATAAATGAGCAAAGGCAGTAAGTGTGCTTGTGACTCCAGGGAGGAGATGTTTTGGTAGAGAGGCATCTAATAAGAATAACAGGTTTTCCAGGAATCTGGAAATGCTCAAATGCCTGTGGTTGAGCCAGTCTTGGAAAGGCTAGAAAAGTGGCTGTGTGGCCAGCTGACACTGCGTGCTTTATTTGAATTTCCTGGTTCTTGGTCTTGGTCTACGAACGTACTTTTTCTGTTGTAAATCAAAGATTCTCTACCACACACCACAACCTGTCTCTCTGTAGCTAAACCACACAATTTGCTTGACTCTTGCAAAAGAGATCAGTGGAGGTGCAGGTCTGGATGGAAGTAAATAGATTAAATACATTGTGAGTTGCTGGAGTAGAAGTGGTTTTCCAAAAGACATCTTCCATTGAATTTAATTGATTTTTTAATTAATTACCTGGTATTATTCTTTACTTTAGACAACCCATCTGCTTGTCTTTTTGAGAGTTTTATAAATTTTGCAATAAATATTGGTCTAATACTAAGCACATGACTATTTCCTTTGTACCCCTTCATCTTAGGTAAACTGGACACAATGGATTTGGGGGATTATTTATGGTTTTGCCTAAGATTTAATGTCTCAGACTGAAGAAGCTGAATTCCTAGAGGATGAGCCTATGGAGATGATATACTCTTGTATTTGAGTTGTGTTGGACAATGTGCGGCCAGGTTCCTAGTCATTTGGGTTTGTAAGACAAAAGACTTTGCCCTAATAGGAGACAGAAGCCTAAAATCCTGTGTGAGGATGAAACACATGCCAGTTTTACAGGGGAATGCAGTGAAGCATGGCCATTGATTGGTTTGTATCTGATTGGCAACAGCGTTAAAGGCATCACAGTTTCACTTACTGACCTTACAGAAAAGCTCTGTACGATGTAGTAGATGATAGACTTATTAGTATTTTCATCTGTTTTAGACAGTTTCAAAGATGGTTGCAAAGATGATGTCTTGTTTTCTACTCTATTCTGTAAGTTTTGAGACAAACCTCTATACAACCCTTTCCACATCCTCTATAATCTCTGAATTCTATTAGGCACGTAATGCCTTTTCTCTTTAAATAAACAAAAGTTGTGTCTACTTAAAAGAAAGATATGGACATAAATTTGAATTTTAACCCATGTTCTTGTTCCTAAGAGGTTTTAGGAAGATTTGAAGATAATTTTAAATGCTAAAAAAGAGAGAGAGAGAGAGAGAGAGAGAGAGGATCTTATTATCTGTACCTACTGCTAGATGGCATGGGAAATCCTTAAAAATGTAATGGAACATAACACATAAAACCCACTGAGCCAGTAAGCCACCATCTAATTAAATGAGCAGATTCATAATGACAGGATACCATTAAAAAGCCAGACAGAAACTTCTCAGTACTCTTATTCTGCATTTCTTTCTGTTACTTTAGGTCTTCACTTAGGGAGTAATGGAAGCGAGCTGAATAATGAATACAGTTAATAGTCTCAAGGAGCTTTCCTTCCAAGATTTCTTTCTGCTGAGCTGAACCGAAGGTCAGATAACTTCAGCATAGTAGGAAGCATCAATATTATCCTGTTTAGCCCCTTTTATTGAGTACAATTTAATGGTGACAAGGCATAATAATGGATAAGGGGATGTGGGATTTTTAAAGCTTTATTTTGCTTACAGCGAAGTAACAGAATAATGCATTTCAGTTACCTGAGAAAATGACAATAAATTAATCACTTTGCTGATTTTAGGTGATGCAGTGAATGGCTCATATATGAAGTATAGACGACCATTTTTTCTGTTGTGGACTTATCCAGCTGGTGAACGAAGATGAATCAAACATTTTGATTATTTTTCCATTAGCTGGGGGATCATATCTTATTAATGAATTTGACCAATGTCAATTTCAATATATTTAGATCCTGGTGTGGTGTCCTGCCCTCAGCCTGGCACCTGGTTTCACTCTACTGTATGTGGGTAATGAGTTTGCAGAGCATAACCAGACATAGGAGGTGCATACATATAAATATGTGTTACGTATATATTCATATGTAATATATACAATTTATATATATATATATAAATATAAAATTTATATTATACATATATGTGTAACAGTTGCAACTAATGACTATAACTAGTAGTTAGAACTACAGGACAAAGGCTAAAGAAGATGACTTTATTCCTCCTTCACGTTTTCTTCTGCTCCTTCCTCTGGGTGTGGAGATGTTCTGCTGTGGGTGTGAACAGATGAGGACCACAGCAGGGTTTGTAAACCAGGACACGAGGAGTTGTTCTCACCAAGCTCATGGGAGGAGGCAGTGGGAGAAAGCTTGGTGCTAGCGTTGGAGCTGTTGGCACACTGAGGAATGGATGGGAGGCATTGACTTCTTCATTTGAAACCAGCTTGATTGTTGAATTGACACACTGCACATTTGGGGGCCATAATTTACATGGCTAGATATGATGCTGTCCTTGTACTTCCAGATCTTACTGCAATGCCACAGAGCCATCAAGATGACCAAGAACCACGCAGATGCCATGCAAGCATCATTTCGATGTCAGTGTCTCCACAAAATATTGTCTTCTTGATCCATACAAATTTATGAAGCTTTTCACTGCCTTTTTACACATTGACTGAAACAAGTAACATAATACCTTTCTCTCTCAAATTTTCCTGTAGTCTGTACCTGAAGTGCCTTCATATCTACATGCTCATATCCCATCCTTATCATACAGGCACTGCATGATCCTTGGAAATGTTCTCTCAATTACTCACTTTTTTAGCAGATGTTCATATTTACCACTCTGATGACCTTGTTAGCATATTTACCTTTGTGTAAACAGTTTGTACTCTGCTCAGATGACTATTAAATCTATCTTGGCCCATATTTTAGCAAAGACTTAATGTGAGTATGTGTATAATAATCAGGGAGCTGGAAAAATCTACTTAATAAAAAAAATGGGATGAGAAATAGAAAGCATCATAAAGACAATGTGATTAAATAGTAAGCTTTTCTGTGATCTCATATAGACGGCATATTGAAAGTATACAGCAATTGATATTAGGTCACATGTCTAGGGAGCTGCACACAAGAATAGCACAAGCATATATAAGGATGAAATTAGAAAGCCCATGCATAAAATGTCATACAGCCAGCAAGGGACATGAAAGGTAACAAGAAAATAGTCTAAATTTAGATTAGTAGTGAGAGGATTATAAAAGGAGGATTTGGTCTTCTGCTCAGAGGGAAGAAAAGCTATTTATAAATGATATTGAGCAGACTGAAGTATTTTTTTTCTTTTTGCTTCAGCATTCCCTGGCAGGGTCATTGAGAAAGGGTATGAATCGGGTTAGGAGAAAGAAAATCAGTTGAGAGCATAAATCGGTAAGTTACATTTTTTTCCACCTGAATTCTCTGGAGCTAATAAAATTCCACAGGGAATTTTGAAAATCAGATGAAGCAATCTGAGAGCAATTAGAGGCTTATCACTGAAAACTGATGAGGATGGGTTAGATTAGGAGCCAGCTTATCTTTACAGTGGGGAACAGGGTGAATTTGTTGGTTTGGGGAAAAGATAATTGAACCATTGGTAAACCCCCAGCCAATATCAAAACTAGTAGCAGCTAGCACAGATTTAAAAGGAATGTGTTTTAACAAAGGTCATTTTCATTCATGGCAATATGATAGGCCACATGGAAGGAGGTATGGACCGAAGTTTCAGAAGGGTTTTGGTTTGGGATAAGTTTCTGAACAGCCACCCAGTGGGGGCCGAGCTGTCTGTGGGACCCTGAGCTGGGAACTGCTGCTCAGAACTGTGCTGCCAGTGAAGATGCAGCAGTTGTGGCTCCCACAGCCACCTCCCCTGGGCTCTGTGTGACTCAATATTTTTGTTGATGACTTGGAGGATAAACCAAGAACCACATTTATTCAACTTCCAAAATAGCAGAAAGCTGGGAACGGTCATTAGTGTGCTGGAGGATGGGGAGAGATATGAGAATGGTCCTAGCTGAACAAATCATCTTGTGATGCCTTATAGCCGGCTGGGTCAGCCTTGTCGTGCTTGGAGCTCTCATGGCCAAGTCCTGCTGAGCTTCTACTGGCCTCAATGTTCAGGCAGGCTCAGCACCTTCCTTCTCTTGCTCCTGCATGGGTGCACCTACTCTGGCTGATTCCTGGTTTTACATCAGGATGAAGATTTTTGCCAGTCTTCTGGTGACACGATCTGTGGCCAAGGCCTGCTCATGCCAGCACGCACTGCAAAGTGTGGCATTGCCAGACAGAGTCCTGTGCGTGGGGCATGGCCTGGCAGGTGCTGTGCCTCCAGCCCGTTCCCATTGATCTGTGTCTCCAAGGTTATGCTGAAGGCACATCAGCTGGAGCACGCGATGGTGGCCACACCACCAGCTGGGCATTGGGGTTGCAGCATTGAGGTGAGGGAGGTGCTCAGGCACCTCTCCTACCCCAAACTCTGCCCTGGCACCCCTGTAGCCCAGGAGAGGGCTGTCACCCCCCTGTATGTCCCCAGGCAGCAGGGGGGCACGCTCCTGGACCTGCTCCTCCACTGCGAAGATGTCACTGCCAGCAGCTCAAGGGAGGAGAGCTGGGCTCTACTCTTCCTGAGAAGCTGCCTTCTTTCCTCAGGAATTTCTTAGCAAATTTAAATCAGTCACAAATTCCCAAGCCAGCCTGGAACAAACTTTCTAGATGTGATGCAAACTTTGAAAGATTTCAATCCGTAGTTGCCTTGAACTATTTTTTTTTTTTTTTTTTAGTGTTATGTTTCCAATATTGACCTAAAAAATCAGTCATTTAGACAATCCTGCTCTGTGCAGGGAGGATAAAGCTTATCGCGGAACTAAATACAATTTTTCAGAGACTGCTGAAAAGTGGAAAATACCATGCAGATCATATTGTTTGTCATTATCAATTCAGGGCACGCTTCTTAGACCCGTCCCTCTCTTAGGATAAGTGTAGAACATATGCAAATAACAACAGCAATAATGAATACCATCAACAAGCAAATGAAAAATAAACAGCCCAACAAACCAAACCAACGACTTAAACTGAAACATTATTTCACAGTTCATGCTTCTCTTCTGGGGGGAGGATAAGTGAACAAGCAGCTTACAACGTGTAGGCCACCTCGCCTTGCTCTCTGAAGGGTGCAACAGAGCCGTGCAGTGCAAGCAAAAGGGGACAGGGCTGCCCTGGAGCAAGACTTTTAGGGCTGCCCAAGGCTCAGCACAGAAAGCTCAGCTGTGTGGGACCAGCTCCATTTGTGCAGGTCCAGCAGTGGCATGTTTTTTATCTCCCACTATTAGTGGTGCTGCTCCCTGTGGTGGCCATCCCTTGGTCAAAAAGCACGGCCAGGATTTGGGTGTGTGATGCTGAGTGTTCAGAGGTGAGCTCAAGGGGGGGAGTCCCCATGTCCAGAAGTCATACTCCAGCTGTTCATTGATACTTCAGTTCAGAGTAAAAAGATTTATCCCTTACAAACCACAGTTTTGTGAAAGGTAATGTTAAACTCTTGATTAAAATCCTTGGCTATGCCTAGTCTGTATTAGGGGAAATATGTCATTCAGATGGCCACTAGCAATACCCACCCTTCGTGAAAACATTACACGCAGCTCATATGCTCAGTAGTGCATATTACCAGAGATATGTGCCTCGAGGGCTTCTTGTACATTGTGCTGTGGAAAACAGATTTCCTCTTATGCAAAAATGCTAGCAAGAGGTTTCCTAAAACCTAGGAGTTATATAAATATTTGTAATTTTCCTGTCTTTTCCATCCCAAACCCCCAAAGTAAGAATTTGATACCAAAGGACCAGTGCCTATTTCTGTGGGAGTATAAATGGCCTTCCTAAAAATAAATCTGTGTGCTAAATATATCCCACAAGCTGAAGGGAACTTGTCAAGATGCATTTGAAAGGGAAGTCTGATACTGAACAACAAAGAAAGCAGCCTACAGTATCTGACCCGTGACTCTGTACTAAATGCTTAATCAAGACGAATTAAAACAGGAATGCACAGCTTGCTGTCAGCTTTTCGTAAGTTGAGAGCAAATATTACTATGTGTTTCTCTGGACTGGGAATTCCAATTTTCTCAGAAATTTGCCTCTGTTCTGGGCATAAAGCTGTTGAAAAACATTTTTTTCTTCTTCTTCTTCCAGTCATCTCAAAATGTAATTACAAGAATGAAAATGCTAACAGATTTCCAACCACTTCAGGACATTTTGCCGTTAGAAACATGTTGACTTTTTAAACAAATGGCTTGCTTTCACTGTAATTAATTTTAAAAGATTCATTTTTATACTGACAGTTTACAAGCAGCTAGTCTGCTCAGGAATCAAGAATCTTGAGTTTGACCTTAATAAATAATACAACGTTTTCTTAATTTGAAGAGTAGCATATGCTCTCCCTTTTCCCCACCGAAGTGGATCAATTTATTTCTTCTTCGGTTGACTGTGTGTGCCGAGGCAGCATATGCCTCTTACATGGTGTGATTACCTTTGTGTGGGCAAGCAGATCACAACTTTAACAGTTAAATATTTTCAGAATTTTACCTGCAAACAGGATAAAAATTATTGTTTTATCCTTTTCTCTTTACACAGTGTGGGGGATGTGGATCACAACCAATGTTTCTTGGAATCCCTTTTGCTCACCTGGCTGCTATCACTGCAAGGACTGAGGTCAGTGGATGCTCCTCTCCCAGCCATACCACCATGCCACCTTTATGCCAGCTAGCACCTTTACTATATGCTACTTTGAGGCAAAACAAGGAGATGGACCCAAATTCATAGCAGAGACCCAGAAGTCAAAACCCAAATGGTGTAATGTATTTTCATTTACCTTTCACGTTATCTTAGCTGGGTGCCACACATCTTCCTTGGCATAACGTTGGCTCCTGTAAGCCAAATCTTGTTTGAATGGCAAACTAAGTACCATAGAAACTAAGAAACTAAGAAACTGCCTGGTCTCAAGGGGTCTCAAGAGGTCTCAAGATGTCCCATGGCAACTTCTTCTCAGGAGCTCAGGACATCCCTAGCAGAAAGCATGGGGTCTGCCCCAGAAATTGGGGATGGTTTGGAGGATTCCCAATGGGACACCATTTCTGCTGTCACCAATGATTTAATTCCAGTTCCCTTATCAGACTGGTTTAAACTGCTTTGAAGACCCCTGGGTCAGGCTTTTTAAGGCTTCTGCTCCCAAGGGACTTGCTTTGCTCCTTAGGATATTGGAGGACTTTTTCAGAGAGGCCTTTGAAGAAGTTTTAAAGCACAGAAACTATAGTACTAGCAGTACACAAAACAGTCCATCCCCTGTTACATGGAGGAGCACAATATCCTGCATCAACATAAATACATTAATTTGTATTAATAAATACACCAATATAAATGAGCTGGCTCCTTACTTTATTTTGCAGGGAAAAGGTTTTGACTCCAAAGGAAGTCATTATTGATCGATGAAAACCAATTGCATTTGTAAACTGTGAGCTCTGCTTTCCTTTCTGCTCTCCAGCCCCATGTAATGAAATTGCTGCCGAGGAAGCGGTTTGCATTGTGCCGTGCTGCCTCATGCCGCTGCTGGGAGACAGCTGCTCAAGGTGTGCAGTGGAACAGCTAAAATTGTGCTGAAATTAACTTTACATATATTCTTTGGCTTCAGACCCTCCAGATTTTCTAGCTCTGTCAGTGAGAAAAATATTTGCTTGAAAAATATTGCTAGGGGAGCCTCTGGTTTCGTTGCAAAACAATAATCAGCAACAAAACTGGAATAACTCATTTGCTGAACAAATGCTCTATTTCTTTATGGACAGTGAAATGGCTGGTAAAATGAAAGAAACATCAAAATATACAAATGTCTGAGTGAGAAAGAATGAGTGCTTTAATAAAGCAGAGGTCTACTGCATGGAGGAAACATTTATATCATTAAACATTAGTAAGCATGGGCCCTTACTTTGCTTAGTTATTCTTCAGTCAAGGAGAGGATTACAAATTAGTATTTTGGCTGGCTGCCCCAGGACGTTCCCCCAGTACTTGGTAGGGTCTAATTATTCTGTGCCTTTGGGTGTGTGGTAGCATCACCTCTCCAGGAAGGCAGGGCAAGGATGGGCAGCCACCGCTGCTTGCACGTTGACTTCTTGCAGCTGAGCTCTTGCCAGCAGTTAAGGTCTGTAAATGTAAAACCATGAGTTAGTACATTTTTCTATGTACTATATTTTCTGCAGAAGCAGAAATTTCTGCAGAAGCAGAAAATATAGTACATAGAAAAATGTCTTCTATGTTGTTCTACATAGAAAAATGCTGTTCTATATTTTCTGCAGAAGCAACTGCACTGTTGCTTCTCCTTTTCTTGCTGATCTGTAATATAGCATCCTCTGGCTCTTTCTGTTACTTCTCCCCCATAGGGGTCGTGATGCACGGTTACAGGGAAAACACTGTGGTAGATGGGTAGTCAAAGGTGTATTCTGTGGGATGCTCGATGCTTGTGGTACCTGTGGAAATCCAAAGCCAGCTGGCAGGTTTTCAGAGGGAGGTGATGCTGACCTTTCATCTGGCCAGATGTTGTAAAAACTGCAGGAAAAAAAAAAATAAAAAAAAAAACAAACTTATTTCTTATCCTATAGTGGTTAAATTCCACACTATAGAGGGATCTTGAACAGTAATAGCCGTGGTGATGATAATAACAATCAGTATGTTAATCATATGCTAGGGAGTAATTGGAGGCTGGTCCAGAAAAGGACCATAATTTCTTAGCTGTTTCACCTTCAGGTCACACACCAATGTTCTTAATATTAATAACTCCTACTAAAATAAGTAAAGCCTGTGCCTTCAAAAGTCTGGATATAAATCTCCAGTGTGCCTGAAGTAACACCAGGCCCTGGACAGTTGTACCAAATAAAGCAATTTGCAACATAAGAGAACATCCAACAGCACATAAGCTGTGTTTCCAGTATCAGATAAATCTTTTCTCATGCTTATTATGCCCATCAGGCTTGGAAGAAACTTGGCCACGAGGAAAAATAAGCTGATGCTGTTGTTTCTACAAAGTAGGAACAGGAAGGACAGAAACTGAAGGTAAGGGAGCTGGGGAATCAGTTCCAAACCATTTTTTGCAGGTAAATGGGCAGAGGTGATGGCCCTAGTGCTGGGCAGGTTTGGCCACTTCCAAAGCACAGCATTTTGTGTGTTCCTGTGGTTGCCCTGGGGAAAGCCTCATTGCTCCAGACCAGCTGTGTGGTTGTGACCAGGATCCTGACCTCCCCATCTGCCCTTCGTGTGTGGGTTTCCCTGAAGGTGCGCACAAAGCCCTGTCCATCACCCACGCACCGCTCATAGGGCATGTGGCTGAGCTGCAGAGGGGATAGCGGTGGTGGGAGTGATGCCGTGGCCATCACGGGCTCTTGGTTTGGGGGATGGAAGCGTGGCAGATGACGGTGGGGTCTGCAGGACAAAGAGTCACTTTAGCAGCTGGTGCTGGGAGTGCTGCCCAGAGAGGCACAGTTGACTCCTCAGGATGGTGAAAGCAGAATCTCACCCCCGAAATGTCAGTGCTTGCATCCAAGGCGGTGCGGTGCTTCCCTTAAACTAGCAGATTCTAGGTCTGAAGGAAGTATCAGCAAGTGGCATTTTGGATTAAAATGACAAAACTATTTTTGCAAAAGACCTTTTGTAAAGAGTGAGTGCAGCCGGTGGTCTCAGTGGGAGCTAGGAAATATTGACAGGCATGGTTCCAAAAATCAGAATGAAAAGGCATAAACAGCAAAACCCTCCCTGGTGAGCTCTTCTACCCAATTTTTGTACTTTAGCAACAGTTAGGCTCATCTGATTCACAGTCTGGCTTAAACCCAGTGATGTCTTAGGGGCTGAGTAGATATTACTGGTGGCTGCTCTCACAGGAGATGGCTGGTGCTGTGACATGGCATCTCAGTTACTGAGTTTGCGCATGGATCACCTTGGTCATGGATTCTATGAGCTCTAGAGAGACTTGAAGAGAGGCCATGGATGTTTTTCCTGCGTTTTCTCACTTCCACTGTGCCAGAGCATTCAGATTTCCACCTCGCCACCTGCCCAGTTTAGTAAATTTGTGCTGCTGCAGAGATAGGGGAGGGCTTTGGAGGTAAAATGCAGGATGCTGTGGGTACTCGAGTCCTCTTATTCATCACTCAGATTCTTCATCTCCTTTTTCTCCCTCTGCCCAATGGACAAGGTGCTAAGAAATCTGTTAAATGAAAGGGTTGGTGATTGCAGCAATGGGAAAGATAAGAACATCCCCCCCCTTTTTTTTTCTTACCTTACTGTCTTGAACACTTCCACAACTCAGTGTCATGGATTTAACTGTGTTTTACCTGTTTTATTTGGACATATATATAGGGTTAAGAAGCACTGGAGGAATGAAAGACTGAAGCGCATGCATAATGAGCCTCCAGTGCAACACAAGTCTAGAAAATTTATTCATGCTTTAAATAAAATTTGGAGGTTCAGTCCACCCCTATCTTAGTTCCCAAGATAAACACCATGCAGCACAACCAAACTTTTGCTGGAATCCAATTTTTAATCATCATTGACAAGAAAAGGACCTCCCCAGCTCTAGGATTACATACCACGCACCTCCCTTTCGAGCCTGTCAGCTGGGGAGGCAGCCCCACGGCGATGCTCTGCAGTGTGCTGTAACCATGAGTGTCTCTTCCCCTCTCAGTTTTCATGTTCCCAGTGAGGCACAGCTTCTTCAGTGACAGACTGAAACATGACATTTTCTTGTCCTAATGAGAAATGCCCAGCACAGGACTCCTGGTGCCTGAACCCCAAGCCCCAAAGCCACCTAGGCATGCTGAAGGCTATCTTCCATCATGTGCTTTCCCAAATGGCACTTTTTCCTGTCTCTCTCCTCCTAGCTAGGACTTGAACCCAAGGGAAGAGAAACTCATATATTAATAGAGGGGCTGAGCTTCTGACCTGTGCTGCCAGCATGGCTGCAGGGTCCTTCCACAGAAGCTCCATCCCCTTCACCCACACCATGGCACTGCTGTGCAGACGGGGAGCTGGGGGAAAACTTGGTGGCAGATCAGGAACATGAGGGCAGATGAAAGAAGCTCATCTGCAGAGGGAGGAGGAAGTCCTGCGTGTGCTGCACAAATACAAACAGAGGCCAAGAAGCCACAGCATATCTTTCATACCAATGTGCCGTTCAGGAAGCTAAGATTTTAGTTCTCTACTTGGCAACAGTGAAGGATGCAAATGGCTCTTTGGGAAGCTAAAACTTGCAGGCAAATAAGGTGTTTCCCCTTGAATTTCTAGGAACAAGATGAATGTGAGGCCCTGGCACAGGCTGCCCAGAGAAGCTGTGGATGCCTCATCCCTGGAGGTGCTCAAGGTCAGGCTGGATGGGGCTTTGGGCAACCTGGGCTGGAGGGAGGTGTCCCTGCCCATGGCAGGGGGTTGGAATGAGATGGACTTTAAGGTTCCTTCCAACCCAACCCATTCTGTGACTCTGATTCTAATGTCCACGGCATACAGGAATCCTCCAGGTCTCCAGAGCAAGGGAATGCTCAGGGGAAGCAGGTAAGAGCATCAGAGCAGTCCTCAGCCAAATGCAGCAGCTGAAGAAGTTGCAAAAGCATGTTCAGAAATGGCATTGAGCAGTGAGTTCAGGGAGGTTCCCTTTGTGCTCAAGTATTTGGAGAACTTTTCAGAACTACAGAGGAGAATCACCGATAGAACAAGCTCCAAAGAGTTTTGCAGCTCTATCATTTAAGGTCAAGAAGAAACGGGAAACTAACTTTCTCTCTTAAATCTTTAAGATGTCAGTAAATAAATGATGTGGTTTTCAGAGCTGTAAAGCATCTCATATCTTTTGCTGACTTCAGCTGGAGCACTGGGTGCTCAGCACTTCTGGAAATAAAATCATTTGTTTGCCAAGGCTCAGAAGGAAAAGCTGAGAAGGCTGACTTGAAGTTCTTGTTCTTGCAAATATGAATATGAAGCAGGATATAAAAATATGAATTGAATATGAATTGAAGCAGAATATGAAACTTAAATCAGTAGTGTTCCCTCAGGAAGATCATTATTTGGAAGAAAAGAAAAAGTGCACATAAAAACAAATTTGTCAACACCATTGGAAAGGAGGAAGGATGAAACTTACTTGGCATTATTATTTCCTGTCTTAGAGCTGGTCTGTCTCTCCCTTCACTTGGTGATATTTGTAGTAGTTTTGTATTGAACTAATTGCTTCCAGCCCTGGGGGCTGTCATGAAAATGTAGGCAGTGCTAATGGCTTAACTGTTAATTAAGGTGATGGCAGAGCAGTTGAGGAAGGGACAAAAATGTCAAACGGTGGGGATAACCGAGTATGAAAAATGCCACGATCCTGCAGATTGAGCTGGCACGGATGCCAGAGGAGACGGGCAGGAGCCGGCACAAGCCTTCTCTTCTCCCTGTGCGTGAGATGCTGGAAAGCACTGCACAGCTCTTGGTTTCTGTGATGTGTTTCCATCAGGAGTTACAGTTAATGAATATAAAAAAAAATAAATCTCAAGCAAAATGTAGAAATTAAGTGCTGTAATAGAGAAGATGTTTGAAAGTGCTTCACTGGAACTGACATTTTCCAGATGATTTTTTTTCCTCCATAATATTCTAGTGGAAAATAAAATCTTTTGATCATTTAACCTGAAATATTCTTGATTCATTCCCCTCCCACTGCAGTGTCCCAGCAACAGGAAGAAACTGAAATGGGGCAAGAGAGAGCTAAACCTGTAGCATGCCAGGGCCAAAGGAGAGTGAGAAGAGTATGAGATCCCCAAATATGACTTATTCAATATGATAAACCAGAATCAAAACACTGTGTCCTGGTCAGCATAAAAAAAAAATAAATTCAGGAATATTTGAGCATTGATTCTCCACTTGGAGAATCCACTTGGAATGAAAACAGTAGCAATATGAGAGGATTTATTATGATAAAAGGCGGATTATTTTTGTGTCATTTCTTTGAAAGACTAATATTTTCTTCTTATAAGCAGCAATTCACACATTTTAATTCAAGCATCCCCACAGAAATATGTGTATATAGATACTAATTTTAATAAGAGATTTCATAGTACTAATCTTCTACCACAGAGCACCATTCAGAGTCCCTCCATGATCCAGTTTGCCTAGCAAAACATTTCATCCTGCAGAAGTGAGAAAAGCCTAAATGCATCGTTCTGATAAAAAGAAAGACAAGACCCAGAGGCTGGACAAGATGGTGAAGCTATGGTGAAAAAAGCAAAACCAGAACCAAAACCAAACAAAACACCACTAAAAAGCTGCTGAAGAATTACGGGTAATGCAGTTGAGAAGATGTGTGATGAAATTCTGTGGAGTTTGCTCCTTAATGCATTGCAAAGCTTTACAAAGGGATGTCAGTCCTGCGTGGAAAAAACAGGGGAGGTGAAGAGGATCAGTGGAGGGCTCCCTCTCGCTCACCCTACAAGCGAGGAGGAAGGCCCAGCTGCTCCAGGGCACAGCTGAGCGCACTTTTTACAAGATCAGGTCCTTTTCTTTGGTGACACAACATGAAGCCCAGAGTGGCTTTTCTCTCTGCACTCCGTCACGAGACATGACTCAGAATGACAAAAAGGGTGACTCATCGTGTGGACTTTTTCCTCAAACCGAGCCATGCATTGCGCTCATTTTTCTGCCAGCCTGTTTGGCGATGATCTGTGAAGCCCTGATGTGCATCTAAAAGACAAAATGCTCTCAAGCCATGGGCTCCACATTTCTGACCCTGCAGTGCTAGGGGCAGTGATTTACTGTGTGCTGCACAGCGACCGTGTTATTGCTGGGCTTTAAAGACCAAAACAGCAGCCCGTCCTACTGGTTCCTGCTACAGTCAATGGTCAAGGGAAGAGGGATTTAATGGATTTGTGAATTGGATGCAACAACGTTATACATTTAGGGACAGGAGGGATGACTGTGAAGTCAGTTGACCTAATTTTTAGTTGACACAATTCCATTCAGTGCCATCAGTGCACAAAATTATTCTTCCTGCTCTGTAGCTAATCACCATCAGGCCATCCACTGATGGAGGCCAAGCCAAGGAGCACCTCTTGGAGTGAGGTTGCTTGGATGCCAGGATGTTCTGCTTTTCAGCACTTTATGAGGGTTTGAGTTTTGAAACCTTAATTCTTAGCCATGCTTAGAATGGTGACTTCTTACCAACATCCAGGGAGGGTGAGCCTGCACAATGCACCTCTGATTCTGTGCTCTGTAGCGTGGCAGAAGGTGCCTAGCCCAGAATTACATTTTGTGAAACATTGTTGTCAGTTCTAAAATATTATATTTATGTGTATCTGCTTTTTTTTTCTTTCTTTTTTTTTTTTTTTTCCTTTTTTTTTCCTTCTTTCTTTTTTTTTTTTTTTTTTCTTCTGGTCATCTGTCTGGGATTATTCTTCCAGATCAAAAATGTTTCCCTGAAATGTGCCAACATTTTATGCAGGGCTTGAGTCACCAGATCACCTCCTGCTTCTCCCCTTTCCCTCTAGGACCTCGCAGACAGGGCTGTGGCAGCCGTGCCGAGTGCTGGGACAATCCCAGACATCTGCCTTCTGAGCAGGGAATTGAAGATGCTCCACTTTGCATAACCTTTGCCTTAAGGTCAGAATTACTGGATTTTTGAAGCCACGCACGGCTGTCCTTCTGGGGCACTGCTCACATACAAACCTCTCACATCAGAATATATTTGGTTTTATTTCAGTGAGCATATTGCTTAGCAAAAGTTGCTCAGTAACAACTAAGTTTACCATCCAGCTCTGCTTTTTATTTTCTCTCTCAACGCTATGGGATTTCACATGATGTGTATTTTCATGGGATTAATATCAATGTGATGTGCTCTCTCCCTAATGTATCTCAGCTCATTAAGTACCTTAATTCATTTTGTAAGAACGCCTTTTGCCTTCTACTCAGAAGATATACCCATTTGTGTATCATCATTTGTAGGCTGTTCTCGACCCCAGAGCACAGAAGAATTCTCCTGCTATTTAAAATCCCACTCAGAAGTAATGGCTTTTATACCTACATGCTAATATCACTCTGGTAGATCAACTTCTGATGTGCCCACTGTATTAAGCAAGCTGAATTTTCTGCCTTAACATCAGGCTGTCACTAATTGTTTTTATATGTGTTTGCTATGATTACATCGTCCTCATTTCCAGTATCTGTTTTGAAACACAATATTAGTTCATTTATTTCCTGTGTCACAAACCAATCTCTTGCTGAACATTGCTTTGCAACTTTATTGAGATAATGCTCCTCGTGAGAGCTTTGTCCTGCTGTTATCTTAGTGTCTTATTTTTTTTTTTTTTCCAACGGTAGGAGTGTCACCCTCCAGTAAAGTGAATTGCTTTGATTGCAAAGATAAGAATTCATCCCCTGTGCTGAGTACTTTTGGGTCTTACCATGATCGTTGCCATATTTGCTGCTTCTGGACCTGGCCACGTGTTCACCCTTGGTTCTGTCCTCAGTTTTTGTTAGGTGAATATCAGCGCTTGTGCTGCCTGCTTTCCCTTTTGTTTGGGAGCCACACTGTAACTTCCCTTCTGCAATGATTTTATTCCCTTTCTGACAGTCCTAGTTAGTCCATTGGGTAACACGGCTTGCACCCTGTGTGTCCTTAAACATCAGGCTCAGCCTCATCTGATGGCTTGCTTGCTTTGGCTCTCCACTTGAGGGTGGACTAGTGAATCAGAAGGAGTTCAGGCACCTAAAATATTTAATTCTTAAAATGTCACACGAAGAGTTTCACTGCCTCTTCAGATGCTAAATAACTTTTAACATCTGTCGTCAAATGAAATTATTTTTCTTGTCATTGAAATAGCTTTGAGAATAAAGTTATTGCACACACAACGATTTTCATCTGCAAAGTTTCTCTTCTGAGACTTTCGGAAGCCTTGAAAGCTCTCAGGCATCTCAACCACTCTGTCACCTGCACCTTTGGACTGAGAGGTTCATTGCCCCCTTTTTGAAGGCTGACCTGACTCTGGAGGAGCAGACAGGGGAAGCAACACACCATAAGCTTGTCAGACACCGAACTCAGATCCTTCCCTCCAGCACTATTCATGTCAAATTGCTTGATTTTTAGCACTCGGTCCTGGAGAAATCGCATCCTTCAGGGCCACAAGGGAGCATCATTACCATGAGCAACCCTCTTCACACGCAGCCATGGGGCTCCACCAAATCATTCCTGCACCTGCTCTGTGTCCCTCACTGCACTATAAAATGTCTTCCAGACAGGTAATTCTGATTTAAAGATCTCTGCTGACAGGAGATGTTGCTGTATTTCTAGGTACATGTTTCCAGTGGCTAATTATTTTCACCTCAAGATTTACACATGGTGTCTTGCCTGAGGCTGTGGCAATGTTTTCAGAGGAAATTTCTGATGCTGAGGCCAGGAACAAGGTACCGACAGAAAGGTGACTGATCAGTGTGCTCCGGGGATGTCACCGCTCCTTGGCCCTTCCACTCCACTCATTGGTTTTGGCGAGCTAGGGAGAATTTCTCTTGTGCCCCAACACCCATGGTTTGCAGGCTCTTTTGGGATCAGGCACCAGTGCTGTCCCATCTCAGGACTACCTTGGCTTCTCCAGGGATTTGGATGAGGCTTTGGCTCTTTGCCACCACCTGCCAGGCAGTGTGGAGAAGTCGTCAAGTCTAAATAGGCTAAGATGAGTGTATTCGTCTTTAACCTTACATTAGATAATTTTTTAATTGAACATTGATCTGCTTAGTATATGAGTTTTATAGGATATAAAGATGTTTGCAATTGTCTATCAGCCTTTTAAAAGTGCTGAAGCTGGTATCAGTGGCAGCACGCATCTCTGGTGGATGGGCCATACCTGGTGCATGAGAACTGTGCTTGTTCCCCTTCCCTAGGTCAGGGCAGGGCAGGCACACACACCTGCCCTATGAGCGATCCTACCTGCTTCCCAAAGGGCTTTTCTCCCTGCAGAAGTGATGCATATTATCCAATGCTAAATATATTTTATCTGCATTAAAGTGTTACAAGTGTACCAAATGAGTTGGCACGGTCAAAAGGTCTAGTGAACACTTCTGTTCACCAGATGGGGCTAACTACTAACTTTCCCAAGAAAACATCTTATGTTTTGGTTGTATTTTTAACTTTTTATAGGTTGTTGCACATGTCTCTCTGCCCCAGGAAAGTCACCGTGCCCTTCTCAGAAGGATGGAGAGCAGCAGCTGCTGCAGGACATGCACACTCCAGAGCACCAAAGTAGGTGGGAGAAAAATGAGCTGAGCATTACTTTCCCTATTCAAATTATAGAGCACAAAGCGCAGGTGACAGGGAGAAAGTGCTCCACAGCTGAACTTGGCCTAGGTGGTCCTTTGCTTGCAATGAATTATCCAGTGACACGGCCTGTCAGTCACCCCTGGGTGAGCTGGGACCCTGCATTGCCCCATCCCTGGAGGTGCCCAAGGCCAGGCTGGACAGGGCCTTGGGTAACCTGGTGTGGTGGGAGGTGTCCCTGCCCATGGCAGGGGGTTGGCACTGTGTGGGCTTTAAGGTCCCTTCCAACCCAAATGGTTGTGTTTCTGTGATTCTGTGGTTGCTGCTGACTCCGATGCTGCCTGCAACTCTGGGGCTTTCTGGCCGCAGTGGTGACCAGGCCCACCCCTGCAGACCTCAGCAAGAGGTGACAAATCACCACGTGATGCTCACCACTGCAGGCCCCAGGCGGGGTACGGGTTGGAGGCTGTTTCACTGTCACACGAATGAGTCAGCCTCCTGTGTCAGTGCATTTCTTAATTTAGATGTACCCTGCCATGCTTCCTCTCCGCGTTCATCCCCGCGCCCAGCCCCGCTCTGTCCCCACCACTGAGGCACTTGCTTTATTGCTGGTTCTCTGATGCCCTCCTGTGACGTCCTGAAGGTGACTGACGGCACTGGTGTGTCACTGGCAGGTGAGGAGGGACTGCGACACGACAGAAAACGTCTCCACGTGAGCAGCCAAGTGACAGAAATCACTGTAGGAACATCACTGACAGCACTAAGCTCCAGAGCTGGGCTCACAGGTGATCCTTGTATCATAGAGGTATTGCCCAAATGATTTTGGAACCAAGGCCTCCAATTATCCAGTTATCACATCTCCCAGCTTAATTAATAAATATACAATACAGTTAATGCACTATGACTGTACTCAAATAATTACTAAATGCTGTGCTTTTAAGCAACATTGTCTCAGCACAGAAGGTCCCCCCTGCTAACTACTGAGGCCGTAGGTGATGATTTCATTTCCAAATTGAAATCTCGGTAATTTCCCATGAAGGATATAATGGTGCTCCTAAAATACAGCCCCCTCGATCGCTGCTTGAAGTGGGAGCACGGGAGCGGGGATGTGCCCACCCTGCTTGGCTTTCCGTGTCTCTGGCTCCTGGCTGCTTGCTGCGCTTTCTGAAAGGTTAATGGCGAACCTACGGAGCCAGCCATGGAGGGAAAGACATGCCATTTTATTATTGTTATTAATTCTTTTCATTATCATAGCTCCTAACAGCGGAGGCACGGAATGGGTCCCTGCTGGGGAAGACACAAGGCAGGCAATCCCTGCCCCAAGCTGCTTAAAAGTGAAGCCAAAAGCTGTGGAGAGCAGAGCCTAGGTCTCCAAGTGATAAAGCTCCACCTTCCTCCTGCAGCACTGCCAACATGAAAATCAAGGCTTATTGCCTGACAGATGTTTCCATAAAGCAATAAAATGAGCACGGAGACGAGCAGTGTTGCATGAAGACAGTAATTTCCCTTTGGATGTTCTCGGTTCCTGCTTCGCTGGGAGGTTTTCCACCTCCCTCTCTGCCCTCCTGGCTGGCAGCCTTTCCTCTCTCTGAGCAATTTCCTGAAGCCCACAAGGGGAAACCCTGAGGGCAGGGAGCAGGCAGCAGGACCTGGACTCATCAGTGGTGCCAGGGTGAGCTCTGCCTGCAGCTCCTGGGATGGGAACACAGCCCTGGCCCTCACTTTTCAATGGGAAACCTCCACCCCACAACATTTCCATGCCATCTGCACCCCCAGCCACCTCCCACCAGGAAACCGCTCCCAAAGGGCTGTTTCATCACCCAACAACAGTAACCTCATGGCTTCTGGAGTGCTGTGTGTCAGAATCGCTCCAAATATTTTATTAATATTTTATGAATATTTTATTAATAGGGCAATGTCCACCCATGGTGCGATGCTCAGGTCCAAAGCCAGCTCTTAGCTTTTCCGTACCAGCGAAGATGCTTATGTAAGGGTGACTCATGCTCCGAGCAGCTAAAGCTCTCGGATGCTATTTTCTCCTCAGTAGTAGTACGTGAAAGCTATGATCTGCTGTTGGAGCTGAAACTGCTTATTTCATTCCCCACCATCTCTGTGGCCAGTAGAGAAAAGGCAGTAATGCAAATTTCTGTTTTGTGGTTAAAGGAAAAAAAAAAAAAAAAAAAAAGAAAAGCAAGCTTCATTTAATAATGTCTGTGTATTCTTTAAACATTTATCACTTTGCTCCTTCTCAGAACTGGTCCTCATCAATTTATCATGGGCCTTACATTTTGCTACCTACATTTTCCTTGCTTTTGGTGAATCTTTTAAAGCTGACCTGAAAAGGTAAGAGACCAGCCCCAAGCTGCTTTACAAGCTGGTGTCTGAGTGCTTCTACTGCTCAACACTAGGAAAAATGTGAAAATCCTCATCTCTCCCTTGTGCTGGCAGTGCCCCTGTCCTCACCCTCCACCAGTGCACACTCTCTCCACCAGGACATCCACGTATTGGGCACCGAAAGAGGACCCAGCTGACACTGGGGAGGTGGAGGAAAACACCTTTGGGTACCTCTTTCCACCTCCTCTACCCACCTTGGCCACAATAGTCGCCTGGATAAGGGGTCGGGGTGTTTGGCAAACACCATGAGCACTCTTGCCATGCCAATCACCCCCAGAGGGTTTCATGCTGCACAAAACTCCAGCTCTGAAGATTTAAGAGCAGGCTGGCTGCTACCCACCGCCACGCAGGAGTTGTTGCTTTACAATGTATGTTTTATTTATAGATTAACATTAGCATTTGCAAGAGGAATGACTTGGGCTCTGAGTTATTGCTTCCTATTAACCTGAAATTATTGAGTGTCTGAAATTCGTGAGGAAACCCAGTGAGCAGAAAGTATCTGAAAAATGTTCCTCACCTCTCCTTGAGGCACAAAGAATAAACAGCCTCCTCCCTTTGGAGGGCTTTGCAAAAACACTGAAATGTCAAACGAGAGCGCCAGGCAATCATCTTTCTTAAGAATCACAAACATTAGCCATTTTCCATCTCGTGTGCGTACAGCTCTTCATACATACTGCATGTTATATACATTATCAGATTCCTGTTTGCCACCAATAACTGATTTCAGGCTGTACGGAGGGGCAAATCTTGCAGCCCTCAGTTGTGTGTTACTGCCCTTGCTCCTATGGAAATATTTCCCTCCAGCAACAACGCAGCAGTCTCGGGTTTTCCTTTGAACAGGCTTTGATGGGGCTGGGGAAGGGAAGTCCCCATCCCGCTGTGCAGGGCTGGGCACAGGGACGGGGCAGGACTCCCCTGCCCCACTCCTATCCCCAGCAGGAGATTCCTCTGCCAGTTGCTGGGGATCTCAAAACATGGACAGGGCTCAGCAGATGTTTATTCCCCTACAGTTCAGGTGTCTTCTTAATTTGCTTACCTAAGGCCCTCCTTCATCCCAGCTGGGCACCGGCTGACCCACCCAGAGGCAGCTGAGCAGCTAACAAATAGATGCACCGAGCTCCTCTCCCTTCTTTCTCACTGATAGCAGGGAGAATTTAAGTGACTAGCTCCTAAGAGATGCTCAACTTTCATTTTTGGTGTCTAAGTTGTGAGGAGGGCAGCCCACACCCCCCAGGGTAGCCCCTGCCATTACGTTTGCTGGCTCTGCGCCGGAGATGGGGCCACACGAGTGAAGGAAAACCTACTCTTGCCATTTAACCTCCCCATCTGAAACACAATATTTTTAGTGCCTCATTTCCAAGCATTCTTCTCCTTCATTCAGTCAAATCAGGAATAATCACTTGCATTGATGTAGCAACTTTCAGGGAGAAGAAGTCTAAAATGCCTTCCAGATCCGAGATGGCTATTTACATTGCTTTTTATTTAATCCTCCCTGCGCTCTGCTTGGGGACAAACCAGTACCAACCCATTCTTTCTGCGCTTATGAACTTTCATGATCTGTGACTGACAACTTTAATAATCTTCTTTATAAAGCCTTGGCAGCATCCAGAGTAGCACCTAAACGGTCCCCAGGAGCTGTAATTAAAATTAAGCCGCCCATGGGTTGCTTTGATTACAACAGGGCAGGCCAGCTTAACCTTCAATTTATGCTGACTTGAAAGATGGCTCATACAGAGAACCTGTGTGCCAGGCATGGATTTGAATTAATTATGCTGATTCCCTGCTTTTATTTTGCTATCTGATTAGGTTTACAACAGAAATCACAGCCTCATCCTTCTCAAAGCCTCTGGTGCAAACACCGAGTCCCGGCAGCCCGCTGCGGGGTGCCTGCCCACTTTCCACCCCTCCTCGAACAGAGGGGATGTATCTGGGTGTCTGATGGGGATGGTGGCTCTCACGGACCTGCTGCCGAGTTATTGTCGGCTGCAGACACAAAGCTCCTAATCTGATCCCATAACTGGTGGGCTGTGAATGTGTGCTGATCCTAATCTGATCCCATGACTGGTAGGGTACAAATATGTGCTCAGCACGAGCACCTTGGCACACCCCAGCTAAGCACAGCAAAGTCTTTCCTCCTGGTTCTCAAAAATGGGCACTCCTTTTTGGTGTTCCTTGTCCTCCAGCTGCATGTGTGCTCTTAATTAGCATCAACAATATCTGAGAAACTAATCAGAAAATACAGTTTCCTATGGAAGGATACTTTTCGGTACCAACATATACCTTTGCGCTGGGTGTTTTGCATAAATTAAGCCAAGTGTCTTTCACGTCGTGTGGTTTGAAAAGCCAGAACTGAAAGGTGGTGGATGCATTTCTGCAAGACTATAATTTTGTTACAGTCACTTTTAGAAAATGTCTAAACAGAGAGATGAAACCTTCTCCCTCCCAGCAAATTTACCAAGCCCACAGGGACCAGAGGAGCAGCATGGAGCCTGTCTCCCCATCAAACTTCTCGCTTAACTTCCTAGCAATTTTATTTTCAGCGATTTTTCTTTTTCTTTCCTAAAAGCCTGTATCACTGCCTGAGCCACGTTCTCCCTCACACGGTATTGTCATCCCTTTGATTGGCAAAGTACAGCGGGAGAGTTGGGGGGTTTATTCAAATGCCTGCTTCTGCTCTGACAAAATAATATCCTTTTACAGCAGCAGAGGCATGCCATGTACTTCTGCTCAATCTCTGACAGATCCAACCTGTCCCTTTCATCCGTGTCTTTTGACACCATACAGACAAAAAGCTGCTGTGACCTTTTAATGGCACGTACGGCACAAAATCGGGCTGTGCTCTCTTTCTGGCCTCCCCTTGTCCATCCATGGTTGAGAACAGAAAGTATGGGTTAACAGGAGCCGAGTGACTGCTGGTGCCTAGGGTCATGTTAAAGATGCTCCCACTGCTGCTGATGCCTGGGGTGCCACCGTCCCCTGCTGCCCAGCTTGAGTGCCTGGCTGGCAGGGCAGAGCTGATGCTCACACCTCTTTGCTCTGCAGACAGTGTCCTGATTTGGTTAAATGGAGAAGAAATCCTCTTCCCTCTTTCTATCTACAAGTGGAAAGGAACCACTTGAGAGCACAAGCACTTTGTGAGTGGCCCACAGCCAGCCAGGGGGACACACAGGACTTCTGGGAGGGCAGGATAAAGCAGCAGGGCATGGTTTTTAAAGTTTTAAAGTTTTAAACTCACATGCAGTTTTTAAAGTTTCTCCTTACACTAAAGGCTCTCCAAGGCACTGCTCTTGCAAGCCTGGGTTGTTACTGTGATATTTTTTGTTGAACCAAGGGTGTCCTTACAGAGATCTCCTTCCCATCTGCTGTAAGATTTTCAGTCCAGCCCTGAAGTTGCTCCTCAAAACGCCAGCTTAAAAATTCTGCTGCAAAGATGGCACAACTGAAGGTATTGTTAAGGTTTTGGTAAACAGAATTTGGACAGTATAAGCCTAAAATTCGTTTCCCCATCAGCTTCAGGCACTGAGCTCTTGTAGCCAGAGCTGCAGTGCTGGTGTGGGAGCAGGTCTCTCTGGTAACGCAGATCAGGAATTTACCAGATATTTGGCTTATTCTGCACCAGGTTCTCTAGTGGTTTTTTGTTCTGTCTTCTGGGTGTTTCAGTAAGGCCCTGTGTATGTTGTCAGAGCTTTTCTTCTTCGTTTCCACAAATTATTAAACTGCCAATCTTCATATTGCTGGTGAAATCCTATTAAAATGTTTCAAATTATCATTACAAATTGAATCTTCTCTCACATGTCTCATGTACTATGAATCCTATTTTATTAACACCACAATATTTCAGGTCTAGAATTAAAGCCAGAAGGGTTGGTAGTAATTAGTCCTTGAAATAATTTTATCTACAGAGCTTTGATGCCATTTAATATTCAGTGAGTTAATGACAGCGCTCTTCCAAACAATGGTTCTGTCTGCCGCCTGCCAATTCGGACAGGAATTGGTTTAAGGAATGGAAAAGGGCTGGGATCGAATTGTCCGTGGCAGATGAGGAATGTCTTTGGAAGGTGATTAGAAAGGCCTTGATTTCCCAGAAACGTTTCTCGGTGTCTGGGTGCAATCCTGCACTTTCTGGGACCACATTACCTGCATGTATCACCTCCCTGCTAAGCCCTGGTCAGTGACAGCTCAGACCACGCTCCATTTGTAGGGAACCATCTCAGAAAAGGTCCCATCAGTGCTGGCTTCATCTCTAGAAACCTCAACCACAGGATCACACCTCATTGGTGAATGTTACATTTCAAAATTTTCAAAATTTCGATTTCTTGCTTAAACTAGCAAGACTGTGCATGGAGGGGTAGGAAGCACCACAGCTTCACTCCAGTTTTGGATGATTTAACCCCAAAAGGCAAACACATCCCCTCTCTGAGTACTTGGCAGCCCAGTTCCCCTCCAGTACCTGCTACTATTTCCTGAGGGAAGGTGCTACCTGGACCATCTCTCTGCTTGGATCCCAGTCTTGTGTTGGCTTGGTGAGGGTGGGAAACTGGTTTTGGAGCTTCACGAGCATGCGGGATGGAAAGGACTTTTGGAGGTGATTGGCCCGGCCTCAAGAATTCAAGCAAGACATGGCCAGCTCGTCATCTACCTGAATCCTGAGAACCTCCATGGATGGTGCTTCCCCAGCCTCTTCTGCTGGAGACAGCAGGGCCCCCACAGGGCTGGTGTGCTGCTGCCAGCGTGGAGGTGGGGGTACTCTGTGGAGGGATCTGGCTCTGTCGTCCCCTAGGGTTTGTCCAAACCCGCCTAGGGTTGGATTGCTAAAACTGTTGTGCACTGCTGCAGGGAGGTGCAGCTCTTGGACACAGTCTACAGCTACTACCTCACCTTTTTTTTTTATTTTTTTTAATGTCAGTAGAAGCTAAAGCTGCAGCTGTTACCACTAATTACCTGAATATATCTCTTGTGCAGGTAGGTTAAGTTTTAATTTGGCTCCTGCTGTGTCAGTGAAATGTCAAGAAGAGAAAGTGCATTATGAACCACCACATACAGCCAGGATACATGTGGGAGGTCAGCTAATGGGTCGGGTCCTTTGACAATTTTTAGCTTCTCTTTTTAGGATTCAAATTAATATGTCTGTTTTCACGGCTGACTTTAGCTGCTTACTGTGTTGTCACCTCCCTCCTAGCGCTCTTAAGGCATCCTCAGAGTACAGCTGACAGGCTGATGCTAACTACTACAGGACAGACCATGAAGTCTCTGTTTTATCCTGTTCTCCACACACAATGTGAGACAAAGCGGACAGAGGTGTGCTAGCTGTGGAGCAGTGTTGCCTTGTGATGTCTTCTACACATGCACTGTATAGATGACATCAGGTAGCCTATCACTACAGAGACACTTCTGCCATCAAACAAATTATGCTGGACATCAGGATATCAAATTGAGGTTTTCAGACATGCCCTAACCTGGTTTTATTTTCAGTCTGCAGTCTGCCTGGCCTCTAGCCACGCAGATAGCTGTAATGATTCAATATGGCAGATTTCTCCTGTGCATTTTCAAGGGTTTTTATATTGAAATGTCTGTCATGGTCTTATGATCTGGAAGAAGGCAAAAGTCCAAGGAGTCTTGCTATGATGTTCTTCTGTTAATTCCTATGGAAATTATTTGCAGCTGATAATGACAAGAGATTGGAGGGGCTCAAACTCAGACAACCGGTGCTGTGAGAGATGCCCTGAGGCATCACTTCTGGCCCACAGCTGCCCTTCAGAAGCAAACAGTTCTCAGTGCCTTTTGGTCCTGCTCATCTGGATACCTTTCCCTCAAATATCCCCAAAGTGGAGGGCAGACCTCTGAGGGCAGCAGTGTGAGAGCAAACATAACCTTCCCTTGGGCTATCCTGAAGTTGAGGGTAGTGGGGCATGCATCCAGCTGCTGTTGGAGCGCTGACAATCTCAGATACAAGAATGAAGCACAAAGACTGGGCATTAGGTCAAATAATTAAGGATGATGATCAAAGAGTGACATGAGCTTGCAGAAGAAAATGAAACGAGGATAATGTAAGTGACAGAGACCAAAAATGGTACAGTTAAGATCTCTTAGGAAAAAGCGGGAGAACAAAATGAAACAAAACAGAATTAAGTCAATGGGCTTCAAGAAACAGATTGCAGTAACAAAAGAGATGTACTAGAAAATAGTTGGAAACTAGTTTAAAAGAATAAATAGCTCTGTACAATTGTCCGTTCCTTGTAAAGGATGATGTTTTGATAGAGATGGAAACTATCAGCAGGTAGGCAGGCTGGAGATTGCAGCAAGAGACCAGTCTGGCTAAATTCCAGCTCCTCAGTGAGCTCATACAGAAAGGAGTACAGAGAAAATGGTCATGAGGTCAAGTGAGTGAGGATGAATATCAAAGGACAGCATGCGCTGGAGGGAGAAAATCAAATTCAAGTGAAAAAAAAAAGAAATAAAGGATGGCAAAAAACGCAGTCTATGGAGGCATTAATGGAAAGAGATAAATCAGAAGACACATCGGTCCACTACTCACTGTGGAAGAAAAGATAATGGCAGATGATACTGAGGAGGCTGAACTGCAGAATGTCTTTTTTGACTCAGTTTTCACTGAGACATCTGTAGTGATCAAACAGAGGGGAAATGGTGCAAACTCAGGCTAAAAGGAAAGTACAGGAAATTGAAATATGTTAGAAAGAACAGCAATACTTAAAATATTTTGAAATTGTTGGAGCCTGATGAAATTTGAAAGTTGGATGCTCTCCAAGGACACTTTGAAAGCTGGCTGAGCAATTTTAGAGTAGGAGAACTGAGGAACCAAGAAACTCCATAAAAGAAAATTGTATTTTTCTCTAAAGAGAGGCAGAAGGGGGCTCTGGTAAACGCACATCATTCAGCTTAATTCTGATTCCCAGAAGAAGTACTGGAACAAATAAACATCCTATTTGCAAGCACTTCAGAAATAACAAATATACAAGTAATAGCCACTGTAGATTTGTCATATGCTAATAACATCAAGGCAATCTAATCTGCTTCTGTGACAGGGTAATTAGCAGCGTATGACACACAGCTAGATTATAATGAAGTTTTGATGCCAACTCACATGAGATTCTTGTTAGCAAGCTAGACAGATAATTCCTAGGAAAGCGTAGAGGGTGAGCACAGGTCTGTTGTGCAGGTCAGAGGCTGTCAGAGGGTCACTGCCCAAAGGAAAACATGGATCAGCTGCCTTTTTGGGGGGTTCACACTGGGACTGGGGACCCATCAGCATTTTCACCCATGGCTTGGGTGACTCGAGAGTTTGTACATTAGATCTGAAAAACTGTACAGAGGTGGAAGAGCTACAAACACACCAAAAGAAGGTGTTGTGGTGTTATTTGTGCAGACTGTGAATTGACCTGAAACATTAAAATCAAATCAACAAAAGGGAAGTCCTGTGTCTGGGTAGATCTGGTCAACTGCACAGATGGATGGGGGATGATCCTGGGTAGGTGGCAGTCCTGCAGAGAAGGCTGTAGGGCTGAGAAGGACCAAGCGGAGGAGGAGACAGCAGTGGTGTGCTGCATGAGGAGGCTGCTGGGGATGTGGGGCCATCACCATGAGGGATGGGTGGTGGCAATGGATTGCACCAGCATCCCCCCGCTGCATGCCCCAGCTTGTCAGCAAGCGTGGGAATGGGCTTGGACCCACCAAGATGCTTCCCCTGCCTGTGATAACCCAAATTCAGCCCGAGGCACTTCCCCCATGGAGATTTTATTCCCAAGACATCAGTCAGGGCTGGTGGCAGCTGTTTGATCTCTTTGCCAGCTGATGTAAGAGTGACTTCAAAGGGGCCAGTTCCCTGTTGGCAGTCCCTCTGCACCATCACCCACAGGTGCCCTGGGGGATGTTCATATCCTGGTCTCGACCACAGCAGCCACCCATGGCTCTCCCACCGCCTGCTCAAGCAGGAGCGGGAGGAGCAGCTTCCCTTCTGCTCTTATCTGGGGACAAAAGGGATCTTAGCTGCAGGTGGCCTGAGCAGTTTTGTTCCTTGAGATGCTAAACGAGACAAGTAAAATATGAGCAGTTCAGTGTGAACTGAAGTAAGTGACACTGAGCCAGAAGGTGTTGCAGGACATACAGGGATTAATTCAGATTGTTGTCAAACACCATCAGCGTAAGGATGGAGGAAAATATGGTTTACATGCTTCCTGCTCCAACAGGTCTTAATGCTTTGGCCTTTTCTTTCTAGCAGATTTTTAAAAGACACATGAGTAATTTAACCCTGGCTAGGGAGTACTGATCGGTGTCCTTCAGCTGATTTTAATTATTATCAATACTGTCAGTGCTTTCCAAGTTTCTTTATTCAGATGCAGCTAGCAGAGCCTGCTCCACAATAAATGTCTTTGCTGTGTGAAAATTAATTCATGATCGCTGTCAAGGAACTTGGATATAATAAAGGAGAAAGAAAGTGTTTCTTGTAAACCTTTCTTTGTCTAACATTAAAACATTGTTCCTTTCTGTTCTTCTGCACAGAACATTTTAATGGGGCTCTGTAGGTGAAAAATGCATTAAAAGCAATTATCTCTGTAATTACTACCTTGCTTCTCTTGACCTCAGAAAACACAATCTCGCACTCACTGTTGGGGAATTATTGCTGGGAGAGATGCATATGTAAAAGGGGTCAGATATGCGACATATTTAAGATCTGTGGATAACAGGAAAGAAGCAGGACCAGCAAGGACGTGCGCTTTCACTCGCAGAGGAATTGCAGCGGTTCTCATCCCGGCTGCTCTGAGCACCCTCCCACTGTCGCTGTGTCTCTGGCACTGAGCAGCTGACACAGAGGCTACCCCTCTTCTGAACTGCTTCCAGGTGCTGCATTATTTATGACCACAAATGAGTGCACACAAGCAACCGAGGTTCACGTTCCCACCTACACTGGTATCTGGCACTTAGTCAAAAAACCCCGGGATTTGCTGTGCAAGCTAGGAGATTTGCCGATGGGAAACTAATACATAAAAAAGTTGTAACCCACCATTTAAATATGTGTAGAATATATATATATATATTTTTATTATTATTATTATAATTTATTTTTCTTTTGTGGCAACTGAATGCAGAATTAGGATTTGGGGTTCATTCTCTACACTGCCCTGTGTAATCACGGCTGTTGGGGAAGGGCTTCCCAATACCCCTGATGGGAATCAGCTGGCCAAGTTAAAAGGAAAGATGCACAGAATCGCAGAACTGCTGAGGCTGGCAGGGCCCTCTGGAGGCATCTGCTCCAAGCCCTGCCCAAGCAGGGACACCCAGAGCAGGCTGCCCAGGACCACGTCCAGGTGGCTTCTGAAGGTCTCCAAGGACAGAGACTATCCACCACCTCTCGGGGCAGCCTATGCCAGTTCTTGGTCACCTGCACAGCACAGAACTGTTAAGGGCAGGACTTCTTAGAAACCTACCCATTTTCTGTCTTTGCACTGGAGAAGTACGACTTTGTGGTCAAACATGATGAAAAGGGCTTGAGGGTTGAGATAAGGACAGGGAAATCACTCAACAGTTATCATCACAGGCAAAACAGACTCAGCATAGGGAAACTAATGTAATTTATTACCTGTTACTAACAAGCTAGAGCAGTGAGAAACTGAAAAACAACAAAACATCGAGCTCCGGCCTGGGGCCTGCTCCTGCGGGGGCTCTCCATGGGCCGCAGCCTCCTCCAGGCCACATCCACCTGCTCCACCGGGGGCTCCTCCACCCATGGGGGGGCTGCAGCGTGGAGATCTGCTCCATGTGGGACCCATGGGCTACAGGGGGACAGCCTGCTCCACCAGGGGCCTCTGCACAGGCCGCAGGGGAACTGCTGCTGCCTGCCTGGAGCACCTCCTGCCCTCCTGCTGCACTCACCTGGGGGGCTGCAGGGCTGCTTCTCGCTCCTCTCTCTCCCAGCTGTTTTTGTGCAGCATTTTTTTTTTCTCTCCTTTCTCATATCTGCCCTTACTGAGGCACAACCAGTATCATTCACTGGCTTAGCTCTGGCCAGTGGGTCCCTTTGGAGTTGGTTGAAACTGGCCCTTATCTGACATGGGGCAGCTGCTGGGCTCTTCTCACAGAGGCCACCCCTGCAGCCCCCCATGACAAAAACCTCGCCATGTAAACCCAATACACACACCTGTTGGCAGGATCCTGCTCAGATCTAGAGGCCACCATGATCTATCCCCATCACAGGTGCTATTTTTAGTTACTTTAACTACCACACCTAAGAGGGCCTACAGTACCTGTTAGCTGTGCCTGTCGCATGTTGCTTGACTGGGGAATCTGAAGACAAAATTCATTATTCTTTTTTTCTCCCTTGATAAAAATGGGTGTCATTCACACAGCTGTCATAAGTGGCTGGGGAAATCTCTTCCCACATGTTTTGCATAAGAATAATGGTGCTTGTAGAGCTTTTTGTCTGCAAAGGAAACGTGGAGTATTCTGAAAAACACAGCATTGTCCCCCAGAGTCTGCAGACAGCTGGAAGCACCAGCTAGGGGTGTCCAACAGCCCAGGGAGGTGTCCAACTTGTAGGGTACTAAATGATAAGTACAGCTGTGTGGCAAAAGCTGAGCTGAGAGGGTTGGAGAGGCTGTCGTGCTCCTTCCTGGATGTTAAGTGTATTAAACTGTCCCTAATGTGCTGGGGCGGACCAGATTGAATGCCTCAGGGAGAATTACAGCCATTACTTCGAAGGGATCAGGGAATGTGCAGGAAATAGGCACTTTAGGTCTTCCAGATTGGGCTTGAATTGAGGGCAGGTGACTGAAAACAGCATGTGGGGCAAGGGCTATCTATAGGTTCAAGAGCTGTGTGTGTGGCTCTATACTAGTAAGTGTGCCAGCTTGATGTGACACAGTTACACTAATCTCACCACGTAGCCAAGAGAAACTGCAAAGGACCTGCCTGACCTGCCTCTACAGATAGCCTTCTTGTAAGCATCTCCTGACGGGAATTAAATCCAACCTCTTCAGAGAAGTCCCACTGGCTCCTCAGGAGAAATGTGCTCCCAGCAGCCTGCCTCCTGACCTGAAGGGAGCGAGGTGACCGAAGTTACAATTCCCAGGCCACAATGACAGTGAAGCTGCTCCTGGGTGGTGGCAAGGGAATTTGCCAGTGATACAAAACACAGATTGGAGGTCAGAGGGAAAAATTCCCTTGACTGCTTTATCTACTTAATCCTCGCATCCTCAGAGCCCCTCCTGGCTATCAGCAAGAAGAAAAGATGCTGTCTGGCATGCCAGGTGCTGAAACCAGAGAGGGTTTTATTAGTTTATCGGTTTTATTAGTCTGGTCCCACTTTTGAAAAGTTCAAAAGGAAGTATTATTTTATTTCTGGTTATGCTTTCAATGCCTCTAACATACAGAAATGGTTTCTCCTTCTCCCTGCCTGGCAGTGTACTAGTCAGGACTCTTTTTTGCAGGCCCTTTTATACAATGAAATTGCTTTTACAAGCAGGCACCTTGCCAGTTATTTTTCTCCTGTGTTCTTGGAAAAGGATCAGACATATTTATTGTCCTTGTATTTGTAACCATGGCAAAATATCTTACCTTATCTTCTCTGATGCTTATGTGTTAACACTGCTGGTTTCCCCTGAAAATATGTCAAATTGCCTCGCAATGCTTTTAAGTCTATTAACATTTTCATAGGCCCTTTACTTACGGCTGTATTGTAGTTGAATGATACAATTTGTTCAGCAGATTTTAGGGTTTGTGCTTTGTAATGACATAAGTCATGCCTTTACGTGATCAAGGCTGGAGATCGGTTATTTTCCTTGGTGGATGAAGAGGGGGAAGGCAGAGGAACATTGTCCTGCCCCAGAAATGTGAATGGCCCTCAGCAGCTCTCCGTCCCTGGGACCCATCTGCGGCGGAGAAAATCACAGTATTTTCCACAGAGATGTGCTGATTGAAAAACAGAGCTTCTGGGGGCTGAAAACTATTACCAAAGTGTTAAAAAACAAACAAATAAATAAATAAATGGGTAAGTTAAAGTAACATATGAGCGAAACAAAGCTCACAAGGAAAAGTTCTAGAGGCAGCCATATACTGAAAGGAGATTTACTGAAGGAATATTGCAAACTTCTGCCTCCTGTATTAAATAATTATCCCCTATTAAGGTCTTCAACACAACATATTTTCTTGCTTAAATTTGTGACTTCACTCAATTTCAATTGATTAAACACAACTAAATCATCTTTAAAGATGGCCTGGAAGGGAAAGAAACCATACCACTTCTGCTTCATTATCAAGTCAGCATCTTTTTTTTTAATGTCACCCACAAGGGTATAATGCTTCCTGCTGTTTTTGTTATTTTTAGTCCTTCATTGTCCTTTGGAGATTTTGTAATTGATTTTCACAAGGCGTGTGTGTACTCTTAAGGCGTGTGCACGTATAATCAGATCATGCAAGTCATATTTTACTGCAAGGCTGGAGAGTGAATGAGTTGCTAATATGAAAAGAAAATGGTATTTGAACAATTGGGAGTGGCAGAAGTCTTGGGTTAAACTATTTAAAAGTGCTTGACTTTGTTTTCCATGCCTCTCACCTCCAGCTTCGCACAGTGCCTGGGACCAGCAGTGCCTGCAGGCAGGGATAGAGCCTGCTGGGCAGCACTAGGAGGGGGCCCAGCACTGCAGGCACAGGCAGCATCCTGATTTTTCCTGGGTCCTTGTCCCTGCAGCACAGCCTGTGTCCCCATGCACCCCTGGGGAAGCTTTGAGCCTCCTCCATCCTGCATTATCAGGCTGGTGAGTTTTAAGAGTGGCTGCATCTGCACTAAAAGTTGGGATGAAAGCAAAGGGTGCCAGCTGCCTCCACAGGGATGAAAGTCCCCGAGGTGTCAGCGGGCCACCAGTCTGCATGCGCAAATACCCACATCTGAGCTGGACTTCCTTCAGAGTCAGCAGAGAGAAGCAGGCACAGCTTGTGTGAACATTCATTTCATCCTAACGAAGTCGCCTAAAATAGTCCAGCTAAGTCGCACCCTGCAAGAGCCCATCTCTCGCTTTTCACTAGAAAGGAGTGCGGGGTGATGGGATCATCTATAGATATTTGTACTGCAGACATCTAATATTAAGGCAGATGAATCCTTTGATTCCTCTGCAGCTGGCTTCAGTTCCAACACCTGCCTCTATGTGTATTTTTTCCCTGTCTTCAGAAGTATTGTATGACTTACAAGATAAGCTTCCTCAGGAAAAGAACAAACAAAATTGATCAAAAATGAACCATACCCTCTTGATACAGCAAATAGACTCAGATGAAATGAGAGGAGATGAAAACCTGTCAATATTTAGAGGCCTTGTAAATGGATAATTTTGGCATAGTTGTGCTAATTTGCAGCCTGTCTCCTGCCACAGAGTCCAGAAGTGGCCCCTTGCTCCTGTTATTAGCAGTCATTGATTTCTCCTATGCTTCAGACATGCAAATGGCTTCGCGATCAAAGAAATCGATCTTTAGAGGGGTGCAGGGTCCGCAAAACTTGTCGATTGCCCTGAAAATTGAGGCTGCTTAAGCAGGAGCAGAAGCAGGCTTCACCTCCTCTGGGAGTTGGAGCCTAATGAACACTCAGAATGGTATTAATGATCTTTTAAAAGTGTTCATGCTCTGAACATCCCAGCGAAAGACTTCTCTTTAAAGAGGCAGTGTCTCAGTACAGCGGATTATCCTGCTCGCACAAGCTCTGCCCTATACTTTTGTTGCCTTCCGCTGTTTGCTGGCTTTCAGATTTGTCCAGAAGGACATTAGGTAAGGGCAGGACCTGTGGTTCTCTAGCACCTGTGGGGTTTTTCTCCCTGGATGTGGGGCTGCTGGTGAGAATAGTGGGACATGATGGGACGGGAAGCTGAGGGAGAGAACAAAGTACACAGTATGTGATCCAAGCTCTTTAGGAAATGGCTTAGCAGTCATCACTCAGAGGAAGTGGTCTGTGCTCCTCGACCCATGACAACTGGAAATAAATTTTCAAGGCCTTGGGATCACAGAAGAGAGAATCAAAATAGATTCCATCAGTAATTAAAGACAGACTTGAGAGAGGAAGGAAAAGCCGCCCTGTTCACGGCTGACCACAAGCACGAAAATTGTCTTCACAGTTGACTTGTGGCACGGAGGTAGGACTGGAATAGATCATTTAGCACCGTACTCAGAGCCTGACAGGATCCAGGACCAACACTTGCAGCCTGCAGAAGAAAGTCCAAGATTAAAGGAGCCCCATGCTCAGTGCCATTGGCAGCCCGTGGGGCTCAATGCCCCATTGGGGACATCCTGCAGCAGGGAGGGGACAGGCAGAGGCCACCCTGCGGGGACAGTGGGGCTCCTGGTTGCAGACAAAGTCTCGATAGCACCTTGGGAACAGAGAGCTGTGAAGATTTATTATCTAGCCTGCAAGGCCTATTTTCTTTCATCAGTTTTAATTTACACAGGGGTTGCATTGTGCTCCTTCACTGTATCACCCTGCTCTTTGGGGAAAAGACTCCGAGAAGCACCTGATTTATCTTCCCTCTAGCATTTACTGGTTTGTGCCTACCATTGCGTCTCCCTTCTTTGTCTTAGCTAAAGCCTAACAGCTCCAGCCTTCTCGGTCCCTTCACTTGGCAGTCCCAAGGTGTTGCTAATGAGAACAAATTGTATTTGGGCAAAGCTTTGAGATCCAGGGGGAGGACTGAGGTGCAATAATCTAGAAGGCAGGTACTATCTATTTATACAGTGGCATTAAAATGGGGCTGCAGTGACTGAAAGATAATCCCTGTTAACTTTAAGGTAGCAGGAAAATAAAGACTTTTAGCAGGGTAATTCATAAGCAAAATGGATGGGTTGGGACAATGGAATATGTTCTGCATCCACTGAAGATCAGGTGTCCCTCTGCAGAGGCATGAAATACTTTATATTCTGGCCCTTAAATTGATTAAAGGTTGGTCTGCAAGGCCAGATGCTAGTGGATGTGCATTCCTGCTTGCTCTGTGTACAGCCAAACTCAGGCAGTGCTGGCCCAGGAGCCCCCCACCTGCTCAGCATCGGTGTTTGCCAGCATCCCCAGAGAGCTCACCTGGTGTTTGGTGTGCTCCTGCTGAAGAAGTTGGAGACACAGCGAAATGTGCCAGCCATGGTGCTAGCTGGAGAGGACACAGCCCAAGCCTGGTGCCCTTCTCTGCCCACAGTTTGAAAGAAACTACATGGAGCAGACCTGGACTTTAACTAACACTCAGTTATTCCTGACAGGTCAGAAATAACTCTGCTGGGAACGGCTGCAGCAAAGGCACAGGGTCACAGCCCTGGTGGCCTCCTGAGGCTGTTTCTAGCCCAGGTTTTTCACAGCTTTATGGAAATGATGTGTTCCCAAACTCTCTGCCATGCCCTTGAGGAAATGTTTGCTTGGCAGTGCCTCTGGCAGGGAAGGTGTTTTGCAGGAGAAGACACGAGCCTGTACCAGGTCCATCAGATGGACATTTCGCATGTCTTCCACCAAAGGGCTCCTCCTCAAGCCAAAGGAGCCGATCTGTGGGAGCCTGGAGAGCCTGCATTAACATCTCTTACAGTGGCTCCTAGCAGATGATACCAGGGGTGGAAGGAAGACAAGAAAATGCACCATGCTCCAGCCGAGGTGTTGGTGGGGAGGGCTCGTGCTGCTGCACAACAGCAAAAGCATCCTCCAAACAGCAAAATGGAGCAAAGCATCCGCTGAGTGGTGAAAAAAAATAACTTCCAAGTCCTTCCCAGCATTCAGTGAGATTAAAACCTGTGTGGTGGAACCTGGGCCGGCCCACGAGGCTCAGCAAATGAGCCAAGAACCGGCTGTCACCAGAAATATACGGTGGTGGCCAAGCCCAGCGCAGCCAAGTGAGGTGTCGCACTTGAAACCTTTTCACTCCTGGCTGACTCCTTGCTCTCCAGACAGATCTATGAGCTCTCGCCACTCCAGTAATTCACTGGAAATGGAACATGGTTTATTACCAGCTGTCTGTTGTCTATTATGATATTTATAACAGAGGGAAAGGCCTATTCTTCTCTGACAGTAAATCCACGCTGTGGAATAGAAGAAAAAGGCTTGTTTTGACTTGTAATCTGAGTAAACCTGACAGGGAGGGAACAGAAAGGCAAAAGAACAAAAGGCCATTTTTATAACATAAAAAAAAAAAAGAAAAGAAAGAAAAAAAGAAACAACAAAGCCAAAGCAAGACAGTTGAAATGTTTCAAGGGTTACTGCTAGAGCAGTTCCCTTTCTTCTCATTTTTTTTACCAAAGTCACTTTCTAAATAAATAATGCAACCAACACCTCTGCAACCTTCTCGGAAGCGCTCGGATACTTGTTTGCAAGTATTCAGGATTTAGAAGAACAGAGAAACAATGCCTCTGAAATTCAGTCTCAAAAGCATTAGAAATAATCCTGCTCACTCTGGTGATGCAGGATTGCCCACGAAACCCAATGAAGAAGGCAGCAAGGTGCATCTGGACCCAATGCATCTGCTGTGTCCCATCTCCATTGTCTGGGTGGACAAGGACTTACATTTTTCAACCCTTTTGCACCCCAGGTTTGCTGACTTGATGTATTTTTCATCCCAGTTAAAACTCCAAAGCGTACACAGTACCACATGTGAATTTTGCCATATATACTGGAAAAAAAAAACATCACAAATTTCTACCAAAGGGATTCATTAGGTGAAGTACACAGTGTTAATATAGCTACAGAAGCAGAGAAGACAGGCAGTGGATTTGCATCTGGTCTCTGTGTCCAGCCAGCTGATCCCACCGCAGTGCTTGGATTGCCCTCTACTTGGCCTGCGTCCTGTGACAGGGAGCACAAGAAACCAAGAGCTGGCTGAGGTCCGTGCTGTACAGGCATGATGTACAGACACTGAGACACACTGCAGCACGGAGATCACTCAGCTTGCCCAGCTGCACACAAACAGGCATCGATCAGCCCTGCATTTCGCCCTGAACAAGTGCAGCTGGAGCCTGCTTTGGAAAATCATGTCCTTATCTCAGAGCCACCTCCAGCCCAGCCCTCATTCATGTCGTGGTGGTGCCAGGCGCGCCTTCAGCAGGTCCAGATCCCTGCTGAAAAGCTGGCTAGGGGAGGGAGATAACTGCAGTGGCACGAATGTATGCCTTTAGGGGTCCTTGTCTTCGGCTGATAAACATGGAACAATCTCCACTATCAACCCCCTGCTTCCTTAGCCACTGCCAGGCAAGCAGATTTTCTCAAGAGCATGGAAGAAGCGTGGAAGGAGATCCTGTCCCCAGTCTGGAAGAGGCCGATGCTGCTGCTATGGCATGTGCAGGGGATGTGGTAGTGTGGTCCTGCACCCCACGGCTCCATCCGAAACCTGCCTCCCCTCCTGGGGGGGCAAAACACCGGGGGTGGTGTGGCACAGATGGGACCTTGGCTGCCAGCCCACTTCCACGCACGGCCTGAGAGCCTCTGAGGCCATCCAGGCTTTCTCCTCTGGTTGAAATACTTTCAACCCACCTAATCACCCCTAAAAAGAGAGGTCTAACCTCAGAACAAGGATGTTTTTACTGCGGATGAACAGATAAAGGCGAGAGAGGAGGGAAGAGGCAGCAGAGCCGCGAGCTGACATAGGTCATGGCAGGCAGGTGAAGCACGAGAGGGACGTGTACAAGAAGTGAAGGGAACACGAATGGTGAAAGGCACTCCAAAGACATTTAGTTTCTTTTAACAACTTTTTTAGCAGCACTGGAAGTTGTATGGACAAGGCAGACTTTTTCATACAGAGATGTCTCTCATGAAGTGGGTTTTGTGTGCCGGGGAGAGGTGGGCCATGAAGGCACGGAGCCAGGTGGGAAAGGCAGCAGCTCTTACACCACTGCTTCTCCCAAGTGAAGAGGAATTTCAAGACACAAGGGAACGGGATGTTACACGCTGCATCTCTGTGCCTTTGATGTAGACATAACCACTTGTTAACAGAAAGGCTCTGAAGTATTTAAGTGCAAGAGAGAGGAGACAGTGACAAGTCCAAGTTTAAGAGCAGATGCTTCTCAGCCTCCATGGGCAGAAGAAGATCAAACAGAGCAGATTAAATAGATTACACTAATTAAGAGACATAATATCCAGAGGGGAACAAGACAGTATTTTCTTTGGGGGACGTTAGCTGTTGCCCAGGTGACAAATAAAGTTTTCCCAACTGATCTGTTCTGGCTAATGTCCTTGAAGACATGCTGTAGAAGAAATTAAGGAAAAATTGTTGGCTTGGGTTTATATCTGCTCAGTTATCCCACACCCTCTAAGGCTTTTCCTGTTTAAGCGCAGTCATTAAAAGAACAAAAATATACACTTAGTAATTGAAAAGAAAACTAATGCTGTTTTCCCAGCCCCTGGAAGCACGGGATGCTGCCTTGCATCCAGTTAGACGCGAGCTGAGCCTTGTCTCCACCTGGGCACGTGTCTGTGGATGCTGAAGGCTTTGATCTGCACCCCTCTGGCTGGGGCACTGGGGTGGCTGCTCTCAGATCCATCACTGTCCTGCGTGATTCATGGCAGTGCTGTCACGGGCTGGGATCCATCCCCTCCATCCCCCGCCGCTCGGTGCTGCAGTTACTGCCGTCCGCATCGGGATGGCGGCCGAGGGAGCCTGGAGCATCTGTCACAGCCTGTGCATCTTGAAAACAGAACAGCAGGACCCAAAGGCTGGGAAGGGATGGGAACCAGAGCTGGGAAATGAAACAGCACTGCCAGGAACAGGGCAAAGGCCTTGTCGGTGCAGCTGAGTCCATTTAGCACTTCTGGGTGAATGGAAATGCCTCAAGTGGATCAATACAACAGAGAACTTTGGTTTGTAGGGTTTAACACATCTCTCCAGTGAGCTGGAAACCCCACAGCACACAACACAAGCTCACACTACACCGAGGAGGAAATTAGTGATGGAGAAAATCCCTCGCCCCACCAGGGGCTTGCGTGGTGCAGAGCTCACAGCGCCGGAGGCCTGTCCTCAGCCCCAGCCACCTGCACCCAGCCCCCTCACCCTTGCATCAGATGCTGTTTGTGGAAAAGACAAGTTTTCCCCTTCCATCTCTGTTTTTCCTTGTGCATTTTTCCTCATCAGTGATAGTTTTTTGGCTACTTAGTAGATAAGTCTTTCTTTTATACACATTTTTTTTTTTTCTTTGGCCTGTTTGTTCAACATCCAAATGTTTCATCAGTGATTGTGCTTAAGGGTAGTCTGTATTTTTATTATCTACTTAATCACATGAAAAAAGGATTTTTCTTTCTTTCTTTCTTTTTTTTTTTTTTGATTTATTCTTAATTAAGAAAATGCCTAAACTTGTTGCACACGAGCAGCACAGCCTTTTCCCTCCTAGGCAGGAGCAAGCAACGCTGCCAGGGGAAATGTCTTGCACACAATCTTCCTTTCAGATCTGGTTATAAAAGATAAGTGGCACTGACATGATCAATGTGATAAATGCCAACTGCTGACTCGCTGAACCTTGGACAACTGAAAATGCACTTATTAGAGCAGCTTATCACTGTTTGCTTTTATAGACTAATATATAAACTATATGTCATTAATACACTGAGACTTCTTTGAGACTAGTATTGATTTCAGCAAAACATTAATTACTATGTCAAAAGAGAGAAAATAGGAAAGATATGGTTAAATTGGTATTAAAATCTCCTTGAAGAGCTCCTTGTTCTTCCCAAGCCATCTGCTTCTCAGCTGGGCTGTCTCCTGCCCTTGCAGCAGGAGCACATCCCTGGCTGGACACCACGAGAAGGATCCAATTTTACAGCGGCTTTCCCACCACTGCTTTTAGGTCAGCAACAACTCATCAGTTTTCTCACTTTAATATTCTCCTCACAGCTCTCCGTGGCATTGTTATCCCTTTGGGGAGCTGGCGCTGTGCTCTATTTCTTTCCCTGTCACATCGCAGAATTGGGCACTAATGCCTCTGCAGGCTCCCCTGAGGGAACCCCCTTAAGCTGCTTTTGTGGTGCTGTGTTGGTTCCTCTACACAGGAGCACCCACCCCACATCCCTGCGACCCTTGTCCTCCTCTGACCAGGCACCTGCCCAAACTCTGAAGTCATTGGAGATGCTCAGAAGCCACCTGGACATATCACAGAATCACAGAACTGTAGGGTTGGAAGGGACCTCCAGAGATCATCAGGTCCAACCTCCCTGCCAAAGCAGGTTCCCTACAGCAGGCTGCCCAGGTAGGCATCCAGATGGGCCTTGAATATCTCCAGAGAAAGAGACCCCACAAACCCCCGGGCAGCCTGTCCCAGTGCTCCGTCACCCTCACCGTGAAGAAGTTCTTTCGCATGTTGGTGAGGAACTTCCTGGGCTCCATTTTGTGGCCATTGCCCCTTGTCCTGTCCCCACAAACCACTCAAAGGAGGTTGACCTCAACCCTTCTGTGGTACAGTGAGAGGGGATTTTCATGAGCGTCGCAGACAATCAAGTGTTTCTGTTGAACTTAATCCCTAGTGACTCCCTTGGAGAGGCTCCTTGGAGGCCAGAGCCCTGTGTGAAATTGCTCCTGGGTCCTCCAGCGACAGCCAGACGTTGGTGGAGGCTCCAGGCAGAGCCTCCTGTCACAGGGACTGAATGCTGCTGCTGCTGCTGCTTCCAAAATGCCCCGGGGCTCCTTGCTGGGCTGCACAGCTCTGAGGCCCCGTCACTTGCTGTGTGCTACCTCCAGCCTTTCTCCCCACTCTTTTCTTCCCGGATCCCAAGTTCATGCCTGCGAGAGCCTGGCAGAGCTTTAGGCAGCCCCCAAAGCTCGTCTGCTTTTCTGCTGTGCTCTGAAGAAACATAACTCAGCATTTCCCATCCAGATGTGAGACACCCAGCAGAAAATTTTGTCAGTTCCAGACCAGGCCCCCCTTTTTTTTTTTCCTCACAGAAATGTCTCAATGCCATGGTAATGAGCAAGTGGGGCAGGAGCATCTGTGGTGCTGATGCTGCTGTGGCTGCTGGAGGTGTGTGGAGCTGCCCGTGTCTCCCTGAGCTGGCCAGCAGAGATGCCAAGATGCCACCTGCCTCGAGAAAGCTCTGCTGGCTGTGGGGGGAGCGAATCTGCCGCTCCAAGGGCCTGCTGTGCTAGGACAGCGGCCTTGGCGTCTGACAAATCTGGAGTGTTTCACATCAAAGGACGAAAAGGTTTCCTGGAATTAAGCAGTCCTTTCAGATCTCTGCAGATTGCAGACCTATTAGCCAGAACCAGATGGCTATAAGTGCTTCACCCAATTAGGGCCGCAGGAAGGGGCCTACACCTGGCTGAGGACTTGCCTGGCTGCACGTCCCACCAGCAAAGCCAGGGGCAGCAGGCTAGAAACACCACAGGACATGGCTTTCTCAGCTCGTAGCATCTTCTGGTTCCCCTTTTTGGCCAGGGGAGGCAAGTGGGGGCTGGCTCGGGGCAGGGCAGTGTGGAGGTCCCGGCCATGAAGCACCGGTGGCAGCCAACTCTTGGTGTCACTCCATGGTGTGACCCCATTCCTGCACCCTCTGCTCGGAGGGTCCACCACAAAACCTTCAACATCAGGCTTTGAGATGCAGCTGTGCGGGGTGGCACTCGTGACCCAGCTGTCATACTGGGTGTCACTCAGGGACAAGCTGATGCTCCTGAGGAGCGTGAGTCACCCGTGTATATTTGGCTCCTTATTCACCTCCTTATTCCTTCCCGCGCCCGGGGGCTTACATGGCTCAGGGCAGAGGCAGCTTTGGCCAAGTGTCATGAGCCTAGAGGGCTTGTCAGTGGTGTCCAGGCATGGAACAGCCCCCCAAGGATAAAAGACAGAAGAAAAGTTTTTTTCCAGACATGCCTCTATCATCTTTTCACACAGAACTTTGCTACAAAGCCAGCCAGGCCCACCTATTTCCTCCTTTTAAGAAATGAATCTGAAAGGAGTGATCCTGAAAATGAGCAGTGAGGAGGCGAAGGGAAAATTTTATGTTGGGATGCTGCTGCCCTCGGAGCTGCTGAAACCCCGCTCTGCTGAGGCCTGTGTCCTCAGACAGCCTGTCCTGATGCTGGGGGAGCATCAGGTGCAAGCCCACCAGCGGGCTCATCACCACCCTTTGGCATGGCATGATGCATTACTGCAACGCCTCCTGGTTGCTCCCACCTAGCAGGGAAAATAGTGGCTTCCTTGTGGGACAGGTGACTCTTCAAAGACCATCAAGGCTCTGAATCTGCCCTCATTTTATTCCCACAGGCAGAAAGCTGAGGCTGGCAGGGCCCTCTGGAGCGAGCTGCTCCCACCCCTGCCCAAGCAGGGACACCCAGAGCAGGCTGCCCAGGATCACGTCCAGGCAGCTTCTGAAGGTCTCCAAGAAAGAGACCCCACAGCCTCTGTTTGCAGCCTGAAATTCAGGTTCCGCATGGGTTTAACTGAAGTTTTGTCTGCAATTATGCAGGTGTGAAGCAGAAACAGATTAACATCTGACTCACTCAGTACTCCAGCTCATCTCACGCGCTCTTTTGCTCTGGTGCAAGCTGCTGGCTCCTGGGAGGCAGCGCCTGGGGCCGGGGGTGTTGGAGGCCACTCCTAGGAGGAGCTTTAGCCCACAAAGCTTGGAGGTCATCACCTGCCCCTCCAGGGCTGTCTGCAGCCACTGCTGGGGTAAGACCTGTCCCTGTCCCCTGGCTGGGGGCTCTCTGTAGCATCCATGCACCCTTTGAGTCAGCTGCTCTGGCCCTGCTGGGTGGAAATAGTGGAAATAATGGAGAAAAAACATGTTTTCCTCAAAACAGTGCTTCCCTTTTGTGGCTCTGGACAGCTGTGCCACTCAAGCTCTTGCTGGGTCTGACTTTGGGTAAGGAAGGCCATTACATCTCAAAACAGGTTGTCCATAAGACAGACAGAATTTTTACATAATGGCTTAGTCACTATAAAGCAAACTAACTAACTAACAAAGCCCACCAAGAAAGCAAACCATGCACACAACAAGAGAGAAGGAGCTATTGAACCAACCCTCAGTACAAGCTGCAATGGCTTTGGTCCCCTCATTTCTCCAAGGTCTCTTCCTCCTGGGGTTTCACCAAGGGCAGGGGTAATCCCATGTCTCGACCTTGAAATACCCGGTTTGTGCAGTGCAGTGCTGCCTTTAGCCCTGGAAGTTTCACCTGCACAGGCACCCGCTTTCGTATTTCATAGGTAGGTTTACCTGCAGCCCTCATGGCAAAACAAAGTGCCTTCTGTGCTGCCCTGAGCAGTGTGTTCTCACACTATGTTTTGCAAATACGCTATTGCTGCGGGAGCAGTGCCCAAGGACAACTCTTTGCCTCTTTGCATTTTCCTCCTGAATCTACATTCAGTTTGCATTCAGCTGGTGTCACCCTCCCCCTAACCCCCACGTGTTTGAAGCTTCCTCACAAAATACCCACGCACACTGCGCTTCAGTAGCATTTTCCTCTGCCTTCCCTTACTCTGGCAGTAATTTCTGTTTCTCCAGACAATGTGAAACCAAAGGGCTGTTGGCAATGATATCCTAAACTCAGACCTGTGCCAGCCTGCTCTCCCTGGGTGGCTCCAGGTGTTACTGGGGTCAGTTCAGCAGCAGCCCTCGCTGCCTGCCTTCTGCTCAGGTGCTGTGTGGGCCTTCCCGTTACAGCCTGCGCTTGTCACTGCTCCCCAGGGAGGTCCCCAGCAATGCCAGGGCAGATGGTGCTGCAGGGTGCCAGTCCTGGGTGCTCTCCTCTCCCTTTACAAACCTGGATGAATACCTCGTTCTCTGGTAATCATAGCCAGTCTCTCTCATTTAGTTCTCACCCTCAATTAAAAAATACATCAGTGAGTGCCATATTTAGTGGTAGCACGTGTTCGCTTGTGATGGTGGGTATTTGCCCCTTGCTTCCTAATGCTTTCTTGATTCACTGATGCCCTCACTGCTACAGCATGGCATTCTCCCATGAGAAAATAGTCCTAAACAGTTAGCTGTTACCTCATTTGCTGCGATACTCACATGAATATCCTCAGACCTGAGCACTGTCCTTCCTTTCCCGAAGCAGAGCCACACCGGTGCGTGATGCCCAGGGTGCATTTACTGCGAGAGGAAGGGAGCACCTGCCCACGGAGCGCAGCAATACCTTAAATATCCTCTTGTTCCTATTTCAGTCTAACAGGTTTCAAACACAGCACCATTCAGCTTGTTTTGCCGTTGTTAGGAAGAGTTTTTGGAAACCTGATACTTCCTTGGAATGACAAGTAATAGACACATCTATTGATAATGACACAGTGCATGCATCAGCGAGCATTTGAAATCTCCCTGTGCTGTTAAATATCTAGCAGTGCCAGAAAGAACCTCGCTAATGCTGTGGGTGTGCATGAAACGTGTCTCTCTTTTCTCGCTAATTCTTCCAGGGCAGTGGGAAATGTTGCAGTGCAGCTGACAGCCTCTCTCCAGTAATGAAATGCTGCGATTCAGTGGTTTTCCTCACTCACAATGGCATCACCTTCTTCCCATTTGTATTCCTCCAAGAGGCTTATCAAGATGAGAAAAATAACTTCAGAAGCAATTGCAGTCTGTCTGCAATTGACTTGGGTTTTTATAATTTTTTTTAAGGCTTTATCTGCTGCAATGCCTATTCTCACGCTGAAGGGAATTTAGTGAGGGGTAAATAGCTAATTTCATTAGCAGGTGTAATTTCTCCACACTGTGAATTCTGCTGAGTAAAATGCTAAAAAAAAAAAAATAAAATGGAATTTTGTTCTAAGCTTTTTAGAGGGCTGCCAAAGTGACATTTGCACAGGAGATTTGTACAGGTCTAAGTTACAGAAAGGTGACAGCTTTAGAGGAGGCCCAGATAGCAGAAAATGAGGATGACTCAGTTTTAAAGCCAGTGGGGTTTCTTTTGTCAAATATTTGTCACAGTTGAAACAAAAGGATGTCTGCAACTCCAACTGGAGGAGCAAACCATTAGCTCCAAAGAAGGCCAGTGGGGGACGGTATTATTAACAAACCACTCGCACCATAAAATGATTCTCCCTCCACACCAAAAAGGCATTTATCTTTGAAGCTTTGCATGACGAACAAGCAAAGCACAGATTTAAAGGCACCTGATAATGTTAGTCCAATTATGGCTTTATTCCAGTATCTCTCAAGTGCTGCTTCAATTCTTTTATCACGAGCCTTAATCCTCTGTTACTGATGAGTGAGTTGGAGATGTGAGGAAAATATCTTGTTACTGAAGAAATAGTGTTTCAGTATCGCCTGGTGTTATGAATCCCGAGGATGTAACTCCATATCCGATGTCCCTCCCTGTAAAGGAATTGTAGGAAATATTTCTGTTGATTTCTTTTTTTTCCCCACCAGCCCACATGCTTAAAATATAATTTCCAGCTCCTGAGCTATTACGCATCAGTCACAGTAACGTGTGATGTTCCTTTGTTCAATGACAGGTAACCACAGCTGCCTGAGAGCATCAGTAAAATTGACTCTACCAATTTATCAGTGGGAAACGTGGGATGCTGGCATTACCATCTGAAGCATGCAGAGATTTTGGTGCCTGGTTCATGACCTGGCTTTCTAGCAGCCTTTATAGTAGATGATAAGTAGCCAGCACCATGCTGGGGGCCATGCAGGACACAGGTTCGCCTCACTTCAAGCACATTTCTGAGGCTCTCTGGTCTTCTCTGAAAAACAGAAGGTCCCTGGAGCAGGGGAGGGGACTATGAGGTTTGAAGAGAAGAGCTTTAGAGGGTCCCTTGCTGCCTCCTGTTCTTCCACCTCCTCTGGAGACACCCTTGCTAGAGGAGCAGGCCTGGCCAAGGGCTGAAGGAGAAGGCCCAAGGAGAAGGCCACAGAGCACCATGATGGCCACACTCCTCATACACCTCAAGGCCCCTCGAGGCAATGAGGTCTGTGGAGATGAGAAGTAGGAATCAACTCATTTGACCAAGTACTCTGATTCCTTTTTTCTCTGACACAGGCCAAAGAGGCATGCTGTCCCCCTCCATGTCTGCCTGCCACCTGGAACAGCGGGGAATTCAGCTCCCAGATGTTGCAGGCAGCAACGTGCTCTCACCTCTGTCATACACGCATGAAGTTTCTCCCTCAATCAAGCTACAGTGACTGCTGTTGCAGCACCTGTTTGCAGTCCTGCTTAGAAACCTGGGATCTGCACACAGAGACTTCCATCTCGCTGTGCTTTGGCACCAGCTCACTTGGCACATCCACCCTTCCCCTGACGTTCACCGTCATCGAAGCGAAGAGCTTTGCTCTTAGCCTTTGGTCACACACACAGGGACCTGTCTGTCAGAGGGGAATATCCTCTTCACCGGCCCACCTGAATCCATCTCTTCTAAAATCGGTGACTGGGTACACATACAAGCATACACATTTTGGGTGACATCTCACCAGAGCCCTCCATAGTTCGCCTGCTGCCTTCCTACCCACCTACCCAAGCTGCCCTCCCCGAGCTGCTCCAAGGCGCCATTTGCCCTTTCCCATGACCATACCACACTGGGTGCTTGAGTACTTTGTGGTAGACGATGCTCTTTCCCTTGCTCTTTTCCAGTTGAAGGGACCAATTTAGTAAAGGAAATCATAATTAGCCGCTGAGTACATGCCTCACTCCAGTCCTCTGCCTCCTCTCCAGCCGTATTGCTCTTTGCTCTCTCTTCATACGGCTGCTGCATCTGCAGGGCTGACAAGCAGGACATCAGGAGGATGTTTAACTACTTCATGTACTATTTCCCTGCTCAGAGGGAGGCCATCCCTAATGGCTGTCCAGCCTGTTCTGAACAATTTCTAAGACACAGATTACCCAGAGTCCCTGAGATATACTAGACAGTGCCCTGCAGTTAGTTAGGAAGCTTTGTCCTCCTTGCTGCCAAAAATGATAACTTCAGCGACCATCACTTTGACCTCTGAGGACAGCTCATTACAGCACCTCTTCGCACACAGAGTTAGCATGGACCCCCTGGTCATTTGCATACAAAACATAACCAACCACTTTTATTTTTTTCCTCAACAATTAAAAAACACCTGCTCCTCTTCTCTTCTGGATTCTTTCAAAGTTGTCCACATCTTCCTTAAAGCGTGGTCCAGACCCAGTGCCAGGCTCAGCACTGCTCGGTGGCAAGCAATAATCATCTCCACCTCATGCAGCCACTACTGCTGTTAACATCTTCCAGAGAGATCATTGCTTTTTAGGTATCTCAATTTGATTCATATTCTGTTTGGAGCGCAGCTGTAATCTGCAGATTATTAACTCCAGTGTTGCTGCTTATCCAGGTATTTTTCATTTCATTTGTGCTTATTTATTCCTCTCTTGAATGCAGCACTTTCCACTTCTTTTTCACAGCAGTTTATCTTACTGATTCCTGACCTTCCCTCTCATTTATCAGAAACATTTTTGAATTCTAATCAAGCCTCCCAGCCTGCAGCCCTGGTGAGCTGACACATTCATTGGTTTTATAAATGTAGCCTTTAATCCCTTGTTAATAGCATTAATGACAATATTTACCAGCAATAGACGTGAGAGACTCCTACAGAACTCCCTTCTTTCCTCCAGGTTTGACAACCTATTGGTATTTTCTATTTCCCCCTGCTCACAGAAAGTAATCAGTCAAGGCTCTGTTCTCGCTTCCATACTTTTGGGGGCTTTTTGCCAGTGGAAGTATTTAATGACATGGTGAGGGGATTATTTACTCCATTATTCTCCACAGAGAAGTTGCCCAGAACTTCTGTGCTCACAGAAGCCAGCCAATTCACTTCCCAGCGCCTTCCCTTTCTCTGGTGATTGCATCCTGATGGCCCACTCAGTTAAGACACAGCCTTCGTTGCTAATCACTTTGCACATGCAGCCAATTGCTCTGATTTCACGAGCAGCCCAAAGAAAACCGAACCACAGATAACAGCCTGTGGCAAGGGGATGCACGTGTCCGCCCCGTTAATAGGACAATCATGTTCCTCTCCAGGCTGGTAGGAGTTTTGTAGGAACAGACCAATACAGACATGATGAAATTACTCAGTGCGTGGCCACAGCTGGCGGTGGCTGCAGAAGGCTGTCCTGCCACCTGTGGAAGTCACAGTGGTGGCATCATAGGTGCAGGGCAGGTATCTCACAACATTTGTACGCCTTCTGTTCATGGTGTATCTATACGAATGCTCAGTTGGTTCAACGCCTTTGCAAAATAAATTCACCAAATACGAACCCCAGTGATGAAATTTATTAATGTTTAGCGTTTGGCAGTAAGCACGTGCTCAGAAACATCTATTCCCTTTGTGTAGAGGGCCAACCTGATATAGCAGTCACCGCCAGCCAGGTGAGGCAAGACACCACTCCAACAGCAATGGGCATCAATGCAAAAGGCTGGCTTGGAATAAACATGAAATCATGCCATATCAAAGGAGTGGCAAAGAAACAATCATCTGTCATGGAGTGAGGGAAGAAAAAATGTATTGCCATGAAGCATTCTGAAAGAAGTAAGAGCAAACTTCATGTGAGAAATAAGCAATATCAGGCAACAACCTAATGATCTAAATGGTCATGGCCAGTCCTTCCTGAAAATATTTCTGCCATGCTTACGTCCATCTGCTCTCCCACATCAGTAGGGCAAGTTGTGGCGTCACACTGACCCTTGCTGTGGAAGTTACTGCGATCAACAAAAAAAATAATATTACAGCCCAGCTCTGGCAGGGAGGCCAGCCACACTCAAACCTTCCCTGGCCATTTGCCTAGCTCACTCCGACAGCTCTCTCTGACTTCTTCAAACTGATCCACGTCTTATTTGAAGTCTCAAAACTTGGACCCGGTAGGCTAACTGAGGCCTCAATATTTTGAGAACGGTGAAAGGATTATTTCAGGCAGTCTATACTCAGGATGTCCCACCACATCTCCTGCCCAGTGTCTGTTCTGCCATCCACCATCGCCTGTCGCAGCTTAACCCACAGGCAGCTCAGCACCACGCAGCCCCTCGCTCAGTCCCCCTCAAGTGAGATGGGGCAGAGAACTGAAAAAAGGTAAAAGTGCGAGAACTGGTGGGTTGAGATAAGGGCATTTTAATAAGAAAGGGAAAACAAAAATAAAACAAGCATTAGAAGCAACAAGTGATGCATGGCACAGTTACTCACCACCAGCCAACCAATGCCCAGACAATCTCTGAGCAACAGCAGCCCCCCAGCAAGCCCCCAGTTTATTGCCCAGAATGACACCACATGGCATGGGACATCCCTTTGGCCAGTCTGGGCCGGCTGTCCTGGTTCTGTCCCCTCCCAGCTCCCTGCACATCCCCAGCCCCCTCACTGGCAGGGCAGCACAAGCAGACAAAAGTCCCTGACTCAGTGTAAGCACTGTCCAGTAACAAAGAAAACATTGGTGTTAATGACATGATCTTCATCCTAAACCCAAAACACAGCACCATATTATGAAGAAAAATAACTTTAAAAATAACTCTATCCCAGCCTAAACCAGGACAAAATTCAGACACTTCTCTGCAGAATTGTTGCATAGCCAGAAAATACTGCAGTTGGGTGCTACTTAAGTACTCTTATCTGAACTCACTGAATTTGCTTCTCATACAGGTATTTTTTCTAATTCACAAACATATTTTTGAGTTTTAAGCCCGTATTTGAAAGTGTTTGAATCATCTCCAGTTGATATAACCTGCTAATTTAATAAAACTCTTTTATATATCATGTCATCAGCGGCAATGACCAAACAGTACCAAAAGCAAGACCGGTCCCTACAGAAGACCAATGGATACATTTTTCCTGTTGGACGATGAAAGACTGCTAGCATTTTTCTGAACACAGCCTAACCAATTTTGTAGTATTTCATAGCCCTTCAAATGAAGCCATTATCTCCCTCTTTGCCTTTAAAATGTAATTTAAAAGCTTTAATACAATTACATGGCAGCTGTTTCTTTCTTTTATCCTGAAGCTTAGTATATTGCTTTTCAGGACAATCATTTCAAAAGTATGCATTTTTAACACGTTTTTATTGGTAGCTGTAAACCTAGGTCTAGATAACTTTTGGGGGGGAAGGATGGAGAGAGGAATTGGCCACTTAATTCAGTTATTATTCCTCTTCTGTGATGAATGAAGGAAAAAGAGACATCTAGCATTTCAGTTTTCTCTAGATTTACTCTTCAGTTGTTCTTTTCATTAAATAAAGGGCCCGACTTTCCTCCCCTTTCTAGCCTGGGATTTGCTGGCCTTTATGCACTTACTTAGTGCTTCACTGTCCTGATTTTTTTTTTACACTTGCCTGTGCTAATCTTTTACATTTATCCATAGCAACATATTCTCCTTTTCTATTCTTTTTGATGTTTCTGTTTGAAGAACTTCTGATACAGTCATAATAGCCTCTTACTATGCTCCCTGGTTTCCTGCTGCACTGGCATAATTTGTCATTTGTGTCCTTTTATTAGTTCTCAAAGATGATAATCATTTATCATTCGGATTGTTTCAGCCATTTTTTTTGAATTATTCTGGAATGAATTTCATCTGACCCTATTTAGCTGAGACTTTTCAGCTTTTCAAAATGTATCTGTCCAGCAAATACCTGTTCTCCTGAATTCTTTATCACTCTTTCAAATATTTCCCTGGGGACCATCCTTAACAAACCTTTTTGTGTATAGAAGTAAGCTGATTTGAAGACCATGAAAATTCTGCTGTGTAGGCTGCCACCTTTCCCTGCAATTACAGAATTCTATTCTTCATAACTAAGATCAAACTAATTTCTCCTTCCAGATTACCAAATGATAACCTGCTAGTCTAAATGAAACCTCAAAGTCATTCTCAAATGATATCCCCCATGAGACAGTGCCCTTCCTAATCTGTAGGACGTTTATACAGTTTGCACCCTGCATGTTTGTACATTTTTGTCCCATCATGTTATACTTTCCCTTTCTTAAATATAAATAGTGTCTGGTATTTTTTAGTAATTAGAATAAGAGGACTATTCATTATGAAATGCTATCTGCAACAGCTTGGTAGAATTTACAACCCAACATGTGCATTACCAAAGCATTACCTTGATTGCGAACTCTGCATAGAGCTGCTTGCACCCTGCTGCCTGGCCAGGACACCTTGTTACTCCAAGTCCAGCTGGATATGGGAGAACTAGATGCAACTCTCTGGTTGGAGAAGTGACAGTCCAAACCTGGAAATCCTGTTGGAAAGTACAGCAGCTAGCGTTTCCTGGGAAGGAACGGGAGTTTTATGGCTCATTATTCTTCAGAATAATGGCAGAAGGAAAAATGACTCGATATGATGCTTTGCAGAAATTAGAAGTTATAACCATTGACTCTCATCCTTATTACTGGCATGACTGTGGGCCTGCATAACGATATCATGCACTTTACAGAGTTAGGGTGTTGAACCCAGAGGCAATGTCACTAGTCTGGAAAAAAAATCCTTTTCCCACTAGAATACTTCATCATACGATTATAGATCCACAGAATGGGTTGGGTTGGAAGGGACCTTAAAGATCACACAGTTGCAACCCCACTACTATAGGCAGGGACACCTCCCACTAGATCAGACTGCCCAGGGTCTCATCCAGCCAGGTCTTGAACACCTCTAAGGATGGGGCATCCACAGCCTCTCTGGGCAATCTGCACCAGTGCCTCACCACCCTCCGAGTGAAGAATTTCCTCCTAACGTCTAATATGTATCTCCTCTCTTTTAGTTTAAAACCTTCCCCCCATGTCTTGTCATTGTTTGCCCACGTAAAAAGTTGCTCTCCATCTTTTTCATAAGCCCCCTTTAAGTGCTGAAAAGCTGCAGTGAGGTCTTCCTGAAGCTGCCTTTTCTTCAGGCTGAACATCCCCAGCTCTAACCCACTGGGGACCCACTCTAACACATCCACATCCTCCTCGTGCTGGGGGCCCCAGGGCTGAACACAGGGCTCCCGGTGGGGCTTCACCAGGGCAGAGCAGAGGGGGATGACTCCTGTCTGAGGTTGCCCTGACCCAGGTGCAGCACCTTGCACTTGGCCTCGTTGAACCTCATTAGGTTCACATGGGCCCACTTCTCCAGCCTGCCCAGGTCCTTCTGGATGGCATCCCTTCCTTCTGGGTATCAACTGCACCACTCAGCTTGGTGTCATCTGAAAACTTGCTGAGGTGCACTCGATTCCACTGTCTATGTCACTGATAAGGATATTAAACAGTACTGGTCCCAGGACAAATCATCCCTCTGATTACATCTTTTTCTTTCCATTAATTATGTTAAATTTACACTCCAATACCAAACAGAAGGAAAAACAACAGTGTAGAACAGAATAGGTTGGAACTGGTGCTGGACAGAAAGAAAATTGTGATTAATTATTAAATTATTTATTAATTTTTGTCAATTAAATTGATTAAATAATACCAATCTTTAAAATTTCCTCACTTGTTAATTTTGAGACTGATCTTGGCATTAATAACAGGTGCTGATTAAATGAGAGCTAAGTTACTCTTTTTTTTTTTTTTAATAACTCAATCTGAAATGAATAAATGCTAGATAAAACACCAGATAAATATATAAATATTAGACAAAAAATGAAGAAATAAAAACTCGGAAGACCTGGAAACTGATTAACGTAAATTGGTAATTTTGGCTTTCAGATAAAAACCTGCTAAAAACATGGACCCATGTGAACTCATACAAATGTCAGCATAAAGATTCATCTAACAGAATGAAGCAACAGAAATATAGTATTAATTCAGCTATTTATAAAGTGCCAACAATGCAAGTGTGAGATATAAAGGCAGGAGATGGAAGGAGAACACCACCACCGTTCAGTAGATTTAAACATTCTTTATGATGCACTTTCATCAAAATTTGTAATTGTCAGGTATCAAATTTCATTCATGCAACACCAATCCACTAAGAAATACATATTTTGGTGAGAAAATTAAAATTCATATTTATGTAAAAACTGTTTTGAAACAAAAATAAAACAATATTTATTTCTACAAAAAAAAACTAACTTTTCCCCCTCCCCCTTACCAACAGAATAATTATCTGGAAAAAGGAACTTCCCGCATGAGATAGTTAAAGGAATTTAAATATATTTAAAAATGGAAGATTCTGCTTTTATATAGTTATATGCCATTAATATTGAAGATACGTTTTCTGGAAAAAAACTTTTCATGCTTAAAAAACGCACCTTAGTTTCATACTGTACATTACCACATACAGTAGTAAGAAACAGAAGTAGTAAACAGTTTATATGCAAAGAAAAGAAGTTACATTACAAGACAGTTACAATTGTGACACACAAAAAATAAAAATGTTCAGTTTTAACAGTATTTGAAGGCAATTCACAATCATTTCAGGAGTTTTGTGAAATTTAAGGCCATTAGTTCTAAATAAAATATATCTGACACAAACTCACAAAACTGTGTATTTCGTAAAAACTGTACATGCAAAATCATTTCATAATTATATATGAACAGGCATATAATAAAATTTTTGGGTAGTTCAGTACACAAAATTGTGCACAAAGCAACATGGTTGTGCAATTTTTAAACCAGTTAATTAACATTATCATTCATGCATCCTGAATGGAAATGTGATTAAATGACAATATAAACCCAAATATTAAGAGCCAGCATCCCTTTGAATGGGCAATCTAGACAAAAAAGTTATAATTTTAAATTAAGTTTAAAATGATCCATTATAAAACATCTGCTGTAATCACATCAAAAGACTCTTCTGATGCAAAATTTCCAGTGCTTTAAGGAATGCATGATAAGATTTAATGAGCTCAGTGAGTCAACTGTAATACTCAAAGTTCTGATTTGAGGTAATTTTCTTTAATTACTTATAGCAAGTAACTCTTCTAATTTGCTTCAGTAACTAGTTTAAAAAACTGTAAACTTAGATAAACTTAGAAATTGGAGAATCTCTGAAAAAATACACATACCTCCCCCTTGAAGTTTGGAGTTGGTCCTAAGTCATAGACAATTTATGATATTCACATTTTAGGAGCTTATTCTCAGAGTGTGAGATGAATAGATTACTAAGCACTGATTGAAGCAATTCAGGTATTGGAAAACACGTATATATTTGTCCTTTTCTTAACTTCCATTTGTATTTGTCTGGACAAACATTCAAAGAGATATTGCTTCTCTTGTGGTCTTGTGACAAACTATTGCAAGCTAGAAGACGTGTGAATCAATATTCCAAACTTGTATTCTTAAGAATAGTTATAAAAGTACTGAAATTTAAAAATAGTAACATGTAAACATTGATACAGAGGAATAGCATTCCTATACATTTATGTACACACAGTATTCAGAGAGGACATTTCTTCTGAGTTGAAATCCTGACTTGTGCTTTCCCCTCGAATAAATAGATCAAAAAAGCAGGGTTTCTTGTCCAAAAGAAGAAATTAAAAAAAAAAAAAAAGGACTTGGAGAGAACATACACATTTTCATCCTAGCATTTAAAAGCTTTTCAGTTGCTCATGCAACCTTATGGAGAATTTTGGTATGTGAAGAGAATTTTTCTAGCTCCAAAAAGCTACTGCTGCATCCAGAGACTCTCGACTTCTGAAAAATGCTAAGCACTTTGGAGCACTCAAATCTGAGTCTGTAACACATGAATAGGAGGTGTGTAGGGTGGTGGTGCAGGTGATGGCTTTATTCCTCTGACTCTCATGTAGGACAGAAACTGGTCTGGGATCTCAGCTAAAACATCTTTAGCAAGTCTTGCCATGCTTAGCACGTGGTTTCCACTTCTGTCAATGTAATCCCGGAATGGCACAAACTACAAAACAAAAGATACGTTCACACAAGTCATTATGCAGACACAGAAGACATCTTACAACACAAAGATGAGAAAGTTTGATCTAGGGAGTTAAGGTACATGAATATACCACCTTACACATTTTATACATGCATATACACATACATATTTTGTATTTTATCTACACACATTATATCTCGATTTAAAACATCTACTTTCTAATAGAAATAGTATCAAGCTTTCACTTGGATGAAGCTCTTCATATTCTTAAACCATGGCTGGCTCAGATTCCCAGTTACATGCTTTATTGACATATTCTGCTCGTCTCTCAACCCTTTTTATAAAATAAAGTAATTTTGTTTCACAAAGCTATTATTAGCTTACATGTCCTGTTCATATAGGGCTCTCCTAACAGACTGTCTCTGCTCTGGCAATTTGTGCACAGAACTTTTGCCATCTGAACTGAACAAAACAAGAATGAATGACTTTATATTCTTAATCATTTTTCATTATACTCAGCAGGGCTATGAACCAACTCAATACTTTATACCTGACACTAACAAATGCATTAAGGCTCTAAGCTAAAAAGATTTGATTTCAAAAAAGAATGTGTTATGGGATATCCACATCTGCAACACCTAAAAAATTACCCACCAGCTTTTCCTTGAAATTCACTGTAATTAACAAGTTGCTTGTGCATCTTAAAAGTAAGGAAAAAAAAGAAAGAGTATAGGCTCCTTGATTTTAATTCACAGCAGGCAGCATGCAGAGATGTAGTTGGTAAAGTTATTTAATCAGTTCTGCCAATAGGAATGTTTATTTGAAATTCTGCTTCTTGCTCAAATTTTGGGGTCTATCTCAGGATTGCAGTTGGGTGACTTTTCGAAATCGTGATTTATTTTCAAAAGCTACTAATATGGTTGGCTATGCTAGAATTCAAACCCTAACAGGACCTTTTTTCTCCCTCATGAAACAGAGAAGACCCAATTGTTAACTTTTCTCATATAATTCTCCAGGATAAAACTAGAACTGATTGAGAAGCCAAACCCAGAGATGTCTCATCTCCTGGCTGAACTCTAAAATGAGCAGAACCTTTTCCCCATTATCCTAACCCGAAAAAAAAATGTCTTTTTGGATGTGCATCAAGCAAGACTTTATATTAAATTTCATTTTTCTAAAAAGCATTAAAGCTTTCAAGATTTAGAAGACCACTGAATTACAGTGAGAGTTTAACTTACACTGCATTTCTGAGTATCTTCCAGGAAAGACAGAAAAAAAGCACAACAAAAGAGTACTTAATATATTAAACAAATAAAGCAACTCTTGAAAAAAAAAAAAATCAAGGTAACCTTTCAGCAATAAAGAACTTAATTAAATCATTTTTACATCAGCTCCGGAAAGCACTTCTCACCCTGGACTTATGAAACTAGATGAAGTTTATTGCTACCATTCTGCTATGGTTTTGCAATGAACTTCTTTATTTTCAGTGGAGTCAATATTAAAAAAAATGCTTAAAGCAGGCAGGATATGAAAAACATAGCTTGTTCATCAAAAGCAAAATAGTTGAAAATTAAAAATTGTTCTTAAAAGGCAGTATCTCTACAGATTCTATAGGGATACATGGAAACAATGGCACATGCAGAATGACACGAGTGCATGCAACCTGCATGTTGTCTTGGTTTCAAAATCCACCACAAAAATCACAAGAGCAAAGAAGAGGGTAACAAGGGAAGATGAATAAGAAGACTGGGATACTATTACATTTAGTGGTGCTCACCTAGAAAATTAAGCCAGCTCCGGGATATCCCACAGAATTTAGGGATCAAATGTTCCATTCAGGTAAAATTTGGGAATTTGAAGGTTGGGTTTGACTTGAGGCATAGACAGTATTAGCGGTATCTTTCCTATGCTTATTCTCAAGCTTTGGAATCTGTTCAGTATTGTCCCTATCAAGGCATCAATCTCCTACCAAAATATGTTTAGAATTGAAGTAGGAGTTGACTCTTTGCTTCACTCCCTGGATGAGGATCTCAGCTTGCCAGATAAAGAGCTTCAGTCCTCGGTGCTTAAACTATGTTGAGTTACACCGAAACCTGTGACCAAATTAAGCATAAACAGCAACTGATTGGAGTATTTCCCCAGCAAGCAGCTCCCTAGAAGATGATGACTCAGGCACTGAATAGCTGAGTCTGGAAGTGACTTCTTGAGATTATTAAAAAAAAGCACCATCGGTTTCCAAAAGCCAGCACAGCACTGCCCAGTTTCAACAGCTTTCTCCTTCTTAAACTGCATTATATTACTGGTAAGAATACCTCTAACTGTCCCCAGAAGCATATAGTTAGAATAACAAAAAAAGGAAATATCTCTGTAGCCTGTAAGTTTACACATTCAGCTGTGAAGGGATAAGCTTGGTGTTCATTTCCCTCTCAGATGGTTATTCTTTTTCTAATGCAGTCTTATGTAAAAAACATATGCTCTCTGGTTTAAAAAAGCAAACGTGTCCCATTTCAAGAGATCACCTTAAGCACAGCCATGAAAACTCAGACCACATTTCTGAAGCAAATGGAGGCTATTTCAACAGTGCAGTTGTTGAAATGCAATTATACAATGCAGATGGCCTGAATTAGTTCTCCCTCCCCTCTCCTTGAGGTATATAGGTATCAGAAGAGTTGGAGGAACCATGGACAGACAAACATATGCACAGATACACAAGGACAGATGGCAATGACAGCAATGCCTAGAGCTACCACACAGAACAAGCAGAGGTAGTAGAAATCTTTCATAGAATGAAAGATGTAAGAAAAATTGAAGGGAAACTGAACAAATGCAAAATGCTTTGCCTGTAGCTTGAGAGTTTATGTAAGATTTTAATATACAAAATGTTCAAGAGAAACAATAAGTACATTGCCATGAGTAAATATTTTCCTAAAAAAAATTAAATAGAAAAAGGATAACAAAGGAGCAGAAATTAAATAAACTGAGGAAGAATTGGTAGACATATAATTCAGATTCCCTACAATACTTATGTTTGTTAGCAAGGAGGGAAAAACAAAGATCATGTCTTTCCACAAACTGCAGTCAGTAGTAAATATAATCAATGCAGTGAATCACTTATAACAGGCAAATTTCTCCATTCCTAATTTACTTATTTCACAGTAATACTGACTGTTAAAATTAACAGTCAGGTTTACTACCTAATTTTAACTAACCTAATACACACAAACACAAAAAAAAAGATTATCTTTTTATATTTGAGTAGTTTATTTTATAAAAGCAAGTCAGTTTTATCCTACCATTTACAAAATAAAGGTCACACTAAACTTAAAGGGTTTGACATTATCCCTTTTTATTTATGTAGCTAGACTATAATGTATTTGTTATTATTTAGACAGAAAGTGCACAAAATATTACTGCCTTCAGCTAATTCAGTATGGCTTGGGGCAAAGTTCTGATTGAAATACGTTCATAGGAAATAAATGTTTTATTCCATTTCTGATATGCAATGAATTTCAAGGAAACACAAAAAGGTATTCACTGAATTTTATTTTTTATTTCAGCTGAAATTAGAATATTTCTGATGCGTTACATTTTCACTAATCTTTTGTATAACATTTGAAGAAGTCTATTTGTTTATGCTCACTGAATGTAAAAACAGCAGCTTTAGGAGATTCTGTTGTTTGGAGAAATTATGTATAATTACCTTGCACATATTTAAAGTACACAGTGCAATGCATGCCAGAGATACGTGAATTAGCTTTAACAATTCTGACACAGCACAGGGCTTTCCAGAAATATTAGTCTGGGATCCTGAAGCATTTCCAGTTCTAAAGGCAGCTTGTTTATAGCTGACTTAGGCCAGATACCTTAGGCAGATATAATTCTTTCTACAGTCACCAGGTTGATCTAATTTTTAAGTAGTTTGCTACTTTTCAACTGTCAACTTCTTAAATACTTCCTTTAGCAAGCAGGGACTAGTATGCTGAGCCATCGAACGTCCTTCTCGGTGTTTGGTTCCCCTTTAGTATCCCATGAAAATAAAAATGAGTATCTAATTTCTGATTTGATCAACAAAACAATTATGAAATTAAGTCTTTCCAGGAGTGTATGTAATCAGTAGGCCAAAAAAGGGGTGCCAGGAGCATGGATGAAATACATGGTTTGGACAAGCTGTGGATTTATAGAAATCTGCTGTTCTTGGGCAGAAAGGGCATTATGGTGGGTATGTGCATGCAGAGCTACCATGCTGCCCTGCAAGTGGCTGCTTTGGTGTGAATGACAATCACAGGGCTGACTGAATGGTGGTAACAAGCAGGAACAGAACCAGAGGGCATTGGCAAAGAAGTGGAGGAGCCGGTGGAATGCAGGTGAGAACAGCACTTTTAAGGTTTTGTTCAGTCACCTTAACAAAGTTGCCTGCTATCATCTGTGATACCTTGAGGCATGAGGCATCTGCACAATCATACGTGGCAGACAGGACATAGGAACTGGGAGACTCACGGTCTGCTGTACTGGCAGTTAGAGGCAAGGGAAGATACCCTATACATCTTAAATCCAGTTCTAGAGGTCTAGGTACTGCTGATTTCCGCAGAAGTTGCAGTTTTCCTTCATGGAATCACAGTGAGATTGCAGTACCTGGAATGCAGAGGCACCTAACTCTTCTCCCGTGGCTGCATAACCCTAAGACTTTATCTCAGTGTGCTACCAGTTAGGGATCATTTTCTATTCAATGCATATCCAATATTTTGTGTTATATAAAGGCTTAGAGGTATCACAAAGAGTTTCTGAGCTTGTTATAAACATCCGTAAGATAAAGTATGTCAGTGCTCAGGTAAAACGAAAGGTGGGAATATAGATAGAACAAGAAGTCAAAACAAAAAGGATTAGTAAAATGTAATGATTAGGGCAATTTTTCTCTCCCACCTGCACAATGTCTCTTTCTGCAAACTTTCCTCTTGAAGAAATCCTGACTACATCACCATCCAGTTCTTCCATAGCTTAAAAAAAGAAAGAAATTAATTTATCTGTGAGAGTTCAACCACCCAAAGAAAGCATTGCTAAGGAAAACTTTAGTCAATTTACACTTTTGGAGGAACAAAACCATCAACAGCTAACTTAAGGTAACTCTTTAGATTATTTGCTCTATAAAATACATCATGCATTGCAGTTATTTTGTACTTTTTCATGCTAACAATACCTAGTTTTTGCCTTTATTCTCATCTTCAGAACAAAACACACCATGATAAGTTCCACCATATCCTTCCAGCTCCCGAATCAGCAAGCATATCCTTTTTGTAAGGCTATATTCATACTTTCACAGGTGGAGAATTCATCTTCAGAAATTATTGTTAACAGAAGGTAACACGGGATATAGTACAACAAGGCAATAACATTCATACTGGTAATGACTGTTATTACATATGGATTAGGAATTTTTAAAATAATTTTCTTAAATTTACTAGCCAGCTCTTGCATTTTTTTGAAAAAGGTCCAGGAAAACTCTGAAATTGTCAATATACCCAGAAGCTATTTTAGACTTCTGTAGGAAGGCATACAAAAGTGTTGCAATGGATGAACCTGGGATTACAAAATAATTGCTCAGCCATTGGATCAGCAATCCTACAATTCTTCTTTCAGTACACTATATGAAAATCTAAGCCCTGGAGCACCCCTAGAACTTCTTAGGGCTTTACAAACTGTGCTGAGCTCACTGAACCCAAAATTTCAAAACCTATTTCTTCCAATGCAAGATCTCGAAAGCATAAATAAAGCTATCAGGATCCAAGTTCAAAGAAAAGAGAAGGATGTATTTCTTCAAAAATTAGTTAGTAGGCCTGTAGAGCACATTGCTAGATATTGCTGTTGATGCAATAAATGTGCGTATGTTCAAACCAGAAGACTGGACAGGTATTTGAAGAGAAGACCCACTAACAATTTCCAAAATAAACATAAACCACATTCTGCTCAATAAATTCAGAATTGAAGACAGTATTCAGGGAAATATCTTTTTTTTGCTTATTTCATTTCTAGCATTCTCTAGATAAACACCTGTGGCCATTTCACAGTCTGATCACTGGGCAAAACAGAACACTGATCTGAGTCTTTGTCGTCATCCTGACATCCTTACACAAAGCTGTGCCAAAGGTGCATGACATCTATCAAAGCTTCAGACTTTCATCTATGCTCCAGACTTTTATCCCTCTGGTAGCCCCCAGGGGCTTTGAGATCTAGAGTGGGCAGTGATATCTGGAGAGAAGTAGCTCAGTCTCTCTACAGCAGAACTAGAGCTTGACTGGTCTTTGAACTGTAAGAGTATGCCTGGAATGTACACACTCCTACACACACATTTTTTCAGTGTCTACATCAAACATGGAGATTGTTGTTTTCTTCCACAAAAAAAAACAAAACAAAACAAAAAAAAACCAACAACTTATGTATATGGGACAAATAATTTCTCTGCTTCTCTGCCCTTTTGAGTGTTGAGGGATTTACAGATCTGGCACACATCTAATAGGTAAATTTCACTCATGGGGCATCAGTCCAAAGATGGAAACTGTATCCTGCAATAGAAACAGAATCCTGCTTTAACAGAAGTTATAGGGATGACACCCCAAAAACTCAGTAAAGACAGCCTCCAGAAGTAAAAGGAAGGCAGGATCTACATGACCCGACAGTCAAGAGGAGTTTGAGCAAACTCAAGGACTGGACAAAGAGTGAAGGGGAAAAGGCAAAGGAAGGGTGAAGAAAAAATAAGTAACATAGGTGTAGAGTTTGAATTATCTGGGGGAAAGTAAAGCTTGCAAATTTCCCTCTTTTTTGAAGAGAAATGGTCTCTTCTCATTGCTTGTGGCATACAATCATCGGAAGTATGAATGTCCATTTGGACAATCTCATAAAGGAATATGATACTTTAATATACCACTTGTCAAAAAGCATAAGAAAGTCAACCCCAATAAATTATTTTTCTTGTATCATTTTTTCCTCTTGTTCTCATACTCCTGGAATATTTGTATAGGAATTTAAATGTACAGTCATTGAGGACTACTTACATTATATACCTGTGGTAGTACTAAGTAGTTTCATGTACAAAAGAAGACATACTGTCTAACTAGGAGTACTAAAACGGAAAAGAAAGAAGGATGTGTAACTTTGAGAAACAGATATAAAAGGAATGTCTACACTTCATTGTGTGTTGATGTGCAAGATGCCACTTAATAAATTAGTCCAAATAATGGAAGCAGCTTAGTCATTGCAATAGAGAGTGCTGTTCTGGAACACCATATGAAAGCATATGCAAATAATTTTGGTGATTTCTTTCCTGCTGTAATATTCTCCCAATGCTGGTAGACAGTAAGGTTCACTTCTGTTATAAAGTGAAACCCACTTTGACCCAGATCACCTCTTCAAAGTTATTTACTTTCCTTAGTATTTTATTACTGCAATAAGAACAAATGATCAAATTTCCATTCAGCTGACACGAAATATGCATGCTGAAAAAATTCAAAATTACTTGAGTATACTTATTTTACTCTTTTTTTTTCGCCACTCATCTTCTAGAGCAATGTAGATGCTCAGCCCCCATATGGTTCTGTGACTTGAACAGAGAGCCTGAGGGGCTATACAGCTCGACATGGTAGCTTGTAATCATACTGAGTTATCAATCAATCCAGCTGGAAATGCCAACGGTGCTTACTGCTTGTTCTATATTATGTTTTTTTTTAAAGAACAATATTTGTTTGAAAAGCCACATATCACTAATATGTAAACAAACATAAAACATTCTAAAAAAACACTAAAACACTTACCATCAAACTCTGCTGGTCCTACCCCCACTATAATTATTGACATTGGAAGCTTTGAAGCCTTCAAAAGAAGAAAAAAAGAGGTTTAATACATTGCATAACCTCTGCCACTATTACGTAAGATCCGAGGACAATATGAACAAAAAATGTGCAGAAGTAATGCTTGAAAGAGCAATTCCTCATCCTCACCTCCTAAAATGCTGAGTGCAAATTGTCTGCTTAAGTGCTAAGTACAAAACATCCAAAGCATCTTGGATGAAGACAAAAAAGGCAGATGATCATTTTGATTTATTTTTTCCTTATAAAGTCTTTGAATCATATAGGATCATAATTAAACACAACTATGCTAGGATTTAATACTAAGATGACAACTAAGAAGACAAATTTCTCTTAGAATCTTTTGTAAACTGACAGTAATAGTAAATATGTACCTAGTGACAGTCTGACATTTATTTGAATGTACTCAGTTGCTTCTCGATATTACATAGCTGCTTGGAATTACACAATTCCCTGTATTTCTTACATAGATCTTATGCCAACTTTTCTCAGAAGAATCTATCACCTATTTGAGCAATATCTACCTGATATTTCTTCCATGAATGAAATTTTATTCAAGTTAATCATCCATGCCACAAAGTAAACAAGATATTGAACTGCTTTATATTTAAGATTTTTAATTTTACTTTATCTTTTTTATTCAATGAAAAAAGGCAAAGATGATATCTGGCTTTCCCTGACTGAACTCTCTGTAAAACCTTTAAAATTACAAAGACAGCATCATAAATATTGGATTTTCCTGCCCTGATAGCAGCACCAGATATCCAGTAGAGAAATCATCTGAAACTGGCTCTTTTGAGGAGGGTAACAACTAAAAAAATCATCTAACAAATGTCAGGGCTGACAAATGTTCCTTATTGAGATATTCCATTGAACTGTGAAATGTCTACAGTCATTTTAAACAGGAGTCTACACTGGCCAAAAATCATAGCTGTATGCTTTCTGCTAAATTAAACTCAGCATCACTGAAGTTTGAAGTCAGGTGGTTTTAGAACATACTGTTATAGCTTTCTTCCGGATTATAAAAAGTGTTTTTCTGCATGATCTAAAAGACATTCTCGTTTTAGATGCACCATCCCCACTTCCCATTCTTCATCTGTCATAACATTGCATATAAAACCAACTTTCTTCTAGCAGAAGGTTTACAGTTAATTAGTGTATACACATTAACTAAAACAGTGAAAGTATGACATTCGATACATCATTAATGTGCTCACCACTCTACATTGTACGGTGTGTGCTATACACTGACTGCAAATTCACAATGAAGTATTACTATGTAGTCAATCTTCCAACTCAAATCTTGTAGCAAAGTAAAAAGATATAATAATCCCTAGTTAATTTAAATACTAAAGATACTGGTTAAAGACCAGACGTTGTCGTGGTCAACTGGCTCTGGGTGTCCCTGTTGGAGCAGAGGAGCTGGACCAAATGGCCTCCAGAGGTCCCTGCCAACCTCAGCCATTCCATGACTCAAGACCATAAAGAGAGTGTAACTGTACCTGAGTTGCAATAAACTGTGTAAGACACTGATAGCAAGTATAAAGTATTTTTCAGACATGAAGTCTCTACTTAAAACAGCATGGAACACATTCTGTTTTTCAGATGTTTTCTACAATCTCAGCATTTGAGTGTAAATAAAACATTCTTCATGGACGTTCCTATTTAGGAAGACACAGTAGTATGTGATACAATACTTTTGAAACAGTAAGTGGCAAGGTCAGTGAAAAGACAAAAAGTTCAACTTTTGCACATAAACTTGGTGTTGGCATTTACTGAATGACGGAGTAACCTTTAAACGATTTAATAAAACAGCATGTGTGACATATATGCTGTAAAAAGGAGGATGTATAAAGCACAATTAGTGAGAAAAAATGAAATATACTCTTCCCAAGTCTTATACACATCAACTTGTATTTAACATCACTGCCCTTTTTATTAATTCAAATATTATTACGACTGAAGAAAATGCTATTGCATTTGATTAGTTCAGTCGTGGTATACTGTACTCACACTGCAAGAACTACACAGAAAAATTAATGAATCTTCATCAGAAGTAATATTTCTGAATTTGTGCTCATTCTAAGCTAACAATACATCTGCTGTACTTCCAGACAGTTGCAGAGTAACAGCTAGTGTTCCTATTATTCCAGTAGCATTTCCTACTCATGGAAACAAGGCTTTTCTGTATTTCTTAGTGACAAATTACTTAATCTTACAAATTCACAATAAATCAAACTTGCTGGTCTCTTACTTACCCTCTATATGGGTTTTGAATTGAAGGGGACAGTTAAATCAAAAGCTTTTTTTTTTTTTCTTTTTTTTTTTTTTCCCTCTATGTAGCTTTTTTGCCACGTAGAGGAAGCTAGATAACAAACTTCCAGGGTAGGCTAGAGAATGAACTTCCAAGATAAAAGCTTGTTTATCTCCTATAAAAGTAAGAGTGGCTTTATCCTATTTTTAACTGGAAGAGGTAAAAATTTATCATATGGTTTGAGAGAGTCCTTATCAACATACAAACTCTGTCCATATGCTGCTGGGTAGAGCTTGAGGGCATCTTGCTTTCCAGTGAGAGAGGGAACATTTCAGTAATATTTTGTTGTGCACCCTACAAGTGGAATAGTACTACTGTAGGAAGTAGTGAAAGCGGGCCTTCAAAAATATGTCACTTAATTCTATGCCATTCATGTTGACGTGATGCTTAATTATTTTAATGTAGGCTTTTCACCCATCACTTTCCTAGTAACTAGATCCACTGTGGTGCGTTTAAAATTATTGGTATGGATCTTTTCAAGCCCTAGATGGAAGCTGGTTGTGTGTGTAATTTCATCTGACATTTCCCAAGGGCAAAAGAAGAACAGAATGTGTCTGTAATGCAGAATATTACTTATAAGCATAGCAGTTTTGAAGAGAAAAATATTGAAAATAATGAAGAAACTGAGAAACAATTAAGAATTTTTAAAATTCATGGGAACTATCTAAAAGGCTATCAGCTGACAGTTATACCTGACCTTTGGGACCAGAAAGTTTGGGGTGGTTTTTTGAAGGTGGGAAAAAAAAAAAAAAAAAAGAAAAATCAAAGCTGTATGCAATTATTTGAAAAATAAACAGAGGTTCACTATGAAATGCTGCATGGTGGGATGTGCATGAGGGAGGAGGGATCAAGACACAGATTATAAAAGTTGTATGAACATACAGCGTTAGATAGAAGAGTATCATTTCTCACAAAACACTAATTAAGCTGAGATACAACTTCTGGTTTCCTTTAATCTTTGTGCATTTTTTTTTCTGTTTGGAAAGAACGGTTAATTTACAGAACTAATTTAATGTCTAAAATAATAACAGACTTAGTTTATTGCCCAAAATATTTAAACCCAGAATTATTTTAAGTTTCAGTATTTTTTGCAGAACTTACATTCACTATGGATTCTTTCGTCTGAGCCATATCTGAAATAACTCCGTCTGTAATAATGAGAAGAACAAAGTACTGGGAGCCATCTTTTACTGAAGAAGCGTATCTAAAGGAAAAAAAAAAAAAGTACATTATGATAGTAAAAGAAACCCCTTTACACAAAAGGAGCTAATATGAGGAAAAGATGTATTTTTTAATTTGACTACTAAGGACTAACAAAAATAATTAATTGTGATGGATCTCCAAAAGTGAAGCCATTCATAGTTAAGATGGGCATTCTACTTTCAACTGAGAACATTTAAAAGTATCTAATAAAATAACTGTAACTAACACGATATCGATACTGATAACCTGCATGTGTTGAATCAGTTAAAAATGGGGTCTGTATCACTATCAAAAAAAGCATGGACACAATGCAATTTATAGAATTATGGGTCTTTAGAAAGTTATTTAATAGCTATTACCTTTGGGAAACGTCATTCGGTATGCAGAGAATATATTACTATTGAATGGTTGTTTTTATAGCACAAATAAAATTTATCAGGAATTAGCACACTACATAAACACCTTTTTTTTTCTGTCTTACAAAAAGAAGTTACATACCATTGACCTCAGTTTCAGATTTATAGTTCATGTATAGATTTGTAATATGGCTGAACATGCACCCTGAAATGTTGGCTAAGGTATTTACACCCCTTTATACCACCCATAAATAGGCCCTCTAGACTCAAGCCTCTTCCTGTGCTGTATATAAGACAAAAAACATACAGTGCCATCCCAGTCCTGCCTCAGCCAAAGGAACCAAAAAGCAACTACTCTTTGAAAATGAACAGCTTTTGAAGATTTGGAAAGTTCTGAAAGATAGCAAGTCTGCAGCAGCTTCACTGAACTCTGTGACCTGCATATCAGAAACCAAGACTTGAATTTGTTTGCTTTCAACTCCCAAGGGTCAAAGTGTCCTGTATAATTGGTTTTGCATGGAGCACGATGTTCCACTTGCTGCTTCACTCGACAGCAGCCTGAGTAGTTGCTACATTCATGAAGGCTCTTGGTGCTGTCAAGGAGTCAGGTAGTGTAACTCTGTAAGAAAAATGGCCATGAGTAGTGTGGAGAGCAGGGGAAAAAAAGAATTCTCCACATGGAATTATGTACTTGGGGATGATATATATGCCCTAGAATACAATAAAACTGTCAGAATTCACTGTCTTATTGGTCACTGGACAGGGTGTGTTCTAATGATGTTCATGGTGTTACTTAGAATATTCTAACTCTGATGGAAATTTGCAAGTGAGTGCTGCCGGTAAACAAGAGGCTGTAACCATAACACTCGCAAGACTTTGAAGGATTGGGTATGAAATGGAATCTACAACTCTCAGAAAACCATCACGCTCCTCCTTCCCCTTCCCAAGATATAGATGGGTATAAAAGTCACACAGTCAACAACCTGTCGAACAGCTTTTGTTTGTATGTTTGCAGTAGGGTCTGGAATCAAATATATAGATTAACAAGATGTACCATGGAATACATTTCCCTACAACATCAAGACTTCTTTCATCTCATTTTTCCACAATGCTCATAATCTTTTCATTAATGACTTCAGAGACAAGGGATGATCAGATGAGAGTAAAATAAAAATGCACTACCCCTTCAGAGCACTTAAGTCTACATCTCTACACTATAAAAAATGGAACAGAAATTAGATTACTTCAAAATATCCACGGAAAAGAGCACAGTCTGCAGCCTTTTGGAAGATCGTATACAAAGAGGGGAGATGATATAAGACAGTAGATAAAACCTGGTGTAGTTTGGATAATTCTTTAGCTAGGTATTATCCTAGAGAAGGAAGTATAACAAACTCATTACCTGCTTGAAGACCTCTGGAAGAGTTCTGAGATCACAATAGATCTGAGAGCACAGTAATATCTGACATAGTTTCCAGAGATTTCTTTAGAGATGTATTTTTAAGTAGGAGGGATGTGGGAAGAAGAAATTTCTCTGAGACCAAAGATAGGTTAAAAAAGAAACTGCAGGCTAGAGGAGAGGAATATCATCATTTCTACTGCTATGTCTATATGTCTATGAGAGTCAACAGAATAGCTGAGAAGCTGAACTTTGAGGGGAGATGCTGTTACTGAGTCTAGTCCATGGATTGTATTAATGATGGTCATGCAGTAGAAATGAAGACATGTAGCTTTTCCACTTCCAATGCAGAGCGATTCATTATCAGAAGAAGTTCCCAAAGTTTGCAACGAGTTGATATTTAGATGGAAGTTCAGTGGAAGAACTACAAATGACGGTGACAGGCTTCTGCAATTCTGGAAAAGTTGACAAGTATTCAGGAGAAACAACTGGTGAGAAGAACTCAATTTATACCAATGTTTTGATGGTACTAGGTCAAGGATTTCAATTTCTTTTTGTAATGAACAGGAGGCTTAATGTTAATTGCCAAAATCAGAACCAGCCAGCTCAGTTGGTACAATCAGTTTGAAAGAAGATGAAAGTCAATGGGTTTCATTTCCAGTTAACAAGGCACTGACACATACATGGAATTCATCTATCATAGGGGCTGGCAGGTTTCCTGACAGAAGACTACAGTCTGAGGACTGCTACTGCAGAGATCATGTCAAATTGAAGCCTAAAAGGAGATAGGTAGTTGCTAAGGGAAAGCAATGGAATATACATGTATATGATTTAAATAGTGTGATGCAAAGATAGAGCAATTAATCCTAATGATAAATAACTGAACTCAACTCTCTAGCCCTGCTGGAGTGCACAGCCAATTATTTGTACCATAGAATTTGCAAATTATTACTACTGGGCAGTAGAACAACAGCAAAAGCAGTAACAAGAACAGATAAATATAACAGATAAGCAAATAAATAGAACAGGTAAATATTTTTTGCTACAATAACTGCAAGCTCATAGTAAAACATTAACCATGCAATTATTTACATATCCCTGATGCTTTGTTTTATGAATATTAGTTCTTTCTATGTATCTATGAATAAAATAACATTTGTTCAGGTAGTTAGTTAAATTATCTGTACCTCTTTTCCTATACCAACACATGGAGGAATACTGTAAGACAAGATCTTGTCTGCCAAGATAAGGCAACATTATCCTCCTTGAGAAACTTCTAAAAACACAGGAAAGGTTATACTTCGAGAAGTTAGAGGAGGTGTTGCATAACACAGTATTGTGGCTCCCCAACAGAGACTGTACAACTGCTTTAGCAGTACCCTTACCAGCTGAGAATCATAGCCAGAGTCCTGCAAAATGTATTCGACACTGAGATTAAAGGAACTGCATATCTCTAAAAATTACGCTTTAAGAATTTTTTGATAGATTTATGTCTTATCCGTGAATTGGAAATTCCGATTACTGTGCTTCAGATGACAAAAAGGGAACATAGCAGAGTGATCCCATGAATAATTTTTTCATTATGAATTCTCCTAGGATTTTAACATAGGGTAGATCAACTGGATCACTTCTATTTACTTTTAATCAGCTCTCAAAGTCTGTGTAATACTATCACAAGGTCTTCAGATCTACTTACACATATAAGTTAATCAAGTCAGAAGAAGAAAAAAACATCATAAATACCTTTTTCAAATTTTGGCATCATATAACTGTTGTTAGTTTTCTACATGCAACAACTATACAAACAGTACAAAGTTTCTGTAAAGCACTTCTTATGCTTACCTTGCTACATGATTAATTACAGGGGCAAAGTTTGTAGGTCCATAAAGCTGGACAGATTTTAGACTCCTATAATATGCCTCCATTACTCCATCAATGCCATGGCAGTACGGATTTTGAGGGTTTCCATTCTAATGAAAGTAAGAGACAAATAATCACTAAAAATAACCATGAAGGAAAAATGATGCAGCTTAGTGAAAATTTATCCAGTGTCCATTTTTCAATGGCAAAGACCTAAGAATTTAAGGATCTCTTCAAAGAGTTTGCTAGCAATGTCCAATGTACGAGCTCTGACTGGTTCTGAATATTAATTGCCTGTAGAAGGAGGTTTTAGCAGCCTCATGTTATATGCAGTCTGAATCATTGGCACAGGTTCCCAGACATAAATACCATCTTAAGGGTAATTAAACAGTCTTTATATGGAACAGTAACAAGCATTTCTCTGTGTGCATTTAAGGTATGAATTATGGGACAAATGTAAAACTGGAATCAAATTTAGGAGCACAGTTATGTCTCAATAATTTCTTATTTTAAAAGCATGAAGAAAAAGAAATGGGAACCAAATGCTGATCTTCATACAGTATGTGAGTATAAGGTAAGCTATAACCTCTTTGTTGTTTTGGTATACTGTTCTGCATTGGAAAACTCATTTTAGATCTAATATAAACAGATGAAGAAATGAACTTAGTCTCTGGAAACCCATAGAATTATCTGGGACTTGCACATAAGACTGTAAATTCTTTGGGTAGGCATTTTACTGCCTAGCTCTATGATGACTCTATGAGGATACCTATTTTCAGATGATAATACAAATATAAAAGCTAAATTGCAGATTAATGATCTGTGTCAGGCTAGATAGATAACCATGTAAGGCTTCAAACCTTCCAAATCACCTTACTTTCTTCCTTATGCCAACACCTCATTGACTTAATGTGCTAGTATCTTATTCTGAAGTACACTGCATCTCCCTTAGAATCTAGAAAAGCGAAGGGGATTTTTCATGGAATTGATCTGGAATGTTAAAAAAGATTGCTGAAATCACTGCTGAGAATTAAATGGGAGACGACTATGCATGTTTAGGTCTGCAAGAAGGAAGAAAGACTGTTTATTCCTCCTGTAAAAGCACCCACAATACTTTATGTATTAAAATGTATTAATTGAATTATTTTTAGAATAAACTTTTAAAATCTCAAAGTAGCCAGGAATAATTCTGCTGTTTTAATAGTCTTAATTACTATCTGTTTCCATGTTTTTGAACTTGCTAAAAGAATCCCAAGGGAAGTCTGTAATTCAAATTAATATCTGCAATTACATCTGCTTTAATTTGCCATCCATATGGAAAACCTCTCCTTGAAATGTGGCATTGGTTTCTAGCACACACTAACAGATGATTTACACATCTACAATCACCAGACTATTCTGCCATTGTCTTTGCTGCTATTTGATTGAAACTCAACTGATACACCTACATTTGCTGAGAACTCTATCCTACTCAGGTAAGAACAAAAAACTCAAAATAAGCAAGTAGATAAATATCCACACTAATCTCAAACACCAGTTTCAACGCGTTAACCTTTCTAGCAAATCCAGTTAGATTTTAGCTTTGTAATTTAACTGGCCCATATACAAAATCTGATTTGTTCCTGTAACCTCATCCTATACTCCACTCTAGGAATCTCTAAACTAGCAGCCTGTAAAATATAAAGAGATCCCAGAAAATGAGAGAGAACAACAACAACAATAAAGGATGATCTTGGATCATGGTTCACTTGCATGTTAAGATAGATTAGCTTCAAGCTGAAATCTTACAAATATTTATTTCTCATGCTGCTACAGATGAGGTTTATTACTATTTTTGGCCTACAGGGACATCTTGACTCTGGACTTCTGTCAGTAACTTCACTAGCATGAACATTTTGAAGTAGTCTTTTAGACATAAGAATTAGCATATTCTGTTCTTTACTTGCCCAGTAATTACTTAACACTAAAACCTTAATTCCGCAAATTTGGTTGCAGTACAGAAATTCAAAAAATATTTATATATATTTATTAGCTTACCAATGCAAATTCATGTGATACTCTTCCATCTGGAGGCAGCCTAGCTCCAAAACCTAGAGCTGGGAACATTTTATCACTATCATAGTCCTGAATTATTTCACCTACTGCTTTCAGTGCCATGCCGTAAGCATTCAGCTGATAGGGATTCATATAGTGCAGTGAAGTAGGCTGTGAAGGATTACCTGTTGAAGCAAGAGTCAGGTTTACTTTACAACTGAATCACTCCCAGATTTTCTCTCCTAAAAATGATAGAAATCTAAGAAAGCAGAAATTGAAAAAATCATGAAAAGGAAAAAAAAATAAATCCTATACACATAACTGTGGTTAAGTCAGGTAAAAATGCAATGTTCTGAATACAATTTTAATAGCTTAACAGTAGTAGCTACAACCTTTTCCACTACTGAAAGGGCAGCAAGAAATTGTCATTAAACTTGTAAATTTGTATCACTGTTATAACATACAACATGTACTTTTAAGATGAAATATACGAAAGTATGATGAGATTTGGAAAGTAGTTCTGGAGGAGAATCAAAATTTATTTTAGTTTCACCACACTTAGCCTTATTCTACCTGAAACTCCATTGTTTTGTCCCTCTCAAGGGGGTCTCTAATTTAGCCAACTTTCTCCCAGCAATAATAAATACATAAACAAAAAAATCAGAAAGTACAGGAATATTTGCAAACTGTTCCTACTAATTTAATTTTGCACATAGATTTAATAGATAAATAAATAAATCTAGCTGTTCTGTTTGTCCTGCTTTTCCGGACAGGAATTGGTTTCTAGTCTGTAACTGCTCAGCTGATTCCAGATGGTACAAGTATACAAATACTTAGTAATACAAAGCAGTTAAGCACAACACTGGTACAGGTACACACACATATCTCAAAAAAAGTGCTTTAAAACTGAACACAGCACATTAATATAGAAGAAACTTATTTTTATTCTTACCATTGGAGGCTGTGAAGTCAATAGCTACTGTGAAATTGATTTGGGTTCTGTAAAATAAGCAAATACAAACTTTATCAATAGCTTAACTGTTATATGGAAAAATAAACAAGAAATTATATCAGTTGAGGACAAAGCATAGGACACTGACTTTCTAATACAGAAAAAAAACACATTGAAAACACTTCTATAGGATTCCAACAATGTGCTACACAACACCATTGTATTAGCATACTGAAAAAAGTTTATTTACTTCATCCTTCCTATGTTTTCCTTTGTTCATCATTTAGGAAAAATTCTAAATCAACAGTAAGGTTATTATGATCCATGTACATTATTAATTCATTCTCAACATTAACATTGCTTTTTCCTTGGACATAGTTTAGCTCTAGACATGGATGACTTTGACAAAGCATGTAGGGTCTTACTAACCTGCTCTTAACACCAAAACCATGTCTTTGGTTAGAATGTGCTATATATAAAATCTTTGGAGAGGATAGCATATTTTTTGGCAGGAGATTTCATTCATGTGAATATAGTCAATTGTTCGAGTGAGTGCATCAAGGAACATTTTGCAAGATAAAATTAAAATCTGGCAGCAAGAATTTTGAGCAGTCGCTAAGTTAAAGCCATTATCATGCATTTGTTAGCATATTGTTGTCAAAAAAAATCATTCACTAATGTACTTAGTGAGTGGCAATCCCATTCAATGCAATTCTGTTCCATAACTTCTTTCAGGACAAAATACTGCCATTCTGGAGATAATCTCTTAGCTAGTAAGACTCTGATCAGGCAGAACAGTTTGGATGGATCTGAAAATTGACTTTTTACTCAGACTAAGTCTTTTACATCTTCCTTCAAATTTCTGCCTCTTGGTGTGCACTACAATGAACTTACTGACCAAGTTAGCAAAGATCAAAGCTCTTTGAAAATTACTGAATAGATTTAACTCATGCACATTTAGATGAAATATCAACAGTTTGACACCTGGCTTTTGACAAGATCTTAGATTGCTGTATTTTGTGTAACAAACAGTAGCCACAAAATCTTTCATTTGGTATAAGGATGCTCAAAATTTAAAAAAACATGTGAAATCGAAGTCTTCAAGACAAATTTAGATGCATGACTAAACAATCCAAATTTTAAAACACACCAAGAAAACTGAAGCTTTATCTAAGATGGTTAATTGGTTGTTTTTATAAAAGTCTTCTAAGCTTAGAGTTACATCTGCAATACAAAAAATAACTGCAGTGAAATAATGATTATTTAGGATGGATATGCTGAGCTACCTTAGGGTTTAACTCAGGACAATCTAGTTTTGACTTTAAAACAATACAAACAGCTGTTTCCTATGGTGCTGATGAAATCTAAACAAGTATTCATATGAAAATTGTGAATGAAATTTGGGGTGTTTTCATGAGTAGTTTAATGCTGTTAGAAGGGACGTACAGTATTAGTCTAAACAGCAAGAAAGTAATTTTAAAAACAGTGCCCAAAAGCACACAAAAACATTAACTGTTTGGAAACCAAAGATTCTCAACACACGTAAAAAGCAGAAGGCATGCACCTACACCTAGGAAATCTTGAAAACCAAAAAACTTCTTTTTCACAGTAATATATGAATGCTATGTTGTTATCTCTGTACATTTTTCTAAAAATCTTAAAATGACACTAAAGTGCACTTAAGATGCAATATGAAACAAAAATACTTCACATTTCCCAAACTTAGTGGCACTATATGAGTTAGATCTTAGTTTAGAGAAGCACAGAATCTCCATAGTACTATGCTACAGAAACTGGCAATTTACAAGACAACAATTTCGTGCACACAAACCACAGAAGACCCAAGGCATTCTAACTGTGCTGAATTATATGGTAAAGCCACACTCTGATTAGGTACAATGGCATAAAGAATTATTCAATTATGTAATTCATCATTTTGTGAAAAGATAAAATCGCCATACTGGCAACTGTTTGACCTATACAGATATCAAAGTAAAAATAATAATTAAGAAGGGCTAGAAAAGCAGTGAGTATAAGAAGTACTCAAAAATCAAGTTCCTGAGTTCAACCCCAACCTATCAACTCACATGCCCATCATTAATAATGTGATCAGATACAGTTTTAAACCCACCCATCTCTCCTACCCCCCACACCCAAGAGCAGAATCTGCTTCAAAGAACAAGCAAGGGATGGGCAACACTCAGTATTTCCTTTTATCCTCAGAGCAGCCTGTTGCATTTACTACACACTACCAACTCCCTGCCCTGATGACAATACTGTTCACTTCTTTAGTGACTTTTAATCACCCTTATCACTATTGCTTCACAATTAATTTATTTCCTCAGCACACTTGCAAAGCAAAGGGACCTTACAGTTCTACAGATACAAAATTGAAATGCTGGGATCAAGGTAAACATTTCTATTCATTTTGCATGCTTTTGTTGTTGCTTTGTTTAGTTTTCAGCTGATATAGCATTGCACCTCATTTCTTCAATATAAGCACGCAGCAGTATTGACCTCAGCATTGACAAGGAATGTACAGTGCTACTGCTGACTTGGTGAGATGCTTAAAAAAGAAAAGTCTGATTCATGTGATTTGGCTGCTATCACAGAACACCACTGTGGGAGACTAACAGATAAAATCATTGCTTGGGGAAACTTAACTGTTCTAACAATGAGAATTCTGCGATGGAAAAAGGTACAATATTATGAACTCTCCTTTTTATTACAAACCTCATATTTTATTAAAACATGGCCTTCTGAAAGTAGAAGGTTCATGATTTATCATATTTGGTCATTCCCTCAGATCAGTGGTTTTTTTATACAGAAAGTGCAATTTGAAGGAGGAACTCTAGTTTCCTACATTAATGTATGATGAAAGAAGGTGTACCCAGTAGGGGATACTGCTCTGAATGGCAACACAAACTTTGTCAAGAGAAATCAAAAGAGCTGCAGAAGGAGACCCTGCTAAATCTAATACCCTTACAGACCACAGGATAGTAACATGCTAGCAAATTTCTCACAGTGAGAGGCAGGAAGGCCCTGGGAAGTGGAAAGGACAAACTACTCGAGGCAAAGGTCCAAGGCTTTTTTTGTCATTATTTTAAAATATTTCTAATTCTCTGGATTTTTCAAAAGTTAAGTTATTTCTAATCAGGAAATTAATTTACCGAGGTTGTGCCCTGCTTTTCCAGCTGCACACTCCTCAAGCAGCTTAATGAGAAGCTTGTGACACCACCACTTCAGAGAGGTTGCAAGGTCATGAGACAGTGTGCAAAAGATGCTGAAACATTGCCATCTGCTTGGCAGGCTGAGGTGCTGAATGTCCTGACCCAGGGAGGGCTCAGAGAGGACGTCCAAGCACAGCAACATGCCTTGTGGACTCAGAGCTGGAGACATCACTAACGCCACCATCTAGCTGGTAGAGAGACACCACAGATAGACCTTCATCACACAGCAGGTATTTTGTTTGTGTATTTGGGAGAGCAAGGTAAAAGCCAGCTTCTTTCAATAAGGGTTCTACCAGAACTGATAGACAGAAGGGAACAAACCTAGCCTGGTTGTAGCTTTTGACTAGGCTTGACAGCATCCGATTTTTAAACGGCACATTGGAAGAAAACATGAATTTCCTCCTGTGGCTTCAGAGAGAAACAGCTGGTCTGTTAGCAGGGGGGAGCTGGTGAAGGTTTGAGAATCACTTACTGTGTGGAAATCTGTAACTGAGCTAATGGAGTAACTAACGCTGCCAAGGGTCTGTATTGTCACCACGGCATTTAGTCTAAAAAGTCCTCAGTGACAGTAATTTTTTTATTTCCTCTTTGCAGATGCTTGCAAATGCAGTTTCAGCATAAAGAATCTTTTATTGATAAAAGCTGTATAATATAGAATATTCCTCCTGTAGAGTTTTATTACTTCTAATTATTCTCCAAGGATACAATATACCTGGTTAAGCCTCTAAGATACACCGCTATGGCAGCCCTTGCTTCCCAGCTATAGCTCAACGAGGTCTCCTCAGAACATCAAATATGTATGTCATTACGTTAGATGCTGCACTGGTTGGATGAAAATAGCTGTCATAAAAGCAATTTTAAATTTCCATTTTGGCCATCAATGATTCAGTAAAGCTCAGTTAAAAATGAATGCCCAAAGCCTTTAGGATCCAAACAACATGTGGGTGTTCATATCTGAAAACCTGGATGAGGGCAAGTTTTAACATGATGGTGGGGAAACATTTCCACTCATCTTCTACTAATCTGGGACAGAAAAGATGACAACACTTTTGGATTAAAAGAGGATTCAGCTCCTGAAATTTTCATGATTTACAAACGTCTAAAGTAGCATGTTAGCTCACACCCTACTCTAGTAAGTCTATCTAGAAACTTTGTACAGAAGTGTCCTTTCTGTATACTTAGTCTTGCAGCTTTCTCTTTTAGATAAAACAGAGCAACCTATAAACTAATCTACTTTAACAGATATTTGTTTGTTTGTTTGTTTCACAGTCATTCCTATAAGCCAGGATTATTTCAACTGCATTCCTCTTCAAGGCAATATCCCTCATATTCCTGGCTAAGCCATATTCTGGGAGGTGTTTTGATAGGAAAATACGCTATTAATTGGTATTAATTGGTAAGTGGTAGGAGGAATATGATTTTGAAATATACTTTTTTTTTTTTAGCACAATGTGCTCTCTTTTAAATGTGGGAAGGTCAGTGTAGTAAAATGTGATTAAGTGTCAAGACACAAGGAAAAGCCAGATACCAAAATGGTGCTACTTGATGCACCACAGATGTAAAAGAGATATCCATCTCTTTCTGACCATACTAATATAAAAAACAGTGTTCTGAAATAAAACTAAATTAGAATTTATGGACAAACTACTATTTCATTCGTCATGGCTCTTTAAAAAAAAGCAACCGTCACGTTGATGATACTTATAATGGAATACCCCAATTAAACACATGCAGACTCAAAATACAAATCAAATCAATACTGTAATCCCAATTTGTTACAGTTAAAGCTGTCAACTTTTCCATTAAATCAGTATTAGTTCTAGACACTTCAAATCTATTACAATGAAAGTTCTGAACATGAAGTATTTCACAAGCATCCATTTATAGAAGAGCCAATATCGTGCCTATTGCAGATTCAGTGTTTTCTTTCCCTTGCTTAACTAAATGAAAGAAAAACAGGGAACTAAAACCAAAATGTTGGAAAACATACTTGATGGGAAAACAGACTTATAGATGAGGAAATCTTCACTTCCCCCTCCTTCCAAAATTTGTTAACTGGACTGAAACTGATATGTAGTAGTATTAAATGAGATGGATGGATGGATGGATGGATGGATGGATGGATGGATGGATGGATGGATGGATGGATGGATGGATGGATGGATGGATGGATGGATGGAAGGAAGGAAGGAAGGAAGGAAAAAGCAAATAAAATTACTCTGAGATTCAATCTCCTGGTCTTGCCTCCATAGAACAAAACTGCATAGGTTGCAGAAGGAAAGGTAACATTTTATAAAAACCTTTACAGTTTTTCACTGTCATGTACTTGGAAATAACTGTATGAATCACCAAACAAGTCTTTGTATAAAATAATTAAATGATAAGTATTACTGCTCAGACTTTTAAGCACATTCTACTAAATTATACTGCAACCCTTTATAAAAAAGAGGAAAAATCTTTACAAGTGGTAATTATTAATACCACAAGAGTTATTTGATTTGCATTTACAGAGAAATACACAAAATATCAATAAGAATAACAAAGTGTTATTTGTATTCAGAATTTCTATTATTTGTCTACAGAACGCAGATAATTGAGCTTATTAACTGGCATTGTAACATCTCGGTGAAAAATGTGATAACTCAACCTGAAAAGATTATATGTGTGCCCACTCTATTCTTTTCAAATTTAGATATAAAACTTGATTCCTCCATTACTTTTCTATACCCTCCTTGCAAAGACAATCTATGAATGAATTAGGAATAATAAACCGTGGCATAGATGCATACGATACACTTCAAAGAACAAGCATATCAGAGGTAGGACCATTTCTTCATCCACGTACACATGTACCTCATTCTACGCAAAATTTGGTAAACACGGATGGATGGTCATTTCCTTTTGGGAAAATAACGATAAATGAGAAATTGAACGTGTTATAAATTTTAGATAATTAATATGAAAGAAATGCCTTTGAACGGGAAAGGCTCTAAATCAATACCAATTTTAAATACACCAAAGGTCAGTGTAATCAGAAGAAATAAACCAGAATTTTACTAGTGTAACATAAAGAGATGGATATAGAATATAGATAATTCCCTTTCAGTTAATCCAGTTATCACTGGTTGACCAGATGTCATTACTCAACGTCATTATTTTTGTACTAGTACCTATTCCAGCATTATGAATGAAATTCCATAACTTAACCGACATCAATAACTATTTGTAGGTTTTACATAAGAAAGTACAGCCTCTATCTAAACAAGGAAAGAAGAAATTGGAGCCAGCATATGCAAAGTACAAATACAAATTATTAGTGAATTACAATGAGACTGTGAAAACAAGAAAAAATTGTTATCAATCACATACCCGCCTTTAATATAGTCAAGGAATGAAACTTCTGTTTCAATTAGGAAGGAAAGCAATGTTACCTGAAAGCAAATAAAAGAGAGGAAGATATGAATTGTCATGTTCCAATTGAACAAATAGAGACATAAGCACAAGGTGAAAAAAGAACATGTGAAAAACAAGGAAATAGTTTCAAGAAGCAGTGTTTGAAAGGGAAGAAACGAGTTTGGAAGTCTACTAAATTTATTTTTTAATTGTTGTCGTTTTGTTTTGGTGTGTGTGTTTTTTTAAGTGAAAGATAGGGAATGGAAGATCATTCTCCAGGGCATGTTACCACGTGCATTTCTTCTGATCACTGTATACTACTTCTCTATGTGAATATTAGAGGTTAAATGATAATATATATCTATTCTTTTTGAAGTACTCGTTGAGTACTTCAACTTTGTTTAAAGAACTCAATTACAATTATTTATGTTATTGCCCGTCTCATATTAAAAGTGATATTGAGTATTGACACAGTCCAAGAACGAAGAAAAACTAGTAAGCTGTATATATATATATATGCACACACACATGTATATAATATAAATACTTAAAGTGGAATACACTATATAAATATGTGAAGGTAAGAAATTTCTTCACTCTCAGCTTTCATCATTCAGAAATTACATGGGTCCAAGACACAGGCAGTGGCCTAAAGTGTTACTGGCATTTGTAGCACTCAAGTCACAGAAATTTAACTAAAGATCTGATGTTCAAGATTTTCATATGCTGCACAACATTCATGAAACAAAGAATTCAGTCCATATTATTTTGATTTTATTTAAAAAGTGACATACAATTCTCTCAGAACAGAAAATGCATCAGGCAATCAGTGAAAACTGCTTATGCAACTATTCAAAACAAGTTCACTCAGAGAGATATAAAAAATAAAAATGAGGTAGATTTTTGTCCATAAAACCAAAATTTTATTTGCTTCCAATTGCAGTAAAATATAAAAATTGCAAACATTTCTATTATGTAAACTTATATTCAGAACAAGATTACAGGTAGTAATTGTCTTCTCTCCTACTTCCTTCATCACAGCTTCTCTGTGGTTCTTAGTGACTTGCAAAGTTTAAAACCGCCAATTTACTTTTCTTGTTGAGAACAAAAGACCATAACAAAATTCTACCAGACTATAAGTAGCATTGTCTTGAATATAAGACTAAAATTTCTATGTGTTTCCCCACTTCAGAGTCATTTCAAGGGTTCATCTATTATTTCAGGTGGTCAGTCACCGTGTTCCTAATTAATTTAAGCAAATGTTTTCAGTGAATCTAATTTTAAATGGTAAAAAAACCAGACAACACTCTTCAGAAATGGCTAAAATGTTTACTTCCATACAGACAGTAACTACCAATGCTACAATTTCTTTATAGTGAATTTTAAATTTGACTGCTTTGTTTGAAACTAATCGTATTCAGAAACATTTCTGCTTAGCGTGTAGTTTGAATGTCTGAACTTAAAATGACCTCCTAAGTAATAATGAATTGAGATGGCAACTATCTGTGTATTCCTTAAAAGCAGCAGTGAGATAGCAATCAAGGATCTATATTCACTTTGCTAACATTTTTACAGAAGCCAGCTTTCCATTAGTGAGAATGATGGTGGCTTTCCAAACCACGTCTTGGTACGTGGTTTGAAAATTTAGGTATCTGTTGGGACAATTAATACCTTAGGTGAATGACAGAAAGAAGTAAAAGCAAAACTGCAGGCAAACACACAGGAAAGTGACAATTTGGAGAAACTTAAGGGAAACTTGAAGACAGAATAGAAGTAAGAGCAAACAGGGACAAAAAAGTATTGATAAAGAAATTATAAAAGCAATGGTAGAGGACACTGGCAGAGAAGGAAAGGTGAAAGAAAATTACTAACACCAAACCAATCATTGTAAATTTCCATGTAATTAGAATTTATTCAAACACCTTAAAGTCTAATAAAAGGAATATATTAGCAAAACATAAATTATCTAATGAATCAGATCTTGCATGGCAAATTTTCATGGACAGACTGCTAGTGACTACTTCTCTTTTAAAATAAAGGTACAAAATAAGTCACCATTTTCCTACTGATGAACAGACTTACAGAACGTGAGAATGACAACTTGTTCCTTCAAGGCTATAGTTCAGAATGGAAGTAGTAGCCCTGATAAACTTTTCACGTGCAAAAAAAAGCATACTTTTTTTTTTTATCATACCTAAAATCTGCTTAGATTTCTAATATATATTTTTTCAACATTTATGTTTATTTTTTCATAGATGATGTTTTCAGTATCATGGATGCCAGAACATGGAAGCTGAGAAAATGCTGAAGGGTGTCCTGGTTTTGGCTGGGATAGAATTAATTTTCTTCCTAGTAGCTGGTATAGTAGCTGTATTTTGGATTTCGGATGAGAATAATGCTGATAACATTCTGATGTTTTAATTGTTACCAAGCAGGGCTTACACAAAATCAAGGACTTTTGGCTTCTCATGCTGCCCTGACAGTGAGAAGTCCTCGGGTGCACAAGGAGCTGGGAGGGGACAGAACCAGGAGCTGGGAGGGGACAGAACCAGGACAGCCGACCCAGACTCGCCAAAGGGATGTCCCAAAGCATGCAGCATCATGCTGAACAACAAAACTGGGGGACTTGACCTTAAGGGACTGCCATTGCTCAGGGTTTGGCTGGGCACCAGTCAGTGGGCAGTGAACAATGGCATTGTGCATCACTTGCTTTGTTGTTTTGTTTGTTTGTTTGTTTTAATTGTTATTATTCCCCGTCCCCCCAATTTTCTGTTCTATTAAACTATCTTTATCTCAACTCATAAGTTTTTACTCCTTCCCCCCCACCCCCCAGTTTTCTCCACCATCCCATTGGGGGTGGAGAGTGAGTGAACATTTGCTTGGTGCTTAGCTGCCTGCTGGATTAAACTACTACAAGGGAATAATTTGCATTGCTAGCAAATGGTTCATAACAGAATATGGACAAAAGGACATTAAACGCTCATCCCAAATTATACTAACAGATCTTTCAAGATAGATTTACAAAAGCCTGTTGGTAATAACAAATTATGACTGTTTTCGGTTTAGCATAGTAGGCTTGACTTACTAGCTTTTACTGATGCTAGCTCAGTGGTCAAATTTAAAGATAAAACTGAGTCCTGAAAATGCAAATCTGTTTCAGATAAAATTTAATAGTGTCCAGTAATATAACTTCAAGAATCTGTCTCCAATGTTGGTATGATTCATTTTTAAAATCATTTGCAACTTAACAGCACGCTTGAAAACAACTTCTATCAACTTTATTCAAATGAAAATCTGAAAAGAAATGCTGTAGTACAGTAAATAGTTTATTGTTGTAGCCTTCACAAAGGTTCTGTTCTAACCCTGTTACAAGTCAACTATACTGTATTTCAAGAGAAAAGAGTACACAGTAATATGATAAATATATACTTACTGTTCCAGAATTAATATACTTTTTCTTTTTTCCTTTTTTCTTTGGATTTATTACCTAGAAACACAGATACAAGTATTAAAGCAGTATCATTTGTGACTGAACAAAAGATTATTGTTAAGACACTTTCAAATTAGGAAATAGTCTATTTTCAGTGGAATCTAAATTTATTCAGCATTCTGTTTACTTATGTACCTCAATGAGGGGATATACACATATCTCAAAAACAGTGAGTTTATCTTCATGGTACCTGCTAGGTAAACCAGTGCTGCTACCCATATTTGACAAGTAAGGGATTGAAACAACAGAGGTGAGAGTGTTCATTACACCTCAGTGCTCAGTGAAACACTTCTTTGAATTTTCACAAAATCCTGCATTTTTATGTACTCCTGATCCTAGTGTCCCAATGTACAGGGTTGTAACTTCTTTGGCTTACAATGCACCTCTTCATATCTCAGCTAATTTGTCTCCAGCTTCTCAGTATTATCTGAGAAACATGGGAGTTGTTCTACTCCTGGCTTCTGTATGTGATACAATGACAGGAATAGCAATTGCAAGGCAAGGAAGGCCCAGATCATACTGTTTCAAAACAGAAACAAGCTAGTTATTTCATGAAAAATGGCACTGACCACCACCTGACTGGCATACATGCACTCCCAGTACACAAGAACCTTCACAGAACCAGACTACTAGGCATTAAAACATTTTCTTAAATGTCTTGAAGCCACATCCATAAAATCTCCTGCTGTAGCCATGGGAAAAATTGCTTCCCTTCTCAATACCTAAAGGCAAGTCTCAGTCAATTTTGTTACATACATGTTAAAAATGTGTTCCTGGTTTATTCAAAATTGCACATGGAATCGGAAGCAAAACATTATTTTGTTAACTAGGTTGATCGACTATCTCCTGTATAACCAGGAAAATTAAAATCCCTGTGGCTTAGTGCCAAGTTTTACTGTAAACTACTCACAGATGTTCTGTGAATGACAAGGACTGAAAATGTACCCAACTGTAATCTCAGTCCCTTAACTGCTATAAAATATTTCACCAATTATGCCTGAAAATGGGAAAAATAGTAAAACATCTTCCAAAAATTCTCCCCCAACCCTAATGAAATTACGTTTAAAGATTACATCCCTTGCACAGCACAGAACAACTGTGAAATGAAGAGCAGGAAGAGATAACCATCATTTGAGGTCTTCCAGAACAGGCTAAACAAGAGTGACTCCTTATTTCCCTCCAGTAAGCTACAGGGCAAGCTGCTGAGTATTCTTCAAACCTTTTCCTGTGTAAGCCCTGTAACTTCCTAAAAAATCCCAAACAACCCATCCCCCTCCTAATTACAGTGGCTGAATGGGTGAGCTGTGAATTAAATCTGTATAGTAGCGGTTTAGATACAATGCAATAATTCTTGCTGAACCAGAATCTTAGCCAGAAGGTGACTCCAGCAGAAAAATGCCCGGAATAGGAAGATGAAGATAACAGACTGCCTGCCTGCCCTGTGGCCTTTCGCTCCAGAATCCAGTGGTCAGCCTGAGTTAGCAGCATATTTCTTGCCAGCAGTCATTAAGTGCCCAAAAAGGGATTTATCTGAATCTTTTGCTTCAGATACCTTGACAATTGTCTTCTTAGGAATGGCTAGGAAATACACTCAAGCTTGGACTGAAATATCAGGGGAAATGAGGCATCTACTTGAGAGCAAAGACGAAATAATTCACAGTTTCTCTGTCCCCTATAATTGCAGGTACTATAATGATTATAATAATTATGAGGGATTTGCTTAAATTTCAGTTATCTTTAGTATAAGACAACATTTGTTAGCCTCTGAAAGCCTCACACTCCTGCATTAACCTAGAAAGCTACATGAGCTCTTACCTATTAAAAACAAGTCTATTGAACAGAGCTTGTTATAGTAATGTTTCTAACACAAAGCCACTCACACACAAATTTCTCTGTCTGCCTTGGGGCAGTCTTCAACTGCAACACAATTAAAAAAGAATTTGTCCAGTCTCTTTTGTTGCGATACTGCATGGACAGATCATGTAGAAGCGGTAGTAAGGTACAGCAGGTTGTGATGTGAGGAGGGAAACATGGGATGTTCAGGAAATGTACATGTATGTTATTGCTGGGAGTAAGACATTGATACTGTATTTAAGAAACTGCAAAATCCCTGGAAGGTGTTATGACAGAATTCATTCGTGCGAGGGTAGGAGTCATGTTGGTGATACAACAAGAGAGGACAGTTTCACTGAACACAGTAATCTGTGCTGTGACACTATCTGTGGGAAGCTGCTGTAAATTACAGTAACTCTAGGGTTCATCCTGGAACTAAATAAGAAAAAACAAGGCTTTAACTTATCTTTGTCTTGCTTTGCACTGCTGCATCTTTGCTCACCTTCAAAATAAAAGTGCAGCACATAACTGGAGCAACTTTCTTCCCTACCTTACGTTGTTGCTTGCATAAACCACCGTATCTGTGATCACTTATTTTAAGGAGTATGATACAGTACAAAATACTGAAGTTTAATGCCAATGGACCAAGACCAAGGGGTGGCTTAAGGCTTGAGGAATAACAAAGATCTGTATACCATACAGTAAAAAGCAGCCTATAGCTGCATAGGCTTGCCTTCACTTGCAAGAATATCTTTCCATGGGAAACTAAAACCACATTCTGAGAGCCACTAGGCATGCAAACTGCATGATGCTTGAACTCATGGTGTAAATGCAGAAGCTGACCTAAATCCTTCAAAAAGCATACCTACAACCGAGAAGGTCTTATGTATTTATACTTAGGGACAGAAAAGGTCTTGAAATGAAAATATTTACCAGGGTAACCACAATTATATTAGATTTGTCTTACTTCTGAAGTATCCTTGGAACAAGCAGAATTTAGAATGTTCTGATTATGAGATCAAGATTGCATCCATGAAAATCTTACAGACAAGTTGGTCAGGACTTATACCAACCCAGACACATATGATAGTCTAAATGCAAGAATAAACTTTGCTATCAACATGCAGACAAAGAGAGAACAGGAGCACAGCCCTCAAGACAGCCAATCACAGACCTATCCCAAAAGCAACTACAGCCCATATGAATCCACAAATAAGAAGGTGGCATCGTACAGAAGTGCCTGTGCTGCCTGCATTGTAAAGTGAAGGCGAAGTAGCTGTCCATTTAAAAGAGATGCTCCATTATAACAAGACTACACTAAATGAAGATTTGGTCAAAAAAGGTATTCCTGTTTTTCTGGAGGACCCCAATGACCACTGTTGTTGATAGTGATGCTGGGGAGCCTTAGATACTACTTCCTCCTGGGGAAGGTGGAGGGTTAAGAACAAAATCTTGGCTTTTGGTAACACTTGGAGGCCACGGATAGAGCCACTGAACAAATATGAAGAAAAGTACCACACACAAAGTCACAAGTGCCACCCACAACAGAGTTCTAGAATACAAGAAAATAAATACTGTCAGAAACTTCCAAAACAACAGAACGGTAAGTAGAAAGAAGTGTTAAATGTCTTTTTTTTTTTTCAGTTCCTATACTTGGTCAGTGTTATATAGGACAAGGGTTGAAACTGCTGATGCAATAAGACCCATTGTATGCTAAGAGAACTCCTCTAGAGAAATGGGAAGGCTCACTGTACGATGACATTTTCTATTTCAATCCTGCTAGCAATCACACCCAGGAATGGGGACGTGTACTGTGGTGTGATGACAACAATCTATTGCACGAGGATGAGTCAAGGTCTAATCCAAATGACCAACAAGGCTTTATGAACTGAGACAAAATGAAGGTAATTTCCACCAGGATGCACGGTTGCCTTTTCTATCTTTCCCTCAGGAATTCTGGTAGATGTGGCATTCTCCTGGGTTATGTTCATTACTCAACTGATACGAAGACCTTGTAAGCTCATTACTGAGTAGACTACAGCCTTTTCAATATGAAAGAAAGGAAAGCACAACTAAACTTAACCTCATAAACAGAATGGAACATTCCTATGCACTAATAAACTCTGAAAGGGACAAAAGATCCCATATTCTATATTCAGTTTATCTTTATAAAGGATCTGTTACAAAGTTATCAGACAGTTTGGAAAACTTTTGGAAATCATGAGGCAATGCACATCAAAAAAGTCTACCTTTAACACTGCTCTTTGGGTGGATGACTCCAAGATCAGAAGCACTCAGTACAAACTTCACATGCAGACTTTTCTAAGGTTCCTTTGTTCCCAGCGTATAACCACCCTGGGACAATAAACATAGCACAGTCTGGACCCTGCCAAAACAGCAGTTTTCTTGTGTTGTACGAATGCTCACATCCAGAAATGAAAGACAGCAAAAATAATAGAATTGACTGAGGAAGACAACAAAAAAGTGAAGTTAAAATCAAATAAATGCTCTTTGCAGGTCTCTGAAAAGTGAGGCTACAAAAGACCTATAGAGCAAACCCTACAGATTGAGCACTTTAGCTTAGAGAAAATGAAAATACTGGGCACAATCCATCCATGTAGTCTATGAGCATATGTGAAATGGAGGGTGCTAAAAAGCTTTCACACAAATGGCTAGATAAATTCCTACATATATGAAAATGCAGTAGTGTGCATTTTCTCACAGGGAAATATGTAGGTCCCTGGAATACGTGTGTTATTTCCATGTGAAAATTGCTACTCTAAAGCCTCTGTGGGGAGTACCTCTTTATGGTAATGCTGCTTTGATTAAGCAAACCACCTGCGCTCAAACACCATCAGTATCACAAGACAGCCGTGGGTTTCTGTGCAAAGACATCAGGAATGCATACCACCAGAAATTAGATGCTCAGGTACTGCAGTGTACTGAAGCACTAGTCTGCTGCTGGGAGAAAAAGCAATGATGAAAGGATACACAGAGCATTCAGGCAACTACAATTAGTTGCCTATTACCTGCACCACCTAAACTAGTGGCAAGTACTTCCTGACTTCTGGTACATACGTGTGTACACACACACACACCAAAGAGGAGAAACTCAAAACACTTCATATGGTCTTACCATGGGAAATAAATCAATTCATAGAATCACAGAATCATTGAGGGTGGAAAACCTCTAAGATATCTGGTCCAATCTTTAACCTAGCACTGCCAAGTCCACCATTAAACCATTCCTTTCACTGGAACTCTGGAAGACAACTTGAAGTGTGCAATGCAATACAGTACAGATGCTTGACATAGGCCCAGGTAAGTGAGTACGTGCAGAACAGTGTAGGCAGACTTCCTACCTCTGGTCCCAAAAGGAGGATGACTATGCTTTATCAGCACCAGAACTGATCATTAGGCTACAACAATTTAAACAGAACTTCTTAGCTCAGGCAGCATAATTGCAAAACATCTATCCTGCTTCTAGCTGTGGAACACATCCACAGCTTTTGGAGTTGCTGTACCTGTTTACCAAAAATAAAGCTGATGTGACCAAAATACATTTTACGTATTTTACTCCTATTCCCTCTCCTCATTTAACACACCTTGAAATCTCACATTATGTTTTTCATTTCAGATTGAAATTCTTCTGAGATATTAATTTTAAAGCGAAGTTTTAATGCATGAGTCTTAATGCTTTGACTTCTGTTGTAATTTTTTGTCTGTGCCAAAACCTGGAATCATTTTTAAAGGGACTTTTCCAAAACAGAAGAAAAAAGGCTGAAAATGAATCCCTTCATGACACCTTAAGTTTGTGCAACTCAGGTTTTGTTTGTACAAACATTTTGATTTCTTCTGAGAATAAATTACAGCATACTTTAATGATCTAGTAAAGTTTGACCATGGGTGAAAAAAAAGTCTATTTTTTTCCCAAATCCCAAACAAATTGGAAAAGAACCCCTAAATGAGGGACTTGCTAGATCTGAAATAAACAAACCTATAAAATTTTTGGCAATATGGGCTGGAGGACAAAGGGAATGTAGATGTAGTCTACATTTACCTACAATACATGAGAAAGTCTTACAACAGTTAGAAGTTATCTAATGATATGAAAGCCTGTATTTGAATTGATAACTGCCTAACAATCCCAGCAGCTGGCAGATGAATGAATACCAAACTGGAAATAAGAAGCAAATTTTTAAGCAAAGGTGGTAAATGATCACAAGACAAAAAACAACCAACGACCAACAAAATGCCCCAGCAAGCTAAATTCTGTCACTTGTAATCCCATCATCAAAGCTGTTAAGATTCTGAAGTCTGTACAAGATCAAACACACGGGGATCTGCATGTGATGTAGGTATCATCAGGTATTTGCATAAAAGAAACTAGCAGAGGATCACAGAATAACAGAATGGCTTGGGTTGGAAGGGATATTAAAGACCACCCAGTTCCAACCTCCCTGCTAAAGGCAGGTATGTTACCCACTAGATCAGGATGTCAATGGCCCCTTCCAACTTGGTGTTGAATGCCTCCAGGGATGGGGCATCCACAGCTTCTCTGGGCAGCCTGTGCCAGGGCCTCACCATTTTCTGAGTGAAGAACTTCCTCCTAACATCTCATCTCTATCTCCTCTCTTTTAGTTTAAAACCATTCCCCCTTCTCTTATCACTATCTGCCCATGTAAAAGGTCACTCTCCATCTTTTTTATAAGCCCTCTTTAAGTATTGAAAGGCCACAATGAGGCTGAACGTCTCCAGCTCTCTCAGCCTGTCTTCACAGGAGAGGTGCTCCAGCCCTCTGATCATCTTCATGGCCCTCCTCTCAACCTGCTCTAACAGCCCCACATCCTTCTTGTGCTGGGGGCCCCAGACCTGGCTGTAGGACTCCAGGTGGGGCCTCATAAGGGCAGAGCAGAGGGGCACAATCACCTCCCCTCCCTGCTGGCCACCCCTCTGGTGATGCAGCCCAGGACGCAGTTGGCTTTCTGGGCTGCAAGCACATACTGCTGGCTCGTGTCAAGCCTTTCATCCATCAGAACCCCCAAATCCTTCTCTGCAGGGCTGCTCTCAGTGAGTTCTCCCAGTCTGTGCTCATGTTTGGGATTGCCCCAACCCACGTGCAGCACCTTGCACTTGGCCTTGTTGAACCTCGTTAGGTTCACTGGGCCCACTTCTCCAGCCTGTCCAGGTCCCTCTGGATGGCATCCCTTCCTTCTGGGTTATCGACTGCACCACTCATTTTGGTGTCATCTGCAAACCTGCTGAGGGTGCACTCGACCCCGTTGTCTATGTCATTGATAGGGATATTAAACAGTACTGGTCCCAAGATAGACCCCTGAGGGGCATCAATTGTTACCAGCCTCTACCTGGACACAGAGCCATTGACCACAACTCTCTGGATGTGGCCATCCTGCCAATTCCTTATTCACCAAATAGTCCATCCTTCAAATCCATCTCTCTCCAGTTAGGAGATAAATTTGTGTGGGACCATGTCAAAGGCCTCACAGAAGTCCAGGCAGAACTTAAACAAGTGTAATAGTTGGCAAAGGAGAAATCAATGACAAATTGCCTATCCAGAAATGAGGCTTATCCCACTAGTTCCTCCAAGTTATATGATGCCAACCCAGCTATCTGAAGTTGTCTTGTCTCACTACAGCTCAGTGCCTACACACATGCACACATACCTACTCTTCTTTGTATCTATTTATAAAGCAACACTTTTAGATTCTCTGTTCTTCTCTATAAAAAGAGAAATGGAAATTAATTCCAAAGCTTTGATTTTGACAAGCACTGTGCAGATTTGATCAGTTCACCATGAAATTACTGGAAGTTTTCTCATTTATTTTCTGAAAGCAAGTAAATATACTCAAAATACTTACCTCATACACGTTGAACTGAGACTGCCCTCTTGACAACTCTCTGTAACTTGTTGTGAATTCTCCAATGAAATCATGACTATATTGAAAAAAAAATCAAATCAAATGCACAGTATTTACTAATTTAAATATGTAATATACATATTCATAAAAATAGAAGTACAGCCAGTACAAACTGACACCCAGAAAAGCAGCAATGTCAGAAGATGCAATTTGCTTAAAAAAATCATTTTCCCTCCGTTGTGCTTACTCTATTAGTAATCAAAATGAAGAGATGATTTATTAGCTTAAATCTTTCTGCTTAGCTTAGCCACATAATGGGGACTAGGTTGTAAATTAGTGATCTGCGCCCCATGAAAAACCAAACAAATAAAAAAAAAATCTAAAAGAATTTCTTAATTTCTTAGATTCTTAGAGAATCTAAGAAAATAGAGTGGGCTATCAAAGGTTATCACTACTTGCTCACTGGATCACCACTGGCACCACAGATATCTAAACGGTGTGTGTAACTGTACAAAAGGGAAGTATCCAGAGGGAGAAAGGAGTAAATTACATCAGAAAAGACCAACCCTGCAAGTTCGTGTAACGTGACATTCAATGGTGTTTTTGAGAGGAAGAGTAAGGCTTATCACAGTTGCTGCCTCTTCCTGTCCAGGAGGAGAAAAGCAGTTCACTGAGGCTACTCAGGACTGGACTCCATCGGAAAGTAGATCTTACCCTAACACTAAGCAGTGGTTACAAGCTTTTCCTTTCTGAATTCTACTCCTGTTCCAAGAGTAAGTGCCACAGTGCCGTGCTGTGTCACCCATGTTTTGAAAACTGCTTTGTCAACCCTTAACCAGGGCATGGCACGTAGCCAAGGAGCTGCTTGGAGCAGGGTGGCCAGAGGGAGCATCATGGGTGAAGCATCCTTGTGAAAGGCTTCTGGGGTCAGGGAGCTGGAGCACGGAAACCACATGGCTGCTGCCAGAACGGACTGACCTGCAGTGTCACATCTCAGAACACCTGGAGCAGGCAGCCAGCACCCAGGTGAATGCCAAACAGCTACACAACTGCCAGGGGCACGACACCGTCAGTTCCCGTTCTCCTCCCTCTCCAGCTGAACACTTCTCACTGCTGCTCCAGCTCCCGTTCCCTCCTGGCCATGTCTCTGTTTTCAAACTTGTTCCCTAACAAGGCATTGTACCTCCTCTACACTCTGCACTCTGCCTTCATTTCCAGTGAGCTATGAGACTAATTTAAACTTTTTTTTTTTTTAATCTTCCCTTCAATGGCAAACAAAAATAGAAAGTCAAACTTTATGATTTTATCACTTGTAAAATTAGTTTTTGAGAAATACAGCACGTTTCTAATTATGCTATAAATATTAAAAGCAAATTTAAATAAACCTGCATATTGCAAGAAAAGGAAAAACAAACAACCCATAGCAACATGAAATTTCTTTCTTAATTCATAATGAAATAAGAAAGAAACTCCAAATAAAAATCTCATGTTCTGAAATCTGTGGGAATTCAAAAATACACGTAAACCATCCAAGTAAAAGGTTCAGCCATCATGTAAGATCCCATGAAATAAGCAAAGCACCCAGTAGAAAGCCTCAGAAATCCTATATAGTGAAGTATTACTGACTACTCAGATTCAGGAGAGACCACCTGTCGTGGAACAATCCCCCTCCACTATGGAGATTAGGAAATTGCTTCTGAGAAAAAGACTTTTTTCTAAAGAAATAAATTTTAGAGATAGTATTTCCTTTCTCTAAATGCTCTCAAGATTGCAACAACAGGGCAATAGAAAAAGTATCATATAAGCAATGGAACTTGAGTTCTATATAGGCTGTAGCACATAAGGTGCATTTAATTCTGGGTCACCACAGCACTGGAAAAAAATGCACCTTGGTTGAAGAGGAACCTTTCCCTTTCATAACAATTCTTACCTTAAAATTTCAAGTCAGTTTGCTTATTTCAAAAGCAGAAATTCAAGCAATAGCTCAATGACTACATATGAATATGCTGGAGCAGACAATAAGTAATTCCAGACGGGGTTGTCTCTGGTAAAAGTACTTAAAAATCTGTACTGCTTAGAAGTAACTGTTTCCTTAATTCTGAGAGACACTGGAATGCTTCCTTTTTTCTTGTGGCAATGTTCACAGACTGGTTAAGAGCTAGGAAGATTTAATTCCTCTGACTAATCCTGTTAAAAAGGTGTGGACATAAATTATCATTCTCAGAGTTCTCTGCTCTTAAAAGATCATTAACCTAGATCTGAATGCTCACTATTCAGATGGATGTACGTTCCTCCACTAGACTGGCTCTGAAAAACAAGCACCTGCTGGAAGTATTAAGAATAAAAAGATCCCTCCCCACACTCCTCATCGCACAGCACCCCATGCATTTCCTTATAGTCTCTGAATTGAGAATCCAAAGAAATAGTTGTCTTTGACAGAGTTTTGCCTTCCTAACACCAAATATTCCTTGGCTTAAACAGTTTTGTCCATGAACTGTGTATAAAAGACTCCTACTACATCAAATAATCACTCGAACCCCAAATCCCTAAAACTGCCACATCTGGTACTATGCTTCAAAGTGCTGAAAAACACTTTCAGAATTATTAACTTTCCTTTTTTAACAATCTAAATAAAAAAAAAAAAAAACAACAATGGAGGAAAGGATAATCATCACGAGAAATGTCAGTAAGTAAGGTGAAAAGCCCAACCATTTAATAATCAACTAAGCAATAGGAGAAGGTCAAATATGGAGAACAAGAAATAAATTCAAAGTACCTGGAATCTGAGGTTTATGATCTCTCTTGCAGTGTTTAGGTTCTCAGATATATATATTTTTAATTTATTTTTATCTGTTAGGCTCATTCTATATCCACTGGACTGCTTTCCTACTCAATTTTTTATGTCAAATTTTTATGCACTGGATATCAGTGCAACATGTCCCAATACAGAATCTTCCAGATGTTTTCAACAATAAATGATATCAGAATTCAGCACTGCAAATACAAGCAAGCTAGTATTTTTGTTAAGAATGTATAAGCTAGAGAAAATAATCCTGTGCAGTTAACTATCAGTACAGAAGTTTTTGTACTGCCTGATTAAAACCATGGAAAAACTGTTTTTGTTGGAAATGTTAAGTCTACTAAAATACACAAAAAGAAGAAAATCTTTTAAATGAAGTATGAAAGTATCCAATGTTGCATATTATCTTATTTTTTTCTTCCTGTAATACCTGCCTATATGTCATTGATAAGTGATAATGACACTAATAGTGTCATTAGATTGACACTAAACAAAAGAAGTCACTAGTTTCACACAAGTGGGCTTCTCTAAAGCAACAAAAACAACATTTGTGACTTTATAGCACCAAATATTTGGGGGGTTATCAGAGCTCTTAGAAAACAGGGGTATGATTCAGAACAACTGTTTCACATTTTGACTATTTTTGTATGAAAACTGGTTTGAGACAATTAAATGCTTAATAATTAGAAGTGTTAATGTTACAATTGTCTAGTGGCACATTTTAGTCAAGAAATTGTAAGTGATGTTTGAAAATAGATGAGAGTTAAGAATATACAATTACTCAATGTAATTCATGAACTTGACAGTAAGTAGCTCAACCCTCGAGCTGTTTTCTCAAAGCACAAATAACAAGGGATGAGGAAAAAAATGGGAAAAAAAAACAACTCTAACTGAAGACTGTTGAATAAAATAATAATGTTTCATAAATCAAGTATACGCACACTAATGCTGTCTCAGTGACTGCAGAATAGCCTGCAATATTCAGTATAACTTGCTTTGCTATCTCCAGGCTCTCTGATGATCTTTCAAAGGTTGTTTTTGCCCAGAGTACACAACACTGGAGCCAAAAGTTGCAGCCCAGTGAGGTAATCAGATTGCGTATCAACTGTTCATTAATAAAGTGTCCAAATTTGTGTAACAGTGGCTTAGTACAAAAAACTGATACGCTAATTAAGCCATCTTGAGCAGGATTCTCTTCAGGTACATTTAGTTAACTCAAAGGTAAATTAGTCAGTTATGTTCTTGCTATGATCATGGGAAAGGTCATCGGAACCACCGAATGGCTATTTATTCCTGTTAGGATGGAATCAATCAGAATGTTGAAGACAATTTTCCCGTTTGTTACTGAAGTAGCTTAAATGTCTAGTTGCTTGGTTTTTAAATTGTCTGAAGTTACATGAGATGGACACTGTCTCATCTTTGAGGAATTTAACATGTGAAACGTCAGTGTTGTCTGCTTCCAATTTCAAAAACGATGGAAGGCAAGAGGCAAAAAATCATACAGTTAGAATAAAAAGGAATACATGTAAGTAATATTCTTTATTTCTTTTCATTAGACACTAGTATTACAGGTATTAGGAATGAGATGTGAGGAAAAGCAGATAACGTTTCAAACTGTTTGGCACAGTAGAGGCTAATGAGTTCCACAGCATGTAAAAACTTTCACTGCAAACTGCAGCCATACAATATTACTTCTCAGATTTCTTCCCTTTCTTTCTAATCATACCTCAGTTTCTGATTTTGGAGGAAATAGGTCAGCACACGGGGCTCAACACATTAATAAAATACTATCTTTAATAACTTGTAAATATTTTAGTTTTCACTATCAGATTACTTTCACAAAATATTTTAGTTTAACTACAAGTTATAAGTATACTACATTTTTTGAAGATTTGGCAAATCTAAGTGAAAAACAGAGGATGTTAATAGAAATTACTCTTTACAGTGATGCAGCAACTTTTTCTAATAATGCTTTGATAATTTAAATCCCCATATTTTTAATTGCTAGAATATGTTATTTTGTCCCTTCAGGGAATAGCTAATCAAGAAGGATGAATCTGCACTAGCAGGTGGTATTTATAGAGGGTAAATATGTGGTAAGAATACTTAAAAACCAAGAGACTTTATGATAGAACCAAAAAGACAGTATGAACTGAGAAAGCTGAAACTGGTTTTGGCACTTGTCAGCCAATGGCAGCACAGAATATATTTGCCTATTATGATCAGAAGATCTACTGGGCAACAGAAGCACAATATCATTAGCTATAATACCAGAAAAAAATGCTTTAGTAACATCAGAGACATTACTATGTAATATATAATATACTCTTTAAAATCATGCATCTTGCATATTAAATGTGCATATTAATATATAGAAATATAATTATATTTCTATAATATATATTTTTATTATATATATATATATATAAATATTCAGTAAATGCATATTAATATATAGAAAATATAAAGATTAAAAAGATATAATGAAGACAGACCAACTGATAGAGAAATGAAAATCAATATATTCTTGTATTACATGCAAGATCTAGTACCATGATTTATGAATATGCTTTCTATCCAATATATTAAGATATAAGCTCAAGCATTTTTTAAAGAAAAGGTATCAATCTAGTCTGACTGAAAATAATTGTGTCTTGTTTATCAAAACAAGGACAATTTGAAAAGCTGATTTCTTCAGAAAAAGACCGTATACTCAGTAAAGACAGTAAGGTTGAACAATTATAAATTCCTCATCTTGAAATTAACTAAAGAAAATCCACATGTATTCCACCACCCTCTTTTTAGTGATGGAGTTATTTAAAATCAGGTCTTACTGTTCTAGAATTTACAAGAATGTTTTGATGAGGACAGGCATGGAAATGAACATTCACATCACATCTGAAATTATGATAATCAATAGGTAGTTTCTACACCGCTATATCTAGGCAACCATGCCTATCAGTTACAGGCTCAGGCATTTTATCCTACTTGAAAAGAAATGCAGCAGTTCGTGAAGCAACGTTTTAAGCACAGAAAGGAGTTTATAAAATGGATTATCCCTCCTTTCACACATGTACAGTAACTGTTAGAGATCATAAAGCATTCCATCTTACTTGTTCCATGTACGAACATACACATACCATGTTTGAAATGGGATGATACATCAACATTTACCTTAATTGCAAAACAAGACAGAACCGTAGTACAATAACTTTTTTTTTCCCAGTATCTTTGATTCTAAATATTGAGGCAGACTATTCTCTAGTTTAGTTCTGTTCACTATATATTGATACATTTTAAAATATATGTAATATATGTTCATGTAAAATCCTGAGGTTTAACAATAATGTCTTACCTTCCATCTCTATCCCAATCATACACTTCTACTTTAATTGTCCTAAAAAAAAAAGAGAAAATATATATATTCAAATGTAATAGATTAATATTTAATCTAAATATTTATATATATATATATATATATATATATATTAATCTAAATATTTAATCTTTAATATTTATATTTTAATAGGATATGGATACATAAACTGTACCAAAGCCAGAAGACCAATTTTTCCAATCATTTCTCATGGTGCAGAAAACAGCAAGTCACTCGGGCTACCCAATATACATTCATAAATGAATAGTAAAATATGGTGAAAGCTAAGGGAACAAGTAAACATATTAGAAGCTTAACCAGTGTAGTTTTACTTGCTGATGCTCTGATTTTTTATTTTTGTATTTTTTTGTGGTAATTGATTCTTTAACCTTAAAGTATTATCTATCAATATGTTTAAAGAAAATCAGCAAAATGGAACTTACTGTGGTTGTTTCTTGGTATATGCTATTACTTAGAAGATCTTGGGGTATCTACTGTGGGGTAGTAACATCTTATAGAAAAAAAAAAAATCTATATTGAGAAGATTACTCTTCTCTCAAAAAGAAGAGAACTTGAGGAGAACCTTATGAAACAAAAATTCCTGGCATAGTACTGTTTGAAACCAATGTTCACAATACAAAATAATGCACACTTCTATAATTCTGTGTGTTTTGGTTCTCTGATAAATATTCTGCAGTGGTAACAAATGAACACTGTGATTCAGCCAAGACTTTGTGAAGGCCCTGTGGCTGCAGATGAAAGAAATCCGTAGTACTGCAAACACTGCACTTTTTTGACCCTTAAACTCCCTCTTACCCCACAACAGAGGAAGAGGCTGCTTGGTTGTCTGACCAAAGACAAAAAAAAAGTGCAGCATCATTTCTTTGAATTCTTGTAAAACCACGAGAATGGTTCTTTAGTTCTTGCAACAGATTATATTAAATAACCAATAGATTAAGCAAAATATCCAAGGCTCTGGCTTCCTAGAATGAAATGGGATCAGCAGCTCATGGAAGCATGGGTGGGAACATGACAGAGGCAGCAGTTTTTCTCAAACTGACTGATTGTCTTGGTCACCCTGGGAATATTCACACTTCTCTTAGTGAATTAGGAGCTGGTGGGCAAGTTGGGTAATAAAATGTTAAAGTCTGACAATATACATTTACCCAGTGTAAACACTTATTCAAGAGGAGAACTAATAATTTATCTAAATCAGAATTGAGAGACAAATTAGCATATTATTATATGCATTAAAAATAATGATATTACAAAATAGGCAAAGGAGGAGTTGTTTTTTCTTGATGTTTCTCTTTTCAACTAAAATTTAATTGCCCTAACCACCTGATTTTATATATTTGTAGCATTGCAGTTTGGGGTTAAGTTACCTTAGAATGACAACTAATTAAAATTACAGTTGTTCTTTTGTGGAATGAAATCAAGAACAGTTCCAAACATGCTTTATCCCACTAAATGTTTGGTTGTTGTAAGGAAATGGTATTTAATTTAGTCAGAAAGGCAGTATCATGGAGTTTCTTTCCTCAGACAACCATTGTTTTACTTCCAGGTTTCAAAACCTGTTACTACTATGTCAGGTAAGACACTGATAAATTAAGATTTACAACACTGGTAAATTAAGATCTACATGAGGGTCAGTGGGACTTAAATTTTGAATTGTCCTACAGATCTGCGTTTGAATATCTGCATACCTACCTAGTTAATACCTGAAATACCTACATTAAAAGAAAGCTACAGAAAACTTGAATTAGTAAGATCAGTTCTTAAGATTTTTGACATAAATTCTCAAGAAGTACAACTTCAGTAAGAACAACTCCTCTTTGAACGAAGCTCCTTTTTCCTCAAAAGTTATTCCACATTAAAAAGATTGATCACCAACCTTGAGTTTCACCTATTCTGCATGACACATGCATGGCTATATGCACTATATTAAAGGCCTTTCAAACTTTCATGTAGTAGTATTTCAGCCTGCTCTACTCTGCTATTTTACCTTAAAGGACCCAGTTTCTCTATTTTCATTTTAGAAATTATAGTTACACAAAATTGGGATTTAGGAAACCTCTGTCTTAAAACTTTCATGCAGAAAATAACTGTGTGTAGGTGCTATTTGAGAGCTCATATTAAGAAAAAGAAGAGAACAAAAATCTTGAAGTTACTAAATACTACTATCAAAATCCCTGTGGTGGTTTAAAAGATATTGTATGATGGTATAGTTTGAGAAAAGCTAAGCAAATCCTTGCCGTTTCACAATGAAAACATGGACAGAGTTCACTTGGAAGCATTAGCTAACTGCAGAATTACTCTCCCCCAAACTAGAAAGCATGTTGACTGTGATACATACCCTTACCAATTACATTACTCTCATGTTTCAACATCTATCACAGAATCCAGAGCATCATCTGTCAAACTATCATTATCCAAAAGAGACTTTGGGGTTTTATGTTTTTATGTATTACCAAACTGATCTCAGGAATCTAATCCTTACCTTTAGAAATAAAAGTTTTCACATTAAACAAATGAAAAAGCAACAACAAAATCTTTTGACGCTTCTTTTGGGCCATCAACAAATAATAATTTGAATTTGACAGCTAAAATGTATTTCTTCAATTGAAATATGATTATTATAGGAAGGAGTACTAAGTTCCGTGGAGACATTTATTTATAAGGCATTCACTGAGTACATTATGTAGAAAGAATTCAAAGTACAATCAACATGAGAAAACAGTAGTTACACAATAATTTGAAGCATGCCATTATATTTTTTATTCTCTTTTGGAATGCTGGAATTATTTCAATATTGCTACTAACACAGTATCTTTTTTTTTTTTTAATTATTATGAAAGCCTTTTCTTTAATATGGTAAACAGTGACAAGTACAGAGACTAGCTTTATGAGCACTATTTTGCTTTGCATTATGCACGTATGTATTTAAAATTCTATTTGATTAGAATTTACTTATTATGAGATTTCTGCATTTTTTTCTATCTCACTGAAAGAGAAATGAATATGAATGACAGTAACTGTATTGAGTACTTCACAAGGAGATTATTAGGAATGTAGGAGAACCCTTTTGCCTCCAATTTGAAGCAACGTGACACCAAGTACTGGAAGAGTATGACATAAAATAAATCAGCTAAGATCCAGTAGGAAGCACTAAGAATGGTCATTCCCAAGAAGAATTATAAAAATTCCACTTTCCTAGAAAAAAATCACAAATCAATTAGCTTTTGACCTTTCAATTTTTAATAAGCAGCTTATAAAAACAGAACTTTATTACCGTGAAAGCATTCTGCATAGCTTATTGAATATAAGCACCTCTTACTGTCTTGCTTCTTCAATACTGCCTACTTAGTTTAAGTCAAGTGAAGCACAAGTCAGTACAAGTGTTGGTTTCTGTTTATACCCTGGCATCAGCTGGTAAATTACAAGTTGAAGGAATGTCTTCCCAAAAGACTAGGCTTTCACGGTAACAGATTAAAATAATTTTACTTCATACATTTCACCAATTAATTAGCTTAATAAAGTAATGTAGGTATGATATGGCAAAACCATGTGCTACAGCAACTTAATATGTACACGAATGGACAGTAGTTACACACATGGAAGCTGAAAATGAAAGGTCAGGCAGAGAAAAAAAGTAACTACTTAAATTCCAAATTAAAGATTCTTAAAGATTCTGAAAGATTCTGAATAAATTATTTATTTCCCTACACATAGTAATAGGTTTCAAGAAAGGATTGGGCTTCTGCTGATGGGAACATTAGTTCAGGGTTAGAAGAGTGCAATACGAAACTCTTTTATCTGAACTGGTATTCTATCTTAACTGACTTTTTATCTGAACTGATAAAATACATTCAAATTATAAAAGATAATAAGATATGACTATACCAAAATCAACTTTATGAAACAGATTTTAAGGGGCAACAAGGCATTTGAACTGTATTTTTGACCTTTTGGCTTTGAAATACCAAGACAAGTACATTTTGTGTCTCTTGTATTTTCTCTCCTTTATCTTTCACCCAAAGTAAGGCTGAATTCAATCTATGTGCTACATGCAGCTTACCTATTACTCATACTCCTATTCTAGTCTTCATATATTTCTTTCATATTTCTTTCATTATTTTAATCTAAATATTACATTATACACTGCTAAAAGAGTTATGACTAATGGTAAGTCTATACTTCCTTAGAGTCTTACTAAAATAATTTCAGTACTCCAGATTTCAGGTAATAAGGATACATAAATTACCAGACATTTATCTGGGTATATAATAATAACAGTGATATCTCAATGCTTTTCAAAAAATATGAATAGTGACAACAGAACTAGTCATTAGAAGGGACTTAAACATTTTTCTTGTTGATATTGTTAGAAGTTAGCATGCCCATTTTTTAAGAAGTCTAAACATATCCATAATTCCTCAACTTAACTAACCAGATTGATATTATTGGTAAAACATTACTAAAGCCACAGTTTATGACCATGTTTTTCAAAGATGGACCCTTTTGCACTGAATCACTGAAAATGTCAAATCTGAACAAGACCATAATTAACTTCTGGGTTTCTCATGTATTTATCTCTAGATGAGATCTACTTACCTCATCTATCTATATATTTTAAATGCTCTCATTTATCAGCATCCTCTGACATTACAATGTCAACCAAAGAAGGCAAACATTGGTGTACATTTTTCACTGAAACATTATATATTAAACATTAATCCTTGTGCATACTAGTAACTGTGGCCAGTCAAATTAGTTTTGTTCTTTCTAACTCTTTCTTAACCGCCATAGAGACTGAAGAATTGTTTTCTTGACATCACTGCTAGCATTTCGTACAGATTTAGCATATTGACTTCATTTTTGGAAATTTAATGTGGTGTTCTGAATACATAATATCCTCTCAAAATACTAAGTAAATAATCTAAACAACATCCATAACCAAATTGTTTAGAAAAACGGATCTATAAAGAATACATGAGTTGGGAAAAAAATACAAAGTGTATGCTAGGAAAGCATAACCTACAGCTTACCGGTCATAGTCTCCATTACACAGTGCTCTGACAGAAATCTTGAATGCCTGCCACACTGGATTTAATGTATTTTTTACAACTTCTGTTTTGTGGCAGATTGTAAAACTGCAATAAAAAAATAAATAAAAAAAAAAAAAGAGAGAGAGAGAGATTTGGATTTATGTACTTTTTATTTTGTGTCAGCAAACAAGGAATAAAAAGAGCTGTAATCTGTATTCACTGATACAATGTCCATATAAAGTTTAAGCTAAGAAAAGTACTGAAATGCAGGAGAAGGAAGGCAAGGAGAACTGACGAGAACAGACCTGTTTGTGAGTGATTACAGACTAGGTCACTACGCAACTCTAAACCTAAAATGTTTTCACCCAAAACTTCCACCAGACTTACAAGCACTCAGTGAATTAGTTCAGGGAAGAGCACTCTCCATCCCACTTGTTTAAACAGTCTTTATACAGCCAGAAATCAGTCACGGATCCAGAAGGAAAGAAGTCTGGAGAGGATTTGACTTTTTTTTAGCAGTTAAGATACTTAGCCAAGGGAATCTTGGCTATCTGACTCTCGCTCCCCAGTTAATGTCTGTACTTTTTAACCAAGGCTGTCTCAGGTAAAAGATATAAACTTACACAAGATTCCACAACCACTTTATCTCAAATGAAATGCAATGTTTTAATATATATTTTGCTTTCTCTACATGATGCAAAATTAAAATACGTCTGAAACCTCATCATGGAAAGCAAATTGTTCAAAAGAAAACAGGAGGCAAGGTCACTGGGGGAATCAATAATGAAATTCTCCATACAGATTTAACTAAAATTCCCATCTGAAGGAATATGTTCCTTAAATTTCACAGGCCTAAGTTCTTATCCATGCTATTACTGAGAAGGCATGGCTAAAAAAAAAGTTTTCTATTTGAGGTATTTTAATTTTATTTCCAAGAACACTGTCAAAAAGGTAGAAGATATTTCCAAATTTGCAGTATAAAGAACTTTGACCTAAAACAACATACATGTATTAGAATATTCTGAAGCTATTATTTTTTTGGAATACTCTATTTAATTTAAAGACAAGCTGTATCTTAGCAAAAGTCACGCTATTTAACTATTATGACTAATTTTTTGTGTTCTATATTTAACAAACATTCAACTCTTAAAACCCTTAATTGCAATATTTGATGTTTGTTACAATCGTTTTATTTCTATGCAGCATAACATTATTTATTAAAATTCAACAAACATAAAAGGAATGCAGCTTAATCTGACAAATATGTATATAAAAAGAAAACTATATTACCATCTGCAAATAAATAAGTTGCCTACTGTTTAGCAGCAGACGTACTTAACAGGCATCTATCTACCTGCCATCTTCATTGCTTCGATGAAATACCAGGAAAGGATCGGATTTCCCAAAGAAGTCCTTCTTGTCTAGTTTGTTCGCACAAAATTGCATTAAAACTGAATCCTGAAATTGATAATACAGAAAAATTACAAAGAACATGCAGTTTGATAAAAGAAAATTATCATTGACTACTGACTATACAAACAGAAAACAAACTAAATGAGAAGTATCTGTCTTCTAGATACTCTCTACTCATTCACATTCTTGCAAATGTCCTTACAGTGCAGCTTGAAATGCTGGAACCAAGAATTTGTTTGGAGAAGCATGAAGTTCTATGCTAAATGATTCAGGATTTTCCAGTACTTTTTGACATCCAAAGCTGTCTTCTGAGGAAAGTAGATGCATAGGCAAAGAACACATTAGAATTAATTAAAAAAGCTGCAGTGAGATACAAATATGCCTTATTTCTTCAGCGACTTACACCTTCAGTTGTCTGCTCCTGCAGTCTGTAAAGCAAAAGGCTTAGCAAACAAAGAGTCTAGACATTGCCAGAAAACGTCAGCCAGAGGAAGACCACAGAAAACACGGTCCACCACTGACTGGGGCAGGATTGACATCAAGAAGCTTGGGCACATGGGACCAGTAATAAGTAAAAAGTAATTTATACCAGCAATAGGTACAAAAAGAAATACAGGAAATTCCATTAAAATACAAGAAAAAAAGCTTTTTACTATGAGGAGTAACACTGGAACAGGGAAACTGTGGAACCCTGATTATCCTTGTCTGTGCAAGTTCTGAGTGGGGTGAATCTGGAAGAACATGAAGGCCTCGGAAAGCACTTAACATTTATCTTCATTACAAGGGAAAGAAAAAAATCCTGTTCCAACTGTGGGTTCAATTACATATTCATGACTTTTGATTGATTTGTTATAACTGGAATGGCAAACCTGATCTTGACAGTTAAATCATAATATAAGGAAAAAATATTCTGTAGTCTCTCCTAAGGTTACTTATAAATGCTCAGGGTGATGGCAAACTAGTCTTAGGAATGGTTAAGTAGGAGCATAATTTCTGCAGGAAATCAATTAAATGATATGTTCATTTTGTCATTCAATTAAGTGTGAACATTTTGATCAGTTACTACTTCCAGATGTTCCAAAATACTTCCCCAAAAAAGGAGAAAGACAGGCATTTTCCATGACCATACTTACCATTCGTACTAGTAACACAGACATGTCCTATTGCTACACCAGAGAGCCATCACTTACTGTCACCTTTCATATCATCAGGTGTGATAACACTCTGCATTTACTGATTTATTCTCTTTTAATGAAAGTAGAGATGTAAACACAAGCTAAGAAGATGCCATTATGTAGAGCAATGGCAAAGTTAGCACTCATCCCCCAGCAGATCAAACATTTGTGTACAGAAAGAAATGAGTAAGAAGCCAATTTCTTGAATTGTAGTTAGATTAGTTTTTCCCTTTAAATATGACAGATAAGAAAGAATTAGGATCCTTCCTCAATAAAAACAAAAACAAAACAAAACAAACAAAAAAAAGAAGGCAACAGCAAAGGACAAAAGCAATAAACAAAGCCTAACTACAGGTGTCAGAATTAGGAATAATCTATCCTAACAAATTCTAGTTCAGGGACAACAATTTTTCTGGTTCCACTTGCTATCAAACTTGAAATAAAATTAAGTGTCCACTGCCACTTTCAGAAATCCTTGTCACAAAAAGCCATGCTTTTTGTAAGTCTATTATTCCACCACTCAATAGTAGCAGAGAAAAGGTAGCATATAAGAGTGCACTCCCACAGACACTGTTAATGGGAGTTAAGTGAGACTGAGTCGGTGCACCCTATTAGCATAACAGTGCAGGACTGGTAGGTTGTCTGACAAAGGCAAATAAGATTTTAGCCTGTGTGCTATTCAAATGCACCAATTCTGCAGAGAAATAACACAAATTTAGCCAAGCTGGAAAAAAAAAGGCAAAAAAAATAAGCATTTGTTTCTTATGGAATGTATTTCTTCAGATATCTAATGAACTTAAGACCTAAACAGATTAGCTACTGGACGTATCAGTAAAATACAAAATCATTACTACTGCAGAAATAGATCACGAATTAACAGCTTATGACCCAGTGTGAAAGTTAAGGCAACTGTGAAGCGTTATCCCCCAATGTCACCAAACTGTGAAAGCTAAGCCCCAGAAACAAATCTCTTCAAGCCATTAAGACATTTTTGTAGGTTAATGTATATAATCTTATATTCTCCAGATCCCCTGGATCTCACAAAACGTCTGATATTATTGCTTTCCTCAATAAGATTTGCTATCTTGTCATTGCGAACTCTTCTAAGGTACACACTACAGCCTCATTCATTATATGCCATGTTTGGGCTAACTCCCCCACCTTCAGATTCCAACCCTTCTTTATCACCCTGTGTATATAATCCTTCCTTATTCTTCCTTCCAGTCTCTGTTTCCCTATGATTTATGGCTTGCTGCTAGCTCATTCAGTACTGGGAAGCCACAGAGCTGGCCTGGCTCCAGGTGCTTTCTGACCAGTAAGCCTTCTCCTCTGTCCAATCTACTTCTCCATGAGCACCTAGGAGGGGGAAAAGTGGTGATACACTTTGGGAAGGTCATGACTACACCATGTCTCTCCCCTTAACCAGCCAAATTCCTGACTGACCCCACACACTGAGATATTCTCTTGCTTTCTATTAAATAAGTAATATTATAGCTACCATTAATAGGCCAAGGCAGTCTTAACTTGAAAGAAAACTGTTTACATTCTTCTTGTATAGAGATTCTTTTAAATATCTAAATAACGTTTGCCAATAAACATTAATTTGATATTTCTTTAAATAATATGACTATTAGCATGTATTTTTTTAATTACAAGGTCAATTTTGCTGTGATGTTTATGCAATACCAATATCCTGTAATGGAAATGTAATTCCACAACTGAAACAAATGATTCTTTGTTAAAAATTGGACACTAAGAGATTAAAATACGATTACTTGGAGAACCAAAGACTAGATTTAAAACCCATTTAAGAGTCGAAAACCTTATGCTTCAAGTTGTTTCTGCTTATTTCTTTACTACATAAAGCTAAGAGTAACTCATAAGGGAAAAATATCCTTCTTGCAGATATCAAAAAATACAAATTTATATATAAATTTAACAATCTGGTGCAGGGTAAGTCACAAAAACATTTTCACTTTACTTTTCAAAAGCAACGAATGAATACACACTTACTCGGCAACAGCCCAGCTCCTCTGCTGTTACGATGACTGTTCCACATTTCTTCCCAGGAATGCCTCTATAAGAAAATATAACTACATCAATTCAGTACCTTCAGATCATTCTATACGAGAAATATAAGCTACATAAAAGCTACAGCTGAGACAGATTAACATAAATTAAGCTTTGAAGTCAAAAAACTGATGGCATGCTATGCAGTTTCACTCTTCTGTCACTTGTCCCATGTTAAAATGTTGGTTGACTTAAGTAAATTGGTAAATAAGTTGCATATTCCTTCTAATTTGCATGGACAAACAGTTAAAATTAAAACAAAACATTTAATTTTAAAGGAAATACTATAAAGAGTTTAAATGGGATTAAATGATAATATCAGAAATTCTATTTTTTACTCTCACATTAACATTTTATTTAGAGATTGCTCTATAGCTTAGAAATTCATGAAAATGATCCTTTTGCAGATTTTCCTTAAACAAAATGTAAAAAATAAATTTTAAACTATATACCAGCCTCCTTTTTACAAAGACATTTAGTCTGAAATGTTTATGAAAACATGCGATAATCTCACCATAATATAAGATACAGTAGTTATTAAATAAATCACAATTCACCCAAACAGCAATTGAAAACACACTGCTGCAACACCAGAAAGCACAAAACAAATCCTTAGTATATAGGAACAGAAGAGTCACAAATAATCTGACAGTATTCAGTGCCAGCACCTTTTCTGGGGAAAAAAAGTACATGTATTCAGATACAACTTGTTGCATAATGCTGCCATATCTTATCAGCTATTAGTAAATCCATTAGCAGATGCATTAGCAATTACTACTGGATTTTTTTTCAAGGCGAATGTTATTGCTTATGCTACTTCAAGTTCTTTATTTCTTTCCTGAAAATAAATAATTATTTGAATAAAATTATTTTCCAAGGAGACACGGAGGTAAAATTAGGCTTTTAAATTGATTATATTTTTCAGGTTCTTCAAAGAGAACTAGAGGGCACTCATGTTCTTCTGTTATGACATAATATCAATGTAAATATCTACCGTTGCTCTTATTTTTGCTTACTGGTTTCCTTAATCCTTTTGATTTTTGTATAGAGCTCTAAAATTTTAAATAAGTTCACCAAGACTGTGGTAGGGCATAGCAAAAACAAGCACAATGATGCAAAGAGAACTACGGGCTGTGAACTTCTAAGCAACACTACACCATATCTGCAACCTCTAGAGATGGGAGATGGGAGAGAGCAAGAGACAGAGGGCCCAGGGAAGTGGAGGGGAGAGGAAGGGAAAGAGAGAGGGAGAGAAGAAAAATAAAGAACTGGTGGGGGAATAGTTCTTACAGGCAGATCATGAACAAAGACTGATGCAAACTTAAGTGAGGATTTCAGAAGCATATTGAAACTCCTGTTTAGAATGGGACGTTTGATACATGACTGTCATCCTGGACCTAGTATCTAGCCTCAATACAACAAGGTAACTGTGATTTCACATGTTTAATAGTCCAGAGAGAAGCTATTCAAGTTTTTTACATGAAAACTTAAGTGACAATTTAAATATATACAGATCTTATGGCACCCTTCCATCTAACATGGTTTAACTTATAAAATATAATACCTTAAGACCAAACAGGAGAACTTTACAAAAATAACAGGAAAAAAAAAAAAAAGGTCAACCAAGTGTTACACAGTATGATTCATATTTTCATCAACTTCTTCTGACCACCTGGTTTTAAATCTGTCACCCTTCAACAGCTCAAAGGCTGAAAAGTATCCATTCCAGTCTCCGTAGCAATAGGATTTTGATGTGAAATACCAGATTTTCAAAAGATGAAAAAAACTGTGGTTGGTTGGTTTTTTTTTGAACAGTACAAGTTTAAACTTCAAAAAACTTTTGAAATCTGCTAGTAAGAGCAGCAGTAGAAATGACTTAGTCATAAGAGTCATTGAATTTATATGGAAAAATGTTTCAAGGAACAAATGACCTTCACCCCTGCTTTTACAAGTGAGGAAGAAATAGAAATCTCAGAAGTGTAACTAAAAAAGCAGAAGGTTGCAGCAGCACCATTCTGTAGGCTATGTCACTCGAACAGAAAGAACCAGTATCAAAATTACCACAGCCTGAACCAAAACTCTTGCTACAGAGACATTTGAGTCCAGGATGGATTCAAATTGGCATTAGGGATGTATTTGAGAGATAGCCCAAGCAGCAATAGTATTAAGAGCAAAAGCACCAAACATCTCTTTTTGTACAAAAATTCAAATAGATCTATTTCACCCTCAAAAAGTTATTGTGTCACATGCTAATACAACTTGGATCTCCTTCTGAAGAGCTGCAGCACTGAACTGTTGATAGCAAGCTCCATTTCTGACAAACTTGTCACCAAACAGCTACAGAGGAGAATCTTGTGCCACGCTGCTTACAGATATAACACATCGCAGCCAATACCTGCCAGTCTCAAACTGAGATTTGCACATGAAGACGTGCTTTGAACATGTCTTATGAACATGGAGGCCAAGGCAGGCCCCATCCCAAAAGATACCCGTGTCTGGAATTACCACTCCAAAAGCTGGGGAAACTGGAGGGGCAATCCCCTGAAGATATCTGGGTGGGTATGTCAGCAAAAATGGGAATTATTGATTGCTAATGAGACATGAAAAGTGCACACTGTTATGTCATACCTGAAAGCAAGGTTTGGCTTGATGTATCACCAAGGTTCTAGAGGACGTGCCTTACAAAAGAAAGATCATTTCACTACGATGGCTGGCAAAGAGGTGAAAATGCTTAATCAAGATTAGCACAGAATTTCCTTACAGCACAAAAAGCTCTCATTATTCAGGGACTGAAAACTACCAAATGACCTCTACGGTTTGAGATGCTATTAAAGATGAGTTTTCTACCCTTGTCATCAGACTACAAGCTTGAAAAAAAGACTGAGACATTTACAGATGCTAAAGAGTTTCTTCTCTTACAAATTCTCTTTCAACCATTTATCAAGAGAAGAAATCCTTAAATGTACAGTCAGCACCCTGACAAAAACTTCAGTGGTCACAGATCAGCCAAATGGAAAAACCTTTAACTAACAATAATGCTTTGTGAGAAAAGAATAAAATAATGTCAAGCTGGTCTTGCCTACACAAAAATACATTAGGAGGACTTCTGCTTGTTTAAATCCAGAAGCACTGCCCATCTTCTTTAGCTTTAGGGAATATCTGGTTTTGAGCTGTCCTGGAATTGGTTCTATAGCACTGAAGTGACAATACAGTACTTATTTTCAGACTGCCAAATTCTCTGGGTAGGATTCTCTGGGAAATGTTACAGAATATGATTTGTGGGGTAATGTGTATTGCACAGCCACTGTTAACTCCATCAATGCTAGTTACCTGATATTCAGATATAGAAAATGTGCCAGTCGGGGCGTGAGTAGGTTGCATACTGAATAAAGGAAGGTATAATGTGAGGAAGATCTACTTATAGGGTTCTACTGGTTTGAGCCCAGAAGCTGTGGGCGTACTACAGTGATTAGCAATTTTTACGTGGTTTAAAATGTCTTTCTGGCAGAAGTTGTTACGGTACGGGGTTCACCTGAGGCCTCTGATATTACACAGAATGAAAGATTTTGTCATTAGAAAAAAGATGTGCATGGAAAGGTTCCCAAAGATGGCAAAATAATTGGAAAGTCTCTGAGGGAGCAATTAACTTGACTGTTATGGGAATTGAACATGAGACCATCATCGAAAGAAAAGGCCACAACAATACCTGCATGTCTCTAGACTGGGTACAGCCTTGAGGAGTGATCATCTCCTTAGAACAAATGATTGCATGATTGAGACATAATATCTGCAGCACCTAAATAAGCTTGAAAGGTCACTCTGCCTTAACAAGGACTGAAAGAAGGACCTTGTGAGACTCAGCGGAAGTCAGAGAAAGATGACAGTTCATCTAGGAATTTGAACATCTGAGAGTAAACAGAGCAGTGAGGCAGAGAGGATTGAACACTTTTCAGATCATTAAAAAATTTACAGTCTTAACCCTGAATGTACAGAACTAGCCCTCTGGCAGTCACAACCACGGATAAGAGGTTAGGACAAATATATAGTAAGTCCCTTTTCCAAGGTTCAGGCATTTTTTCTATCAATTATGTTGACAGCAAGATGACGGGAGAAAGAACGTCCCAAAATAGGCCAGCTGGCTCCAGTGCAGCCTCATTAACAAGCAGTGGCACTCAGATCCGAATAGCTGGTGTAGAACCTTCATTAAGCTCTGCAATGGCTCTGCCTCATCAGTACAGAGAATCCTGACAGCAGTGCACTTATTAGATCCTGAAAGGAATATTGCTCAGAGTTACAAATGTAGCTTCTCTCTAGGAAGACAGAACACACAAATATCTATTTGTGAATAATTTCAAGGAAGGTGACAGTCTCTTGAGAGAAAAATAAAGCTGTGCTGTTTCTGGAAGTAGATACATCTGCACCTTATCCTTTCAAGCTATTACAACTGGGGCACGCAAGGTCACTGAGTAGATCTTACACAGAGCTTGTCTTGGGAAAGCATTTAATGAATTCAGTAACCCAATAACTAAAGAGAGTAAAAATTACTGTTAAAATGACAGATTCCCCATTTCCCCTGCCTTGTTTGACTAGATTTATTTTGCAGGAGAAATTAACTAGAGGAGATGTTCACATCCGTACCTGGCCAGTTTGTAAAATGAAGCGCAGCACTAAGGAATTATGATCATGAACACAAAGGCTCACACTCACATAGGTAACAGAGCAGTGCACTACCACATTGGGAGTGAGAGTCTTCTGCAACAGAGTGCACCGAATTCAAAGCCCTTAATGCTATCAGAAACAAACAATGATGTTGAGGAGATATCCTCATACCTGCCAAGAGCAAACACGATTAAGTTCATACCTCTGAGGCATAATCCACTGGAGCTTGTAAAACCAACAGAACTGCAAGTCATGCCTGCGATGAAGGCAAAGAAGAAAAGTGTGCATGTTTATCTTCATTTTTGCTCTCACCATGAAGGACAGAGCCAAGGTATGTGTTTCAGCCTGCCTAGTAGACCACTGTAATAATGAGCCTCTAGGCTTGAGATGTGTTGCTTAATTTTGATGAGGTGTAGAACAAGGGTGTCCTTTCAGGGTAGAATTTCTAAGGGAACTTTCCCTGGTAGTGGGCGGTCTGACTTGGCCTTGGCCAGATCACAGCAGCCACTGGCTCCCAAATCGCACAGAGCTTTTGTAGGTGTTAGAAGCAGATACATCTGAAGTTTAACCTTCAAATGCTTTTTACTTTCATTTTGAAAAAAAAAAAAAGTCAAAATTTACTTGAATGCCATTAAGAGGATGGAGTTCAGCTTCTCAAGCTGCTTAAGTACAAAAAGTGGTACTTCAGTGGGGCGGCTGATTGGGACTAGAACAGCTCTGAGCATTCCTTTCTTTGCACACCTATTAGCAGAGAACAGAAAAGGCAAACTTTTAATGAACTTCAGCAATACTGTGAAGGGAAAAACCTCTCTGATCTCAAGTGAAAGATTATAAAGAACATTCAAAATATGTGAACATGGACTTGACTTTGTAAAGAGAACTGTAAATTCAAAGCAGAAGATATCCTTAGGAAGGAATGACATACTATATTGCCAAATGAATCACAGAATCATTTAGGTTGGAAAAGACCTATAAGATCATCAAATCCAAGAGTACAGACTTTAATCACACCTGTATAATCAAACAATTTTGAAATGAAATGTAATGGTTTTATGAACAAGATAAGATAACAAATGTCTCCTAGACACCAAGATAACCAGACTCCAGAAAGTCCAGAGTGAAAAATCAATGAGGCACAGCTGTCTAGCTACAGCACTGTCAAACCCCCCGTGATAAAGTAAAACCTGAGCAGTGGGAAGAGCTGAAAAAACAAACAACATTAACAAATATCTTACCCGCATCACTTATACAAAAAGGACAAGATATTTGGAAACATTTCAAGGAGAAAACTGGCTTGGGTCCATTTAGTATCTGACAAACAACAGAGCAGCCTCTCTAAGCGCAGACCTACACACTTGCTTACCCAAGAGAAAATGTGTTACACAGGTCCACACAACCATGAAATAATAAGACTTTTATTCCCAAAAGGAAAAGATATCAGTGAAGATTCTTTCTCATAGCTCATTTCAAACTTTAAATTTCATCTCTTAATTCTCTTAATCTGTACCAAGTGATGACAGACAACCAGGTCTAGTGGGAGGTGTCCCCGCTCATGGCAGGGGAGTTGGAATTAGATGGTCTTCAAGGTCCCTTCCAACTCAAACCATTCTATGATCCCAATTATTTTTAATCTACGTGTTTAAAATAAATGTCAGGAATTTCCTCAGAGAAAAAAAAATAGTTTGCTGAATAATTTAACACTTTTAAGCCAGAAAAAAAAAGAAATATATATATATATATATTAAGACATTCAAGCAAGATTTGTCTTACAAAATGCAGCAATACAGGCGTCTCCAAAGTCAGCACTCATCTCTGGCGAAGTCACCAAAGGTTCCCAACAGAGTCAACTAACAGTTGGTCTAGACAGTCAGTGGAGTTCAGAGTGCAATTCACTGTGTAATTCACAATTCAATAGCAAAAATTAAGCCTAATTAATATAGCTGTTAGTATAGTCTGTGAACTTCTTTTTTTTAGTAGAACGAAACAAAATAAGGCCAACCCCCTGTCCCAAACACAGGATAATTTGTATGTTCAAGTGAATACACAACGCAACCACCTTGTTGACCATAAAGAGTGAAAACCATGGCCAGAACAAGCAGACAGTGTGTGTCCCCAGACCCTGGTGTTCACCTGGGACAGCCCTGGGAGGAGCTGGACAGAGGTGGAGATGGGTGTTTGCTGGTCTGATGGCTCTTCTGGCATGGGTCAGGGAGTAGCCTAACATACCCCTTCCACTGTGAAGCTAACTACTTACTGAACTTAACCTCAAGGCTATTTCCTGGACAGACTATTAAAAGTTTCATACCCAGGATGGGTGAATCACAAAACACTGTTGTCTAACAGCCACAATGTTTGCTGACGTTAACTATTGTACCTGAAAGTCACTTTTTCTCAGTAGTTTCCCAAGTCATTTAAGGAAGTGATAAAGTGAAGCAGTACTACCTATAACATGTACTATGTTACTGTGTGCACAGATGTGTTTTTAAGATTAAACAGTATATTTGTCATTTGTATTTCCTGAATTATGCTGCAGATACTGAAACCCTCCTCACCTTGAAGAGGAGCTTAAGATTTTATTTACCTTTAAAACGAAGCACTTCCCAATGTGCACAGTCTTATTGCAGAGAAGGGAAATAGTAACAAAATACATAGGGACATTAATAGAGCTGTTTATGTATAGGACAAGTAAGCCCTGTTTAAAAAATAAGTACTGGCATAGTCCTTGGGAAGGGAGGGCATGAAGGGCAGGATGGGTTTCAGGGCAGGGGATTACTAGGGATTTGTCATAAAAATTGGGTTTGTAACTGCAGTGATGAGGTGACTGGAACCCCTTGAAATTCAGCAAAATGCATTTATTATTAACTTCAGTTCTGAGCATTGAAGAGAATATGAATCACATTGTTAAAGGATGTTGCAGCAGTAATGATCACAGCATTCATGGAATTCAGCAAGAGAACTAACAACTGACATTTATTACAAATCAATTTGAATCGTCTGCGGTTGGCTGTAAATTAGGGAAGCTAAACAAAAGATTTATTTTGATAAAATACTACGCAAAAATTTTTTTCAAACACTTTTCATTTTTTTCATGTCACTCAAGTTTTAAGCATGAACTATATGATAATGAGTCCCGTTGAATAGCTGATATTGGCCTTTGTATAAAACCCAAATGATTGGAAATAAAGCATTTACAGACAAAATTTAGTCAAGCCTAATGGACTGGAAGGGCGTAAGAACGGGAGTGCCTGCCTATAACACAGTGGTAGCCTACCTCTCACATCTGTGATTCAAAAATATTTTTTGTTTTATTTTTTTGATTTATTTTAATTTTATTTTTTCATAAGTCTCAGAAATTCAAGTAGTTGAAATCCCATTTAAAATATTTAAAATATGAAATCTCATTTAGAGTATTTTCAAATTTTAAATGTAATTATACAAAGCTTACTTTTTGTAACCAAAACATTTCTTTTACTTAATTTAAAAGTTTTTATGATTTTATAAGGACACTTATGTTAAATTAAAACAAAACTATGTAAATTCTCTTTCTATTTATCAGTCTAAACAGTCTGTTCTGAACTGTTATTTCATCCAGAAGCACTACTAGAGACAACCTAAAATTATTTTTGGCCTGGAAATATGAAACTTCGGATGCATTTCCAAGCTACAACTGTGTTGGAACTGTAAAAAAATGAGAATTTAACTGGATTCAAATATTGAGAAGAGTTTTTAGCATGATACTTCAACACCTCAAAGTTATTGAAAGAGAAAATGATGGCTATAGTGGTTCTCCTTGAAGCTGGATACTGTTTTCATGAAGCTAAAAATTTTAAGGCCACCTCTGCATATCATTAAGTTCTTTGACACAATGTAGAGGAATGTTATTTTTTGTTATTATTTTATTGATGACATTAAGTTCTTTACATAAACAAGAAAAAAAAATGATAAAATTTAGACCTCTGAGATTTTTCATAGGACTTCAGAACTACTCCTTAAAGCAATGTTAAGGTCTGAAGTTGACGGGATATAAAAAATGCACATGAAAAGATGTCTAGTGTGTAAGCCACATAAACCACTAAATACATTTATTTTAAAAATAAAAAGGTCACCTAAGTAACAGAAATGATCAATTACATCATATTTATACCTAGAATAAAGTATATGGCTAGGAACATACTTCTTAAGCATCCTACATCAGAGTAATAATCCATCATTTAATGCAACTCAATTAGGGAGTTTTACCCTATTTGCAGTAATACTAAGAGACTGAGTACATTCTGAGCTTTGTGAATTGCACTTCATGCTGATATTGATTCTTTTTATGTGAATACAAAGTCAGAATATGTACCATTTGTGGTCTTTTTACCTAAGTTTGGCCCAGAAGAATATTTTCCTATAAATGACAGATGTCTGCTCAGTAGCCACTTGGAAGACAATGTACAAACATAGTATCTTCCTTAAGGAATCACACGGAAACATAACCCACACATTACTTGTCAGTATTTTTATGTAAGGTTTCCTAAACCAGAAGACTTCACCTGCACTTACAAGCAAAACAGTGATGAGGAAAAGTAATCAAAGTAACCCTCGTATATATTCATAGTGAACCCCGTAAAATGTGACAAGAATATTCCAGCAGTCAGAGTAACCAAATTCATGATCACTAACTGCAGTGCAATCAGTGTTTAAAAAACAAAACAAACAAACAAACAAACAAACAAACAAAAAAGAACAAATTGAACAAACATACTAAATGAAAAAAAAAAAGTAAGTTATTTTCAATTACTGGATTTTTTAAAGGAATAAATAGTGAAGAATTTCTCAAATAGTGAAGAATTTCTCAAATTATTTACATGTTAAATATCTGTATGAACAGTAGTTTTCAAACATAAAATCCTCTCAGAGAAAAACCCATTGATCATATGAAAGGTTTTGATAAATTTAATTGGATAAACAGAAAATATTTGATGCTCTGGATTGCCTCATTGACAGGGAATTGCATTATTGGGAACAACAGAAATAAAAGTAGGAAAGTTTGGCTTTAAAACATGGCATTTTCTTCCTTGATGCCTGAACAAAAGGCAATAAAGTGTTATGATACGTTAATTTGGAAGCCAGAATATCTTTTGGTTGTGTTACAGAGATATTGTTACATGGTATCTCAGCACATAGGTTGTTTTATAATGTCTTATATTGCTCAGATAACAGTGGCCCATGCAATCTTAAGGATTTGATAAGATTCATTAAGCACAGAATGATTCCGTAAATGTTGGGAGATAGCCGTGTAAATTAGTGATTGCTAAAACCAGTGAAATAAGGTAACATACCTGTACTATAGGATTAATGTAAAATGAAATGGAACATTTTATTACTTGAATTATAAAGTGCAATACCTAAGGAATGTTTTTTTTCATCTTTATGAAACATGACAGTTTCATACCCATGGACAGGATAGGAGGTTATTAGTATAAGTAAAAGGATAAAATTTTATTCCAAAGGAAATTTTGTTTGTATACTTCTTTAATCCTAATAGTATGCTATCAATTTTGACTTTTTTTTTTTTTTCTGAAGTAAAACTGTGACTTTCTTTAATAATTATGGTGTTACAGGTTACTACCTAATAGTCCAAGTTTTTGATCTGCTCAATACAAAAAAAATAAAGCCTTATGAAGGACAAAGGGATTTAGTAGATTTAGATGATATAATCCAAGTATTTTATTAAAGTATAGAAGGAGAAAATATTTTAGAAGAAAAAAAAATCAATGCAACCAAGCCCCTTCAACTGGTGACAATGTACTTTTGAGAAATTTGAGATGAAACCTACTTAATTCTCAATTGCACAAGTAAGTATTCATGTGCGTTTGAAGACTACAGACCCTTTGAGATATGGATTCATTTGAACTAATGCCTTCATTTAACCTGAATAGATAAAATGGCTACATTTTTATAGCAGGGACTCATCACCAAGTGAATTTCAGAGATGGAAATTCTTGAGAGTCGTTATTTGATCTGGCACTGAACTTTAGTTCTAGCTATGTTTTCTAATAAAGAAAAGCCGAAAATGCAGAGCTATGGTCATCTCACAGACACTCCCAAGCATTTTGGTAAAATTCATTAGAAAATAAATGAAAATAAATATTAGCAATGTTACCATGATATACATGTTTCTTGTACTTGAGAACATGTAAAAAAGCAGTAATTTCATATTTTTACAGAAAGGTGATTTATCATAAAGAATTGTGACATCAACTATTTAAATATTTTTTTAAATATAATATACAAATTCAAAGAACAGCCAGAGAATAAACATTCATGTTAAATACTGGGAATGATTCTTTTGAAGTAGCAGAAGTTGATTATTTAACCTTATCAATGATATGAGCACAATCAAAACTGTTTCTATTTCATGGTCATACCTAAGCCTCAAAGGACAAGAATAAACTGTTTACAACACAAAAGAAATAAAAATATTTTTAAATTTATTATATTCAAGCTATTTCTAATGCACAATATACTATATTTGACAAAAATTATGGATCGGACAATTCCTTTTGTAATTGTCTACATTGAAATTTAAATTACCATAGTCTCGAAAACTTAAATTACCATCAAAACTTAAATTAAAGAAAGAATTTTACTGTACCTAACAACTCATTCTCTCGTAGAAGCCATGTTTTCCAGTTCTGCTTATCAAGATAACTCACAGCAAAGAAACCCCACAACTCTCAGCTAATGAAGCAGTATGTATTCAAACAACATTCCAGAATGACATACTTACACAATTGGTTTTTCCAGTCTGCTACCCTGTGATCCAACTATTTCTCCCAGCGTACAGAACATTTGTCCCAAAAAATCCTGAAAAGCAGTAACAAAAGAACTCACAAATTGTGTTTTCCACTAGGAAAAATTAAATTATTTGGGCCTTTCTTCAGGGTAAAACACATTCTACCAAAAATTGCACCTTAATAATAATTATGTAGTAATGAAACATAAACCAGACTCACCATTACACATTTCACATAACTCTGGGTTACATTTACAGAAGTAATCCTAATACACTGCATATACTGCTTTTATACTACCTTTTTCTTCAAAAAAAAAAAAAAAGAAAATGAGATGGAAAAAAATGTAAAGCCATCAGTAATATGTCTTTTTCTTCGGCGAACTGCAGCATTTTAACATTGCTCCTTTATGAACAGACTCTACAGTGATTCTACCAATTTCAGGAAAGTTAATTATGTTGTCAGGAATTCAAGCCTGTGCAGGATCTCTGTGAGCATCCTGGATTGACAGTCGTACACAAGCATTGCTCTAATGACAGACATTATTTTTCAATTTTCTAATTTAACTTTATCACTAAAAATCAGGTAATTTTCATATTCCATTTCCTTGTAACATAAGTAGCACCACAATATGAATGGATTTTTTAAAAAAATCGTGCTGCAGTCCAACTCCTTCACTTGCATATGAAAGCAGCTTGCTGGCTTTATTCTTGCCAGCAACAGTGGCAGCAGGAGTAACAGTAGCATGTGACATTTGTTCACAAATATTAACAAGAATCAAAACACTTTGATCGCTATACAGCGAACCATAACTTTATGATACAGCAGTGAATATCTGTACAAATAGCTCCTGCTCTTCTTTAAGTCCAGGGCACTCATTCCCATCTCTGAGTCACCTTCCCAGCTGTGCTAGTTATAGGTTCATATTACAAATTGGGTCTGAGAACTAATCCCACTGAAGAGGAAAACCACGCTGCAAAAACACATTTTTGAACTGTGTCCTTCAACTGATCTGATACTGTGACACTGTTTCCATCAAAATTAAGTCCTTTAAAATGGCTAAGGCTAAAATGCATCTGAAAATACTCAGCTCTTCACTCATTTTAAAAAACATTAGGTATGATAAACGCACCATTTTCTACACTGAAACCATATACTCAACAATTTTCTTCCTTTTTCACCCTCACGGATCTTGATGTTCATTTGTGGTGGTGTTTCTATGATCAAATCCTATTTGTTCCACAGTCTATTATTAATTACAATTGTTTACTACTATGCTTTTTTTTTTTTTTTTTTTTTTTTTTTAAATCTCTAAGTTATTATGAACCTAAGAGTCTAATTTCAGGTAGCCAGTTTTATACACATTCTTACAGACAGCTACAATGGCAGCTGTCTACTAAAAAAGTCTACTCTACTTACTTCATATATCCATTATTACAACCCATTTCAGTTTCTTCCCATTTTGTCTAAATTCAGTCACCGAGACTGAAATTCTTCAGGTTTGCTCTTTACTATCTCCCCAGATGTTCAGCTATTATATGACACTGCCCAGTATTTGCAAAGAAATAGGTTAACAGCAATTTTTAGGGACAGGAAAGTTGTTATTGCACACCAGGAGACTATACCACGTGAGAAGTCTAGCTAAGCAAATACTATTTGTATGACATTTTTCAAAAAAGCCAAGCTCCCGGTGCATGAATATGAGCTAAGCTCTGCTCAGTCCATACTTACGAACTGTTCAAATTCTTAAGGCCTATGTGAAAGAGATGAGGGGAAAGCAAAAGGCAGACCAACCTTGAGCACCCAGAAAACAATGGAAATGAACTGACGTGGCAAGACATCTCTCGCTACCATCATTCACAGGGCTCTCAGGATTCTTCTTCATGAGTGTAACATTATTATGGCACAGTTTGGATGTTACAGACATCCAAGTCTGTACAAACTTGTATACACTTCCTCTTAAAGCAAATCTTAAAAAAAAAAAAAAAGCAAAGCAAACCAAAACAAACGAAAAAAAAAAACACATTTATATCTTAGGCTTTTGTACTATGAAGCGTGTTTCGGGGAAAAAATAAAAGAATTCAGATAAGCTACTTACTAGAGAAGAACAAACAGTTTTGGAGAGAGGCTCATGATGCTTTATCCTTGCTCGAGTTAGTATAGGAAGACTTCTGTTTTGTGTGGCTATTCAGAAAATCTTGCCGTCATGACAGAAGGAAAACAGTTTGCCGTGGACTTTAAATCTTTACAGTAAGGATATCACAGGAGATGAAAGGCAAGAAGCCTCATCTTTTTACTGTGAAGCACACACACAGAATCTTCCTTCCATTATCTTTTCCTCTGCTCCAGATTCTTAAAGGTTCTCTTACCAAAGCCTCCCTGTGTTTATTTTTAAAATTTCACTCAGCAGCCCCTGAATTCTACTCTGGCACCTCTAAATATTGCAGTTGCCATTTAATCTCTTTCAATTGAAGATGCCATGAGCATAAAAGAATTCTATTAATATTAACTGTGACACAATCAAAACATATTTACAATTTTTAGGAGAACAAAATGCTGCATATGCCATATGTGAAAAGATGTGCTCAAATATGCCCTGTACAGGAGGAATGTCCCATTAATGTTATACTCATGGGCTTTATACATTTTATTAAACAACAATACAAGCTCTCTATTTGTCTCTAAGCATCTGATATTATTTACAGCAAAAGATAACAAACATATTTAGGAAAACAAAAGCATTTCAGTACAAGAAAGTGTAATAACCAGGAAAAAAACTTACATGTTTTGATAGGTTAGGACTCTTGGAGTCAACATCATAGCTTTAAAAAAAAAAGAGAAAAGTTAAATACAACTTGCCAGATGACAGATCTGAGGACCGTGTAAAAATGAAAATCAAACAATTCTTTCACCTACTTCAATGTGTAAAATTTACCACAAAATAACACCTCAATGGAAGTCTCACCAGTAAGAAAGGCAATCATCACAGATTACAGGATTACTGTTCACTACCTATCTGAAATAAAATTGTTTTCAAAGTACAGGCTAGTATGAGAAATTAATCTAATACTCCTGTTCGAACAAGAAGCAGAATGAAAGCAGGAAAAAAATGAGAACAAAATTTCAAGATTAATCTTTTAGCAGAAATCAAAATACCTTGTTAACTATTTTCTTTGGTAGTTTTTCAGTCATTTTATTAATTAAGTAATAACAACTGCCAATAAATCAAATTTTTTTTAGCAAGCATTTGGCTTGTTCTTTTCAGGTTTTTATCATAATCTCGTTTTTCCTCCAACTAGAAAATACCATTGTTTCCTTTTCACTATCAATTCAGGTTTCAGAGAAATTACTCTGTGAATTTGAGATAAATTTAAAAATATGTAATACAAGAATCCTTATGGTAGTACTAATCCCTACACTATCAGTCTTCCACCCTTATCAGAAAATCCCCAGTATTATTTTTATCAAATTATACATTCGATTCAATACAAGTAATGGAATTGAAGAATTATTCCAATCCCCATCTCAGCTTCTAACTGCACATTTCCATTCCCACATTGTGGTATGGAAACCCGTTTGTTTGTGCTGCCACAACTGGTTGTGCGCATGGATGATGCTCTGTGGACCAGATCAGAAATTAGGAGGATGGGAAGCAGAGTGTGGTGCAGCACAGCCAAAGTTTCAGACACATTTGTAAAGAATGACTGCAGAAACCACTAACAGATGAGTTAAATAATAATAAAAATAACTGCACAGTATCTGGTGAAATTGAAAAGAGGAAAAAGAAAAAAAGGTAACTTGACTCTGAAGGCTAGATACACTAATGAAACAAAAAACTACTTCACTGGCAAAATTAGGAAGAAATTATAAAATATGAACAGGAAAAAGGCTGAAACATTGGTGGCTATAAAATGTATGTAGGTGCACATGGTCATTTATGAGTACCTTGTAAAACAAAGAATCAGAGATATGCCTGCCTTTTTATTTTGTTGCCAGAAATTTAAACCAATCAGAACTTTCACTCCTTCAAAAATAACACTTTGGCCAACTGGAGTACATACACAATTTTGCTGAGGAATTTAAAAAGTAAGCTTTTTAAAGATGTTTCTTTCTTGATCTAAGTTTTAATCCATGATTAGTTACATGAGTCATATTTTTAGCTCAGAATTCTAAAATAATTCATTTCCAATCTATCAGAGTTATAGGACTTTGAAGAGAATTCACAGACTCAGGCTATATGGCAGGCAAGCATTTAAAACTGTCATTCAGCTGTGAGTTCAGAATAGACTTGTAGTCACAAGGTGATCTGGAACAACAGTAGAAAAGTCAGGTCTTTCTGTTAAGTACAGAGTATGATGTTTACACCTTTTTAAAAATAAACAAATGGGATCAAACAGGAGATTGATTTTCCCCTCTCAGGTTCAAGTCCTTTTTCAGATCACACTTATCCAAAAGTTCTTTACAGATTTCCCTTTCTTTGCCTAGACTGAGCCTAGCTTTCTATTCCTTGGTCATTTCTTTTGGTCTTCACTTCTATTGGACCTTCTCCTCCCATAACATACATGCAGCCTATGAGGAGCAACAGATACACAAAATAAGATTCCTACGTGGTCCCAGCTGTTTCTTCGTTTCAGAAATGCATCACCTATGCTTCTAGGGGGAAACCTTTATTTTGCAAAGTGACAAGCTCTTACTTAAAGTTATTGTAAATGTCAGGAAATAGTTATACTCAGCAGACTTAATGACATCACATCCGAATTCAAAAAAAAATGGAAAAATAAGAAACATATCTGCAACATGCTCTCATGGTGAAACAGGTAGCTGGTATCTGTGTATTTAATACAATGGAATTTTTTTCCCCTTACTCATCCTTCCAACACTTCTTGTTAACTTAGGTAGCACTGTGATGTGCTATAGAAGACTGATAAAGCTAAAGAAAAATTAAACATGATTTCTTTTTTGTTTTTATGATACGGGAGATGAGGCTATTCAAGACTATTTTAGTTCCCCTTGCTAGCAACTTAAAAAAGAATCAGCAAGAACACAGATAAATTTATTAACTTCGCTAATGTCTATTTATCAGGCACCATACCTTTTTTTACTACAGGAAAAATCAACAATAATGCAATCATTGCTGTATTTATTTTATGCCCTGCCTAAAATAACGATTGATTTGCATTCCAGAAACTCTGGAAAAAAAAATCAAAGAGACTGTAAGAGTCAGTTTGAAGCAACTACTTGGATAAGTAAATGGTACATTCAGACTAAAGCCTAGAAGATTTAAAGATGGCTTTGCCACGAACTTGCTAAGAGACTTTAGGCAAATAAAGAAGCAATTGTCCTTCTGGTTTGCTGTCTACAAGATAAAGATGCACTAAATGAAAAATATTTCAAACTATTTTCTAAAAGCAATGATTGTATGATTACATTTTGACTAGTTAACACCTAGCGATTTCTTAAAATTAAGTCTTAAAATTATGTTACATGTTTATTTCTGAAGAAGCAATGCTAAATCAATCATGTTTACTAATTTGTTCCATGTCAACAGATACTATCTCTTTTCAAACTAATTTTGTGCTTTACAAATCTTAGTATGTTTACAGAGATTTTAATATTAGAGTCAAAGATTGTTAACTTACAAATCAAATCGAAGATTCTCTCTTTCTTCAAAGAAGTAGTCCATTATAAATTTTCTTACAAAATCTGGATTTAAAGTATTATCAATTACTTCTGTTCTTCCAAACTGTAAAAGAAAAGTATAAGTTTAAGGCAGGTACTTTATGGAAATGTAATTAAGTAGTCTTCCAATAGGTAAGATATGGAAGAGCCTATAAACATTTCTCTTCAACAGATGTCACGAAACAGAATGACTATGTTCACATGAATAGATCAGTTATCAGAGGATGAAGATAGAGTGGCAGAAGTCTGCACACTTCAGCGTGAAGAGTGGTGCACACTCTGTAATGTATGATCTAAAGTTTGTAAACATCAGCTCCCAAGGTCAACCAGTGTCTACAAAACTTTGAGAAAGAAATTCAGTAGCACAAGAATCTAATTTTTCCTCAAAAAAAGACAATAGCAAGCAAAAGCTTACATAGACTGCTTATTTCAAATAGATTTAAATATTAGCAAATTTAGTTCTTCTGTTAGAAGTGAATCATTTTTGCACTATCCAGCTCTTACTTCACCCCAGTTCAGATTTCTTTTTACATTTCCTCTCTGAGCTTTCTGCAAAACACTTTTTTTTTTTTCCCCTTGGTGTTTACACCAAGCTCTTGACAAGCAGAAAATATTTTAGTTTAAAAAAATAACTTTTGATTGACTTCAGTTCATAAACATCACAGATATAAATAACAGGTCATAAAATATGAGCATTGTGTTTTAGCTGTTCTTTCAAGCCACTTTCTTTTTGAAACAGAAAACAAAACAAAAAAGGATGAGTTAATGACATGAGCATTTCATTTTGTCCTACATATTGAAAATACCAAGACATTTTAATATAGCCTACTGAAAAGGTGGTTGACACTTTTCTGAAAGATCATCATTAATAATCCTCAAAACTGCAATTTGTGACTTCAAACTTTGAATGAGTCAAAGACTGCCAACCTCTTCATTGACAGGACTGAATTAAATCCATAAACATGGATAAAGAAAGAATATAAAGACAGCAATTTTCTTGTAACTAAAGTTCTTTTAAAAAAAAAACAAAACAAAACAAAAAAAGTTTAAGAAAAACTTTCTAGGAAAAGTTTATCACAGCTGTGAGTGTAGCCATTGCACAGACCCCTCAGTCTCCAACAGGAGCCTCCTTACCCTGGCCCCTGAACACCCAAGTGAATGGATACTCCGCTGTCACTTCCTCTCAAAACTCAGTAATCTCCTTTTATTACTTGATTCTTATTAAAATAAAGCAGCAAAGAACTCCAGCCACATTATTTGTGTACTTTATAGGAACTCCATTACTTTCAAAAACCATTTTCTTCTTCAAATGACTGTCCGTGCATTCACTCAATCTGCAGGGGTCTGACTCCAAACACCACTCATTCACATGGGTCATCTGTACCTGAGAGTGTGACTACCTTGTGAAAATCAACCACCCACCTCAGGTACAATAAAATATTCAACAAAAGTTAACACATCTTCAAGACACAGCTCTATAAAGTCTCAGAAACAGGAGCAGTCCTCTGAAGTGACACAGTGGTGATTTGCATCTTTGCAGAGTGTGCTTGAATCCTGTCAGGTACTTTCACTTTTGCTATGCTGTGAGAGGTTCAGTTGTGATGATATTCAGAGATATCCATATTCCAGCACTTCCCATGAAAGACAGAAAAGCAAAACTATCTTCCTGATGAACAATATCCTCTCCAAATAAAAAGACGAAGAATATTTAACATGTAGTATCAATTAGTATGCCCCTCTGCCAAGACTTTACATCAGTTCTTAAACCCTATGTAGTATGGTTTCCTGACCTCACTGGAAACTTGTTTGAGATCGCCTGCAAAGCTTCTGAGCGTGTCTTAAAACAAATTGTTTAGAAAGCAGGATCTCTCATAAGCAATCATTCTCCTAAGCCAAAGCAATAACTATGAAGGGGGTAAGCACTGTGCAGAAGTGGGCAGGAGAAATCTCCAGAAGCTCTCCAGAGTGGTGAAGATACTGGATATTCAAAATGATCTCCCTGGATCTCTGAAGAGAGGGCTGGCATTTGTGCACAGGATCCTAGAAACAGATCAGAACATGAACAAATAGCTTAATCCTTACAGACGAAAGAAGTTACTCTCTTGAGCAAAGACTCAAAACATCCTCTGAAATGCTTGAATAAAGTTGACAGGTAGAGTGCTGAAAAACAAACAAACAAAAAAACACTCTCTTGAACCGAAACTGGTGACTACTGTGGCCAAGTATTTATGAATGAGAAATGATAGCAGCACAGGAAAGCTGGTGTTTCTATAGGAACAAGTATGGCTGGAATATATGCATGGCTAAAAGGCCTTTCTTTTGCCTTTGAATAACAGCATTCACATTTTTATATACAGCTGAAGTCTTCAATCAGCTTCCAGGTCAAATAAATCTCAGTGTTTATAAAGAAAATCTTCCCCTGTCAACTGAATGCTTTATAGCATTCAACAATAGTGGAGCCAGGAAAAACTGAGAGTTGGAATGGCTGATGAAATATGCAGCAATATCTAGGCAATTGGCACTGTCTGAAGTTGTGCAGTAAGAATAAGTAGCCACTCTTTGACACAAGCATCAAACCAGGAATGAGAAATGAAAACAATGGGGTCATAAGGACCATCCATTTTGCAGTTCTGAGCAAGAATACATCATCTGAGTATTTTTTATTCCCCTGGCGTGTCCTATTTCTTGCATTTGCATTCTCACAGCAAGCTGGCCACGTACTCTTACACACTGGAATCAGCCACAAGCAGAGGAGATTTACACTTAGCATTGAAATCTGATGAACACTCAGCTACTCAAGAAGGAAAAGACTCGGGGCATTCAAAAAGATGTGTACCAGATCCTAGGATGAGTACACTGTAACTTGCAAAGCTACCTGAGGCACAGCAGGTAAGTAAAGAGTACTTACTAAATTGCGTCTCTCATGCTCTGTCCAATAGAGTCAGATGCACATATGCAAAGATATTGATCAAGATATTTCCTAGTATGTGCAGATTTAAGTATTAAGTCGGCCTGGGTGACCCCTTAATCACCAGGCAGGAAAAAAAAAAAAAAAAGGTTATTGAAATCCTTTAAATGCTCAGATTAGGGCGAGCTTGAAGGAGAGTAAGGGGATTTTTCATCATGTGGGGCCTGCTTCTACATACACGGAAGACAAAGAGGAACATGAAGAACACAGGCAGCTGTAACGTAGGTACTTTCTGCTGCCAAAGTTATCATTTAAATTGAAAGATGTGAGCTCAGAGGATCGACTTGTCAAGAGTCCCTTTAGGGGTACTCACAACCCTCTTGACAAACCTCTGACTTGACACCTTCATAAACTGATAATTTTCTGATGTAATACTTCTTGAAACAGTAAATGCAGTTTGCATGTACAGTTTGCATTTGCAGTTACAGCTGACTTTCAGAGAGCCGTTCAGAGAAGAACAAAATTAATGGCTAAATAAAACAGACAAAAATCATAGAATACTTGAGGTTGGAAGGAACTTGGGGAAAAATTGTCTAGTTCAATCTTCCTTGTCAAAGACAGATCAGCTCAAGTAGGTTGTCCAGTCAGGTTTTGAATACATCCAAGTGTGGAGACTCCACAAGCTCTCAGGGCAACCCATTCCAGTGTACATAGTAAAAAATAAAATAAAATAAAATAAAATTATATGTCGAAACAAAATTTTACCACACATTGTCTCCTGTCCTTTCACTGAGTACAGCTGAGAATAGTCTGACTCTGTCTTCTTTACTCCCTTCCATCAGGTATTTATACACATGAATAAGATGTGAGCCTTCTCTTCCCCAGGTTGCAGCAAGGGCAGCGTCTATCTGTTTACTTAGGTGGTAAGTGATAGGGCATGAAAAAACCGTTATGGGTTGCACCAGGGGAGGTTTAGACTGGATATTAGGAAGAATTTCTTCATGGAGCATTGGTCAAGCATTGGAACGGGCTGCCCAAAGAAGTGGTGGAGTCCCAGTCCCTGAGTTATTTAAGAGACATATGGACGTGGCACTAAGGGACATGGTTTAGTGATGGGACTCAGTGGTCAGGTTGATCGTTGGACTTGATGATACTGAAGCTCTTTTCCAACCTACATGATTCTCTGTTTTTATGAATAATGTGGCTGTGGATCTGGAAGAAGATTTCTGCAATGAGAGTCAGATGTGCCAAAGACTTGGTGGATAGCTGGAGAGGGTCCTGAAAAGAAAACTGGCAAAGACAGTAAGGTCAGCAAGGCCCTGTCCCTCCTTGCATTGTTCTGGACTTTACAAAATAATGAAATTAAGACAGAGTCCACTCTTGAATAAATCCCTCTTGCAGGAGTAGGAAGCAAACAACTCTAAACTTGACAAACCCAATCAAAATGCTCTCAGCAATTTCAGAACATAACATTCACTTGAGGGACAGTACAGGGACTCATACCACAGAGAATCAAAAAATCAATATGGATTTAAAATGTATGACCCTCACTGTCTATGCACAGTTCATACGATAAAGGCTGTTTGCTCTTCTGTTCAATTGCCCATTCCCTGAACATGCAATCCTCAAACATGAGGCTGTTCATCACCCAAGGGTGCAATCCTCAAGCATATTCCACACAAATCTAAGCCTCAAGATAATGCTTTGAAGACCTGAATTTCACCGATCAAGAAATTGCATACACTGCTTTTATAATGCTTGGCTGAACACGTAAGAGAGAATAGCCTCTGCACTTCAGGCTTTAATGTAAAGGTCTGCTGGCTAGCTCACTGGATACTATGAAAAATAATCTGTAGGCTGGAACATCTGACATGTGTCATAAGCTTGGTGCGCTCAGCTTGGAGAGGATAAGGGAAGATCTACTGACACCACCACTCTCTACTACCTGAACAGCACTGTAGAAGACAAAGCCAGACAGTTCACAGAAAACATAAAAAAGACAAGATGTTTCTGTCACCATTTACAATAAAGGAAATTACGATGGGGTATAAGGAAACAAGCCTCCCAGAATGAGTGATTAAGCTCTGGAATGGTTCACCCAGAGAGCCACTACAGAGTTTCAAATCTGATTTGGGAAAGGCCCTGATCAACCTGACCTAACTGTGAAGGTTAGGTGATCTAACCTGTGAAGGCTGCTTTGGTCAGAAGACTGAACTAAAACAGCAGAGGAGTTGGAGGCTCAGTAACACAGAGGTTCCCTCCACCTAAATTATTCCATGCTTATATCACATTTCATATCTTGGGTTGTTAGGTTTTATAGTTCCATTAGAAATAGTTCTATGTATGAATTAGAAGAAAAATGTTACTTCAAAGGAAATTTTTTAATGTCTTAAAATCATGGCTAAATGTCAGTTAATTTTTTCAAACAGTAAAATATAAACTTATAAATAGCTTCAGTCCCTTCAAAACTGCATTTTTTTTCAGTAAACAATATTCCACTTAAAACAATAACCAGTTACACTTGGGAAATCTTTTGGACTTGATTTAAAATGCATGACAGAAGCCTATCAGTGAAAGAAGATAAATATGCAGTATCTTGATGATTAAATCAGACTGAGACCAGAGGAGGCCTGACAGAATGCCTGCTATGCTGCTGCCTTCAGAACAAAATTGTTAAAAAACTCAAAAGATTGAATTCAGTGGCAAAGCTAACTTTTCTTTAAAATACTTTTAATGACTTTTCTTACATGAGGCTTCAGTTTTTTGGTCTGTTTACTTTTTTTCTAAGGGCTACTTAAACAGCTCTGTTATATTAAAGTAGCATAACAAATTACTTAATTGTCAAATTTTATCTTATGGATGACATTGAAATACTGGCCTCTAAAAATCATCAGTCTACACTTTTCAGCTAAACAAAACATCATCTTCTTAAATCCCTTTTGCCAACAAAGTATAGCTGTATAGCTTTTTTAAACAGAACAGGTTATTTCTATAATCCGGTGACTTACAACTAATAGCATAGCTGCTAATTAATTAGTTCCCCTCCTGGCCTAGTTTCCCCACTAACAGCTGTGTAAAGCTAAAATCTTAATACGGCCAACAAGCAAATAGTTTTAGAAATGTCATTCAGGTGAGTAAGAAAATCGATTTAACTATTTAAAGGGAAAAGAAATTCAAGAAAAAAAAAAAGAAAAGAAAAAGAAAATTATTAGTTTTTTGGATTGGAGAATGAATCTTTGCCACCTCCCAATGCAAGTTTTTCTGGTAGAAAGAAAGAAATTTTGTTTATTTATTTAGTCATCTGATTTTTTACACCACCTCAATTTAGTGATCCAATCCTAGGGGCTCTGAGGTTAATGTAAAATCATAAACTTCATTGCAGTATTAGAATTATAAAAGACTAGGAAGTTAGGTGTCTGTTCTGTATTTCTCAATCAAAAGATATGAAATAACTTCTGTAACTCTGAGGTCCAACCTAACCATCTGCTCAGAACTCTCTGAATTAATTCTTACTTCAACTTTAAGGCTGTGACTGAACTTGAGAATAATATTTAGTAAGACATCTTTTCTCGGTTTTTAAAATTTATGATGTTTTACCACAATTACAATAAAGTTGTTCCAATAATTAATTATCTCTGTTCTGAAAAAAATCCTTGGGTTTTTTGCCTGATTTTATCTCATTTCCTTTTCCATCTCTTGGATCTTTTTATAACATCGTTAGACAGAAATGTTTTCCATTATGAAATTTATGTTCATAGTGGTGATATTAATAGCTGATTACAATTATCGTTAATTCGCTCTTTCATTAGGCAAATAATTTGATCTTAAGTTTTTTAGTGTGGCATATTTTATCTAGTCCTTCAATAATTCATTACTCTTCTCCCTCGTCTTTTGACTTTTAAACATCTTGCCTGAAATATGAACAGTCAGAACATCGTATTCTATTAACAGTTCTAGGAAAATAACTAAAGAATACTTTAAACTACCACTAGGTTCTTGGCCCCGGTCTAAATGTTTTTTGAAAATTCTTTAGGAAGCTCCAAGTAGCAGTCTCCACTGGAAGCTCGCTCCACAAATGGTATATGAACACACAACAAAAAATAATCCTAATCTCAGAAATTATAATCCAGTTTCACAGTATGTGAACAGAACAAATAAAGAACTTGAACTGGGAAAAGAAACAACAAAATGATCCTGTTACAATTATCACCAATAGCCTCAAATCATGAGGATTAGAGGATACAAGGAAACAAACAAAAAATTCACAAGTGTGCATTGCGTTTACATGGAAGAGCTGAGATTGAAGCTGAGCCTGGGAAGAAGCAGGGTGAGGGGAAGGTGATTTTAGTTCACTGTTAGTTTCTCTCTGCTCTAGTCTGCTTGTGATAGTTAATAAATTATATTAACCTCCCTATGCTGAGTCTGTTTTGCCCATGATGATAACTGATGAGTGATCTCCCTGTCCTTATCTCAACCCTTGAGCCCTTTCCATCATATTTTTTCCCTTCTTCCCTTTGATGAGGGGGAGTGAGAGAGCGGCTGTGGTGGAGTTCAGCTGCCCGGCTGGGTAGAACCAACATAAAGTGGCAATCCCACTACAGCAAAAGCATAGTCATAAAATGTTCTACCGTGTGTTTATACCAAAGGAAATATAATTATTTTAATATATAAACTCATAGTAATTATCAGAAGAACAGCAAGACGCTTCTAACACATGCAGGCATTTGTATGAGACCTGTAAACTCCATGTACAAATGATGGTGATTTCTAAGCAACACTTTTAAACTAATGGCCCTCCAGTCCTAAGTATGTAAAAACCAGAACGGATTCATAGCTCTTCTGCACTTTGGCTTTTTTCCATGAACTTGAAAGGAAACATGACTTCTTTGAAAGGAAGATGGCTTCTTCCCTTAGTCAGCTGCTTCTTTTAAGAAATCTGCCAGAGAAGGTTTTCCAGTGAATTGAATATTACACAACAGGCAAATTTCTTCTTTCTTGAGATAGTGTAGGCTTCCTCAGTGCTCTCTGTTGTTTGCTTCCATGTACTGAAAAGTTTTCTATGGAGCTGCTACACTACATCGCTACTGATGCCTCAGCCCTCTTCTGAAGAGGATACAAGCTATCATTGCAAAGAAACTTCCACTAGTGCACTTAAAAAGACCTAAATCACAATAAATATAAAATATATAATTTATATAAATTTTATAAGTTTATAAAAATGTCTCATTTTAAGACAGACTCTGAAATCTACACAGGAAGACTCAAAAGCATATCTTACAGGGTACAAACAGTAATGAAACTGTAGATGCTACAATGAAACACATAATTACCAGACACATGACTAAGTGCTCACTTTGAGCAAAATCAATTAGATTATATAATACCTTATGGTAGAATGAGAGGATGCACTCATCTTGAAGGTCAATTTATTAACATAATGACTTAATTATAATTTACTAATAATTAATTGTTTTTATTATTAATATTACAGCAATTTATTGATTTATTAGTACATAGGAAAGAAAGTGTAAGAATAAGCAGTCAATTTGGTGGATGAAAACTTGCAAGCACTCAACAAGTTCCCGTGACTGACCTTTGCAGTACAACACAAACCTAAATGATCTGGAACAAGGACTAAAGTAATAAAGGGACAAAACAAATAGATTTTTATGGAATTGCACATATATATGAAGAATTTACAGAACTGCTTGTATATATAAAGACAAGTATGAAGACACTGAAAGACAAGTATAAAGACTGTAGACAATTTTTCATCCTGAGTGATCAGACAATAAAATGGTAGATGAAATTCCACATAGATGAATGAAACACTACAAGAACATGGGGAATACAGACTAAATACAGAATTTAGGATGGCTGAATAAGCAATTGTGAGCACATAAAGGAAGAAGTCTTTCTGTTGATAAATTGTACAGTATAGGGACTAGGTACAGCTAATGACAGAGTATTTTTTCATTCCTTTACAAACTGGCTACCTTTGCTACCAGGGGATCAGTTCCACCACAACCTTGCCTCATCTCCTTCTCTCTCAATTTGATGACTCAATCAAAACAGAACCTTCTTCTCACCTCTAGCATACTTTATACAGATCAAAAATAAATAAATGACAATAATAACGTGAACAGGATTAATGAATAGGAAGGCCTAATGAATAAGAAGCCATGAAAAATTTCAGAAGACACAGTGGAAATTTACTGAGAATACAAAAAACAAGAACAAACATTTGGCAGCTCATGAAGCTGGAAGTCAGCATGATGAGGACCAGCCAGAGATCTAACTTCCAGACAGGTATACGAATTTAACTTGCATCCAATGCATTCTGACAGTGGGTGCCAGGGGCTCAGAGCCTTGCTCTATACACAGTTTCTTAACACTTACCATTGGTGAATAATGCCAGTAAAACTGCAGTTGGTAGAGTATTTCATCAATTCTATTATTTACTTAACATTCCCCTTTGAAGTGCTCTCTCTGGTTTTCAGAAATAACATCCTCTTTGAAATGAAGAAATGCACATTGTTCCAAAATATTATTTAATATTATTTAAGGCTTCTGCAGATAACAATAAGTAAGTTATACTTTGCCATATTCGGATGTATCTTCACAAAGTAAGGGGAAGTAAATGTTTTTAAAACCAAAGCTCAGATTCTGGTGATGTATTTGTTGCCAATTATACTAATGGACACCTGATGATCCACCTACAAGTGATAACAGATGAACTGTTCTGAAAAATAACACCCTACTAAACTGAGAACTAAACATTTTCATTTTTCGTTTAGATTTGGTATGCCAGAATAACACTGGGTAAAACACTAGAATCTGTACTGCTGGCAAACAGGAGTCGGTGCCCAGAAAACATCTACTCAGAAATTAAATGAAGGGTTCGATTTAATGATTCTATTGAATCAACTTGAATATCTCAGTTGAGGGGAAAAAAAAACACACTCTGGTAGGACAGAGTGCTAGGGAAATTATGGAGATTATGAAATGATTTACTATGTTTATGATCCCTGAGTATTTTTCAAGTCTGAAAGAAAATCATTAGCCAAAAGAAAGAAGACAACTGTGGATAAAAGGGTATGGAACAGAAACGAGGTGAAGTATGTTGCAATGACTGAACACCATTCCTTAATGTCTACATGTATCATCAGGGTCTTAATATTTGTCTCACAGTTTTCTCCACACAGTTCCAGGTGGCTTCTACCTCTACAAGCTAGTAAAATATCAAACAAGTATTTTAATGCAACAAAATGGACACATACACAGAGTTTTGTTTAAAAACACAATATTACTGCATTCACCACAGCAGACAGAAAAAAATAATAAAAAAATAAAGATGTGGTTACCCATCTAACGCACATTATCAACTAGTCTTCTGTCTATCCCCATATGTTTTACCACTGATATAAATATCATACACCACAACGTATTAAATGCAATCCTGACCCCATCCTTCTACCATGCCAGCCTCTGAATTTTGACTGTCATAACAGCTATTAGGAACAGGATTCTACTGAACTGAACTTTACATCCAACATAGTCAAAAGCTATCGGCACTTAGAGGCATTTCTAAAGAATGATTCATCTGGTCTACAGTGGACATCTAAATTAGATCTGATGAACTGCCCTCAAGAGTTATCTTTTGCCATTAACCATAAATAGTTTAAACAGTCAACTGAGTTGTAAATACCTATAGCTAGATAACAGACAAGATAGAGATAATTATGCCTTAAGAGGGAAAATAAGCTAAGATTTTTTTAGCAACTGACATGTTGAAAGTCTGTTTTAACCCCTGTAGCTCCTAAACTGGCACATGATACCATAACCACATGCCAAAGGGCATCATCTAGACGAGACATTCTGTAATCAGTGAGAAGACACAACACAAGCACATTATCTTACTTTGTTTTGATCAGGAAGATAAAATAGCAGAAAACAATACAAAGCTGGAAGATGGTAGCACACTTCACTGGTTACAAACTTGGATCTATGAAAATGGAAACCAGATGGAATTTTTTCATTCACAATCTCCTAAGGCACCTCACAACTGCCTCGTGGAATATCTTCCGAGAAAGATGATAATATTACAACTCAACCATCAGGACAATTACAATAAGGAAAATGCTTCATACCTATTTTAACAGTTACATCAGAATAGAATAAAATTTCACAAATTACACACCAACCTTAGACAACAACAAAAAACAGAATTTCTGACAAAAACCTTTTAATCCTAGACCACAAATGATCTGGATCTTTAATAGCAGCTTAAGCTTGACAACCAAATTCCACCACACCATTTAGGCACTCAAATGTCTAAAGACTCCTCTGTCTTCAGAGTTACCTATCCAGGCATTCAGAGGTCTGAGCATGGCCACTACTTCTGCCTATTTAATTAAAAACAGTGAACTCCCATTTAGGGTCTTTCTTCACACAAATCATCAGAGGAATGTGATCCTGTAGGCATACTGAAAGCATGTCTGGTACACAGTTCAGAACAAGAGAGAGCAGCAATTTAACTATAAACACAGTAGATAAAATGCTTCACATGTTGCCCAGTCATATGAGCTTTGTCCAAGATGCAGACAAATTCAATTTTCTCAGCTTGACAGAACTGAAAGCTATATTCACTATATCTTTCAGCAAAGCAAAAAATATGTTTCTCCAGCCAGCTAGCAAGGACAGCAAGAATAACGAAAGAGGTCTGGTTTCTGTGGCCTTGGCCCTTCTTGGCTGGAATTTTTTAGACAGTAGTAATTGCATAAAATATCATTTCTGAAAACAAGAATATCAGGGCTCCTTGTGCATTCCTCTCTTGGCTCTTCACACATGGCTACACAGTGGCACGCATACAGTGAACAGTACAATCAACCATCCCTGTAAGGCAGCTAATATAAGTACATTTTATCAAGAGAAGGAAAGGATGACCACCCTTCCTCCAATGCTTCTCTTTCAAGGAATAATATTAAGGAAAAAGACTTAGATGACTCAGGACAGGGAGACAGTTCCAGGCTGTGTATGTTGATATTCTGCAGTTATCCAATTCAGAGATGTTTGATTTACGTTCTTAAGGCATATCTCTCCAGTATTTATATGGATAGGCTAAGAAGACAGTGCAATCTATGTATAACACCATCCCTCCTTTTTTGCCTGGTAAATATTCAGCCACACCTAACTTCTCCCAAACAGTGCACAGGAAAAGTAGGTCTCTACCACACCTGTGGGTTAGTTTTGAGGACACTAAGCATCACAACAGCCAAATCTTCCCCTAGATCTTGCACTGCTTGAGTATCTTCCTCTCGATATTCACAAACCTTGCCTGGACTGATAGTTATGTTTGACTTCACAAAACTCACGGAGAGTGTAGAACAGGAAACATGTATTTTCTTGTATTTTGCTCTCCCTTTTAATGGACATATGGGTACAGGTATGAAAAGTGAGAATAATGTGACTGGATATTGCTTACTGGAACATAAGATTCCCATTGTTTAGCATGGCTTTCAAGAGGCTATGACATCGGTTTTTCTGCCAGGGCAAATTACCAGCATTAAATACACCCATAAAGTTTATATATAACCATTTGTATCTTACCTCTCTCCATTCTTTGTTTCCAATGGCTTGTGTGTACAAAACACAGACTGTGAAGGGAGAAAAAAAAAAAAAAAGGTTTGGTCATTTTCAGAACTGAATGTATTTTTAAATTAAATAAGTTGATTTTGTTTTGCTGTTGAAATTATTAACTATGACAATCAAATAGTAACGTTTCCCCTCAGTTTTCAGTATGCCTACCCAGATCAGTGACAATATGGTCTAGTTGTTGCTGCAATGAGCTAATAAATACTGTGGTTCTAAAATGGGAGGTAACTTTTACGGCTGACCTCCAGTAAATCACCTAAAATCCTTAGAAGTAAAATTACATAAAAGCAGATCTTCATTAAATGTGGATGGTCTGGATGGCCTAACTATCCTGGTTAATCTAATGCATAATTACTCTAAATTATGCTTCTTTCAAGAGATGAGAGAATTAAAATAAAAACAAATGAGGTTCCTACTAGAAAAAAAAGAAAGGAAATGAAAGGGGAAAAAGGAAAAAATAATTTCTCAGGTATTCTTCCTCAATTCTGCGACAAATTATTCTCTTATATTTAAGTATCTTGCATATACATCATTTTTAATTAAAACCTAATAAAAATAGAATCTGTGATACTTGTCTACCTAAGCTGTGTTTGAAGCATCAAGCAGCACAATCCCACTGGCTTCACGGTGCTTACAGATCTGTTCTTCTCCTGTTCTAACTCACCACACATCCATCTGCAGCTCCCCTCACAGGGGTTGGTGACAGAGGTAATACATTGATTATCTGTCCATACACTGTTCCATACACTGTTACAAGCACCAGTATATGTGTAAATCATTTGCACTTGCAGTAATGTAAACTTTATTTTCTGCAGTTTTGAACTACTCGTAGCTAGCAATTTGAAAGCAATTTTAACCTGAAACTCTCACCCTTTCCTAAATAAGGGAAAGACAGACATGCGAACACTTTCCTGTGACAAATTCTTCTCCTGTGCCAATCATTACTTTTCAGCACAAGGTTAAAAATAGTACTATTTTGAGTTGCTGCCTTGAACAATAAAGGTAGAAGCCTGGCTTCATTCTCAGTGAAGTCAGAATCATAAACTGACCTAAGAAGAAATGAAGGCAAGCTTCAAACTATGTCTTCTTACTTGGAAGGCATTTGCTCCACACTAAAAACACATCAGGCAGTAGTGAATAAGAGGAAGAACAGAAAATAGCAACTTCAATATTTTAGCTAGACACAGAAGTTAAAAGTTAATACTTTTTTTTTTTTTCAAATAAGATGTAGAAGAAAAAAGCTTTTACAAAAAAAAAAAAATCGAAGTCATTTTGTGGAGGTGTCTGTCTTTCTACATTTACTTTAAATGAAACCTTGGACAATCACACTCCTAGCTTTGGTTCCTGCTCATAGTAGGATGAATCCAAAGCAATGAGCCTATTACAGCTCTTTGGAGTAGACTGCTGAAATGTATTACATAAAGAATGAAGTTAAATGGGAAAACAGAGTGAAATGGAAGCTATAAAGTCAGCTGTGGATGTATCTGAAGGTTACTGAATTTCTGACTAACCTTTGTATCTATTGAGATCCATGCCAGGATAATCCTGGCAGATGACCGAAGTGTTGTCAATGGAAGTTTCCGTGGATAAAAACAATCTAAGAAACATTCTCTGGAGATAACCCTACTGCTAACATAAAATCACGTAGTCTGTCAAAGATCCCTTCCACCTTCCCCACTGGCAACTCTTTTTTAAACTAATGTTACCGGTTCTGCAATGATAAATATTTTCCAGTCTTCAGTGGTAGCTTCCAAGAATGCAGATGTCTTACTAATTTCAAAAGCTGATATAATTGTGGATTTTGTCCATTTTGCCAATACCTTACATCTAAGTTTGCAATTAAAATTTTCTCATAAGTATCACCCCTGTTGAGAATACAACTGAAATTCATTTGGGGAAAAAGCCACTCTTTACAGATAATGTGCACTTTTGCTATTCAAATATTTCTATTGTCTACTCTTTTCTTAAACATAATCATTTTTCACCATCGATTTCCTGCTTTACTTTTTGTGCTACATCCTGCCCTGTGTATTAGTGTTAATACAGTAAATCAAGTAACAATTGTGCATTGCAGCTGCAGAACAGAAAGAATATTAAAAAATGAGAGGTTTAATATTGAGGAGAAGAAAGCAACAATACAACTGTAAAATACCCTCTACTATCCAATTTTCAGAAAAGAAGCATTCTGGCACTGCCTTATCTCCCAGTTTATGAAGCCAAATGAAAGAAAAGCTATGAAAAGAAAAAAAAATTAAAAAAATAAGATTACTGTTGGATAGTTTTAGTCTCCTACTATGGTTGATGGATGGGAGTCGCAACATGTAAAAGGGTTAAAAAATAGTAAAGCTTCACCTTAAAGCTAATTCAATCTCACTCTATTTCTACCTTCTGGAAGGCTGCTCACACCTCTTTGTCTGCTGAAGTCTGTTTCTTCATGGTCAATTTACTATTATTTGGGTTTTTCTCTTTGTAGGACATAGAGTAAGCAATGCCATCCTTCTTACTTTTTCACTGCTCAAGCATTAGCAGACTTCTGTTCCCTTCCACTCCCAGGGGCTCCCCAGTGCTTCCAAAACCACTACCCAGGAGTGGGACCACATCTCTCGTTTAAGAATCATTTATAAACTTAAATTATTGTTATTATAGTTAAATGAGGAGAAAGGAGCTAAGAGTCTGTACTATGACATAAGTAGCAATTTTCTGCTATTTAGCTAAGCTGCAGATATGGCATGTACTTAATATATAACTAAGACAGGCTAATAGTCATCATCAGTAATATTTATTTTATTATACATGCAAGATGCAAATTTGACAGTAATATGGAAATGTGCATCTCATAAACTACATTAAAAAAAAAAAAAAAGTCAGTCTTGGATGTAAATAAAGATAATGAAAACCCCAGAAACGACATACATTCCAGACTATCTGATAAAGATTAGATTTAGAACAGGTTAAAAACTTCTACTTTCTTCTAAAACTGCTTGTCCCACAGATTGTCACAAAACTGTCCACGTTACTGGTCTCCACTGGTGGCATGATTTACTAACCTTAATGTCTTCTGGAGAGAAGGTTTTATAAAGACCCTAAACAACTTCTCCAAAGTAATTTGCAACCGAAGAATTGCAGCTTTTCTGTACGAGCTCTTCCAACAGAAGATACCAACAGTCAGAAATATTAACATTTAGTCATTTTAAACTCCGGACACTTACAACACAGTGTCAAATTCTACATAAACATAATTAAATATTTCAGTGAGGAAGAGGGCAGATGTTTCAACCACTATCACTCAGTTCTAGATTCAGTTCCCAAAATGCTGTAGTTTCCCACTCTCATTTTCCCACATAGTTTGGGCCTCCCTTATCCTACACTTGTTCTCTCCTATTCAATGCATATATACTCAACATTTAGCCAGGCAACTGCAATATCCAAACTGCCTACCTCAGTCTTCCCTAGCATAAAAACATCTATTCCCTTTCAAGAAAGTCTCAGCTACAGCACAGTTGGCCTTGGCTCCATGCAACCTAAATCTTTTCACGATCCAGCACCCAGTTCACACCATTACCATGTTTTTGCCCAACTGTCCCAAGGAAGATACACCAACTTAATTAATCTGTATCTCCTCTGCAGAAGATCTTAATCCTGTCCTGTCATGGAAGCACTACTTTAGCTCAGTCTCTATGAGAAAAGTTAAAAAGAATGGGTTTTCTCAATAATTTTGCTATAAAAAAATAAATCTCCGAACTGGAAAGACAGAAAGGTCCAAATTTACTGTAATAAATAAGTATATATGACTTGTTTTGATACCACCAAAGAGAAAGCATTGTCAGTGAGCAACTTCGGTATTGTTTAAAATACTTCATGAGTATTCAAGGACTATCCAAGTCTGTCCCATCTATGTCTAATAACTCTACATTATTTTGGTAATTTGCCTCTAGGGAGGCAAAGTACCAGATCCCTCTTGGCATGAATATTCTAGATTGCAGTGAAGTGGCTAGCATTTGAATGAATACTGAGTAGCAATTACAGTATCAAAAAAGGATAAGCAAGCTTCCTCAGAGAACTGGAGAAATCACAGGTTCCTTTTTATTTTCAGGAGAAGGCAGCTTTTGTGGACAGGGGAGTCAACTATATTCATGTGTGACTCTCTAAGCAGAAGACCGAGAAGTCAAAATTGAATTTTCACAGTAAGTACGATCCCCATATAACTGCACTGCAGTTTGAAACATGTATTAGAATTGGTCTACTCAAATCCAGTCAGACCTGAACATAGACAGTAACTCTGCATGGCTCTAACTTTTACAAGATCTGATGGTTGTGAATGCAGTGTGTCTAAAAGCGGATCTTGTGAAACGATGATGCTGGTTTTGACACCTTTTTTAGCTAACAGGATAAAGTTACTGTACACAGACCAGCGTAAGCATGGCCTTTGTCCAAACAAACAGACACAGAGGAAAGATATCCTGCTATACTGCCAAGTACAGAAAAGAATAGCAGTTTTTATAGTACACTCTTATCCCTTTAGCTGTTACAGTAGTGCCATATGTCTGCATAGAAATAAAGGACACTGGCAGCAAACTGATCAGCTAATAAAAATCTTATACAATACTAAATCCGCACTGTTTGGAGGGTATCCACAATCAAAGCTGCTTTGCCAAGTCATTTATTGAGTGTGAATACAGCACGAGCACTTCTAGATTTAACAGTTTCCCCATTCTCTCTTTACTAAGGCCGGTAATACTGTATTACATGTTTTTAATCTGCTGGCCTGAGACAGATAGGCCTGATTGGCAGAATAACTGGATGCTTACAGTGTGAGCCTAGACCTCCAAAGCACACCATCAATTTGAGTGCTTTAAATAAGCTACTTACCAGAAACAAGAAAGCAGTATGTTTGCAAGTGATAGGCAAGGTTATGACGGCTTAAAAAATATTTCCACATACCTTGAATCTATAAAAAATACCACTGGATTACTTCTCAGAATTACTTTAAAGATAGATAGTAAGGTTTTCCTATCCCTTCCCTGGTGTGGGTCACCCACCAGACACAATCCCTTGTAGAGGTGTCCCGGCCCCAGCACGGGATGTCCACAGACCATAGACTCTTCAGAAGTCTATGGTCTTCACAAGGAGTGTCTTGTTTAAAGAGTGCATTCCCAGCAGCATATCTTCAGAAGTATGGCTCCGGGAGAATCTTCAGCAGCTGTGTCTCTAGCCCCTAGCTGCTGCCACTTTCTTTCTGAAATGCGTTTTGGCAGGGGCACTGTGTGCTCCCCTGGCTGGCAGAAGTTCCAGCTGGCAGTGGTTACTCACAAGGCTTCCAGAGCTGACTGCAACTAGCTGTGACAGCCACTGAGTGATTCGTGGCCTCCTCCCACACAAGTCACACGGCAGTCGCCTGCTACTCAAATCCTGTGATTTATGCCTAATACAGTTTCCTACCTGAGAAAATCTTGAAGCACTTATCCCTAATAGTATTTAAGTTTAAAAACTAGACATCTCATCACTTTTGCTGAAAGATGCCTTGATTCAATACAGAAAGCCCTGAATTTAATTTATCAGGGGCAACGTATCATTGACCACTTTTCAAAATTGCTTAAAAAATAGTTTGCTATATGCAAGATACTCAGTTCTGCTTCTGCATGATTTCTCTACATCAGACGTATGGTATTGCCTATATCTCCATTAAAAAAAAATAAAGTTTTAAAGCTCAGAAATGTCAAAGGCACTCCTAACTTCATGCAGCTTTTCCCCAGGAAGCAGAAGTAATCAAAGTCTATTGTGGAATCTCTCTCAAGAAACTTTTGATTAAGAACTGACAAATAGACCCTTACAAAAGCACTCAAATGTTTGGCACTGCCACATGACTCAGTGTTCAAGTACATCCCATCAGGACATGGTTACGCGTCCAGACACAAGATGGAAGCATGTATGTCTCGGGTTACTTCCAATGTCAGCAAGCACGACATACAGTATTTATTCTAAGGAAGAAAAGCCCAGGCTTATTAAAAAAAAAAAACAAATAAAAAAAGGAACACAGATAAAAATAGACATGGAGAGCAGTAGAGGAGACAACATGACCGAGACAACATAATCTAATGACTAGTCAGTTAACACTGAAGAAGTACTTTGATCAACCACTATCAGGAAAAAAGCAAACAAAATTAGAGGACAATATGTACTAGCAGCAAGAAGTGCTCCCAGTTTATCAAGTAGCTTTGAAAACAAACCAGAACAACATATAATTATTTTCTTAAAAATTAATGATTTTTCTGCATTTATTAATTTTAAGAAAATGTAGTTTTTTCTGCTCAACTGAGGGACCATGTAGTTCAGGAAAGCAGGAGCGATTACAGAGCCTTTAAAATTCCAGTTCCTCTAATAGGAGCTATGAGCATAACCAGCACTGTTTAATGTAATTGTCACAATGTAATTCTAAATGATATCACAGAAACCACCCATCTAATTTTTTATTGAGTATTTACAAGTTTGGAATATATGACGAGGAGACAAAATAATATGCTATATACTTACTTGGATCAGATTTAGAAAATGTATCTCTGTCCAAAAGATTTCTGTTTAAAAAGAAGAGAGAAAAGTCATCTTACTAAAAGTGATGAAAAATACAGATCAGACATCAATGTATGTATGTTTTTAACAACACTGATCAGAAGTCTGCTTAGTTTTTTCCCCTCCTACTGCATAAGATTTACTTGAGGTCAGTCAGCACCATACCTTGAGTCTTCTCACCCTTCTTTTTGTTACACATTCTGGATTTGAGCAAACTAAACCTTAAAACTCCAGTACTTTGAAGTGAAAAGTGATATATAACAAGAACATTAAATATATGTAAGGGACATCAGGAACAGAAATAACTTTAAATCAACAACTTCTACCACAGATTAACATACTAGTTGAACTCAAAAAAGCTTGGACTTCGTTTTAGAGAATGGTTATGATATCTCAGAGCCATCAGCGAATACCTAAAAGAATTTATCATGAATTAGTAAGGTTAAGCAAAACTAAAGGATAAACAGGACATATACCAAAAATAGGAAATTTCTAAGCACCTACAAAAAAAAAAAAAAGTAGAGAGAACAAACTTTGTTATGTGATACAATCCTAATGTCATGGCCATACTTCAGCCAGTTGAGAATCATACACAGATGAGGAGACTCAACTTATTATTACCAATAAGTCTAGAGGAGCAGGACTGACCAGAAAACCAATCTTTCACAGAAAGCTATTCATCATCCCAACCATTTCATCATCCAAAATTTAAAAAAAAAAAAAAAAGATTTTGACAAACCTGAAAAATGACCTGAAAACAGAAAACTATTGCACAGGGACAAGAAAGAGCTCTTAAACTTAGGCAGATAGATTAAGCTAGGTATTAATCAAGAGCAAAAAAAGCAGAATGGGGAATAGCTGGATATACATGTACAGCAGTAATGTTAAATTGGTTCTAGGCATCACAATAGACTACAAATTGAATGCAAGTCAAAACCCTTGTGCCTTTGGAAAACAGGCCTAACTATTAAAGAAACATATTAAATAAACAAGATTTAATAAACGAAAATGCCACTTTGGAGTAATTGTCTAGTATTCTTAATGCTGGTAAACACTCAGTTCCAACAACGTTTTAGGCACGCCGATGTCTTGCATTCCAAGGAATTCATGGAGCCACTAGAGTCCAGAGGAAGCAAAAATCAAGGACTGTCTAAGAAGAAAAAGATTCTGATCCCCACATAGACAGAACGAGAAGGAAGAGGCCTGACCACAAGCTGAGTCTTCAGTACAACAAGTGCATAAGTTGAACTTTGTGGTTGAACGTAATGTTTTATCATCTTTTGTTGTTAAAGGTGGCCAGACACGTGAAATCTCCACCACTGAAGGTCTTTAAGAACATATTAGGTAGCTGCAAGTCCTAATTAGTTCTTTGATCCTACCCTGGAGCAAGAGGATGTATTAAGTAACCAGTTTACATCCCTTACAACTTATTATTTTTAATAATTAGTGCAGCCTCGTTAAAGGTCACCATTTATTACTCTCATTCAGATCTAAATCACATTTTCATGCTACTGCACAGTGTTGAAATGCACATTAATATGTTGTTAACTATAGGTTTTCTAAGCAGTCCATTCAGACTTCAACAAAGAAAAAATACCGGATCCCCAGTTTAGATATACCACATCCACAATTCAGAACAAGCAATATGAAAAAAGATAGCTTTAAAAGAATGGTATATTTATTTTTGCCTAAGGGTTTAAGATTAGTATATGTGAATGAACCTGAAGTCTGCACATACTAATTCTTCAGAACTTCTTTAATCTATTCAGAAATGGGATTTTTATATATCCATTTGATCATATCCAGAGAGACTGTATTCAATCTTAACCAACAATGTGCAAATATATATTAAAATATTAACAAACCAAGGAAAAACAGTATTTTCAAGTTTCTGTTTGATAATGACCCCTACAAAGTGCTTCAAAGTATGGTACAGAAAGGTCTGCAATGCCAGAATCGGCAATTTTAAATGAAAATTGTGTCTTGTTTCATTTTGATTATACGTACCTAGACATGTCATTAATTTGTGGTAACTAGATTATTTTTATTATCTCAAAATGAGTACCTGAGAATGTTATAAAACTCTAGAAAAATCCAGATTAAGGGTTGTATGAACAAAATAGCACATTCGGTGATGGGTAGTCCTCCCCTAGATAGACTGGCCATACCAGGTATTGTAAAGCTCAGTCTATCCTGCTACTCTGATTCCAAGACAGGCAGAAAGTACCTGCCATGGGAGGATATAAGAATATGATAAGAATCTGCAACACTGCCTGAGAATCCTCCTAGTCATCAACCATTCACTGCTCAGGGACTTAATGAACTAAAACACCGCCATACAGCCAACATCCCTTAAAGGAGGCTTGAGATACCAAAGTTTAACACAGTAACTCAGGTCAGTAAGTACCACTAATTCACAGTTTTGAGATGATACAGCTTGTAATATCCTCAATTTGATCCTTCGTACATTTTACTATAAATAAACAATGTCTTCAGCAAAGTTTGCAGACATGTCTGATTTTCCAAATCATTAATAACCAGCTAAAATAGCAACACGAGAACTTAGCAGGCTGTTCAAGCAGTGCAGGCAATTTTGGAAGGAACTTAAAGACCAATGTCAACGGGAAAAAAAAAAGAGCCTGATTTTCCCACTAATTCCTCTAATAGCTCAAGAGGCTGCACAATTTCCTTTGTGCATTTTCATTTTAGTGGGAAAACAATCAAAATGTTCCTTTAAGTATATGAAAACTGCATAGCACAGAAGCATACAGCAAGCTACAACCAGAAGAAATAACTAAAAGCAAAAGGAGAAAGAATACTGGATGTATTTCTAGAATTTTACATAGCCTTTATCCCCTCAACAGCACTTTCTGCAGAGTCTGAGCAGAAAACTTTTTTCCTTAGAAAAGCATTATCTTTGGTAGTACAGTGTTTTGCCTCAGGAAACAGTCCTAGGAAAGCTCCCAAACTCAGAAACTTGAAATGCCCCAAACTTCTGTTACTTCCTCCTAACCAAAATATCAAGAGAAACAGACTTCTATTGCAACTCAACATAGTGAGCATATTCTTTCTATACCCGTTATGACTTTCAGATAAACAATGCAAAAAGAAAAGGAAAGGAATGACTATCAATCTTAAGGAAGAATAAAAAAGGAGAAAAAAGAGCTTTGTTTTGTTTGTTTGTTTGTTTTGTTTGTTTTTTACCTGGAGGAACATGTACATCAACTATCTGTAGCAAAGAAGTCTAGTAACATCTGTGCAGAAAGCATTACTCTACCATCACAGATCCTGAAGGAATTCATTTTGCACCTGTTTTAGACGAATTCTGGAGTGGACCTTCCAAAACACTTGCAGTAGCATTGATGACTAAGGGAAAAAATAAAAAAAAAAAATAGGAGCCATGGCATTAACACCTACTTAGTATATACTGGAAAATCCACGGGAGATTAGAGGATTAGAAATGCTAGAATAAAGATTTCTTTATGGGTATAACGAGAGCAATTTCCCCAGATAACTAAAAATAAATTAAAAAAATGTGTAAAAAGAAAAGTTAAAACATATTTAGCTATGCCTTTCAGAATCATGTTATTCATTCACAGAGTTTCACAAACTCCAGAAAGGTTTGTCAATATGATACAGTTTCTGCCTAGTGCTTTGCTTCAAAAATTTTCTATACTTTACATAAAAATTTAAGATCTCATACATGTATTTCTAAACCAGATTATTTAAGATAAAATGACCTCGTTAGCTGTAGTAGCTAAACAGAAATCATTATTATGTTGCTTTGTGTGATTTGAATATACTGTACATACATAACATATATACATTGACAAAGACTGATCTACCTTAAAAACTAGCATTTACTCACCTTGTTCATGAATACTTTGCTTCAAATTTGACTTTTTTAAAATGATCAACGTATTAAGTTCCTGCTCTGTAATTTTCTGTTATAAATTTAACCCTTCTTATGCTTAACTTAGAAGTTAATTCAATTCCTCCATCAAAAATGCCAGAAATCTGGCACTGAAGAACAGACCACAGGAAATACAGAACTGAATATTTCAAAGTCTATTTCTCTTGTTTCAAAAATACCTGTTCCTATCTCAACCCCACACAGTGTTTTTTTGTTTGTTTTGTTCTGTTTTTCCTCCATCTCGTTCCCCGCCCAAGTGACCACTATGTGTGATGAGCCACGTTTTCCTGGAGATGGCCCAAAGCCTGCCTCTGAACAGGAAGCTATGAATAAATTCCACATTTTGCTTCACCTATTAAGTTGTCTCTATATCAACCCACCAGTTTTCTCACTTCTACCTCTGCAATTCACTCCCCCATCCCACGGGTAACAAAATTTAGTTACCCATGCAAGATTGATTTCATTTTTTAGAAAACACACATTTTCAATGTATTAGATTCTTCGATGAGCATGCCCTACTTTCCTCGAAGTACACTTGAATTACTCCCTGGGAAAAGGAATTATTCCTAGCTCATTAATCAGTTATCCTGGTTTGGGCTGAAAAAGAGTTAATTTTATTCAGAAGCTTGTATAATGCCATGTTTTGGATTTGTGATGAAAATAATGCTGATAGCACACTGATGTTTAGTTGTTGCAGAGCAGTGTTTACACAGAGCCAAGGACTTTTTTGCTGCTCGTGCTGCCCTGCCAGAGAGCAGGCTGGGGGTGCACCAGGAGCCAAGGGGGACAGAACCAGGACAGCTGGCCCAGGCTGACCAAAGGGCTGTCCCATGCCACCTGATGCCATGCTCAGCAACACGAGCTGGTGGGAAAGAAGGAAGAAACGGGGACATTTGGAGTGACGGCATTTGTCTTCCCAAGAAACACGTGATGAGCCCTGCTTTCCTGGGAGTGGCTGAACACGGGAAGTAGCAAACTAATTCCTTGTGCTGCTCTGCTTGTCCATGCAGCTTTGGCTTTACCTAGTTCATAAAACAAATGCATTTAAATTTCCTTCACTTATTAAAAGGCCCATGCACTTTTTTTTTTTTTAAGGAACATCCTGAATAATAGAAATATTTCCTCTTTTTTTTGTGCAGAGCAGCATCCATTTTACTACTGACCGTAACATAACTGTATTACACCTCAGTAGTCACCGTCCCTCAACTTTAACTGATACCATTGGACTTGTAACAGTCAGCCCTAAGTAAGGCGACATATGGTCCAGAGAGTCTCCTTGAGTGAAGAGTCCACTTGACTTCTCGCAGAGTAATTTCACAAACAACCATTCAGCTGTAGTGCTAGCTTAAGTAGTCACCCTTCCATAGCTACTCACGCTCTTCTCCTGTATTCTGTCAGAACGCAATAAAAAGGAAGCTAATAGCCTCCACATCCCTAGATTCAAAATGCCCTGGACCTCAAAGCGGACCAGACAATTTCTCAGAGTTTTACCTTCATTTCAGAATGACTGGTTCTTTTAGGAAAGGCCCAGAGGTGAGAAACTGGTGGCTCTCCCGACTAAGAGGCAATTAGGATGATCTCTCACTTTCTGTTCAGATTGCCTCCCCTCTTTGGGGCACTTGAAGGACTGGGAAGAAAGCAAACGCATCTCTGATAAGCAAACTTAAAACATCCACAGTATCTCTTTGGAGAAGTAACGGACTCTTCTTGTTCACAAGAAGATGAAGAACTAATAATTGTCAGCCTCCCAAGTAATGTTCTTTGTCAAGTTACGAACAGACTGGTTCAGAAGTCACTCCCTGAAGAGGAAGGGGGAAGGAAGTTTTTATGGCAACACACAGAAAACCTCTGGCTAGATGTGCAAAAACAGTTCTAGGTCAACACCTCTACTAAAACTGCTGACTGCTCTTGGGGGTTAAAACAACAACATAATTGCCAAATTTGCATACAACATAGCAATAGTTTTGCAGCTGTTGTTTTGTGGAAATGGACTAGAAAGTCTTAGTTAGGAAAAGATGCTCTTACAGATGAAGCAGACCTGTACAGATACTTGGGCTGTTCCACTTTAAATCAAAGTCCATTTAGGAACATGCCCTGGGTTCGGCTGGGACAGAGTTAGTTTTCTTCATAGTGGCTGTTTTGGTGCTGTGTTTGGGATTTTGGAGAAAATAATGCTGATAACTCACTGATGTTTTAGGTGTTGCAGAGCAGTGCTTATACAGAGGCAAGGATTTCAGCTTCTCTTGCTGCCCTGCCAGCAAGGACACTGGGAGTGCTCGAAAGGCCAGGAGGGGACAGAACTAGGACAGCTGACCTAGGGGATGTCCCATGTCATGGTGAACAATAAAACCATGGTTTTTTTTACAATAAAATCACTAGGAAGTTGGCCAGGGGGCTGCTGCTCAAGGATTGGCTGGGCATCAGTTGGCTGGTGGCGAGCAATTGCATTGTGCATCACTTGCTTTGTTTGTTTGTTTTTTCCCTATTCGTTTATTTCTTTTTTTTTCCCCTCTTTCTTTCTTATTGAACTGCCGTTATCTCAACCCACAAGTTCTTGCACTTTTTTTCTTTTTTTTTTCAGTTTTCTCCCCCATCCCACTGTGGAGTGGGAGGTGAACAAATGGCTGTGCCATGTTTAGCTGTCTGCCTGGTTAAACCACAACAGCACAACACAAACTGGTTGAACTCTGCTTCAGCACAAGCCCAACTATTACTCGAAAACAACAAAATGAGCCATCTACGTTTATATTCCTAATGCTAGGCAGCTAAACAGTCTAGAAGCTCTGAGCTTCTAGAGACGTATCCTGGGCGATGGCACTAAGGATCCCTTGCAGCCCAAGGATCTGTCAGTTCAAGGTAACTTCAACTCACCAGCCCTTCTCCAGCTGCTTTTACCCAGTCCCTCTAAGCCTGTGGAGACACAGTTCTATTTTGGATATGGTTTCTTGAAGGATGTATAGTTAACAGAATATTTTATTAATGTATAAGAGTACATAAAGCATAAAACCAGATTTTGCATGTTTTTTCTGAAACGGTTCTTAAAATGTATACATCAAAGAAGTCGTTTAGAAAGTGAATGCAAACCACCAATGTAAGATTCCTTGTTCCTTCTCAGCCACTGTTTGCTTTTGTGAGGCATTGCTTAGATGGCCAGATAAAGAAATAAAAGAAAATGAGGAAAATAGGACTAACACAGAAAGCCTTAATACAGTTGAAGCTGTCACACACTTCCTAGTACCTGATCCTTTTTCTGCTGACAGGCTTCCCCTTGTATTCCCTTCCTGAGACCTAAGACTGTCAGCTTCAGCTGTGGGAGGACGTCACAGCGAGCTGCCGGCGAGCATCCCACAGGAGGATGAAGTTCATGGTGGTGGCAGGGCTGGCACAGGACGTCTCAGGAGGGGTATGACGTTGATGGTTCCTTCCTCCAAACTCTGAGGCTCCCCACAATGCCCTTCTGTGTGGGTCACAGCTCTCCCATTCTGCACAAAACCACCGCTCGCTACAATTATCTATAAAAAAACTGCAGTTATATCACACAATTATACAAGCCAAAGTGAAACTATCTCAGCAGCGGCCACCCGGTAATTAGAAAAACTGCTGCTGGAGCTCAGCGAGGCCAAACAAAGCTCCAGCTGGGCAGAGACAAGTTCAGACAGAAGCTGACAAGTCCCGAGACATTGCACAACTTGTATGAAACCCGGGACCTGTTCCTAGCAGTAGTAAGTCTGCATCTACAGGGCCACAGATCTCAAATTCTTAAATTCTACAATTCACACGTGTGCCTGCTTGAAGTGCAAACAATACAGACAGGTACAGGAATGCCAAACCATACAGGTGATAAGAAATGTACCTCCGTGACTGTTTTGAAGAACACTGACATCCATGTATATGGTTTTTGTTTTGTTTTGTTTTTCTGAAACACCAGTTTTCCTCAGCTGAAGCCAGCTGGTTGTCTAGGAAGTTTCTTTTCAAAGAAAAATACACGTAAGGATCAACCTTCTGTTGTCAGCCATAAACAACCACTACACAGATTTTTAATCCAGCCTGGACACACACAAACAAAAGGGCTGGTAAATGAAAACCAGGGTGAATTTTAGTTTCTGTGCTTTGTATTATACAGTTCCAAGCTCAAATAATTTATGTAGGGTCTCTCTTTTGTCACGGCATCTTTCTACCATGGGAATTTCTAACCAATGATTAATACTTCCAAATACCCAGGAGGTAGGTATATGGGCCAGAGAGAAGAGATGTTGCTAACAATCAATCCTTAGGACAATCAAAGATATAATTAAACATGCTGTTGGGTACCACAACCACCAGAAAGCAACTGGTTAGGACTTCAAGACCACCAAAGAAATGGAAGGGCAAAAATCCTGAGGTAGTAAGTTTTGTTCCTCCATGCAAGAAACTTGAAAATAGATTATTTTCATAACTGAGAACAGGATTTGCTTAATGCCATTCAGCCCATTCATTAACACGAGATTTCTGTACAAATTGTGAAGCAGCACAGAACTCATTCAAATGAGGCACAGGCAAGCAAATGTATTTCTGCTGAATTAACCAGAAGGAGTTTGTGCTGCCTTTCCACACGTTGTGCCTGCTGTGGGAATACTGACAGCACAGAGCCCACCCGGCACAAACCCAAAACATGAGGACAATCTGCTCGACCCTGCACAAACCTAGCAGACCCATGTCCACATTGTATAAGCCTTTTGCCATCTCTCCGATGAGCATGGCATCTTTGCTACAATACTAGAAGTCATAACATGATCAAGCTACAGCTTCACTTTCCTATACATACATACAAATTACTCTTAGGGGGACAATTCTGTTTGATAACTTCTCACTCAGTAAGTAAATTAACATGGGACATTGTGAAACTCTTGGTCTTCCTTGTAAGTTAAGGTTTCATAAAGGCTGTGGCTCTATCAGGAGACTTCAGGTCAGTCCACACAGCAACCATGAGGAGCAGCGATGACCATTATATAGATCACGACAAAAACTGAAAAACTTGAGAGGCCACTGAGTAACTGCACTGACAGTAGGGAAGGTGGGACCAGGATATGAAGTTCCTCCAACATTTAACATTTCACATGCAACTGGATTGCAATTAACAAAGAACACGACCAGAGAGGGACATATAGGATGGCAGGCACGAGATGAGCAATCTCAAATGTCCCCATTATTTCCTTCCCTGAAATACAGCCTGAAGCTTACCTCCAGCTCACCTGGGACCGCAAGTTTCCACCCACAGCTTCTAAGTGTAGATTCAAGTCTAGACACAGATCTAAATCAGTGTGCTATGCAAATACATCTTTGGAGGAAAAGGAACCTTTTGGCTGGAAAACAACAGTAGAGTTAAGATAAAGAACAACCTATATTCTCTTTCACTTATCGACTGGAAGACCAAGGTCCTGATCTTTCTTTCACCACAGGACAATCATCTAAAGCGATGCCAGCCCGCAATCAAAAAAAGACCACATGGCAGGTGACAGCCTTCATCAGACCATGGATGCATTCCTGGGCACATGACAGAGGGAGCGACAGGGCGCAGAGAGAGATGGCTTCTATAACAACTGGCCCAGGCAACAGTGGACTCTTACCAACACCAAAAGATCCCTTGGGACAAGATGTTTAAGTTGTTCTGCCACTTTAGATCTGGCCCTTGCGCCAGAGAATATAGATTCCTGATTAAAAAAAAAAAAAAAAAAAAACAACAACAAAAAAAAAACCCTTAGAAGCTTAGAAATCTACATCTTACAAGAGTTGGAAGAAGACTGTAAACTTTTTGTCTGATAGACACTGGGTAGTAATAACTAGAAAGAATTAAATGAATATCTTGCTTTCCCAGAATTTGCAAAACTACTGCCAATGCTGGCATTCAATGAGCAATGAGTATCATAGGAAAGATTGTTATTCATAAAGATAAAGAAATCCCAGAAGAGCATTAACAGAAGACGTTCATAGACAAAGACTTCCCATGCCATGAGATGCACCTCACCTAGCGGCTGCCTTGCAGGACCCCAAAGCTAAAGCAGGCTGGCTTGCAGAGTAAGAAGTCGTGCAACCCCATCTGCATAGTACTGAAACCTGACTGGTTTGATCACGTTGACAGTATGGGCATGCTGAGCAAACTGACTTGGGAAATGCCAACAGATGAACCACGCTGAAATGTGAGTAGAAGCTGTATCTTTATTGAGTAACAAGAAACTGAAATAACCAAAACTAAAAGCACAGAGTTAAAAAGATTGTCTAGAATCACAAGTTTGTTTTGTGGCACAGCCAGACATGGAACCAAACACCCTGCACAGCTTCACTAGCCACCAATTATACCACATGTGTAACCTGGAAGAAGTTCCCATTATTACTTATTATCAAAACAAATAAAGCAAAAAAAATATATCTAGGAACAAAAGTATAATTATCAGCTGATAACTACTGATATAAACTATTAATTAAATTGGCTCTACAACTCTGCAGGTATCAAGAGAAAATTAATGTCATGACTCAAACTATTTTCAAAGCATGTCTCTCCATATGTTTAGGTATACACAACTGCTAATTATTAAAGAATTTTCAGCATTCCCTGAACTTTGCACAGTGGACTCTTGCTGTATTTCACAATTTCGTTTTGCACTGCTTTTCCTGTGCTTTAGCCAATGACTGTGTTTACAGATGAATCACAGCCATATGCTACTGGTTAATCTCTGCCCCATTCACTTTACACTCAATTTCAAAGCATGGTTTTGCAATCAAAAGCTGTCATTCCAGCACATGAAGAAGGGAATCACCTGGGTAATTCCCATCCTTCAGCACTTGATGTTGAGACACACTGGGGTGAAAAAACGTTTTTAAAACTTTTTTTCTTGCTTCAACAAAACAGACATGGCTTTTGAAGAGATGTACAGAGAAATTAACATGTAAATTATGTCCTGAAATGAGCTATAAATAAGGTAACTAACATCAGAAATGATCAGCTGTATCATACACCTGCCTTTCTGAACCACCAGATGGATTCTCAAGTAGCTATAAAAGTAAGGTTAGAAGCAAACATTGCAGGGTGATTGATATAAACAATACCTGGAAGGAAATAACCTCCCATTATACATGAACTGGGTCAGAACTAGCACAAGAACTCTGCCATATGTAAAAGTTATTTGAAAAAAAACTAACAGTAATATAAAAGGTCCTGGATTGCTTTTACACGTAACAGCATGCCTTCCCCAGGACCAAGGTTTCTCTGCTTGCTGCTAGTAAACTTTGTGGAGACGGGCTGAGCATCAGCACGTTCCTGTCAGCCCAGGGATGCATTTCGTATACCAAATTCAGTCGTGTTACATTTCTCAGGGTCTCTGCCTTCTTTTGCCATGCAGCCTTGACAAAGCACCGAGCCACACTTCATCTGCTAAGGAAGGAGAGGAAGCAGCCTGACAATTTAAGCTTTTTTTTTTCCCCTCACAAGCAGCAGCGTTGGCAGCAGCAACTCTGGGGCAGCTCCAAAAATGGAGTGATGGGCTGCGGGACAAACTTTGCCTCGCCTTGCCTCAGGAACCCACACCGAGACCTCTCCAAAGCCGCTGCTGGACGCTGCCAACTCCGAGCTGCCTCACAGCCTTGCAGCGGGGCTGCGAAACGTGGATGGAAACACACACGTAGAAAATAACTAACTGTAGACTCCGACAGAAAATGCCCTGTTCCCTCCAGCGTTATAGCTGAAATACCGATAAACAAATAAATGCTGAGGAACGGGACCGCACACACCGCGCTCTGTTTCGGGCGTGCATTTTCTTATTTTTAGTTTCTCAGCGGCAGCGCTGGGGTAAAACGCGCCGAGGCAACACTCCCGGTTTCGCAAGACTTTTGCAAGACAGCCTCCAAAAAAAAAATAATAATAAAATAAAAATAGGCGCAGGGATCAGTCCGGATGGGAGTTTTTTTCCTTTCCCCACCCGCGGCACTTGGGACAGCTCCAGAAGTTAAGGAGCCGCTGGAGGAGGCGAGGCGCGGCCCCGCTCCTCGCCTCTGGCCCCGGAGGGACCCGAAAGGGACACGGGAGGGACCCGGAGGCGACCACCGGGGCCAGGGCGGCCGCTTTTCCCCGGGGGGGCCCCGCAGCAGCCCCGCCGAGGGCTCGGTGTCCGTCCCCGTCCCCCCGCCGCTGAGGGGGCACCGTCCCCCGGGCGCCGCCTCACCTGCAGGACACGGAGAGCTCCACCTTGGTGGCCGGGATGCTGGAGCTGAGCGCGTTAAAATCCCCCACGGACGCCATGTTGGGGAACCCCCCGCTCCTGGCCGGCTTCTCCAGCCCGAACATGGATGGGGCAGCGCGGAGAGGGAGAGGATGGAGGAGGGAGAGGGTAGAAAGGGAGGGAAGGAGGTAGGGAGGCGGCGCCAGGCGGCCCTCCCCACAGCGCCACGCCGCCACCGCCAGCGGGAGCCGCCGCCTGAGGGGACGCGGTGCGAGGAGCAACTTCGGGGGCAGCCGCGGCGAGGTTGCAGCCGGGAGCGGAGGGCGGTGGCTCCGCCGTGAGGTGGTGGCTCCGCCGTGAGGCGGCTCCGCTCCGAGGTGGCGGCTCCGCCATCGGGTGGCGGCTCCGTCTCTCCGCCAGGGGGCGCGGGGACAGGGGCGGCTGAGGCGGCCGCTGCCGGCTGCTCGGTGCCCGGTTTGGGGAGAAACCGCTCCGAGTTTCACCGATTTCACCTCAAGTGGTGCCCGGGGAGGGTTAGGTTGGGTACTCGGTGACATTTGTTCACTGAGGGGGTTGCGAGGCATTCCGGAGCTATCCCCGAGCAGGCTGCACAGGGAAGCGCTTAGGGACGTAGTGTAGTGGGTGGCATTGGTAGCAGGGGGATGGTTGGACCAGATGATCTTGGACGTCTTTTCCAACCTTAATGATTCTGCGATTCTGTTCTATGAGTCACCATCCCTGGAAGTCTGCAGAAATAGTGTGGATGTAGGGCTTAGGGACAAGCTTTAGTGGTGGACTTGGCAGTGCCAGGATAGTGGTTGGGCTTGACGATCTTAGAGGTCATCTCCAACCTAAATGGTTCTGTGACTCTATGGTCACATTTCTGTCCAAAACCAATTGCTACAAGATACTAGAGGGAAAAGGTGTGTTTTCTCCTTGGCTGTTCTCTACACTAACATTGCAAACATGAATTTTACCCCCTCGTGTACTTCTGCAGGGTCATGCCTGTCTGTAAAGACCACTCATTCAGCCATGCTGAATCTATACAAAATACTTCACAATTACTGTAAAAGTTACATTATCTTATTTCTCATGTAATTTTATGTTTAATTTCCATCCATTCTCATGGCATCCTAGTAGCTTTAGATATTCATTTCTCATCATAGCACTTGGATGAGATGGAATTGATACCATCCCCATTTCACAGACAGGAAAGTAAGGCAAAAGCAAATTAAACACCTGTGTTATCATTGTCTGTATTTACACAACATAACTACACACATTGTAGTTATACGATACATTGTATTTATAAAACATAACTACAGTGTCTGTAGTTGCACAATATGTAGAGTAGGTCAAGGATCACAGGATATTACCCCAAATCCTGTACAAATGTCTACTCCTCTGGCTGTTTATGGTCCTACAAGTAGAAATAAAGGTGTTTTGTGTGATTATTTGCAAAAGACAAATGTAATTCTGAAGCCACAAACATTGTCAGAATACGTTCATTCTGAATTTCATCTCTGAATTCTTGTCAATGTAATTCAAGTTAAATACATGATCTTGGATAGTACATCAAAAAATGATGATGAGAGAACTTGAATTTAGACACCTGCTTAACTCCTACCCAGCAGATTAAACACTGTGAGTACAGAAAACAGTAACGTGGTCATATTTACAGGACACATACTTCCCATGCATGCATCTGAAACCTTGCAAGAGTTTCAGTGGCAGAAACTCAAGGAAGATAAACACAGATATCTCTGTTCAGAAACTTCCAACTTCACACCCTGCTCAACCTTCTGCCTGTTTGTTTTCAGGTAGGTGTAACCTGAATTTTCTTTCTCTTCCGTCTTGTCTAGTTATTGATCACAAAGTCATTTCTCATAAGGTATAACCAAGTATTTCTTCTAAGATCAGCCTTCTTGAAGTACTCAGTGCAGACAGAAAACCACATGCTTCACAAGTGTTCTGGGTGTGTCTGCAGTCAGCCAAGCCAGCAAGCTGAAAGCTGAAAATCCTAATCAAAGCAAATTTATTTCACCATTATCTTTTTCAGTACAGCAGTGTGAAGGGATGGGTGAGGGATAGTTGATATCTTGAGAAGACTAATGCCAAGTAGGAAAAGGGTGCTAGATGACTAAAAACTAAAGAGCAGTTCTCAAGAAAACTTTAAAAGTCGTTTTCAGCATTATACTACTGTTACTCCCTCTTTTGTAATCTGCTCTAAAAATTGAAACTTAGTGGAGCCCACCGGGAAGGGCATGAATAACTTTAACAGCATGAATATGTATAATAACTATAGCTTGCTGCTATATATAACTACTGTAATAACTATTGGCATGTATAACTTAAAAGGATACATGTGAGTGTAATATGATCTTATATTTTTCCCAACTAAGGCACTTTAGATCACTGCTGAAGACAGGATATGAGGTTAGATGAAAGTTTTGTTCGATGATGTTATACTTTTGTTATCTGATTTAAATCTTTTATTTTGCTTACAAAACAGTCAATTATTTGTGATTCCATAAATGGAGCATCCTATGAAAATGATGGAGGAGCTACCAAAAATAACATCACCAGTATTGCTGGGAACATACCCATGTTCTCTCATTGTGTTTACCAAGGCACAGCTATTTGGTCTTTTAATGTTTCAGCTTAGAGTAAGTACGTAGTTTTCAGGCACTGAGAGTGATACATACATCAGAAATATTGAAACTAAAAAGTAAACAAGAGATGGTTGAAAGATACTCATGACGCAGCTAAATATGCATTATTCTAATTCCAGAGAGGCACCTTGGTGTTGCTCATTCTTAACTGCCAGTATGGTCTGATGACTTGAACAATACCTAAGGATTAGTGCAACATCTGGAATTTGCATACAAAATAGCCATCAGATTACAGTGTAAAAGAGACATCAGGGCTGATTTTTGTATGTACTACATCGACGTTTGAATAAGAGTATTGACTCTAAAAATTTTGTAGTGGAAAGCAGGATATATTTTCCTCACTTTCTTTTGTGATTGTTATTTTATATTGTCATCTGTTGCTAATTATCAGACAGCTACATATCTCATTTCAATAAGTGCAACCCAATTTTAGGAATGAAGGACATACTTGAAGTAATTACAGCATAAACTATGAACAAACTACAGATGCCAAAATAACTGTAATGTATAACACTGAATAATTGCTTTAGAACATCGCTGTTTCCAGGTTTCAGCAGTATAACTGAACCCGAATGCCACAGGATGCAAGCACTGATTACTCCCCTCCACTTCGTCAGCTTTCTGCCTTGTAGATCATTAACTTGACATCTTAAGAAAAACACTTTGTAATTCAATCTTGATACTCCTAAAAACAAACACACAAACAAAGAAACAACACAAACTATTCCATAGGAAGCCAAGGAACTCAGAATGGCTTCTTCTCTTTTGTAGATGTGAAAGAATATGTGGAAGAGTATAGGAGTGAGATTAGAAGTGAGCTTCAGTGTTAATGGAAAAAAACAACTGTGATTCTAAGACAAAACCATTTGTGTAACAAACAAAATAGTAAGTCTGAATTTGTGATGAGCATACATATATTCCCTGCTTCTTCTTCAAGCATTTGTTCAGTAATTCATTGATTAACATCCAATAAACACATTTATTTTTTTTTAATCCTGGCTGCTGTCAAACTGTTTCTTTCAAGAGGTGAAAGAAGGGATTGAATTTAGGCAAAACTAAGTCCTTTCTAATAGCTGAACATAGCACTGAAACAATGCCAGTATGAATTATAGTTTGAAAATCATTACATCTTTCTTTCCTGTCTTTGATTCTTACACTTTCTCTTACTTTGCTGCTGGTGGTTATTTTAATCCAGTGACCAAAGACAAGACATTCAGCATTTGCCGGGGCCAGTGTTATTAGCAGAACGATCAGAAAACACTATGGCTGAAAGTGGACCACAGGCTTTAAAAAACATCTGTGATACAGTGTTTCATCCTTCTTCTAGTATTAATTATCTTCTATAATTCCATGAATTTGTAGCCCACTTTCAAAACACACAAATACCAATGAAGCTCTGGTTTTGTAACAGTAAAGTCTAAAGGAGTTGTCTGACTCAGAGGTTAGACATAAAGAAGAAATCTCCACTCCTTCAAGGTTTTCACTTTAAACACTTTTTTTTTTCAAGGGTTTATATCTGCACTTCACAGGTGTCGAGGAGAATACATTCATTAGTATAAAGTATCTAGGCCTGCGTATCAAAGCCTTTGAAATATATCCTTGATGTCTGCAGGAGAAAAGAGCACCTTGTCACCATGGCGTAAGCATGAGGAAGTTCGTGAGTCATCAGTGCAGAGACAGCAAATGATTTCACCATTTCTCTATGACAGCAGTTAGTACTCCATTTGTTTGTACACCTCGGTACCGATTCCATTATTCTCATTGCACTGTACTATCCTTATCTACACCGGAGCTAGCTATGAAATCCATCACAGCACCTTTAGCACCAGGTAAAGTTTCCTGGATTATTTCAAGCTTGCTTCCAGTTCATTCCAGTCCAGAAGAGACAGGTCATCATCAGCAAAACCATAAAGCTCCTTCCTTCCACATCCTATGGAAAGCATTCTTCCGTAGTCATTCCAGGTTAAGTGGTGGTAGCATCAGTTCCTGTCACAGTTTTGTCTGTTCAATATCTCTTCAAAATAGCAAAAACCTCTGAGGTACTCTCAAAATCATCCAGGAGAAGTCATGTAATCCATTTCACATCTTACACTTGGTACTGTGTAGTCAGGTCTCTCCATCAATAAATAGAGAAATTTTAGATCTAGAAAGCACATTTTCTGGATCTCATCTCATTGTCAAGAACGTACTATGGATCTCAAGTTCTAATCATGTGTCTTGGAGTACTTTCAGTACTGGTTTTCAGCAGCAAATGAAGGCAGATTACAGCTTAGATTTCAGTTTTAGGAATCGTACTTTTTGAATGAAGAAATATTGATACACCTCCAAATGAGCCACGGGCCAGACTGATTTCATTTATGGACAAGTTACCAGAAACATGTAAAGATGTGTTTTAAGCCATTTTTCTAGAAAGACAACTCATCACTAGCTTATGGCAACAGACAATTTCAGGTACTGCTAAAGTGTTTAGGATGGCAACAAGGATGGTGACAAAAAGATTGCATATAACTTATCTTGAGAAGTCTAAATAATAATCAAGGGCTTTCAATGAGTATAAGATCAAACAGCTCCAAAACAAAACCTCAGTATGTTTATCGCAAGATCTGCTGAGCACTTACAGACAGTATCATAGAGTCATAGAATCATTAAAGCTGGAAAAGACCTCTAAGAATCCAGTCCAGTTGTCCCCCTACCACCAATATTGCCCACTAAACCATGTCCCTAAATACCACATCTACCCTTTCCTTCAACACCTCCAGGGACCGTGACTCCACCACTTGCCTTGGCAGCTTTCTCCAATGCCTAAGCACTCCTTCTGAGAATAAATTTTTCCTAAAATCCAACCTGAATATCTTAGATACAGATATCTTAACTTCAGAAGAGGAAATCTACTTCTTCCTCTTCCATCATTTCCTGTGTTCTTGGACTACACTTAAAAGATTGGCATTCTCTTTTTTTCCACCCTTCCTGCCATGCCCACTCACCTCTAGGCCTTTCATATTTCAAAGAAATATCAGTTGGGTTTGCATAAAATATGAGAGTATTACTAATCTTTTAGTAATAATATACTCAACAATTTCTTTCTCAGACTAATCTCTGCCCACATTTTTTCCCTCAGCTTGCTTCCAGGGTGTTCATAAAATCACTGCTACCATTAGGAAACACAACTTTGAAGGTGAAGTCTTCGTATATAAAACTTGCTTTGAGAATTAGCTAATTCAGAAGTTAACACACTCAGCCTCTGCAGGTAATTAGTATGTTCTCCACTGTATTTTCTTCACTGGAACTAAAGACAAATGCAGTTCTTTCAGAAATGAAATATAAAATCATAGTAATTCTAAACCAAGGAGCAGCAATACTCAAACTGCTACATTAGAACATCAGTCAGGTTGTACCTTTCATTAATTATGCAAATGACTTCTTCACATATTTCCTAAATACCATTGATGAGACTTCAGCTCGCACTGTTTAGGGCATGGAAGAAAACACTATCTCTGCCAAAATCAGCACAAACTGAATCTTTGAGTATAGACTGCACCATAGATTCCATCAGGGAGCACTGACTGCTGATATGTTACCTACTCACAAATATTCAGACAAATGTGTGCACGATGAGAGTGATAACCTTGTCTAATCTGGGTAAGTGTTGTATCCACTGCCTATCAATTTTCACACACAAATACATAATCTGGATGATATAGCAAGGTCACATATCATTTCTACTTGTGACAGGGGTCCCAGTCAGGGTAACACTGTATGTTCTAAATAGCCAGCAAGAAGCAAAACTAAACTTTTATGTCAATTGCTTTTTAGCAGTTTCTTTCATGAATTTGTCTGTGTAAGCCAACAGAATAGAATCTTAAAAAAAAAAAAAAAAAAAAAAAAAAAAAAAAAGCCATTATATATGCCCCTGTAGAGTTTATTGCTTCATTTTGGGAAAAAAAAAATAGCAATTTCTTGTTTTTATTCTTTCCAAGATAAATGAAATTTAAGCGTGTTGCTAAGTCCCTCCATGTCCTATTTTTTCAGGTAGTTAGGCTTACAATGAAGTTCTGTCCCAAATTCATCTTGAAAGCTGTACTGGATTTTTACGTCTATTACTTCATTCACTTCTCGGTTCTTTTCTTCACAAGATTACACTATTTTTTTGTGTGTGTGGAAGAAACCAACATATGCACTTTTTGCATAAATAGAACATGACCTACTACTTTCATAGAGGAAAAAACTTCACAGCTCCTTAAGGCTCTTTGTCATATTTGGTAGCCCACTGTTAGATGTGTAACCAGAAAGCTCGCACATCTCCCACACTACGGGATGCTGTCGTCTGGAGCCTGGGAAGGAATTGTGTCAGGAAAGTTTTGTGAAGTTGTGAGAGGTTATTAAACCTCCTCTATTTTCCAGCTGAAAGATTTTCTGAGAGGATAACAGTCTATCAGTACTATTGATAATATCAATTTGGTTTATGCTATCAATTTTAAGTGTCAACCTGCGAGGACTCAAGCAACAGTAAGAAAAATACAGGAATACTGTTGAAACTCCCACTCTTATAATTACCAATTGTTATTCCTTGATAGGATCTTTAAGGTTGGGTACTCAGTCTGGCAAAGCAGGGGTTGGTGTCTGTTATCTATTGAAACACATTGGCTTTCACGTACAGAATAGGCCTCCAGCAGTAAGATCTTTACGTTCAGATACTCCAAGAAAGTTTATTATTTTAGAGTAAATGCAATTTTCTGAGATACTCCAGAGATCTTGAAGAATTACAGTTACCTTATGGCAAAGTCTTCTTTTTCTGCCTGTTTACCAGAAGCAAGCTTCAAAGTGTATACACTAATAGTTTGAGAAACTGGTTTTAATCACTCCAGAACTATAGCACCCAACCACCAAGTGATAAATGAGGGGAAACGGCCTCAAGTTGCACCAAGAGAATTTAATATTAGGAGATACACATTTGTCTGAATATTTACGAGTAGGTAACATATCAGCAGTTTAATATTAGGTTGAATATTAGGAGAAATTTCTTTACTGAAAGGGTTGTGCGGCATTGGAACAGGCTGCCCAGGGAAGTGGTTGAGTCACTGTCCCAGGAGGTCTTCAAGAAACATGTAGATTTAGAATTTAGTAGCATGGTTTAGTCAGTGGACTTGTCAGTACTAGCTTAAAGGTTGGACTAGATTATTTCAGAGGTCTTTTCCAACTGAATGATTTTATACTCATGAACTAAATTTTCTTACTTTATAGCATTTATTTTGACTGCATTTCAAAAAGATGGTTTTAGTCCCAGTTACCAAACATTAATTTATAGCATGGGTTGATTTTGCATTATTAATGAACAATCAAAAAGATATCGTGACTTCTAGTAATTACATTTAGCAACTCACTGAAATATCTGGAGAGGAAGTAAATGAAAACTTCAAAGACTTGTTTCTCTTTCTTCCATGGAAGTAGAAAAGGACCTAGGATGATCTCACATGATTTCACTAAAGTGAAAATTTGAAAAATATTCCTTATTTTTCATAGACATTTATTCCGTCTTCCATGAATTTTAATTTTATATTATTTTCCGTTACATTAAAATTTCTAAACCAGTTGACAGCATGTGAACTGTCTTTTGTGAGCACTGTCCATCAGAGTTTCCTCATTTCATGGCAACATTCAAGCAATTAGGGTTTTAATGAGGCAGAAAATCTGTAACTCAAATAATGTAATGAGTTTGACTACCTTCCAGAACAACTATGGCACTAATGCAGGAATGCATTTAACCATATGCTTAAACTCATGACTGTGTTGTTGGACAGCAGCAGTCTTCCTGAGTAAAGTGAGGTGTAAGACCACACTTAAAATTTTCTGAATTTGGGTGATTTCTTTTACTATTTCCACAATTGTGTGAAAAGTACTAATATGATGTTTCTGATTTTTTCACATTGCTTTCTGTTGTCTCAAAATACTTATTCATATTCACAAATTATTCAAATGAGCCCTGATCCATTACTCATTTTCAATTTTAAAATATCACTTAAAGTTGCACAATATTTTTGAGATGGAAGGCAAATTGGATTCTGTTACTTAATAGAATATGGAAGATTAAACTACATCTGTACCATGGTGGCTGTCAGGGCTTCTAATTCCATATCTATCTGCAATAAATTAGAACCTTTTGTTTCTCTTCCTTTCAAAAAGGACTTGCCTTCTGGTAAAACTACGTTCTTCCTGAAGTGATATCATGCACATTATTTATCCAACTGTGGAATAAACATTCAGCTTCATAAATAAAGAACTAATTAGTTTGGGGCAATTGCCAGATACCAGCAGCATACATTCCAGAGCCACAGTAGCAAGGATGCCATGAACATTTTTATACTATTTAGGTAACCATAGTACAGTTGTGTTAAAGTTATTCTGCAAAAATATACTGGCTAACTGCCAGGACAACCAGCATTTGTCAAATCTGAGACAGTAACATCACGAATGCTTCGCTTTGTGAAAAAAATGTTCACGTAAATGCAGAGAAAAAGTAAATGGCCAATTTTAAATCATTCACATGGATTAAATTTCCTCAGAGCTAGACTCAAAACTCCGTAAGATAAATAAATAAAAAATAAATAAGTAAATATTATTTATTTGGATAGTGGTTCTTCATTTCATGTTAATGCATTAGATATAGAAGTTAACTATAAACAATGAAAAATTAAGTTTGTGAATTCTGAAGCTCTGAAAATGTAAATGAATGTTATTTTGTGTGACTAAGAGAGAAAAAATCAGGAAAAAAAAAAAAAAGAGTGATTCTTAAATGTATTGGATGTCTAAATCATTGCAGAAAATTAAACATCCTAAGCCAAATTCATCCTTATAAGAACTCAACAGAACAGAAAGGAACAATGAACTAATTAACCCTCTTGAGTTTAACTGATGTTTCAGTACAAATTAATATTTTACTTTGAATATTAACTTCAGGTGCTTAGTCATTTACATTGTTCACGTATCTTTTCATTGTGATATAGTTAGCACGGCTATATACAGTTATATCGTACATTTAGAAGAAGGCTGATTACAAAATAAACTTTTAGTCCAGTTTGTGTGTTTCCTAAGAAACATAACTCTTCAAAAGGTCAAGCCATTTTAAAAGTTTGTACTTCTAAAAAGTTGTTTTTCTAAGTCTTTTTGAAGAACATTATACATGCTTCTGTATTAATCTTTATAAAGAACAAGCTTGAGCTCCTAACACAAGACTCAATACTTTACACATAATTTCTGAAGATGCACTAATCCTATTACCTAGTCCAGTTTTAGCCTTGCAACATACCTTGTTCCAAGAACCAGACCCTGAATTCAATACCTTATTAAGTTCCTCTATTACCCAACATCTTGTTGAAAGATGCCTAACACAGACCTTATCCTCAGTGCCACCTAGATCCCAAGAACTGGGCCATGAACCGTGCATCTGTATCTGTGCATCAGAAAGGGTCACGTTCAGTTATTGTTGAAATGCAACCCAGCACTCCTTTCTTAAGTCTTAGCTCTGCCAGTAATCCTAAATTTAATTTCTACAATCCTAATCCTTGCCTCAGTTTAGCATTGGCTGAGAAGGCACTCTCACCACAGAAACTCGGTATGGCAAGGAAATTTTTGGAGTCATGCTTCAAAACTTACTTTATCAACCCCTTTCAAATCAAAACCATATTTTACCTAACTGTTCTATCATTTTGATATGTAGCTGTGCTGACCCTAATCTATGTTTAGCCTTGAATTAATAGTCCTTCCTCGTAGAGAATCTACATGAAGCAAGTTAGGTATTCTTTATTCTTATCTAAAGCTTAATCTGACCTTTTACACTCAGTAACTTTCATTTTACTTACTGCAGTAGCTGTCTGCCCAACTTTAAATCTAACAGAAACCTGAAATACGGCTTTACATCGTGAGGCCATCTCAGCATGATAGCTAACTTAGCAGGAAAATCACCATTTCACATTGTCCAAAAAGTGGCAACGTGCTGTTTTGATCACAGAATCATACGATCATTTAGGTTGGACGTGACCTCTGCGTTTCATCTAGTCCAACCTCCTGCTCTCAGCATGCAGCCACTGCCTCTTTCAAAACAGCTTGATGTCTCAACACAGCCCTGTGACACGAGATGTGGATTTGAGCTTCCAGGCTCAGGAAGATAATGGATATGTTTCGGTTTCAAATCACTGCACTTGTACGCAGAAGACAGGACAGAAAGATGCTTTTCATGGTTTACAGGAAATGTGAACCTTATTCTGTCGTTGAGATAGCAAATATTCCAGGGTAGTGCAACATGCAACAAAATTATTCTGTCATGGAGAGTGGTAGCATCTCAAACACAGCTTTGTTTTCAGTATTTCTTATAAGCTAATTCTAAATAGCTGTCTTTTCCAGGTGTCTATATGCTCCATTTAAGAAGTCTGGACTTCTAACAGAGGCTTCAAAATTCTTTTCAGGGGCAGATTCCTATGATATAGATGCTTCAAGAAGTAAATTTTAGGTACCAAAGTCTTCTCTGGACTTGGTTCTTAAAATTCTTTCCTGTCTAAAGTAATGCAATAAGTATGAAACAACTAGATCACAGCAGAGTGCTGAAGAATAATCAGCATACAGTTATTATTAGTAGTTCTCTGAATTCCCTTTGTGCTTTGCACTGTCTTAGCCCTGGAATTGTTCCTGCCTCAAAGAGATTAAATTAGGCTAAGGTTCAACATGTGAATTTTAAAGATAACTGCAGAGGGTGGGCAACAAAGATCACACAGAAAACAAATAATGCCAGATAATTACCTCTATTGATAAAATCAGTGAATGGGGACAATGTAATGTAATATATCTAGATTTCACTAAAAGATTTGATATAATTTCTCACCAAATGATGTGTTGATTAAAAATTAGCACTATACAAAATGAATGCAGCACATGCAAAAAAGATTATGACTCAGAAAATAATTCCAAAGAGCATTTATAATGGCATGTTTGGGGATCAGTGCTGTTCAATGCATTTATCATTTACTAGGAAGCTTCACAGATAAAACATAATGGAGACCATTAATAAGGAAAAACAGAGTAGTCCTATCAAGTGATTGGGATTTTATGGTAAATCCGATTCCCTGGAACAGTGGTAAAATGCTACTAAATTCAAACACTCCTCTAACAAGCAAAGGTACAGATCATGCACGCAATATGCAGAACTCTGTTTTAGAGAGCAGAATTTCAGGTGTGGACCTGGAGACAGGACGGATGGCAGCTGTAAAGAATTTGTAGTGTGGTACAACAGGAGACAGCGCCTACTGCCTTCTCCAGACACTTAAGACAAGATTTTTTTTCCCCTTGACAAACAATATTTAAACATGAGTTTAAATAATAGAAAGTTTTAAAGGATTGGTGAGAAATAATTAGCAGCAAATAAAACACTGGCTTCACTCCAGGCCACCAGCTGCAGCCCTCCTCCTTCAGCCATGCCCCACGTTTCACCATTTAATCCACCCGATTATGGGCTGTCGAGCTGGTTTCCCAAAAGACAGAGCGTGGCTGGTGCTGCATCAGCTCCAAGGGTCACCACTCTGCTTCGGGAGGAGCCAGAAAGGATTTCTGTCCCCCAAGACCTCGCAGCAGCAGGTGAGTGCTCATCCCCCTCGCTGCAGGACCGTCTGGTTGAGGCTCTTCCAGCTGTGCTCTGCCAGCTGTGCGGGCTGCTCCTCCCCATCACCAGCAGGCACGGCGGCTGCTCAGCTCCCTCGGCTGCAGCCTGCTCTGAAGTTTCACTGAATTATTTCACAGAGCATTCCCTGAAATGTCTTGGCTCTTAGGGAAGGCTTGGTGGTGAATGGGAATATGGTGGAGACATCGCCATTGTGAGGAGAGTACCCAGGTACTGTCTGAGAGAAACTTTCCATCCCTTTCCTTGGGTTTCCCTGTCAACTCCCCCTACTTCATCAATTTACTGTAGATTTGTAGAATCACCGAAGCTTCCTCTCAATCCAATACCTTAGCTGATTTTAACAAAAATGTTCTAAATATTACAAAATGCTTATGAATTTTAAGTCTGTTAAGGTATTCCACGTTGTCTGCTACAGGCAGCAGCTCCTCTTGTCCTACAGGCGCTAAGAGTGGGCACATTCTGCACAAAAGTCTGCTGCTCCCAAGGACAGCCACACTTCTCTCCACAGCTTCAGGCTTATCCAAGCACTGAAGAAAAAAAAAACACAATTGGTTATCCAAGCACTTTTCAAAACACTGGAAAATACACAAATGGTCCCCCATGCATGTAGTCAACACAACAAACAGCATCTTTTTACATCCCTTTAAATAAGGCTTCAGATTGTGGGGTTCTCCTGTGGAGTATTAGCTCTGCAAGAAGTAGTCCTAGATATGGTTCTCAGCAGCATCACTAAAGTAGTTACAGCATCGGGGTTTTTCTACGAGTAACATTCACTGCAGGACCGAAGCAACAGGGGGAGAGCAACCTTGTTAGGCTGCATCAGTAAGACTGATCACTTGCCTATTTTTGGCTGATTGTCAGAGCAAGATTAAGGAGCCAGTTATCCTACAAAAACATTACAGCTGACCTTTAATCTGCACCCTGCAGTAGTCTTAGAGAGCACTTAGCTGAACCAAACCAGACAGACAGGCACTGCTGTCATACCTATGGGATGCAAGTATCTCCCAGATTTAGCACTTTAACGATTTGCCTTGTTCTTCACTTATTCAGATTACTTTCATTTAAAAGCTCCATTTCCAAAGAACTCCAGAAGACAGAGATGGCTCTAAAGCTAGGGTAAAGTAAGCTACTTTATCCTTGTCATTGCTTTTTTGGTGTTGCGATCTCCACTATCTTTCCCCGCATTTTGTGATGAAAGACTTTGTGTATGGAAGACTGTGGCCCACTTACCTCCTTTGCAAAGCCTGGGGACTTCCAGAGACTGGATCCTGGGAAGCACGGGACCCTCTCAGGAAGGAGCCCTCCTTCCTGCACTCCAGTAGGGAAGAGCAATCAGTCAGTTTGGCAATCCGACTGCAGTCCGGTGCCCACTGATCTGAACAGCTGCCACTTAGAAGCAGTGGAAACTCCAAGGATGGAAATCATCCCAGATGGGATCAGATGTCCACAGAGCAGGTGTGCACCTGGGGCTGGCTGGCCAAATACCTCCTGCGACCAACAAGCCCCAGCAAAACCTAGCCATGGCCTCTCCCAGCCTGTGCTGCAGACACCTGCATGTAAGCAGGAAAAATCTCACTCCATTTTTCTCCCTGTATTCAATAAGACCAAAGAAAGTTTAGCACGTACCAATAAGCCCATAGCAGTTTCTAGTCCTAAATGGTACAAAACAAATAGCATTAAGAAAAGCAACTATAATAGGTTTGTCTTGTTAAACATATGCAAGCATCGGTTGCATAGGAACTACCACATAAAAGTCATTGTAATTATGTCAGTGATAATAACAACTACAGGGAAGATTAATTTCTGACTGTCTCTAAATTAGCATCTTCTGTTTTCCAGAGGTGGAAAAAGAAGAAAGCGTGGAGAAAGCATTTGGCTTGAAGGAGTGGATTTTGAGATCTACTTATAATAAGATAATTATTGCTTTTTAAGGTTCAGCAGGAGATATACTTATTACATTTAATAATGGCTCTATTAAGAACACAGAGCCAAATAAACAACAGCCTCCTGCCTCACAGGATTTACAATTAAAGGGTGCGATCTGGAACAGTGAAAGAAGGAACAGCAAAGTAGGCAAAAGTGAGAGATAATCTGCTCTGCTTGAAATCCTAACACAGCAAAACAAAAAGCTATTAAAGAATATCTGAAGTAGGTTAATGAAACTATGCCACCAGCACCTCTAATGCGTAGAGCAGCTTAAATTTTACAAACCTGTGAGCATCATCAAAGCAAAACCTGAAGTCATGTTTAAAAGGATATCCTTCACAAAGAGGAGTTTCAGTAGTTGCTGGTTTGACATCTGCACTTCAAAACAAAGTGCCATAACAGTCTTATAAAATTAGGAATCATAAAAGTTGATATGCTATCCCAGAGAAATTAGCATTACCAGGCTAAGCTCATAAAGGAGACGGAGGAACGCTGTGTGAAGTAGGAGTATTTTAACACTCCGTTGGGAGCTCTGGGCTCACACCACCTCTCCAGCAGCTGGGCTGACAGTTTCTCAAATCTCTGTTATAGATGAGATTTTTGAGGGGAAAAAGGCAGAGAATTTAGCAGTCCTTCCTGGTGGGCAAGTGTGAGCTCAGTCAAAAACAAGACCCCCAAACTTTTTTGTAAATATTTTTTTTTTCTGAATTTTTCCTCTTCTCCATCCCCCACCATTTTTATTAATTTGTGAGGAAAACTTCAAACTGAATTTTCAAGCTTTATGAGCTCCTGGGCTAAATTTATCCTTGAAGCTAATGTCTGTCTTAGAAAGCAATACAATGCGAAGTGAAAGACTAGGGACTGAAGAGCTAACATCTACCCTATATGCTTTATGGTTGATTTATTTCCATGTAGCCTGAATGCTCCTTGATGTTCGGAGTCCACTGAATGTTATTCTGGAGGACCTGTTCTGGTTTAGCTTGGGGTGAAAGAAATTCCCTTTTCCTGCTCCTGGACCCACGTGCAGTAACTGGGTCCTCATCTGAACTACAGTGCCAATACAGGTGCATCCTTGTCATATATATCACCTGCAGAGGAGTCAGTAGCAATTCGGTGGATGACCCAAAATATCAAATTTAACCCTTCAGACAATTTGAAATTAAGAATTCAGGCAGATATTTTATATAACATTGGTTTCATAATCCCCTTTTAAATCCTAACTAAAACATCCTGTTATTCTAATGTTATTGCCATCTTAATATGAACATTTAATGTGCAAGTATATTTTATGAATATATAAATAGCTGCTTTTTCAAAACAAGCCTCAAATGTGTAGCTGCAGGTGATTCACTAAGAAGGAAATTCAGAAGCACTTATAATACATAAAAAAAATACATTTGTCTAAGAAGTATACACAAAAGCAGGTTCATCCACATATGAAAGAGCTCTTGAAGATACAGCAGTCATCTTCCAATTGCTGCTTCATGGTTTGAAGTTCCCCTTAGAAGCTGAAAATCGGAAAGCATCCGTCTCAGATAGGCAAAACAGCTCGTGGCCTTCCCCAGTAAGCACTGTTTTCACTTCCCTAGCTTTTCATCTACATGTTAATTCTAGACATTGTGGGTTGGAGTTTCTCAAACACCTTCTCCTTTGCTAGCCTCTGAACCTTTATGATCACATGAAGCATTAAGAAACAATGAAGTGCTGTGTAGTTTGTGCACTATATTATTTTCTTTTATGCATTACTAAAAATAAGAAAATAAAATTGTTTCTCCTCTGCCATAAAGTACAGTACCTCCTGCTCCTTGATCTAAAAACCTCTCAGTCAGAAGGAATTGCTCTTTTGTCTTTACCAACTTGGCAAAGGCTCATAACAGTTGTCCCTTCAGACTTTCCCAGTCGAAAAAAAGAGACGAACATTGCACGTATCTTAAAATTTTGTGCAAAATTTTATATATTTTACACGTGCATATATATAGACCCAGTAATTGCCATGCTTTTTATCCCAGCTTTCGCAGAATTATTCTCCAGTATGCACAGTCAAGTGGTGAAAAAAATTATCAACACCTTTTCAAAGGGCAAAAAATTGTGTCACTTTCCTTTTTGCTTCTTCTGAATTTCTATTTTAAAAGACCAATATTTTATCCTGGCTTAAAAATGGGTTTTTAACCTAGACATTTAGAGACCTGTTAGGAATGATTGGAATACTGTCATGGCATAAGAGTTTACCAAAGAAGTATTACTAATTTGGGATATGGACTATAGAATGAGAATACCCCAAGATGATGTTATTACTGCTTGGACGGAATGGTTCATCAGGACAAAAATTAAAGGAAGAGGCTCAGATAGACTTAGAGCAGGAAACCATGGGAAAGCTGAGCAGAACCCTCTGATCACCTGGAGATGAAGACAGACTCTGGAGAAGGCAGCTAGCAGTTGACAGAATATTTCTCATGTTTTTGTTTTGCTATTGGTTATTCAGAGATCACAGGTGCCCCTTGAAATAAATGTCTGACTTGATGGGCATCTTGTAGTCTAATCACTTCTGAAGGTGAAAGGAATTGAGGGGATATCAAATAGTAAAAGTATGGCAAAGAATAGGGTTAAAATATTGAGCAGCCTTTCTCCTCATGGCCCTCACCCAGCCCCCAGCACAGCAGCCAGGGCAGGGCACAGGAGCAGCTGGGGAACCCCAGCTTTGCTGTTTAAACAGGAGTATCTGCCCAGGTTGCACGGAACTTCCTCAGTTTATGGGGCAGTCTCAAACGGGAGGATACCAGAAAACTCTGCTGTACATCTATTTTCCTTTGAGATGCTGACAGGGGCAGTGGCTGACACAGCCAAGGCATGACCCGGGAGCATTGGGAGGGCTTTCAGAGGCAGCATTTTGCATCTGCAACAAGGTTTAACCCCTATAGTTTTTAACCCATTGGCATTTTGGTGTGAGCACACTGTTGGGAGCCCAAATCCCCAGCCCCCTGCACCCGCAGGTCTGGCAGCCCAGAAGCCGAGGTGCCACTTCAGGTCCAGGCCTTCCATCCTGGTGGGATCTTGTGCCTGAGGACATCCCCAGGAGGCTGCATTTTCACTTGGGTCGTGGTGCTGAGCACTGCTGTGGGACTGTCCCCACGTCCACCCTGCCACCACACCTCAGGCCTGGTGTACCTGGGCCTCATGCACACCTTCCTCCGTCACACCAGTGGTCAAGCAAGGCTTGCCAGCCTGCCCCAGGCCATCTAAGTGGCAAGAAATCCCTGTGTAGGATGGCTCTGAACTGCTTTAACTTCCAAGGAGATTCTGGGTACACCTGGAAACAGGAAAAAATAAGTAATAGAACCTACATAATGAGTTAAACAGTCCAAATACATTACACATCAAAACCTACCAATGAGCTGACTGTATCAGTGGCATTTTCTGATCTTTCTAACTGTGGAGACCTCCAAAAGCACTGACTTGTCACAGAAATTTTAATGTTTTGCGAAAACCTACAAAACACCCCTTTCATTATTCATAATTGCAAAGCCAAGAGTGATTGCTGTGATCAGCTGGCATGACACAGGCTAAGGATATGGTTAAAAAAATCCTGAATTATTGAGCAAGAGTATTTCTCTCAGAAAAGCATTCACTTCTCATTTAAAAACCTCTGCCACAGGAAAACTCACCACAGCTTATGACAAGCTGTTCCAACAGTTAAATGTCAGCCTGGAAATTTGTCTGGTTTCATTAACAGATGTTGAACCTTACCTTTGCTGGATTAAAGAGCTTCTGTCACCAGATTTCTGCCCCTGTGGTTACAGGGAGACTCTCGAAAAAGATAGAGCAATCTCTAAAAGAGAGGAAGAGAGGTTGCATTGGGAACTCATTCTCAGGTGGTCATCCAACAGAATCCCAAATCTTTTTCAATATCTCTTTGCTCTAGCAATGTCCCATATTCTTTTTTACTTTCTTTATTCCAAGACATGCAATACTACATTTGAACACGTCAAAAAGTGTTTTTTGTTTGTTTGTTTTGTTTTATTTTTATTTTGCCTCTGAGCAGAGCCCTCTGTGCATGTCTCCTTCATTTATTTTGTGCTTTTTTTTTTGGTGTAACTGGTTCAGTCTACAGCCATTTTGTCATGTTATACACAATTAGTATGAAGGTTTAGCAAAAATTGGCAGCAGGATCCTTTGAGATGAAGTCTAAAATTGCTCACTGTAAATAAAAATATTGTAAATATACATGAAGTAGTATGGAGGATGTTTGCGTCTTCTTTCTGTGCAGAAGTGAAGCCTAATGGCATACTCTTAGTTGTCAGTGTACACTCGCTATTGATTTTCTGTGTTCGCTTTATGGTTTTATAAGGAAGGAGCCTGCAATTAACTGGGTTTTGAAATACAAATTAAGGTTTTCCCTTTACATTTCAACTCTTTCAGGTTCTGAAGGACTTGGCTGGTGCGTTTTATAGCTAACAAAGGCAAGCTGGAGAAAGAAGCTGACTACAGACGCTTTTAAATCCCAGCCAGAGAAGCTGATATAGATCTTCTTCACCGAAGATCTGTATCTATAATAAATTTACTCCACCTAGACCAACACTTGGGAAAGTTTATGCTTAATCTAATCTAATCTAAAAAGGTGATAAAATATTTGGCTATAGATTCTTGGATCCAGTTCATAACACTTGTAGCACCTGCTTCATATTTTTTGTCAACATGTTTGTCCTTTTCTCAAAAACAAAAAAAAAAAGAAATTAATAGTTAGGATGGGAAAGAACATTAAATATAACCAGAATTAAAAAAAAAATTAAAAAAATAGAATATCTAAAATTACATCTGCAGAACAATGCTCAGAGAGGATAAATAGCTAGATAAACACATGCATGCACACACAAACACCATTTTTCTTTGATGTCTCATACAAATGTCTACCAAGGGCTGTCTTGCTTACTTTTATGAAATAAATGTGTGAAATCAGAGCCCAGGGTAGATGTATTACAGGCTGGTGATTTCCTGTTGTGTTCACCGACGCTACAAGGAGCAAGGTAACAAAGAAATAAGATCCAGGTTGTAATACAAGCATGAACAGCATATTGATGCTGGCAGGAGTGCATTTTTCTGCTCTTATTTCATTAAGCAGTATATGAAATTGCAGGGTTAGTCACTGATTTCACAGAAAACCAGTGAGCATCAGCTGCCTTCAGATGGTGATCCAGCTAAGGGCTCTCTGTGGAGGTGACATCTCTCCTATTCAGCCACATCAGCACTCGAGCTCCCACACCAGGCTCCTCTCTCACCATTTGTCACTTTTTCACTTTTTCCCCTGTGAGGCAGATTAGAGACAAATCCTCCTCACTAAAACACACACACACACCCCAAAACAACCCAAAACAGCACCACCACCCCCAACCAGGCTGCTGACAAGTCTGCTTTCTGTGGTGTTCAGCATTAGCTTGCTCTCTGCATTTTGCCATGGTAAGGAGCTAACTTCCTCAACCTGGTGGCTTTTTTTTCAGTTTGGGGGGAAAACTGGGAGCAGAGGTGGGTACTTTGATGCAATCTTTGCACAGACCAGACATGAGGGGTCGGATTCTGCACAGGATGGGTCTGCTTTAGTTTTCCCCATCTGTCCTGCACTGTCAAGCCATCCGTGTCAAGCTGCTCTGAGTGCTCCGGTGCAAAGCTGTGTCACACAGCACAGACAAGGTCCTCTGGGTCCACAGATTATGCAGCAAGTACTACTTGAACTATGTTTTATAGCCCTGTGCAAGGAGGATGGTTGTCAAATCCATTGCCTCAGATCATCTTTCACTTCACAACCCGTATTCTGCCCTTCTTCTTCAGCTATGCCTTTGTGTAGTGTCTTCTCCATCTCCTTCCCACAAGAGCTGATGAGCAAGTTGCTTTCTCTGCACTGTGCAGAACAGACACGTTTCACAGCAGACCTTGCTGCAGCCAACAACAGCTCTGGTGAGACCCTGGCCTTAAAGTTTCTCTGCAAGGCCCAGCTCTCTTTGAGAAAGCAACCTTTTAGCAGTCAGACACAACTGTGTTTGTCTTCTGCAGCTAGCATAAGCCAGGGGAATTTACTTCTGTATTGTGGGCTTGGATAACTCAGAAGAAATGTGTTCATTAAAAACGCCTGACATGGGTGAAATCTTTGACATGGAGTCGTCTAGGAATGATAATCGAGAAAATCAGAAATACTTGCAATACTTAAAAGACTTGCACTAGTGTTAGTAGAATCAGCAAGTCAGAGAATATCCAGGTTGGAAGGGTCCCACAAGGACTATCGAGTACAAATCCTGGTTTCCCAAAGGACTACCCATAGAAATAAATAGCTAATCAGATCATGTATCTGAGAGCATAATAAGCATGGGAGATTGGTGAACAGTTTCCCACTGAGAAGGAAATAATGGTGGATAATTTTAAGGGATAGCAAACTGTGCCCTTCCACAGTGCTGAGCCCTTCCACAGCAGACTTTTGGAAGATGGATCTGGGAATAGACCAGGCATTTCTACCAGCATTGGGATTTTCTGTACTTTTTGCAATAGTGGGAGATAGGAACAGGAAGAGTCACCTTAAGAAGCCTCCGATGAAGGATAACCCTGCCTACAATGCTCTGAGAGGAGCTTAACTGCTGGGAGAGGGAGAGCTGGTCCTAGCAGCCTGCAATGAATCCCAGTCCCTTCCCAAAATCCTTACTGAAGTACCCATTCACTATTAAAGCTCTTACGGCTGCAGATTGTGACTCAAGTTTTTTTATAGATAAATATCAACAAAGGTAAAAATTGTGCTTTAGCTCATAGCTAAAAGGGTGGAAACTGTTGAGTTCATGAAGCCCCAACCTTGCCATAATTTGGATCCCTCCTGGCAGACATCATGGTGTATGTTGAAGGGGAAGCAGTAAATGGCCGATTCCATTTCATACTATTACACATGGAAATAACAGTGTCTCTGTAGGTACCATGAGATGGAGCTTCTCACGGTCTTGGGAGATCATTCTGCAGCCAGAAACAGCTGAAGTGCAAAGCAGATCTGTGTGACGCCAGCCTGGGGTGAGCTGTGTTTCCCATAGACGTTCCTGGCAGAGCACATTGCTTCCCCCAGAACAGGGCTATGTGAATTGGGCTGGCTGCCCAGATGTTCGCTGTATTGTTTGTTTATGGTGATATTCGTTAACTACTATTGAGAATTTAATTTGATGAACACTGAATTGCAAATATTACATAGGAAAAGAGCAGTCGTCAGGTGTGTAAGCAACACTTTAATGACTAAATGCTTCTTTACATAAAACCAAAGATCAGTGTCTGAGGGCCGAGGAGATCAGTGTTTTCTCAACATTTTAGTGAAATGCGATGTTGAGAGGCTGAGTAAGTGGGGCAGAAATCCTCAGAATGAGTTTCTGTGGAAAAAAAAAAAAAAAGACACAAAAATAGTCAACAATTTTGTGTGAACTTAATAAGGACCAGCTTCAAAACAGAACAAGAAGGGAGCTTAGACCTTTATGATTCCCTTAACATCTGGTAGACAAATCTGGCTTGATGGCAGTACACATCTTTCTACAGTATCCAATTCAACATCCCTTCTAGAAATTCAACGATATCTTAAAATTAATTAATAACATTAATTAAATATGAAATTATGGATACATTATCAATCCTGCTCTTTGGCTGTTAAATTTGTTGTATTTTATGCTATGCAATTTCCATTTTCAGTACTTCAGTGTTATCTTTGTTTCACAACCAATAATCTCTTAAAATGCATGATATCCATTTAAATCTCTTAACTGTTTCTTTGCCCTGCCACATATTCATGTTAATATGACTCTAAAAATCCGTGCTTAGATCAGTTTTCAGTGTGTAATATTTTCATCTTTCCTCAAAGCAGTCCTCCACCACTATTTGGTAAGCAAGAAATCCAGTTCTTGAGTGATTTGCCTTTTACTCAAATTCAGAGCCAGATCCAGACAGAAATACTGCAACTCCACCCAAACATTAACCAAAAAGCACAGAGCAGACAGAAAGGCTGCCCCAGACTGTGCTTCTGCTTCCCAGCAGAGAAAAAAGAAGGATCTTCCTATGCACAGATCATTTTGTTTTCAACATGAGCCTGGTCCACAGAAGCGCTCCTCCAGCACCCCTGCTGCAGTTGCAGGGGAGTGTCTGAGGCTCTTAGGGTGCCAAGCTTCAGTGGAAAAAAAGATAAACAGTCCTAATAATAGGAAGATTCTGGGATATTACACGTCAGGGTAGCACTGCATGAACTGGAGAGAAAGAAGTGGCTTATTACTAAGCAAACTGCTTCTATTTATATACAAATAACTATGGCTCAATTATGCACTTAAGCACTGCTTTTAGGCAAATTTGCTTTTTGTAAAGAAAAAGCAATATAGTAGAAGTTACTTTCTGCTATATCCCTTCAAACAGACTGTAGTCTTCATGCTTGTTAAACTATTATGCGGTATGTAATCTCATTAAGCCTGTGAGAAAGTGGCAAATTTGCCCTTTAGAATTCGTTATTTTTTTAATTACATGGGTTGTAAGTTTTCAAGATCTAAACCCTGGCTGCTAACGCTTTTTTTTTTTTTTTAATAGAATGTCTAACACAAGAGAGGATTATAGGTAATGGCATTAAAACAGCTGTAAAGGAATGGTGGGAGAGGTTTGGCTGAATCTCTTACAGTTGTGAAAGGAATATATTTAGCTGGTTTGGGTTACTGTCTGATTTAAATTAAGTAAATTTTGTGCAGTTTGGACCTACTGCAGCAGTCTGGTGGCTTTTTTTCCCTGTTATCTGAAGTGGTTCTCAAGCCACAAAGTGCTTTGATCAAGTTTTAACTAATACTTTTGTGACAAGCTTTTTACTCTTTCTTGATCATCTTTTTATGTTCTGCTGTTAGCATGCAGTTATCTTCTGCATTTCTGAGACTGGTGCCTTCAAGCACATCTCAGTGGAGTGTTTTCTTTACCCTGCCACATCTATGTTGCTTTCAGCTTGCTTAGAGGCAGTTTGGCTGTTAAACAATTTCTTCCCCCGAGGCAACACTGATTACTCTTATTTATGACATCGTCTCTGAAAGTGAGTTTATTTTTTTTTATGATTCTCCATGGCAGAAATTTATTCTCAGCAATTTTCTTCCTTTACAGATTTCTTCAATAAAGTAAATGTTAGAACCAGGTGCATATAATGGGGATCCCACTTTGGTTGCAAATAAACTTAAATCATTAGGCCGAGTAGGCAGAATAACAAAAGATGTGATATCTACTGCTTGTTGCCTCAGCTACGTACCTTTGATTGAATGATAAGCTAGTGGTTAGTGTTATAGAGGGTTAGTGTTGGGAGTTCCCTGGGTGCAGACCAGTGCTCAGATGTGAGTATCACACGCACACATGTGGTGCAAGACCCTCTTCAGCTTGGTGGCACATAAGGGACAAGTAACAAGAGCCAGTGTTGCTCTTTTTGTCTATTCTGCTGTGGAAAACAAAATTGTGACCACTGAGTGTATTAGGGATTAGGGATTGTGACTGCTGTGTTTTAGGGATGTCCAGTCCATCCCCATGGGGTGTCTCCTTGCAGGTGCTAAAAGAGCTGTATGGTACAAGCAAGTCATGCATTTGGACCTGGGACACTGAGGTTGGACAGGTGGCTTCCCACTTTGAGACAGTGAAACTGCAACTGGTGTCTCACTGCTTTAATAGTTTCCTTCGGAATTCAAACATATGGCAGAGATTTGCCTTTCTTTCCTCGGACAACAGGGAGATGCTCATTAGAGCCAGCTACACCGCATTCATTTTTGGACACTAAGTACTTGTGCAAAAATACCTCTCCCATTTCTTTTCAGTAGCTGATAAATATCTTTGTCAGGTCTTCTCATTTATCTGAATGATAACAATGTCCATAAAACAGCTAACTTCTCTCAGCTTGTGGAAGTGTGTCAACTTTCCATTATTTTGTGAGCTTAAGAAACTTGTGTGAGTGGCAGACATTGAGTGACAGAGAGAAAGAGAGACTGTGTGTGCAATAGCAAAGATGAAAGTTTCCTTTAACAGCTCTTTCTGTTGATTTTTTTCTTTCTCCTAAAACTCAGACTGTTGTACCAAAAATAAATGCCTGCTTATACTTGGAAACATAAAGGGTGGATGAAAAACTGCTGCTCACTGACTCTTCCCATGCCCCCTAGATTCTTCATAATCCCTCAGTGTAGCTCTTACCCCATTCAGCTCATAGGAGAAGGCATCTCTGTGGATGGCTCTTCCATTCAGAGTGACACCGTGGGGTTTCAGTTTCAGGCCCAGAACTGTTATTTTGTTGTACCTCAGAGAGTCAGCCCCCCGGTAGCCGTTTTTCAGTATTTCTGTCTTCAGGTTGCCCTGCAAAAAGCCACAGAGGAAATGTTAGGACCATCACCACTCTTTGGAGTTGACTTACTGGTACTGTGACTGCTGTAGTCTCAGTTTTGTCAGCCAATGTTTAGAAAGCCTTCCACTGTAGACAATACAATATGAGAACATAAAGTAAAAACAACACTCACATTAATTTTGACATAAGAAAGGTTTTGCATATCATAAACTAACAAAATAAGAAACACAATTGCTTTTACAACATTCATTTGGCATCTTCTTGGGCCAGTTTTTCTACTTGTTATCAATGCAAATTCGGTTCTTGTACCCGTTTGCCGGGCACCGTGGCATATGCAAAGCCAAAATCCAGATACAGAGATTCAGTTAGTGACCTTGAGGCAGATTTGATTAACATCTGCAACCAACTGCTTTAAATGCATCGTCCACAGACATCAGCTGCTAGATATGTTGCCCCTATTTTACATCCCACGTCTCCAAAACTCCTGCTAATAATCTTCTCTGATATAATACCCAAGCTTTAAGGACACTGAAGGAACAGAGTGTATCCACAGGGCTTTGTTATACTTCCTACTTACTATATATCTTGTATTCAGGGATGAACCAAGAGGACATACAAAGTCATTAAACAAATTCATTTGGATCACCAGCAACAGTAATTTCCCACACAAGCAGTGAAGAGGAATCATTGCATTTGTTATGTGATCAAAGTTGTTAAGGAAATAAAGATGAATTACACTGCTCAGGAAATGAAGAACTGCTATGCAATCATGACTTTTTAAAAATATGCCAAGGAGAAGCCCATGACGGAACCTTCTGCATAAATTAGCTTGTGTTATTTCAACATTGCACGGCAGGAGAAGGAGCAGAAGCTAGATCACAGTAGCTAGATCACAGTATCTCTAATTTAGGGCTGTGCTCAGACTGCTTACTTCAGGCATCCCCTCTAAATATCAGTGCCAATCCCCAGCACGCTGATTTAATCTGAAATAAGGAGTGTTGGCTACTGGGGAACAAATGGGCAGAGACCTCTAAAAGCCTCTGGAGAATGCCTTGGGGTACTTACACATGGTATCTCCTCCCATTCAGCAGAGCTCACACACGGGAAGATTCAATATAGGCAGACCACCTCCCAGCAGTGATTTATTGCTGTCTCAAGTGTGGCCAGGCAGGTGAGCTAGCTCAAGGTGGTCTCATGGACTCAGCAAGCTCGGTGTGATGCTCAGCCCAATAATTACAACTGTGTTAATAACTAACATTGCACTCGAGCTCTGAGGACTCTGCAGCAGGCATCACCGCCCATCTGATGGGTCCCAATCTGCCCTCCTTCAGGGCCTTGGGGAGAAGGAGAGGTGATGATCCAGGGGAATGAGTGACCCTCTCCTCCCCAAGCAACAAATGTGATTACAGCAATCGCCCAGGAAGGTTACAGGTTAAGTTTGGAGCAAGGAACCTTATGCATATCACTCAAAGCCTTATAAATGTAAAGTACAACCACATCCTGGACCTACAGCCAAAAGCCAGGACTTCCCTGATATATATATATATATATATATATATATATTTTTTTTTTTTCCCAAATGTTTTTCCCTTGAAAATTGGACCAGTTTTAAAGAGAACTTGCTCCCAGGCTATTCATTCTTTCAGAAGCTGCCACCTCCTTGGGAAAGAGCCCTCTTTGGTAACCCATGTCAGCAAACAGCAAGCCATCCATCACCGTTCCTTTGGCGTATCTGAAGGCACTCATCACGGTCTGAGCATCTCTACCTTGTCTGCTCTGGGCACAGAGGCAGAGATTCTGGCTCTCCCTGCTTGTCCCTGAAGTAGAGTGCAGCCTATACATTTGGCTCACATTTTTGTAAACCAGTAGGCGTAATATATGGGGCACCTTGACTTAGGTCACTTGGCCATCACACCTGTCAAAATGGAGGTGTCAAGGGAATTAAAACACCCACCGCAGTGAGGCAGTACCCGAGAGCAGGCAGCATGAATCATTCCCTAAGGTTTAAGTGCCTGCACTGGTCCTGAATTCCTTTGTACTTCTGGGTTGTTTGAATGAAAGTATAAAAGAGAAGGTCTAATCCTGCAGCTGGTACCTTAGCAGAACTCTGCACTGGATTCAGAGTAAATGCTGTGATGTCAGACCTTAACAGCAAATCTCTCAGGGACCAAAATTTGTGTGTTTTTCTAAAAGTGAGTATGATTAAACTGTTCATCCATAATTTTTTAAGAATATAGAAATGCGCAACATACACTGAGATTCTCAAACATTTCTCATACTTCTGTAATTTGCTGTTTGAGATGGATTTTTTTCTTTATAAACACATAATAAAAAACTGACATTAGAGATTATTGGAATGCAGATAGGGACTTCAGTTATGGATTTACAGGCAGAAGTCAAATATGAGCAATGAGAAATGGAAGAGCCAGTGAATCAACAATCTAATTTGCACAGATCAGAATTTAATATAAAAGTGGATATTGTTTTTCTGTAGCCTCCCTGCAATAAATTGCTATACACAGACTACAGAAAGTCAAAGTGATTTTTCTTCCTTTTTGCAGTTGAAATATCATTTCTTAGAAGACTTTTTCATGATAAATCAAGAAGAAAATAAATTAAAAATTAAATTTAAACCTAGACATGCAGTGTTACTTCCAGAAAAGTACCTCACGAATATACAAGACTACATAATAAAACCCATCAGCTTACTCTGACTTACTCTCACTTCTAGAGGACACACATTCTAAGAGCAATATCACAATAAGCATTAATATATTTTTTTATTCTTCTGAAGATTTTCTATAGACTACTTTGGTGCTTTCAGGATCACACAGTGTGAGAACTGTGCTGCAGTATATGCGAACACTGGAATTGCAGATGAAATATAATCTGTATAGATTGCTGAAGTAAGTTCAGCTTTTTTTGAATAACTCCCACAACTTACTATCATACACTTAATGAGCTTCCAGTAGGTTTATTTTATAGTGTTTTTCTCAGCTGAAACTGCGACTGCTGAGTTTTTCTGTTCAGCTTTCTCAGGACACACCCGAGAAGTGTGAAAGGCATTGGAGCCCTGACTCTGCGCCTGTGCTGTGTGAAGCATCCATCAGCACGGCACAGCAGGTTGCCAGTGGCTTGCTGAATCACTCCATGGGATGCTGACCATGGGAGCAATCTCTGTGCCATATAACAAGGAGATGCAAGCTAAAGAAGGGAGAGTATGTAATTCTCTGGGCACAAAATACAAGCTTCATGTGAGCACAGCTAAAAAGTTGCGAGGATATCCTGCAGGCGAGAACGCAGCCCTCTCCTACCCGTCAGACTAAAAGTGCTTGCAGGAGGAAGGTAAGGAAAATGTCCCTCATCCCCAGAACCTGCAACTCAGGAAAAATATCTGAGCTAAAAAAGTGGATTTTCAGGTTCACATCACACCACGGGTGTTAATGATGCATCACTGTGATAGTCAATGAAGCAAACACAAGACGGCAGGCTCATGGCTGGATTATTTTGTAGCTGCCTGCAAATGAAAACATTAGGTAGCTTACCAGTTTCAAAGGCTGAGCTGTATGAAAAAATGTTATTTGGCTGAAAGTTAGACATTAGCACCTTGCAACAGCTACACTACAGTAGAGCTACCTGTAAGGATGTGGGTACCTGGTACGTTGCTACTTACTGCGCTGTATGTGTATTTAGCCAAGAAGTAGTTCTCATTTTCAATAGTATCTGTTAAAACACAAAACAAGAAGGATTAGGATCAAAACAGCAAAATCCATGAGCAGTTCACACTAATTGTGGCAAGCAGCTGACGTCACCCTTGGAGGACTGTGGGTTATTTAATCTCCTCCCCCATTCCTCTCAGTGTGACCTCCCGAAATGAGTTACTGCCCTCTCGAGCAGAGCAGTCGTCCCCGATGTCACACCTTTCTCATGCTGAAAGGCCGCCCTCAAGAGCACTCTGCTTTCCACCTCTAATGTTCAACCTCAAAGCTTTCCAGCTCTTTGTAAGAGCTGTCAGTGCCGTTATGCTGCTGAAAAGGTGGCCTGAGGACAGGCCTGCATGGTGACCCTGCTTCACAGAGGGGGCCCAGACTCACCGATCGAATCACCATCATCCCAAAAGAGAGACCCAGAAGCTTCTCCTTGCTCATTCAGGGCGATAATGAGTCCAAATGGGTTCAGACGGCTGTTAACAAATACACCAAGAGATGTCAGTACAAATTTCTGGCCACTGTCCCTTCCATGTTATTTAACAAAAACTTCTGAACACAATTAGCTCTAATTTTAGGTTACAAGAAAGGTCACGCAGCCAGGTGACTACCTAGCTACTTAAAATGGCTCTTGAAATTAGGATGAGAACCTTACCCTGCTCTGTTCCCACCTTTCAAGTGCCTGTGTGGACAAGTTCCCCCCTCCTTAGTGGCCTTACGTGTGACAACTGGGCAGCCGGGGAGGCAGCTGGTCACTGAGGCCATGTCACGGTGGTTTGGTCTGGTCGCTGCATGGTGCTGCTCCCTCCCTTCCCTGCCCACATTAGTGTCTGAGCACGGTTCAGACCCGAGGCCAGCCCCTTGGTATGGGGAAAAAATCTTCCCCGAGAGAGCTTTGAGCTTCTCCACCTTGCCCATGGCATTTGATAAATTCACCCAAGGACAAGAGGTTTGCATCTTCCCCTAGCATATGTTCACTGCGAGCGGCTGGCAGCTGGGCAGCGAGGCCGTGAGAGGTGCAAGAGCTTCTCCCAGCAAAGCTGCAGAGCCAGGTGTGGGTTTTGGCCACGTGAGAGGCCACGTGGGTCATCTCCGGGGTGACTTCTAACGCAACCGAGTGAGCAGTGGGATAAAAATACTGTGCTTATCAGCCAGGATGGCAGCTGGGAGCTGCAGATAGCTTCTCTTCTGCTCTTTCCTTTGATTGCTTTTTGGTGGTGAAGGGTCTGGCCTGCACCGCTGTTTTTTGGGGGATAGACACGGCTCGTGATATTACCTCTTGGTAGTTGTGGTGGCTGGGGCCTGTTCTGGCAGAATGTAGCCTCCACGGATGTACAGAGGGATCTTGTTCAACGGGGCATCGACGGTAGCATATGTCCCGCGCCAGGCACTTGGCACTTTGTAACCCTACCACAAAAAGTAATACAGTTAAAAAAAATATGCAAATGCAGGCACTAAACATTATCACCATATATCACTGGAAAGGAGGCCAAGGGGTGTATTTTCATCTTAATTACACCAGTTTGCACCAAAAAAAAGCAGATTTCAGGGGTATTATTCCAGTTTCTTTTTTGAACATGAAGGAGAATCGAGCCCCTGCAGTGATGCATATGCATGAAGGTACAGCCATCATGGATGAAAGACAGTAAATCATCTTTTAAAATGGTATCATTACTCTGTATGCTGGGCAAAAAAACTCATCAAGACATGAAGCAAAAAGAAAAAGAAACTTTCACTTCCTTTTTTTATGCATATGGAAACTGTCACATTTCAGTGTAAGGTGAGTGATTCATAATCATTGGGGAATGTAAACTGTAGATTTTCTTCTCTTTTAAGGACAAGTCTTCCTCTTTCAAAAAGTAATTACAGGATTCAATGAGTGAAATTCATATATGTGTAGACAACTAGCATAAATTCTCTGCATCGTTTCTTTCTGCTTTAATCCCTCAAAACCAGGTGTAGGCAAGGTTTATGTGCAGAGGAGGTAACAGGAGGGCTTGGCTCTTGCCCTCTGTGGAGGGTAATTATAACTTATGGTAAATATCCTGCCTTGCTTCGGGACGAGCACCAGCAAACTCATGCCAAGTGCTGGGATCTGCTCTTTGCTGATGTGGGACATGCCCCACAGGCAGGGGACACCAGGACAATGTTCCCATGCCCGCCCCTGCACAGGGGCTTGGGGGGAAACACAGCAAGGAGGGATGAGCAAAATGCTTCACCCCACTGAACCATGGCCTTGTAAGAGGAGAAAGGGAAAGAGCTGGATGAACATCCCTCTGAGTACACCAGCCAAATGCTTCAGATGACCTAAACAGTGCCTGTTGAAGAATAAGCCTGAATTTCCTCCGAGAGCATCTTTGTCCTTCCCACTTGTCTGGCAGTGCTGCTCAGGGTAGTTAGCAGCAGCCTGATGCTCCTGGGCTCAGGTTTCTGAAAGCTTTTAACATCAGCCTAACTACCCCTGAAGCCAGCACTGGTTTCATCCCGCAGATTTCAGCAGAGCACAGTTAGCTCAAATCCCGAGCACTTTGGAAACTGCAGCGCTGGGAATGGTGTTGGAGAGGTCGAACCCTGCAGTCCCTGAATCTAGAGGAGTCTGGCTTTTTTTTCTACAAAGCAGCTTGCTCTGCAGCTCCTGAAGGATCTTCTGGAGGGGAGCCTCATGCTGCTCTGTACATATGCCTTCTGTCCAAAATGATGTGTGTGCAAAACTCTGTGCACAAAACGTTCACAGCCTGTTCTCAGGAGCGCAGCTCAGGTCTCTGTTTCTACACAGGTAAGGGTATAGGTGTAATAACTTAAGCATGCAATAAGGGTGTAGAAAAAAAAGAAGAGAAATCTTGACAATTTTGTGAATGTCTAGGCTGCTCTTGGAAATTGTGTTCTCTGTGTCTTTAGAGCTTTACAGACCAAAAATAGCAAATAAAATGCTACTGAAAGCTGTGCAATTTACTCTCCCAGCTAGCCTGGTGTTGACTTTTTGTGCTCTAGTTTTCTTAAACACAGATGCTGAGGTAAAAATACTGCTGAACATTGCTAAAAGTCGTTTTGCTGGAATTGTAATATTTTAAGTTCTATAAAATGTAAGAAACTGAATTTTAGAAATACTTACTGTGTAGTAGTCAAACCATGTTGCTTCAGGGAAATACACATCCACAGATCTCGCTCCCTGTAATTGTTATAAAATGATTAAAGTCCTTCTCTTTTTACATTTCTGATATTACATTAGCTTTATTATATTTGTGCATGGATAGATGCACACTCAATCCTCCAACAGCATCAAATCTTGGATATTAAGGCTGAGTTATCATCACAGCAATGGACTTGTGCTGGCCAATCTATGATGCAAAACAGGTGACCCTACCCAATCTGGGGGGCTTTACTACAGGTCTGTGGGATGAGTCTGTTAGGTTTTTAGTTCAGCCTGGCACACTGCTCCACATCTTGCAAATGTAACATCTGAGCAATGCCAGCGAGGGCTACAGCAGGCTCTGCAAGGCAGGACTTTGCATCAGGCAACAGAGCGGGCTGTGAGGGCCACCACTGCTATGTCCCTCTTGCTGAAACAGGCAAAGAGCAATGTCTGCAAGACATGCAGATACTTGCCTTATTTGCAATCAGTTAAAGTTGCGGATAAATTATATTGAATAATGCACTGCTAATTGCACAATTGCTGCACTTTATTTTACAGCATGCCTTGTATCGTATTATTGCAGGGATAAAATCACACTAAAGGCACTTTGAATTAATCACTCTAGGAAACATCAGAATCAAAACATATTTCTTCTTCTTTTTTTTTTTTTTTTTTGGTCATGAGTTGCTTATTCTCACAAACAGATCAGTTCTGATTCTCGAAGTAGATGCCTGCCCCTCTGCACAGTTATGGTTATCCCCTGGGAGGAGATGGAGCATGAAATGTCAAGGTGGAGGGTGGAGGAGAAGAGCTAAGGCATAGTTACCACTTGACATTTTAAGGATTTTTTTTTTTCATATTATCCAATAGAAGAACTCAGAAACAGCTGCTTTTTTAATGCATGCAAATCTCATATTAGAATACAGCAATTGCTAACCAGGAAATTTGTCCTGTCCTGTGGCCTGTCTCCCAGGCAGTGCTGCATGGCTCAGGGAAGGTGTCCTAACTCTGCAGCAAGTAAGGCTGGGGTGCTGTGCCCTGTCTGTTTAGCAACTAAAGGTTGGCTAAGTGTGTAAAACACCTTCAGAGCTTGAAAGAAAACCCTATAAAGTCAAGATGCCCCTCTCCCTAGATCTTCTCAGCATTACTACAAGAACTCTGGATATTCTGGTGTGCAGAGAGGCGTGCAATCACTGCCTGACTCTCGATGAGCCTTGCCTTAAGGAGTCCCTAAGTAACAGCCACTGTGTAACATTTCCCATTTCCATTTTGATGGATCTCTCTTACTCACACTCTGGGACTGAGGAGCAGAGGGAAATCTGTCCTGCCCCACCTTCTCCATGCGCCATGCTGCAGTTTGAGGCAGTCATCATCACCATTTTCATTCATTTCATTGCAGGAAGCAACCCCGGGCTTGTCACCCTCTCCTTATGGGAAGATTTCTCCCACATCTTTTCATCATCTTACTGGCCTGAGACCCTTTGAATTCTCCGCATTAGTCACCAGCTATTAGAAACCTGGGGGAGTCTGAAGATGAAGGACTGACTAATGAAGTGCCACAGAGGAGTCGGAAAGGTTTTATGTGAAGGAATAAGAATTTCATTCTAAATTCACAGAGGCACAAGGGTAGCATTAAAAAAAAAAAAAATGACGAGCAGCAGCCCGCTTACATGTTTGATCATCAGCATCATGTAGGAAATGTCTCAGATATTCCAGCAGCATGCTGATCACAAGCAGCTCCAGGATACATCGCATGGCGATGTTTGCCTCTGCACAACTCCACCTTTCTGGTGCTCCTTTCAGGCTGCACCCTGCCAGCAGTCAGCAGCAGGGTGAGGAGAGAAACCCACCCTTGCTCCAGCTGAGCAGCGAGAGCAAACCCACCCTGTAGCTCTATTCTGGGGCCCATGGCAGCAGCTGCTCCCCTGACCCAACCTGTGGCCAGCGCAGCCATAGGGAAATGATTGCTTTTAAAGCCTGCCATATTATCAGCTATCATTGTCATCATTTTTGTAAGGGTGGTGTGTGTGCACGTGATGCTGGTAAATGCCTAGCACAACCTTTGAGATGCTGCCGTGCCAAAACGCTATGGGCAAGCTGTAAACAAGGAGCCCAGTTTGTTTCAGTCCCTCCATGCTTCTTCCTAGCCTGGCAATTATTGCCGTGTGTGTCCTTGGAGGATCTGTCAGCACAGGGGTAGCAGTGCACGAGGGGCAGCATCCAGCCTGCTGACATCTGTTCAGAGCTCGCAGTGGCAGGGAAATGCCGTGCCCTCGCCTTCACCCTCCCACCTCCAGCACCGGGCAGCCCTGAGCTGCTCGGGCTTGTTTTGAAATGCCTTCTGCAGGCTTTGACAGGGGAAGGAGGAAACGGCTGGGTATGAGCAAACATGCCCTGAATGTCATCTAGTGCCCTAAGCAGGGTTCATTTATTTTATTCCGGTATGATGGCGTTTTTTAATTGCAGTACTTGCCTCTTCAAGAACAGGAGCAACCATAAATGCAGGTCCCCAAAGGAAGGCAGTATCTATTCCACGACTCTGCTGATCAGAGGTAAATCTAGCACGGGAAGTGAGGTACACAGCGTTAATTCACATTTTTATAGAACTTGCAGAATATTTCTACATTACTTGCTGCCACAAGAAATTCCTTAATGCTTCCTTAATGTGTCCTTCACCACCACCACATATTTCACCCAGCCAAGGGAGTGCCAAAAGCTGGACAGAGATTCAGAAATTACAGTAACACTGCCGTGCTCTGGCAGATTCTGTGATTCTGTGATATGGCTTCCTACACCCTTCACAGGTTTGCATTAGAAATCCTTTGCAGAACAAACACCAAGCAACCCTCATATGCATTGCACTTTGTAGCTGCTTTGCCTGAGTGGCACCTTACAGATTTCAGTCCCTTTTATTCAATGCATTAAGATCATTCTGATTCTGATCATATCCTCCAGACATGCATTTGCAATCCCATTCACCCAGGGTCATCTGCCAGCCTGGGATGAGCTCTCTATTGCATCCTGCATCAGCTAATGAAAATACTGACAAGCCCCAGGCAAAAAGGAGACATCCTCCCCCCTCTTAGGAACCTCAACTCATACGACATAAAATCTCTGAGAATCTGAACAGGCTTCCAGCCATTTGTAAGCCTATCTCCTAGGACATCCATACAGATCATCATTCCCAAGTTAGCTTATAAGGGTGCCACATAGAGCAGTGGCTCAAGTCCTCCTAAAATCAGCATTGTACCTCCTGCTTTCCTCCCTTTCCCACTCAATAGCCCTGTTGCCTCATCCAAAAAGGCAATCATAATTTGCTTTTGACAAATTCACACTGGCTGTTGCACATTAATGTAGAATTCCTATGTCCTCAGAGAATAATCCGTTCCAAAGTTTATTTGCTGTGTTCTGTTTAACTGAGGCTGCTCAACACCTTGCAGCTGCCCCTGCCTAAAGGCAGGTTTTTATTTTATGGAGCCGAGTGGCTCAGTGTCAGTGCCTGCTCTGACACCCTATATGCTTGGTAGGGGTAGCCAAAATAGGCAAAAATACATTAAAAATACACAAAATACACAAAAATACATTAAAAGATGTATTTTCAGTGTTTGGTTTTCTAAACAAAATAGTAGCTCTTTTCTAGCCAAAACAGTAGCTCTTTTGTACACTTTAATCTTGGGCATTATTGCATTTCAACATAATTCTTTGTAAATATTTTCAGTGTGCTGGGTCTTTTGATGAATTCCCTGGTTTTCAGATTTTGAAATATAATTTGTTAGTTTTTTGTCCTCTAAACAATTTCTCTCTATTTTTAATTTCACTGTAATAAAATTAGAGTATTATTTCAACACTATGTAGTGGGAGATTTCAGGAGAAAAAAATGATTAAGAAATGATGACAACAGAGAAGCTGATCATCTTACTTGCACTTGGAAACGAGCATCTCACCATCTAACTAAGCACTATTTCCTTTTTCAATTACAGCAACCATGAGCACACATTCAGCAAACAAATGAATTTTCCCATTTTGAAAACATAAGCCATTAAGCACAGCATAGTTGTGATCTATGAAATACGCCTCACTCCATCTACATGCTTCCTATGGTTAGGCAGTAGCCTCTCTGCTGTCTTATTTTCCCCCAGTAGGCTATTAAGCAGAGCTTTTCCCCCCAGGAGCGCAGTAATGGATTACCACCCCCAGGTCTTTTTGGACAGCCAGGCTACCAGCGTCTGTTTCACTGAGTGAAAGCCTCTGCGTGAGACACTTAAAAGACATATAGGCACCTCCTGGGATGCTGTTCTTGTTCGTTGTTTGAAATGAGCACCTAAACATTTGAAATGAAATGAGAAATCTGAAATGACCACATGAAGCAGGTATTGCTTGGAGACTCCCTGCCCAGCTGCAGTTGTTTTCGTGGTGAGGTTTGTGAACCCTTAACAGCTTCACCTGAAAAGCTAGAGCAGTTTTTTAGCTTGGTGTTTGTTACAAGGAAGAGAAAGATTTTATATAAAATTCCATCACCTGGACCTCAAAAACTCTGTTTCGGTTGTCTTTCTCTAAACCCCACATTTCTCCCTTTGTTAGCATCTAGGTGACATTCGTTACTTGAGCAGCCACACTAAACAGAGGAGCATTAATTAGAAATAGTAAGAAAAACTCACTAAGTAACAATAGTGACCAGAAATAAGTAATCATATTAAATATTTTAAAGCAATTTTAGCATCTAGCTATGGCAACATTAGCAAGTGATGTGCCCACTAGGATGGGACCTGGGTAGTAAACCAGCTTATGCTGATCTCCTGATCTCACTGCCTACCTGCATTTTAGAGGTTTTATTTCCAGAAATCCTAGCTAACTTCCAATTAATGGCAGGAGTGCACCTTTTGACTTAGTTTCACCCAACAGGAGTCTCAGCTGGTGCATCTGAGACTACTCGAGAACTGAAATCAAAGCAAACTCAGAAATTTCTTAATGTAGATATGCCACAAAAGAGTAGAGATAAAATATATTGTGAGTGGACAGACAGACAGCCTTAACATCACCGAAATCGTTTGATATTAGCAGAGGTTAGCGAACATTAATGCCCAAAGTAACTTGGTCATTTCCAATATTCACATAAATCTGATTAACTGAAAATACTGCTAAAATAAACACTAAAATTGCGTAAAACCCCTTGTAAGACATGAGTACCTATAACACTTCTCCGAATGTTACCCTGTTGAATAAAGTAGCAGAGTCGGAAGAGGAAGGATATCACCTTTAAAATTAATCAGTTAGCCATTACACTGAGTAGGCAAAATAGATTTTGTGCATAACCATTTTGTATTAGCATGTTCTGCACTTTAGTTTAATCTCAGTTTAATTTGCAAAAATGCCTTACCCTTTAACCAAAACGTTTTTAACCTAAAGGGAAAAAGAACATTAAACAGTCCAGGACGTAACCTGCACCAATGAGGCTAAATTGTGCCAGAGCTTTGGGCAATAGCCTTTCACGTGCATTATTTGCTCTCCTTTTGCTCACATCTTTCTACAAAGTATTCTGAAATAGAAAATTCACCAAAAGCAGGTAAAAGCTAATTAAATGTGCTGAAAGGGAAACTAGACCTTGCTTTGATTCCTACTTCTTCCAAACAGGGAAGGAGAAAAAAAAAAAAAAAAAAAGCTGTTAAAAAAATCTGAGGTCACATTTTCCGAGGGTTTTCTCAGTCTGTGTTTATTAATCTTCTCTTTGCACCTGCTTCTACACTCGAACATCTCTGTCCCCATTTTCTCTATGCAATTTGTGGCACAGATGTAGGTTTCATACATAGCATGCAGATGCAAGTGCTAAATTGGAAAATGCAAATGCCATGGATGATTGGAAAATGGAGCCTTCTCTGTATGAGGCCTTCTTGATATTCTGGGCCAGAATACAGATTTCATAGATTTAATTCAAATACAAAAAATACAGGTATGTGACTCTTATGTTTAAAAGAAAGGATTGCATATTTGCCTAAACCAAGAAATGTTGAGAATTCTCCTTGCTTAGCTCCTTTTTCACTAGAAACAAATACAGGCTACATTTAATATATATCCATGTCATATATATAAAGTTAGTTTTGTTGTATATATTTTGATTTGACTTCAATGTAGAACTGCTCTTTTTAAGAGCAAGCATGCAATGATATTACTATAACTATTTTCAGGCAGATGTCAACTAGTTTGTACACAGAAGCTCAACTACTTCTTTGAATAAAACAATAAAAAGAGAGTCGCTGAACTTACTCGTGCATCAGTGATCGTACCACTGTGTTGCCATGAACATGAGACTCGTAGAACAAGGTGTAGAGGTATGGCAGAAGGGAGTATCTGATCCGGAGTGTAGCTCGAGATATCTTGGCAAATTCTTCTCCAAAAAATGCTGGGTCTTGCTCCTGTTGAGTAAAAGCTTTGCACTGAGCATTATAACGATGGATACAAATTCAACAGAGAAACCTGTGTGCAACCTAAGGAAAGCTGTTGCTGGCATAATCCCATGGAAGTGAATGTTTATGTAGAAAAAGTACTGATTTGTGAACTAGAAGATGTGTTAAGAACCACATCTGCCCTCTGGGACAGAGAAGGCAAAACAGAGGAAAAAGGGAAGACCAACAAACTCCAACAAAGGCAAAAGCATTGTTATTTTTATACTTATTTTTGGCCAAGAGTGTAAAGTGGGAGTGTGTCTCCCAGTCCCACAAGGTGTGTCCTTTGATCCCTCCCAGCTCAACTTCTCCAGCACTAAAATAAGCCCACCAACAAGGCGCCTGGCTGCCTTCCACCTTCACAAAATTCTGCCGTAAGACTCAGTTTTCTCATTAAAATCAAAGAATTTGTGATGAATTCCAAGGATAATGAAACATAAAAGGAACAGAAGTAACAAAGCTTTTTATACTATCTGGTGCTTTTCAGTGAAAAAAAAAATGTATTAATTAAACCATTTGAAATCCCCAGTGGATTATGCAAGGTGGCTACTTTAGATTTTATTTTAACACTAAACTTAATATTAATTAAACTCAATACTTAAGTGAAGTTTCTTCACTATTATGTTTACATCAGAATAATCTTTCCTGCTGGCTCTGAGGTCTGAAGCATCCATCTGTTATTTCAAAAACTGCACTGTATTTTTATCAGTTTAAGTCTGACACTGTACAAATATTGCCTAAGTTCAGGAAAAAAAGAAAAACAAAAGAGACTTGTTAGGTGATGCTGAGTCACCCAAAATGCCTTGTTCATTTCTGGCAGGGAACACGATGTTTTAAATGGGTTTAAGTGGTCCAATAAAACCCAATGCATCTTCTGCTACTTCTGTCATTCAGTCACGGCTGAGTTGCAGCTCCTGTCCTTTTCCTGCCTATTAAATTGCGTGTATGTTAATAATACCTGCTCACCCTGATCAGACCCATTTGCATGCCCAACGGGCCAAGTGAGCCTATAAAAATAAGAGATCTCTAATTTTATGGAACAGAGGTAAATAGAAAATATTTATCAACAGCAGCACCTAAACCCCATAGCCATTTGCTCTCCTCAAGAGAAATACCAGAATACCTCAGGTATTATTATAGACTATAGGGTAAATCCTGAGTTTCTTAATGCCAGCACAATAGCTTATTATTCCTGCTTTTGCCCTGTTTCTGGATGTCCACGATACTTTCATGCAGAGGAAGAGGTCTCTTTGAGGAATGTAAATGCTGCAACATTTTGATGACATAACTGTACAGAAAATTGAAGGTTAGCTAACAACCTGATCTCAGGCACTGCACAGATCACTTTACAGAAGAAAGAAAACAAAGCAAAGAGAAACAAACAAAAAAAAAAAGCAGTTATTGAACTAGCAGAACCTTTTCATCATTGCTGCAGATAACACAGTGTGCTTACAAAGGCTGCAAGACCTTCACAGTGACTGTAGTTAGGAACAACGTGATCCTTCTATCTAGGATAAGTCTTGAAAGGACTATATGATAAGTTGAAGCCAACACATGGCTCTGATCTAAGGCCGCACTTTTTCATCTTGCTCATGGGCTCATTGGCTCTGTTTCTCCTTGGCCGACGGTGCTGTCACTGTCGCTGGCTGTCCTTGGACTCCTCACGTGCTTGTCTGGAGTTTCTAACTGTGGCGTTTGTCTAAAACTCACTTTTAGATGGCAAGTTTAGTGTATAATGCCCTCTCTCCCCTTCTGTGTAATAACTATTAAAGTTGCAGTGGTACTGAAATGAAAATTGAAGTTAGCCAGTGAGCAAGCAGATGTACTGGCACTCACTGGCTCTTATGTAAAACCTGGGCTTCAGCAGATAAAAGACGGAGAGGATAAGTCTAACCTCTGCAGGACTTGCAGATGTTAGATACTATATGTTTTTCAGTTTCTAAGCCATTTTTCCCTTACAGATGGGAAAAATTTACACTTCACAGCATAATTCCTGCTCTCAGTACATCATTCCCTATCACCTGCTCAAGCTTTCCCAAGAATGGCAGGTTAATTTATGAGGAAGTAATGCAAATCACCATTGTCAGTACAGTAATCATAGAGCACAGCTCTGCATAACTTCATTTACTTACCATGTTTCCCTCTGCATTGTGGTTTCTGGAAAATGGGTAGAAAGAGCCAAGCTGCATCCAGCGCAAGCAGAGTTCATAGGTAGTGTTGTAGTTAAACCCACAGATGTCAGCACCAATCTGGAGAGAAAACATCATAACATAAATGTTTGCAATCGTTGCTCTGGCCCAAAAATGATAAACCACAAAAGATTGCTAATAAATATAAATTTTGGAAAGAGATACCAGTTTCTGATGACTTTATAAGAATGTTCCAGGGTACAGTAATAATAATTTTGCTGGGGTGGAGATTTTATTGGCTCCTAGAACATTAAAATCACTGTGGAAGATGTGAACATATTTCAATAATTACACAAATCCTGCATACCAGCTTGCAAAATCTGAAACTTACAGAGGGACCTCAAATCATAAAACACGTAATATAAAGAGATCTGTTTGGGGTGGCACGCAGTGATTTAATCTGAAGTTGGCAGTGCTATTTTTGTTTCTCTTTAGCCAGCCAAGATTGATGACATTTAGTTTTTTTTAATCTGCAATTCCCTACTCCGTACAGGCCATTACTGCTAGCCATCTCAAGCAGCTTATTGCAGAAAACATTTGACTTAATTTAAAGTGATATCGGGTATGAGCCAGCAATTGCCCGAAGGACTTCAGACTCACATAGGGCATGCCAAAGAGGTTGAATTCCAGCATGCCAATGATAGAGTAGTGCATGTCCTTCCACTGGGAGAAGTTGTCGCCCAGCCAGTGACCCCCGTGCTTCCCGCTGCCGACGAAAGTAGACCGACTCAGGACAAACGCCCGCTTGCCAGTTGCCTGCTGGGCAGCACTGCAAAAAAATTGCAACAAGATCATTAAAAATAGGAGTGGTAAACAAAAGAGTCATAAGATCAGACTGAGCTTTCCAGCACAGCTTTATCTTGGACGGTGTTATCCTTGAAACAATTATTACTGTGGTCTGGGCCATGTGAAAACATGGCTCCAAAACTATAAATAATGGAAAATTTTACTCAGTGGCCAAAGTAAACAACTAAAATCTATATGATCCCCAAAACAGTTTGTTTCAGGTATTTCTAGTTTTCTGAAAAGCTAATTTGCTTTTATTTTATTATTAACACTGTCTCAAAGTAAACATTCAAAATAGAAAATCCTTTCTACGTTAGTTCATTTAATTTAGTGTCCTATCATTTCCTAAAAGCAAGCATAATATATATATATATAGTTAGATTTGTCTAGACGTTTTTATTGGCAAATAAAAAAAAAAAAAAAATAAAAAATAAAAAATAAAAAAGTCCTAATATCCTGGACTGAAAGTTAGGGAAAAGAAGAAAAAAAGAGAGAAAGAGAGAGAGAGAGAGAGAGAAAGAAAGAGAGAGAGAAAGAGAGAGAGAGAGAAATAACATCAACATTTTAAAGTCTTTTTAAAAAGTCAATACAGAAAGCAAACGCAATCTTTCAAAATGTCACCCCTTTCCCATAGTATTTTGTCTGATTTCCTGTCATTGTTTGATTTATGAGGTTTCATTACAGAATTAGTGGTGTAATGAATTTTTCCTTTCCTTTTGGAAATAATTTTGCTGCACCACCAGAAAATCAAGGAGATGTAATATGCCTTATTAACAAATCTATTACAAAGTTCCTCAACATAGAATAATCTCTGGAAGGGATTACATATTACAGCATTATAGATTGCTGGAGCACAGGTTCAATTTTACTTTAATAGGATTTGGGCAATAAAACTCCATAGATTCTCTAGGAAATCTTAGCCTGAAATATAAACCATGCTGTCCACCACCCACCTCCTTCTCCCTTAATGAGATCTGTGCAAGAGCTCTTTCACTCATACTTGTAATGGCCAACGTTCAGCATTGGTTCTGTATTGGCACAGAGCCTTTAAAATGCTTCAACACTTGCTTTCAACCAAAAAAAAACAACCAATTCAATCACCAACCCAACAAAACAACCAACCACCACCAACAACAACAACTCAATGTCTTTCATACATGCCTAAACACACTGGTCGTATGCAGCAAGAGGTGCAGTTCTTGAACCACACAGGACCTGCTTGGTGCTGTCATGTAGGGGCACTACTGAGCCCCAAAACTGCACAAGATTCTCCGTTGTGTGTTTAAATGACATTTTTGAGCACTTCAGGGACAGGAATCTCTTTTTCCTGAAACTTTTCATGGATATTCTGCATATGCATTCTTTCCTCTGGCTGTGCAGCACAAGTTTGGCTCTGTTTGCAAATGGAGGTGCTAATGAGGGCAATATTGGATCAACTCAACTGTGATCCAGAGCTGCACAAACAATTTGCAACAAATAATTTATTGAATAAATTTCAGTCTATTATGAATCATTGCTGAACTGGTCCTAATGTTCTCAAATGTATTTGTTGACTGAAATTATTTACAGAATATTATGTGTGAATAGTTCTTGGCCTCAAGCTATGTACAAGCTGATTGTTGCTAGTTCACCATGCCCAAATTCAAGCCATTTGACTGCATACATGGGTCAGATGACACATTTCCTATTCTCTAGCTTCATTAGCATAATTCTTGGAATTGTTTTGTATGCGATTATGAACTTGTCATTTGTTTTCAGCCCATACCCTACAATTGATGCTGGTTTGCTAAATATTCCCATCAGTAATTTAATTTATTATATTATTTGTGAAGAGCAGATGCAGAAATGGTATACAAGCAGCCTTGAAAAGAAATGCATTTAAGAAACACAAATGAATATGTATGAAAAATTCTTCATCAAATTCCCCAGCTCTGCAGCAAATCCTGCCTCTGCTGGTGTTTTTGGTGGTGTTCTCCAGCCCTGAAGGACTCTGCAAGTTTGGCTGAGCAAAATAAGCAGGACAGGGACAGGGAAGGTTCACCACCTTGGGGGAGGACGAAATGTAACCTTGGTGGAGTCTCCTGTGGTGAGAGGATCTTAGTGGAGGTCAGGGTGCTGAAGTCCAAAAATCTTTCTCTGTCCCACGCATCTTGGCTGGGCTGGGCAGTCAGCAAGGGTGAGGGCTCAAGGGCTTTCTGCCTGACTCTGGAAAGCTGGGCTGCTCTTCAGACCAGCACACAGGAGCTAGCAGACTGCTTCTGGCTTTTTCCCAGTGCCTCCCTTCCCCCAGGCTTGGCACAGAGCTGCAAGTGCATCAACACCTTAAATAGGCTCACTTAGCCAACTCCCCTGGATGTACAACTGGTGAAAATGCATGCTTAATGCTAAAATAAGCCAGCACAAGGACCCCTGCTTTGGCACTTGCATTGCGGCATTAAACATATCCATGTCTTCGCTCTCTGCTGGAAAACTCGTGATTTGCCCATTTGATTTAATCAAACAGTAGCTTTCCACTGTCACTCTAGCCTGACAGCAGCAGCGCCTGCCTGCGTAGGCTCATTTTGAGATCTTCCCAGCTGCTAAGGGACAGCTTTCCAGTAGCCGACAGCAAACCTACTGCAATGCAGCTCAGCCCTCCTGCACCCACAGAGCCCCAGGCCAAAATGCTGCCTGCCAGCAAACCAGAGGCAGCTCCAGCAGCAGCCAGGCAGCTGAGTACGGATCCTTCCCTGGCAGTCATGCAAGCTCCTCCGGTAGCGAGGGGATGGAGAAATTCCCCTGGTGCCACACAAGGCTGCTTTGGTATGAGAGCAGCTCTAACGCAGGGTGGGAACAACTTGCTCTGGCTGTACGAAAGCAGCAGTTGAAGCGTTAAGCCCTACAAGCAGACCCTGATTTTAGCTGAGAAAAAGAAAATTGGAAAAGGCTGTGCTTCCTCTGCCAAGAGTCTTTCCTTGAAATTGTTCTTACTCAATGACAAACAGCAAAGTGAAACGTGCCTGCTTCTTACGAGATACCGTTGCAGGTTTCCCAAGTACCTCAGCTGCTTTTAAAATGCATTCCAGTCACCTGAAATCTGCATGTGGAAATAATTAGAAAACTCACTGGAAAGTTGGTTCAGTCTGTGACCAGCCAAAGAGGGAGTGGGTGTTGTAGTGCTCTCCCAGGTAAGTCTTGGAATCGGGGCACAGCGTCTTTTGAGCCAGGGAACGATCAGAAATGCCTGAGAAGGACAAAAATGTTGTAAAGTTATATGCATCAGATTTCCAATCTCTTCATGATTTTACTCATCTGGGAGAGAAAACACTAAAGGATTTGGAAAGAGAAAAGGCAGAAGAACTGCAGGATCTGCACTGGTTAGAGGTTAGCACGTAGTTGTGAATACCTTCCTGCAGACAGGCACATGTGTCCTCAGGAGGGTGAGGGAACTGAGTAAACCCTGCTAATGAGGTTCATGCTTTCTGTCCAGTAATACAGAACATCTGTACAGTGATTGTATATTCAGCATTAGCCACAGAGAAAACTTCTGCATGCTAAATTAAGAATATACACACACATTCTTCTACATAGTGACAAATTTTACTTAAGAGTGAAAATGTTGCAAGAAAAGCAAACCAAACAAACAAAAACAGAAATAAAAATAAAAATAAACAAAAAGCAAGCAAGCAACCAACAAACAAACAAACAAACAAAAACAACACAGAAATTTGGATGCCTAGGGAACTTTTATATTTGTGTGAAATCATAAGACCTAGATTTGTGGACCACTGAGATGCAGACACAGTTAGGCAGCATGACTCTGCCCCACAGTGGCAACACCCATACTTAATCAAGCCTGACCCCTTTCATCCCCTGAGGAACCTGAGACTTAAAAGGCAGCAGGGCCGATGGCACAGCCCCAGGCAGCATCGCCAGAAGCAAGCAGGGAGCATCAGAGGTGCACAGGGGAGGAAAATGCATCAGATGCAGCAGTCCTTAGCAGGCCACCTGCTATGACCCGATATGCTGCACAGAAGAGAGCAAGGAAAGATCATAATGGGTCTATTCGCATGCAGATGGGTTATGCGATAACTCCTTCCATCAGCAGATCACAGCAGTGGAGGCAGTGACAGATTTTTGCCTTCAGTAATGGCTGGGAGCAGCCCTGACCTCGCTGGCACAGCTCTGGTTCAGCTGAGCCAAGGGGAAGCAGTCAGAATTGCCTGCACAGGTGCTGCCTGGTCTTTGATCCCCCATTAAGGAGATGCTGGCAAGACCCATTTGGTGTGGGAAAAATGTGATTCTTGTTCTCTGCAGCTGGCTTTCATGAAATTGCCATGTGCAATTCGGCAGGAATTAGACAGGTCAGGTATTTGGGTTATACAATGGATTTATTTTTAGAGGTGGAAATGAATGTTATGAAATCCTCCCCACCACAAAAAAAAAAAAAAAAAAAAAAAAAAAAGGAGAGAGAGAAAAAGACAGACTGTCAAATATTTCTCTTCTTCATGCTTAATTGGGTGCATGCACTATGGTAAATATTTCTTCATGAGCAAGCAACCTCAATGCCTAATCACACTTTGCAGTGTGTTTGCAGTTCATGACTACAAAGTGCATTTCTCTGTACCTGAAACCCCATTAACCTGTCTGCTCTGCTGGGCCACCAGAGCTGGCACCCCTGTCTTTGGATCTTTAGACACAAAGACTCCAGTGCTGTTGATCTGCTTCAGAAATAGCTTCATTTATAGGCAATTTCCAAGCAACCCTGACTGGTACAGCTTTAAAGAAGACACTAGAGTTCTGGGAAAAGTTACACTTACTGTCCCAGTGACACTTAATTATTAGCCCTGTAAAATTAAGGTGGAATATGAAAGCAAACACAGCCACATGAATCATGCTTTCATGCTTCTTTCATATTCTGAATATTTTGCATTCTGCATCAGCAATACCGATTATTTTACAGTGTGTATAGTAATCTCAAGTGTAAAAGTGGTTTATAGAAAATTGATTTGAAGGATATCTATTTTTAGAAGGTCAAACCACAGGTACAAGTAATCATGGTTATGGTTTAGGTAAGGAGTCTGAAGGCTACATTGCCAAACACCTGAGGTATTAAGAGTGAAACTCGTATGGACTCAGGTGCCCATGACAAGAGTGAGCCCCCAAAACCATGCTGACCCCAGGGAGGTCCTGGCTTGTTGGACTGGGCTCCTTAGGTCCGACCTCACACCTACACCAGCTAGGGGCTCAGACAGCCAAGGGCATGCACATTGCTGGCATAATGTGGAATATAATAGAAAGCTCTGAAACACGGGGTGAAAACATTGGGTACCAGCTCTACTGCACCTTGGAAGAGAAGCCTTAGAATCCTGCCTGCAACAGAGAGACCAACACCACAAGCTGCAAGTGGAAGGAGAACCTTCGCACAAGAATGGGCAAGCCGAAGAGAAACTGGGCTCAAAACACACCTCTGTCTTCTGCATTCCCCATTGTTCTTACACATCACTTAGATATCTATGTCTCTAGGTCTGATAAGTTCCTCTAAAAGAGCTCAGACTTCAATGCTAGGTGTCACAAAGCTGTTTCACAGCTCAGGAGACTCTTTGTGGGTCCATCCCTCACTCCTTTATTTGTAAGGGTGAAGGGAGCTCTGCTGTTTCAGTCCTCTTACCCAAAGGCTTACACCTCTTTTTGCAGCTCTGAATGCTGGCAAAAATAGGGGGAACCTAAGGCAGGGGTGGAAATCATAGAATCATAGAGTCATTAAGGTTGGAAAGATCATCTGGTCCAACCATCCCCCACCACCAACGTCACCCACTAAACCATGTCCCTAATCAGCATGTCCAACTTTTCCTTGAACACCCCCAGGGACAGTGACTCCACCATCTTGCTAGGCAACCTGTCCCAATGTCTAGCTACTATTTCTGAGACAAAATTTCTCCTAATTGCCAACCTGAAAGTCTGCTGGTGCAACTGGAGGCTATTCCCTCTTGTCCCAGAAAGTCTGGTCTGTGTCTGTACCCACAGTGTTAGTATACTGTAGTTACAACCAACAGTTTTCCCATAATGAGAGTGGACATCTAAATCTTAATTTAAAGCTCTGCTTCTGGTTTCAATAGTTAACATATCTTTTTATAATTTTATGTCACGCTTTCGTTATGTTTGAGCTTCTCATGTACTCAAACTGAAGAGAAATGAGGTTTAATAAATAAAATGAATAATTGACATGACAGTACAAGAGCCTGAAGGGAAAAAGGGGACATTTCCAATATTTCACTGTCAATAATTCATTTATGCCTCAACTTCCTGCTGTATATTAGCCTTACTTGGGCAGCAGGGCTTTCCTGGGGAAATGTTGGCTGGATTAATTGCCAGGAGCACTGGCACTAATTGTAAGTACTCAGGGCTTCCTGAGGGAGAATGAGCATGCCATTAACCCTGCTACTAGAAGAGGTGTTCCCATTCCTAAGAGCCTCCCATAGGTTTGGGCCTTTAAAGCTTATTTTTAGCCTATAACTAATTTCTAATAGGGGACTGGAAATTTATTTCCTATGAGAAAGAAAAGATTTTGAATTAAGGAATCAGGAAGAGGCAACTCACTTGTTGTGAGTTGTAGAAAAGGCAGGGACTGCCCAGCCCTGAGACTAGCAGTGATGCTGGTAAAGCAGAAGAGTTACTCCTTCCATAAATCTGCATCTGAGTTATAGTCTAGAGGTATTTTGCCCTTTCTATGGTGCAGGCCCATTGCTCAGAGAATGGCAGGGAAGGCCATTTTTCTTGCCTTCTTACAAGGCTGCCTCACTGACAGAAGGTTTCTTATGCTTGGTACTCCACTGAAGCTGAGACATTTGTGTCCTGGATGAATCTGTAACTGTACACTTGGAAAATGAGAAGATGGAAAATGTACCTAAGAATTCGCCTTTTTCAAAAAAAGATTGTCAAGAAAACTTTACTTACTAGGAATGTAAGGAGGGTTATTGATATCATTATCAGCACATCCAGGAAACTGGCCTCTTAAGAAATTAGATGGTTCATTCATATCCTTTAATAAAGAGAGTAAGACAGGTCAAAACCCTTATTTACTCTTTTGAAAAGAAGGGAAGGCATATGTAATCAGACTTACAATCCAGATCCCGTCATAGTCAAGGACATTCTTAAACTCCAGACACAACTGGGTCCACCACTCAACTGTCCTGGGGTTGGTGTAGTCAGGAAACACTGAATGTCCAGGAGGCCAGGCCTAGAGTTCACAGGTACAAATGTCTGGTTATTGTCTTATTTCTGCTACACAGCTTCTTTAACGCTTTGGAGCTCCATTTAACCAAAAGAATAAGAGAATTTAGTAAACCAACCTCTCCAACAGCAGGAGTCACACCGTCAGAGTTGTTCACCCAGACTCCCATTTCCTCTCCAAGGTCGTATGGCTTGTAAGTTCCCGGTTCTTCGTCCTTACTTATGAAAGGATCCTGAAAGCAGTCATTACACTTCCTTTATCAAGATCTCAGAAGTTATTTTTTCTATTTCTATGCTTTAGAAAAATTTGATGTTCTTTGATGCAGTAACACTGGAGTAAAATGGCACTAAAATTTAGCAAGAGTTGAGAGCACGTAAAAATTTAGGAAAAGTTGTTAAAGAGATGTTGTGAATATCCTTTGTATAAGGCATAATTAAGTAAAATTAATAAATACCCTCATGTTTATTTTTAAGAGACTTTCTATATTCAACTGATTTTGAAGAGGCATCAAATTTTGATTTCCTCCCTTCTGAAGTCACTAAACTTGGGCAGCTCTGGATTCCCTCCAAGACAATCGTCATTTCAGCTTCATTAGCTTCAGCAGCTCACCTCTGGTATAACTAAAACAACCCAACGGGCTTGAAGTTGGGACACATTCAGCCTCGTTAGCCCTCTCTTCAGACCTGATGTTGAACGAGGAGGTTTTATGACAGCCTGGTGGTGAGTAACCCAAGTCATGAAGCCAGAGTGGCCAAACTCCTCTGTTCCCTGCAGGTGCATCCTGCAGCTCACCCCTCCTGTCCCCATCACCACTCAGAGGTACTCACCACGGCCCCATCGCTGCCAGTGGCATGGACAACACCAGTTTTCCTGCCCCAGGTCAGCCACCAGTGGCCACTGAGCTCATTGAAAAGGAGCCTGAACTGGCCCACCATGTCAGTAAGCCCTGAAGGCAGGAATACTTTGAGATGTCACTGAAGAGGTACTGTTCGACTCTGCTCAGCAGCCAGCTGGGACTACAGGAGGTTAGTGTGCTTGGCAGTACGCCCCTAATTGGGAGCAGCTCTCTGCCTTGCGCTGTTTAGAACAAAGGAAGGTTGCAGCCATTTTAGAAGAAGGGAATTCTTCCCTTTTCTCTTAGAAAATGTTATCCCCTCAGGTTCTGCTTAAGACAAAGAAACTCTCAGTTATGACACACAATGGAGAGTAATGCCACTGAAATAATTCTGCCATTATATCTCATGCACTAATTCAAATGAATTTTAATTAATAGCTGATAGAAGTGTAACTGCTATACGTAAGGACAAAAAATATACTATCACAAATGGTAATTCCTTTAAGGGCATGTTTTAAAGCTCATTTAAATACCTAAATTAATTGCTGATTTACTTGTAAGCCCTACGGCAGCTATAGCCCCTGTGAAGAAAGTATATTCTTCCAAATAAAAGCCCCTGCTTAATTCCCACCTTAAATGCAAAATTGAGTTCAGCTTTAACTACGTAGCTCCAACATCAGCTTCATAATTAAAGAGTGTAAGTGTCCATTACGTTTTTAACTTGTTGAATAGTTCAGCTTTGGAAAAGAGAAAACTGTCCATCTTCAATAATTATCTTATAATTGTGGAAAAGATGGCTCTCAAGGGACTTGAAGGCTGGAAGAAGTCAACTTAATTAGCTACTCCTGATCCAAACTTCTTGTTTCCTTCAGCTGAAAGGTTATTCCAGTGCATAAATCTAATCTATTATGCAGGTTTAGCAATGTCCTAAAGGGAACAAAACCCTCCCAGCCCTGGTTTTGCAATCCACAGGTTGTTCATGGGGGAAGGAAGTTTATTGCTGTTAAATCTTCCTTAGCTCATCTTTTAGTATCTCTTGGAGAGGAGATGCAGAGCATCCGTACTTCTGACTGACTGCTCTGAAACCTGGGGCACCCAGCACTAAACCAGACCAGCGCAATTCCACCTAAAGCTTCAAAAATAGATTTTGATGCACATCCAGAAATCTCATCTATCTCTGGAAATTTTAGCTTCTACAGCTCACTGAGCTGGACTTGAAAATGTTAAAACACTCATGGTGTATTTTGAATCATAAGTATGTTGCTATTGACTTTTTTTTATTATTATTAAGAAATTTGTCACTCACCATTCCTAGCTGTTTCCATTTTTAGTTTGATTTAATGGAAGGTATACAAGGTCTTTCATTAAATTTCCTCTTCAGGAATAATGTTTATAATTTTACATTCTAGTCATTTTTACTTTCAGAAATTCTTTCTTTGTTTCTAAACAATACATTTGTTCTGACTCAGAATAAGTCACAGCTGAAGTATGCATGTTATTCAGCTCAATAATGATAACCAAGTACTGACACACTGAGGCAAAATCTCCCTTACAGGGAGGTGGCCTCTAAAAGACACCAGGAGAGAGGAGTGCTGAGACTGCATGGAGAGACTCAAATAACGGGGCCATGCTGCTGTCAAGGTGACCACAGGGGCACGGAGGGCTCTCAGCATTAGTGTGGGGACCAGACTGCCTGATGGTGAGACACCAGCCACCCCAGTGGTGGTGGCACAATTAAGTTTAGGGTCCCAGCCTCAAGCAGACCACCAGTAATTGCTAGTACTGCTGGTTCTCCAGTTGGACAGGGCTTTGGGCAATCTGGTCTAGTGGGAGGTATCCCTGACCATGGCAGGGGGCTGGTCTAGATGATCTTTAAGGTTCCCTTCCAACCCAAGCCATTCAATGACTCTATGATCTGCATTTTGCTTGTGACCACAGTGGTCTGAAATGCTCCATGCCAAGCAGAAGGACTGCACCCATCTCCCACAAATCCATTCACAATCCATTCACCGGAGCTTTTACATGACATGAAGTGTCTGCAATCAGAGCACATTTCCTGAAATCATCAAGAGGGAGGCAACAATCTGCTGCACTTGGGCAACTCGCTCATTACTGTCACTACCCGAAGGGAATCTAAATAGAAAATTGCTCTTTCCTTATCAAACTGGATTACACTTGCCTTGATTGCAGGTAGCATGGCTTTGCTCTCAGTTGGGAATGAAACCCTTCACACCATTCCAGCCCCTGACTCAACTTACAGGAATGATGGACATCGCTAATCAAAGCCAACAGTCAGAATGTGACAGAAATATCAGCAATTGTAATAAGGCAAAGAGAGAAATCTTTACTACCAATACAACCTATAGGTCCCACTAGCTTTTCAAGAATTAAAGGCAAACTGGATTTGCCTTTGCTTTGTTTTCTTGCAAGCTTATCTAAAGTCCTAGAGTGCAACACAGCATTTATTTACAGTTTAGGGGAAAGGAAGGACTCCTATTAGGATTCCCATTGGCTTATTGCACAAATGGATAATTATTGATATGTTCCCTTGTATCTGCCTAACTACTGAAATTAGATTTATATAGCAACAGCTCCTTGCCCTGCTCTAGCATGCACCATCTGAGAAGCTGAAAGTGCTTTAAAAGTGTCATTGAAGTTAAATTCACGAGTAAGAAGATAACATTCCTTACCCACTATAGCTGCTGCCTGCAGCTTCCTAACCTGCAAAACCACTGGAGACATCCTGACTGTGATGAAAAAGAGATGACTACTGTGTATTTACTGAAGGGCAAGAGTGTGCACAGGAAAAGCTACCCCAAATTCAAGGTATTTTGCTCATGTATTCTTGTCTCACAAACTTGTTTAAGACAAATCAATAAATAAGCAGGTGGTATTTAACGTTAGACCTCTTTGGGATTAGATGATTTTTAGAGAGGTGTGGAGGATATAGGGAGCCCAAACTGCATAGCAGTTAAAAGAGCAGTCAGTCCTGACTGCACACGTGCTCACCTACAGATGGGTTAGCTATTTACAGTGATGGTGACAGCAACATCTTATGGACCCATCAAAGACTAGTATTTAATTTACTGGCCTCCAGTTTCCTCACCACTATTGCCATCCACTGTATCTTCTGTGAAAAAAAGCAACTTTGGTGCAAGGATATTTATGTGGACTTGCTGGAGAAAAACGGTAATATTTATTGGCAAAATTGATGAAGGAAAATGGAAATCTCTGATTTTCACTTCTGCCTAAATTAATTCCTTTGAGTTTCCCTCTTTGGAAATCTTCCAAAGCTGCTTGTACATGGTCCTGGGCAACCTGTTCCAGGTGGCCCTGCTTGAGCTGGGCCTGCAGACCAGATGGCCTCCAGAGGCCCCTTGCAACAACAACCTCTCTGTGATTCTGTACTTCAGTACTGGTTACAGGTTCAGCATATATTTTCCACAAATGTTCATGCAAACAAACTTCTCTCACATTAATTTAGACGAAAAGTAAATATAAGGCAACATGATTTATAATTACCATCTCTCCAGATTGATTATGAGATTTTTTTTCCACCGTTCAGCTATTTCTGCGTGCATGCTAAACTCATTTGCCCATTATCAGAAAAAGAATTGCATTAAAGCAATTCTGCCTGAACTCAGAGCTGAGCAGAGGCAAAATTTATCATAAATAAGTGGAAAAATATGAAAGTAAATTGATGTTATGGTATAGAGATGGTACTGGTACACACAGGTATCTTATAAACATAACACATTTAAAAGTGAAGTCTGTGAGAAATTGTTCAGCTCTTCTCAAAAAAATGACAAAAATGGAAAATGTGCTACACCAGCATGCATGCATTAGCGCCTAGATACTGCTATGAGCATTATGATGCAAATAGTTCTTACAAATGGAGAAATAATTAACATCATATTTAATTTACCAGAATAATGACATTGTGCATTCCTGCTTTCTTCAGCTCCTGGAGGTACTCTGGCAGACCTGCATAATTCTCTTTGTCATAGGTAAAATCCAGGCGACGTTCCATGTAGTCGATGTCAAGATGCTGGACATCCTAAATATTTTAAAAGCAAACGTTGACTTATTTTATACAGAAAATCAATATGTGTAACGGTGTTCCTAAGAAGGAGCTAACCTATGAAGTGAGAGCTAAGTGTTTGGCTATAATAACTGTAAAGAATTGAGGCCAAATTCAGCTCCTGTAAATTTATGTGACAGCAGTGGACAAAGTGGACATGTGGAAGTCCTAGGTTAGCAACTGTTTGGCAGTGGTATGCGTCAGCACTGCCACAGTTCGTGTTTAAAATGCCAGCACCTGGTACTGCCAGTTGATTGTTGTTTCAGCAGGAAAGCAAACCTGTACCCAAATCACCTGCAATGCAGCCAAGAGCAGCACTTTAAACCCCATGTTTCAGGCCAATTTTAAGCATTCTTTTGACTATTGTAAAGATATGACTTGCGAAACCACTACATAAGGCTATGAACATCCTTTTGCTCTACAGTTGTCTTCACAGGATAGTCACATTTCCTCTAATATAATTATATTCATCCCAGTTCAGATTTTAAAATGAACTTACACAGTGAAAAAATCATACTTACGTAGGGGATATCATAGCGGTGCATGCGGTTGACGGTTTCCTTTAAGACATCAATGCTGCCGTAACCCCACCGGGAGAGCTGAAATCCCAGGGACCAGTAGGCAGGCATGTGCGGGCGTCCAATGGCCTAGGGCAGGAATGAGGAAAATACAAGTTCAAAGGCTGAGGTGAAGATTCTGGGGAGAGAAATTACCCTGAAACACCAGGAGAGGCTCCCAGCTCATTTAAGCCACAAAGATCAGAGCATGGATATCACACACCCTCGAAATACCCCTTACTTTCTCGAACAGCTCACTGTAGAATATACTTTATTGTAAAATATGCAATATACTTTAAAATGAGCTTCAAAATAAAGCTTCTTCTGGTGGACCTAACTCTTTGGTCAATAAACGGCAAATCTCCGATGCTGTGCAGCAATGTCAGCTTGGCTAATTTCTGTTGTCACATCCAGCTGAACTAACTCATCTAATGTTTATTGGAGCTCTCTGAAGTTTTAGTTTTATTTGCACACCTCCCCGGTGAAATCCAGTTGCTTATGAGTGCCTGCTGATATTGCTGGCCCACAGCAATGCGTTGCCAGGCATCACCAAGCCCCTCCAAGGTCAGAGTTACCATTCGCTCCATCAAAATTCTCATCTGAAGCACAAAGTAATGAGTTAACTATGATTTTATAAATATTTGATTTCCGGCTCCGCATAATCCAGATGCAAATTGCACAAGGAAGCTCGAGCAGAGGGGCACGAGGCATCCTGTTCTGCTCCCTGGGGAGAGCTGCTCGGGCAGCCGCAGAGCAGCCACCATGGTTCTGCTCCAGAAACATGCCGAAACCTTCCCTTGCCTCATGGGTACACACCGGTGTTTCGTGGGGGCGATATCCCCAAGTCCTTATTCCCATTTTATGCAGTTAGAACCCATGAAATTAGACTTTGTTCAATAATTCCAACATTGTTGCAGGCAACACATGGAAATCAAGGTGCTAGCAAGCACCCATGATTATTTATCAGTCACAGCTATTGACTCCCTTTGGCTAAATAACCGTTCCCACCTTATTTCCTTGCAAATCTCCATAGTTAGGTAATTATGCTAAGAAGTGTAAAAGAACAAAACTTGAATATTGGCACCTAAAAATCCATCTTCTTTAGTTAACTATAAGGAAGCAGTGCCAGCACTCCGTATCAGCTGCATGTCCTAAGCTCCCCATCCATCACGATGTGTAGAGATGCCTCTTGCTATGGGGTTTTCTCCAGAAAGTCTGTACTGGGACAGTAATGCTGGACTTGAAATTACTCTAAAAGAGGTCACAAATCCTAGAGGTGGGATGCACATACTGCAATGGACAGAAAAAACAGGTGGAGGAGAAATGCCTGGAAAAGCAGAGAGTGTTTTAAACCTCCTGTTGATGGTTTGAGTCCTCCCAGCAGGGGTGTGATGGCTGAGCACTGCATCTCCCCCGTGTGCTTGTTCCTCATCCCATTCCACTGGATTTACCTGCTATCACCCTCCTCAATACCTATGCAGCTGGAGAGAAAGCCCCTGAGAAGAAGCAAGGGCAGCTATCAGCTGCTGTGCCCTTGCCAGGACAGGCCCTGGGCAGATGAAGGTGGCCCCAAACCATTCACAGGGGACACCGGTGGCAGAGCCATGTGCTATTACGGTACAGTTTCCTCTGTTTGCACCTGTTGTTAGTTATTTCCAGCTTGTGCAGATGCACCCGATCCCCAAGACCATCCTTCCAGCTCTGCTGGGGTTTCCTGTGGAGAGCTGGACAGGGAGTGATGGCTTGGGATGATCCCCAGGACGCCCTGATGTCTGGCACTGTGGTGTCCAGCACAGCACAGTAGGCCTGGGGTCAAGAAGTCAGGTCCCCTGTCACAACAGCACTCATCTTATGAAGGAAAAAGATATCTATGGAGGCAACAAAGCCTGTTTTAGCCCAGTTAGGATGCCAGATGAGACCCATGAACCCCACCACTTTGTGCTCCAAAAGCAGAGGCACATTCTGCCCACGCTTTCTCTACTGCAAAAAAGGTGACCTCTCGAAACAAGGTTAAAAAAACAGACTGAAACAAAAGAACTCCCTAATGAAATAAAACCTTTTGCACACAGGCTTCTTCCTTTGGATAAGAGGAAGAGGGAAAAACAGCTGATAAATATTAATCCTGCTGCTGGACACAGAGCCTGGAGCCCTGGCAAGATGCCTGCATGGCACAGAGACCAGCATCCCAGTTGTCCCCTGAGCTGGCTGGGATGTTTCAGAAGCAGTGGGAGCCCCGTGATGCCCCATGCTGCTCGTGGATAGGGGATTATACCCCTGGGATGCACCCCAATGAGCTTGGGACATCACCATTGTCCAGTTCAAGAGCTGGAAGGGGATTTACTTCCACCCCGTGTGCTGTGTTGAGTTCCCAGGTGAATGGAGATGGGGCTGGAGGTGAAGCTGTGGTCACCAAGGCATCAGGCAGGTGCCTCCAGGGGACACAGCCCTGTCCCCAGTGCTGGGGGATGTGCTCTATTCCCTGGTCCTGCAGGCTCAGAGCTGCCATGAGGCGAGGTGGCATTTTGTGACAGCATCCCCTGAGGAATTTGGGATTAAGGTTGAACAAATGGAAGAAAATCCACCTTGCAAGCAAGATATTAACTTTTAAAGCAATTAGTTCCCCAGGTTGGCCGGGCTGGCGCGGCTATGCTGAGCATAATTGAAGTGAACAGAACATTTGAAGAGGAAGGATAAAAACAGGGCAGCTGGGAAAACAAATGTTCTTTTTTCCAATTATGCTGTGGACTCTCTCTAATGGATCCCCCTGAAGCTTCCTGATAAAGTAACTGGCATATGGTACCTCCTTGCAGATGGATCAGCAGAGGCAGAGCTGCAATTCTGCAAACCTGAATCTCATGTTGGATTTGATATATATTTAGGATCTAGTTAATTCATATAGATTGCATTCTGCATACAAATGATCATAAAATGCTGTACACAGAGAAAGCCTGCTCGGCAAAACTGGCTCGCATAGAATCAGACAAGGTAAATGAGGTATGGCGGGGGAACTGAGGGAGGAAAACATGAGAAATGCAGAAACAGCAAACATATGGAGTATACAAACTGAGGAAAAAAAAAAAAAAAAAAAAAAAGATACAGTAATGCAGAAGTAGAAAAAAAAATAGATGCTATGATGCTATTTTTCCTACCTCGATTCCTCCTGCACTTGGTTCACAAATAACTCCAAGTGTTGTTTAATAGATTCACTGTTACTTTTCTCCAGGTTTGCATAACTTGGCCTTATGTAATTTTTGCTTTTTTTTTTTTTTTTCAGGTGCACCTGGGAGCAGACACATCTAGGAAGTACCCTGGAAGGGCTCCTCAGCGAACAGCTAAAGGCAGGTGATCTGCACACACTCTCCCTGTGCTCACACACCCAGCGTTGGGTTATTGGCCAAAAAACATTACTACCATGGGCATCTCAAATCAAGGATGTGAACGAAGTCATAAATGCTAAATAGCAAACCGGGATCCCATTAACATCATGACCAAAGACTGGTGTGAAAAGGAAGGCTGAAGGCTCGTGCCCTGTCTGTGTCGTGCCCTGAGGCCGTAGAGGGAGGCGTTCCCTCCCATGCTTACAATGGAGCTGAGATCTCCAGCAGTGCAGCCAAAGAGCAATGCAGAAGGTGGCACTTTAATCCTCGCACCCTAGTTAGTGACCCATGGCTACATACAGGTGCTCCTAAGACCCAGATGTCTGTCTCCAGCTCGTCCCCCACAGCTGAGGAGGCAGGTGAGTGCTGTGGGTGCCCACTCAGGCAGAGGTGACCTGAACCCAAAGTCTGTGCAGAGAAGCTGCACTCTGTTTTAGGAAAGCAAGAAGAAAGGCCCTGCAATGGCTGAACAACTACAAAGATGCTCACGAGTCTAAAAATGTTAAGGGCTTCAGGCATCAAGGTCTTCAAACCTCTGTCTTTGCTGGACACCCACCAGCTGCTTGGTGTTTCCTGGGGGACCCGTGGATTCAGCTGTGAGACTGCTGAACGAGCAGGCTCCCCATTTAGCTCTCAAGTAGGAGGCTGGGCTAGCGACCTCCCGAGATCCCCTCCGCCCAGAACTGCCCTATGAGGACAGTGAGGAGGAAGAGAAGCAGCAATTTGCTCTCAAAACAGAACTGAGAGTCATGCAGTATGCCCCATTAAAGCTTGTCACTGGATAATTTTCAGTAAAACAACAAATTCATGGTCTTCACTCCACCCAGAAGCTGTTACACTTGGTATTTGTTCCTTTCATTAAACTATAACTTTCCTGAGTGTCTTGTTACAGAGCTCGTATTCTATTGCTGTGCACTGTTACCCTGCCTTGAACTGCCTCCAGATTTGGCAGTGATGGTCTGATATTGGGTGATATTGGGGCTGGCCCATCCCTGTGCAGGGGCCACCCCTGGATGCTGGCAGCAAGCCACAGAGGTGCACAGAGAAAGTCTGCATCCTTCAGAGACCCCGCAGGGAACTTCATTACAAGTTGAGCTAAGCAGCTAAATCTTGTGCAGAAACAAGCATTATGGGGGGGTGGGGGGGCAGGGAAGGGTCATTCAGGTCTGGAAATGCTATTGAAGCAAGAGAATAAAATACATGAGAAGGTGCCTGAAGCAAAATGCTTTGCTCCAGGCACAGCTCTCTTGCCAAGCTGGCGTTTGTCCATCCCATGGTGCCAGAGGAGACACCCCGGAGGGGATGTGATGGGTAGTTCCTGCAAAACGCCCCATGCAGTGGCTTTGTGCATCTGCCTGTGTGGGTAGGAGACAGGCACCGTGTCCCCAGGGAGCAGCCCGGCCCCACCAGCTGCAGGCTCCTGAGCTGGGAGCTCCTGACATGCCTCTTCCCAGAGGAATCCCATGCAAACAGCTGGGAGAGCTGAGGGATGCTGCTGAGCACTGTCCTCCAGGCACAGGTCACGCTCCTCCCTGCCAGCCCCTCTCCTTCCCCTGGGGGTGACAGTGACCCCAGTGCGAGTCCTCTCAGCGGGACAGAAAATGCAATTGAAAAACAGAGCCTTTTCTGTCTCCTTCACCTTCCCACATATCTGGTACATAAAAGCCAAATCATTACCCTAGAGACTAATAATATGGTAATTGTAACATTCGCGATCCGGGAATTTCAGGATGTTTACTGAAGAAGTTATTATTTCACCGTGAAATTGCTACCATGCATTCTTTAAGATTCCCTAGAGAGCGGAGCACAAGCTTGAAGAATACAGAGCAGGGGATTTTTTTGTCCCGGCATGTGACATGTCTAGCTCGGAGACGCCCACCGGCTCCCCTTTACCTTGTTTTCTCTGCTCCAGCTCCATTTCCAGAGAGGCAGGCGTGTAAAGCGAGCTGCCAGCACTCATCAGCTGGGGAGTGAGAAGGCTCTCATTTTATTTTCAGCTGCTGGCCACCTGCTAAGCCGCAGAAACGCTGCCTTCAAACACCAGCGAAAGGCTTTGAAAAGAAATGGGGATGGCTCTCACCTACGTCGTGCTGCTGCAGTGACATCCCTGAAATAAGTGCTTTCATCGCAGAGATCACAGCCCTGCCTAGGTGGATGGGTCACTTCTCTTTTCTGGGCTTGGTTGCCAATGTGGAAGTTCAAAAACCTGTTTGCTGGTTGATCTATGGCACCAGGGCTGAGGGACAGGTGGGGAAGGCGTGCAGAGGGGCTGGGACCTCTGAGGGACACAGCTCCATTGCTCCTGCTGCAGGACACAGAGGACCAGCTGCAGCACCCAAAGCTCTGCTTGGAAAAGAGAGGCCAGCAGAGCTTGGACAGACCTCTTTTTAGTCATTGCATCCCGTTAAAGCCCCCCTGTTCTCACTACTGAAGCAGAGCAGGAACACCACAAACCACCTCTCGGCGTAGCAGCCCCTCCAAGCAGGTTTAGAAACCTTTGGCCGCTTTCGTCCAAGACCTCCAAAACACCAGGCACACACAAGTTTTGTAAAAACCAGTGTCAGAGCAGAGAAGAGACACAAATCACACCAAAATCCATCACCCCATCCTCTGCTGAGACACAGCCTGCTGCCAGACAGCATCCCTAGCTCTGTCACGGGTCTCGTGAACAGGGTCCTAGGGTGGAGGTGGCAGAAGGGGGCATCGGGACACAAAACCACAGAAAGCCAAGCTCCAGTCCTGTTTCTTATGCGACACCTAGTCACCTCTCTCTCTCCCTTTATGCGCATACATACATAAATACATTTTTATGTACAAAATTTTTGCACTCCCCACCTGTAGTGTAAATATGGGTTTATAAAAGGACACCAGAGCTTTGCATCACTCGCTACAGATTTAGGGAATGGAATCACAAAAGGGAGCATCCAAAATACAGGTGTGGTACCTAAGATCAGGAAAATTTTTCTGTCTTTTCGTATGGACTGAGAAACACTGGTACAGAAACACTTAAAATAATCCCCGTTTTTCTCCCTCATTCTGATTTTTCAGGCCCACACCCCAGTGCCACATGCTGGAACAACCCCGCTGTCTAAGGAAGTCCTGAGCAAACCACGCAGCACCTGAACCTGGTGGCCTTCCCACCAAACTTGGTGGCCTTCCCACCAAACCAGGACCTGCCTGCTCCTGTCACCGGCAGTGAGAAGACCCCGGTAGCCCCAAACTACCCAGAATGAAGACGCTGGACCAGCTCAAAGCAACCATGAGGGCTCTTTCTAGGTATGCAAATGAAGCAAAAGATGACTGCTGATTTAGATTATTAAGGGGAAAAAATAGCTGCTTTGACTATGTTAACTAAGCCCTTCCTCATTGTTTCCTCCCCTCACAAGCTCTCTGACTCATGCAAATCAAGGCAATGACAAGGGGAAAAGGGCTGGAAACTCCGTCTGGCTCCCTCAGCTGAATGCCAAATAAAAAGCAAGGAGAAAACTATCAGCCATACTGGATTTTTATATGATTATGTCATAGGTGGTGTTTGTATGGTGTGAGAATGGGCCACACAATAAGAATCCAAGTATATAGATACAGCCAGCTCTCTCCCATTGGCAAAATCCCAAAGGCGTAGCAATAGGGAAGCTGCTGCAGTAATGCACAGTATGGCCCGGGTGCTGATAGGAGGGTCCCTTGACTACAGCATTCAATGGTTTTTGATAACTAAATCTAGCAAACTTCTGCCTATCAGCATTTCTATTTTATTTTCAAACTAATGCTCAGTTAGAATTATAGAGGAAGTGTTTACACAATAATATGATTACAGCAACAAAAGGAAGGCTTGGAAAGCACCTAAAGATGACCACAAGATCAGCTTCTGGCTCTTAAACAAACCTAGACTACTCCTGGGAAATCTAGATTGCGATTTGTCCAACCTGGTTTTACCAACTTCTGGCAGGGGACATTCCCCAGCCCCCCTGAATAGTCCATTCAAGTGTTAGATTCCTCTTATAGTAAGAAATTAATTCCTACCACTGATTTTTCATCTTCTGCAAACTGAGTCAGTGCTCTATTCCCAGCAGATATGAAGAACAAGCAGGTACCAATCCCATTGCAAGAAGCCTGCTGCTATCCCCTTGTTTGAAATGATTTGTGCTAAGTAGCTGAGCAAAGCTGTGTGGGAGAGGGCTCCAGAAAAAAAAAAAAAAAAAAAAAAAAAAAAAAAAAAAAAAGTATTTCAATCTTTATACATCCTCTGTTATTTTCTTTTTGATAATAGGCTGTGCTCACCTTAGTCTTCCTCTTATTGCTAATGAAATAATAGGATTTTTTCCTGCTGTTTGTTCCCACCTGCCTCAGCACATCAGCTATGGCTTCATATAACCAGAATGAGACCAAGTTTTGTTCATGCTGCCTGCTGATACTACCCAGCACCGATGGGATTTGTTCCACTGCACTGCCCCACGTGCCATAAGCACTTTCTACTAACCTCTGTGTACTGCTGAACCACATTTTCGGGAGTTGGCCCAAGGAAGACATAGAAGTCAAGGATCCCTCCAATGGTACGGAAAGTTAAGGATGGGTTTGGACTCAGAGAAACGTCTGAAAGGGAAAAACAGATTCTCAGGACAAATTAACTCTGTATCATGAGGTGTAAGGACTCTGAGCTCCTCTCCTCCATGCCTTAATGTGTCCGTAGGCAGAGGTAGATACACGTGCAAGTCACTACCTGGTGTGATCAGATGAGCACCCAGGCCAGTTGTCCAGTCCTCCTGTAATCTGCATCTTCTGATGGGCACGGTGCAGCAATAAATCACAGCAACCCACACAGATTAGAGTGCCCAGTTTCATTTGTCTCAGTTTCACTTATATAAAAAGGAACCACAAGCTTGTGTTTAGGGTTCCTCGATGCTATTTTAATCTTCTTATTGGAAGTCATTGCCTGCCAGGGGAAACTGATTTTATAGACTGAGTGAAGATTCCCCTTTTCTGAAATTATACTATTGGATTAACACAGTAAGGTGACCATGGCAACGCACAAAACTACTCTCCACAGACAGAATATAGGACTAACCTAAATTGATTTGATTCAGTTATGCCAATCCCAGAGGAAATTTCTTCCACCTTTTCCTTTCCCTGTACGTGCATCTATTTTTTAAAAAATTAATCATATATTTTCCCTGAAAATACCTTACCTTGTTTAACAGTCATTCTGTTGAAACCCCTTTGAAAACTTCATAGCAATTACTGAACACTCACTTATGCAACAGTTACATTTTTACTGCACTGAAAAAGTAATCAGTAAAACAGCTTTTTTTAATATTTACTGATTTACTGCCTTTCTATATGCAATCAATCAGGGAATTTGTATGTCCTCCTACCTTGTGCATTGGAGTTCAGAAGGAGAACACCGTGGGCATTGGAGTCATCCTCTACGCACATGTAGAAAGGGTGAACTCCGTAGAGATTGGCATTTGGCTGAAACATAAACAGCATGTTAAGTATGGCTTGATTTTGCCCTTTTTTTCATATTTTTTGTTAGCTAGGTACATATGCAAAGACAACTAAATATATTAATTCACAGTTAGAGACTTGTTTTGAATGGTTGAGGATTTTTTCATCTAAACTGGTGTGAATTCAAACTGATAGAATGGGAGTTGGTTTTGCTGCTTCAATGCGGTGCTTCTTATTAGCCAGTCTTAACCAAAACTTCCATATTTTGCCAAAACCTCCAAAATAGCAAAGGTAAGACCTGTTTTGCCAGCTAAAATAGACTCATCAAGCACTGGCCCCAGTTTTGCCAAACATTTAATAAGTCCTGCTGAAGGCCAGCTTGTTTGGATGAGCAGGAATCGATCTGCATGTGAGATTAAATGCTTTCCTGACTCAGATATACAAAACATTCCTTTTCAGACAACTACAGCAGCATGAGAAAGCCTCTAATAAGTATCCAAATCACTTCAAAATGACTTATGATTTTGTTTTTCAATTAAAACTTACAACACCTACAAAACACGTGGCATTCGGTCTTTGCCATCACTTCCCATCAGCAGTGTTACCCCACCAAGAGAGGTGCCCCCTCGGGTGCCTCGCCACCCCCTCTTTGTGGCACAAGCTCAGGGCAAAGCCCTGCCCGAAGTGAGTTACCGTGGGTGCCTGATCCCTGCTGTACATGCCGTAGGTAACGAAGTCCATGCTGTGTTTGAAGGACACGTGCTCATGTTCGCCAAACCCGTACACCGAGGTGGATGGCACAGCGGTTGTAATCTGCAGGTACTGGTTGGAGAAAAACAGATCAACCAGGGGACTGTCCCACCTGTGACAAGCAGAGGGAGACATAGTTAGCTTGCTCATCTTTGGCGTGCATCATTTGAAGCTCACATCCAGCTACTTATACTCTTCCTGTATTTTGGAGAATAACAATATTAAAAAGTGGTGAGCTTTATGCAAGCTTCTGATATACTTAAGCTAGCACACACTAAATTCATTTTGCAATGGCTGCAGACATCTCAGCTCCTTACACAATAAAACACATCGGTAGAATTTTGAAAAGAATGACTAAAATAAGAGAAGACACTATCTAGAATCCTATTACCAAAATAAGTCATCGCTTGTGCTATTTCTATGACAACCAACAGGGCAGGCTAAAAATTGTTATTACGCAGTGGGGTTCAGAATGCTTAATGAGAACAACAGATATTTGGTTGTTCCCAGTTTTTACTTTTTAATGCTTTGGATCAGGACTCAAACACTTTTGTTACCCCCACTTTATGCAGGCACCTAGCCCAGCAGAGTGACACCTCCCTCCAGACTGCTCGCACGGGATGTTTGTATTGCGATGGCTCTTCCCTCACCTCTCTCACCAGTTTAATGCCTTTATTTCTATTGAATCATCTGTGGACACAGGCTCACATTTTAATTAGGTGTTACATTCTGTTTCCTATCTCTAGTGCTATAATGAGCTGCAAGCTAGATGGGGGAGAACACAGTCAAGCTGTGGAGAAGTGTTTCATTAATGGTGCTGTGTATGCCATGAGTACCACATTTAGATAGCACCCTCTCGAGCCTTGTTTAACCATGAATTTGTTACAGCTAATTAAAATAAATGAGCCGAAGCCATAGAGCATAGAAGAGGCATAACTCTCCTTTTAATGGTCTTTTGTCAATGATTTTGACAAAATTAAATGGTTGATCAAATTAACCAGTAAATCGGAGCAGCGGAGGACGTGCAGGGCCAGCAGGGGAGCAGCGCTGCCCCTGGCTACCACCAGCACCCCGGAGTGGCCGGCAGGGCTGGGAGGAAGAGCTGGGAGGAAAGGTTGGAAGGAAGGGGTGGGAGGGCTGTGAGGAAGGGCTGGAAGCCCACCAGAGCCTGGGCATCCCTGCTCTCCCCGTGAGGAAGCGAGGACCTGCTCACAGGGATGCCAGAGGTGGTCCACGGCACCCTCCTGCCTCCATGTGCAACAGGCAGGCACAATCCATCCCTGCAGTGCCCTTCCTAGATCAGCCCTAAATCATACCCATGATCTGAAGGGTGTGTGCCTTTTAGAAAAGTCTATTTGGCCTCTTTTGAGAAGCAGGAAAAGTAATAATTTGTATTTAACTCGCGATTCGGTTGTTTGGCAGCAGCAACTCTCCCTCCCAGCATCTCCCCCACCTACACGCAACACTGAATAAGGTTGTTTTCTTATGGGAAAGCTAATGCACCCAAAATACCAAAATATCCCTGAGAGTCAGGCCCAGCCCTTGGCAAACAGAGGCTGCTGTGCTGTGGAGCTGCACGCCTGTCCGAAGGAGCTCCGTCACGTCACTTAGCTCCGCTCTGTGCCACGGCTCTGAGCAGACCGCGGGGTTATGCAAAAAGCAAAGGATGCCGGAGGGGAAGTGCTTTGGGAAGAGCTTAAATATCTGTCCTAACTCATTGAGCACTCTCCATGATGTCTGTTCGGAGGACATGAGGCTTTGTATGTCCCTGGCACCCGTGTTACGGCACTGACATTTCCCATCGTGAGCACAATTAGCGTTACCATGGCATTAAAAGTGCTCCTTCCACTCGGCCAGTCCCTCCTGCCCAGGAGGGGCACCAGGGTGCTGAAAAACCACAGCCCTGGGAGCAGACTGTCTGCCCCACTGAGTCCTGAAATGGCACCGAGAAACCCTTTTACGCCCTGTGCACTCCCCTGGGGCACCGTCAGGAGCTCAGCTTCTGCACAGCATCCCCAAAGCAGTGCCCTGCTCTCAGCTGTGCCATGCTGCCAGCCACTGCTCTCCACCAGCGTGGTCCTTCTGCAGACCACAGCTTGATGGAGCAGCCACAAGCTAGATACAGCATTAATGATGACATTAAAAGCAGAGGTAATGGCTCTCTCTTCTTTTCTGGGCACCACTATGTCTCCTCCATCTGAAAAAGAGCGTGGACAGATTTTCCCCTGGCACCTCCTTCTGCCTCCAGTCCCGAGCTGCTGCCCTCAGGCTCTGCAATGCACAGCGGTGAGCTATTCACTACGTGTTTTGTTGGCAAAGAGCGATCGCTTAAATGAAAAAAAAACAATGTCTGTCATTCCTCAAACGCTTGGAGACAATAAAAGGAAATGTTATATTTCTCCCACCTCCCCGCCTGCTGGTTTTAAGCAGATAGAAGGAACGCAACAGGAGGGAGCATAAAATGACACCGCGTGCGCAGGAATTTGCATGGTTCTCCTCCAGCAGCCTTGCAAACCGTAACAGCGCTGTGATGGACAACAGAAAGGATCCTAAAATCTAAAAAAACCTCTAAAAGCACAGCTGCGAGGTTGTTCACTGTCAGAAATGTAACCCCCACCAGCAGTTAAAGGTGGCCAAGCCCCTGCAGACGAAAATCCGTGAGAGGTGATAGCTGCACTCAGGCTCTCTGTGGGAAATCCAAGCCCTGCGGTGAGCCTCTGTGGTGGGAACCATCCTGCCCACAGAAACATCAGCTGGGTGCCTCCCACCTCTGCCTGCCCGCTGCTGACCCATCCTGTAAGCCTGACTGATAAAAGCCAGGGTTTTCCCCCAAACACTGTGTGCTATGCTTAAGGGTAAAGCTGGCTCTTTTTTTTAACCTCATCAGCAGCAAAAAAAAAAAAAAAAAAAAAAAAAAAAAGAAACCATTGATTCAAGACTGGAATTAAAATTTCTGGCTGGCACAAGTGCCACATCCAGCAGTCACCCCTCAGGCCAGTAGGACAAAAGGTAACGGCAGCAGAGCAGGGAGGCAGTTTTAAGGAGGATGGGCAGGCAGGTAGGTAAAATCCCCTGCCCGTGTTGATGACTAACATCTTCATGATGTTTGAGGAGGATGACTAAAAGACAACGGTTTTCAGAAGTGCAATCATCAGTCCTTTGTGATCTGAACCGCAGCAGATGATTTGCCTGGCTGAAGGATTTCACTGTGCTCAAGTTTTCAGAGCGCTGACTCTCACTGCCGAGAGCCAGCAGCTGCTGGCACACACGGAGAGGTCACATAAAACTCCCAGAGAGAGGATACTTGGGACAAACATGCACTGCTTCATTAGGACGTGCAGAACACATTATCTGAACATTTAAAATCATTTTAGGTTGGGCCAGGGTTTGTTTGTTGTTGTTTTTTTTTTCTTTCTGCTTTTTGCAATGAACCCCAGAGAAGAGATCTCACTGCCTTAGGGTGTGAACACCCCCTCCTGCTCACTGGCTTGGAGAAACTGTCCTCTCTAGCATCTGCTTTTCTTGGCCTCCAAACCCTTCGGAAGCCACAGCCTTGAAAAAAAAAAAAAAGAACACCCAATATTTTATCTGTGTGTAATTCAGGTGGAAACTTCACACGTCTATCGGAAAAGCAGACCTCACCCTGCCAAAAGAGATCAGTGACCTTAATGACTGAGAAGCACAGCCCAGAGTTCAGATGCTCGGATATACCTGGCCCTGGCTCACCTGGCTGCTAGGCAGCACCAGCTCAGGAGCCCAGTTCTCCCCTACTTTTCATTGTACTCAGATTTCTGAAAAATGTTTCCACTGTCTCACAACAGTCAGCCTGCTTATTAAGGTCTTGGGGAAACCCCAGGCACTGCAGGCCTGTGCAAGGCATGCCAAGAATAATTTTTGATGTTTTTCTTACTTTTCAGGTGATCTAATAAATAGGGGGAGAAAGTTCTTGCCAGCAACGTATTTTCCACAAACCTGACTTTTTCTTTTTTTTTTTTTTAAATGAATTGCAGGGTATATTTATAGCTGTTGACATAGTTTTGCTCTACTTCTACTGAATTCATCGTCATGGTATCAGAGCATCTCCTATAAGTGGCTGGATATATAATGCTTCATTTTTGTACTGAAAAACACTTGAATAAGTAACATAGCTACAATACATCTCAGCTACGTAACATAAATCTTAATGATTAGAAGACTAAAATAATGGCTCTTGTAAACCAGGAGCAAGCCCAAGCTACCCATGATCCACACAATTTTCTCCTGTTGCTTTCAGCAAAACCGCAGTTTAAGACAATAGCACTATAAATCATTCTAATAGCCGTGCCTATGTAAAAACATCTTCATGGTAAGTGGCATCTGTGCTTTCTACCACAATCAATAAAAAAAGGCAGCTGAACTCTGCAGCAGCCTTTTTGGAAATGAAGGGAAACCTTGATTAGATTTTTGTTATTTGTGCCATGTCTTCCCAGTAGCAAATGAGGTATTCCTAACTCTTAATAGAGAGAAAAGAGCATTTATCTGGCTTGGGAAAAATGCTGTCTTCCATTATTCATATGACATCATGAGGAAAAGTTGTTTGGAGAACGGATATTAAAGTGGAGAATCAAATCAATAGCCCATCCTTCTGCAGCCTGTCTCTGACAATGGCCCATGCCAGGTATCACAGAGGAAGGCATAAGATGTCACTCAGAGACAGCCCTGCAATAATCTGTTTATGGAGGAAGTTTCTGGCTGTTTTCATAGAATTAGCTTATGTTGTGAGACATGGAGACAAAAATAATTTTTTTGTAGAGATGATTTTTTTATTATGCACGAATACTCATCCTGCTAAACCTCCCATGTCAGCACTGCCCTGGGGCAGTAAGTCCCACAGAGTAATCACACACTGCAAAATTTGTATGCCTTTGTTATCTTTTGCTGCTTTAAAACAAACAGTTCCCAGCCTCTTACTCTCTTTCCTTACTTCTTAAGGAAATCTGAGCTTTAAGCCTTCATACCTCCTGCTACCTTTTCCAGGTGGTTGCTGTTGTTAATGGGCCAATTTGCCAAAACAGCTCTTCTCCTAGTACTGTAGGAGCAGGGAGAGGTTCCCTTCCCTCCAGCCTCGACTGCTCCATAAGTTTGGGAATTTCAACTCCAGGGCAGGAGACACAGCTCCAGCCCTTGTCCCTTGTGTTCAAGATCTAAAACTTGGAGCCTTCAATAGGCTGCAGGCTTGGGACACATCCTCAGTAAGATGGAAAACACCTGGCATCTGCATGGGACTGGGTGCCATCCAACCCCACCAGCAGAGCTGGCACCTCTTCCCTCTGGTGGCTTCAGATTGTTCCTGACACAGGAAGGACCTGCCTTGGTCCCCACTGAAAGAGTAGGGGGGAAAAAGACGGGCAGGATAGGATGGGACAGAGAAAATTAAAATGGTGGATGAGAAGGAGAGAGGCAAGAGGGAGGAAAGCCAAGAGGCATTGCCAGGAGGAGAAATGGAGACAGCCCAAGAGCTGCCCACCAGCAGCTGCTGGTCCCAGAGCCCCCAGCAGCACCTGGATCATTTCCCTGCATGATCCCATCTGATCTTCACCCCATGCAGGCAAAGAGGAGCCTGTCCCCTGATTATCTTGGCGCAAGCTGAAAATGTAGTGGAACTTGGACTTTTGTTCCTGATCCTGACTCCACATGAGGTTTGCAATCAGCTGCTAATGGCTATTCCCTGACATAATTCATTCCTCTCCCCCCTCATTGTGAATACACAGCCCTGGACTTATCCTGCCCTCCTCAAGCCAGTGCTCGGGTGGTTCAGCTATTGTGAGGGATCTTTGCACATGGCTGGGAGAAAGGCCTGGAAATCAATATTCAGGGATATCTGCAGACTCCAGGACTCCACTGCTCTCCCCTGCAATGTTGTGGACATGGCAATAAATCACTCCTCACAAGGAGGAGGCTGCATGTGCACAAATGGCAGAGCTGGGACGGGTTTTTACATCAGGCAGACAGAGCAGGAGCTTGCCACCAGCTGTGTCTGTCCTGTTGTCCCACGGCTCCTGTGTCTGCAGCACAGAATTATAGAACCATCCAGGCTGGAGAAGACCTTTAAGATCACCAATTCCAACATCAACCTGACTTAACGAGTCTCATCGCTAAACTACGTCCCTTAGTGCCACATCCACATCTCTTAAATACCTCCAGGGACTGGGACTCCACCGCTTCCCTGGGCAGCCTGTTCCAGTGCTTGACCAAAGCTCCATGAAGAATTTTTTCCTAATGTTTGATCTAAACCTCCCCAGTGCAACTTGAGAGCATTTCTTTGCATCCTATCTTTGTTACCTGAGAGAAGAAACAGACATCCTCCTTGCTGCAAGCTCCTTTCAGGGGTTGTAGTGAGCAATGAGGTCTCTCCTCAGCCTCCTTTCCTCCAAACTAAACAACCCCAATCCCCTCAGCTGCTCCTCGTAACTCATTTTCTCGCCTCTTCACCACTTTTGTACCTTTTCTCTGCACACACTTGAGCAACTCATTATCCTCAGGTGACCACAAGCACACAGGCTAGAGACTGTACTACAGCAAGGAGGGCAGACAAACGCACGAGTGGATTTTCAAAGAACAACCCCAAACTGCTCAGAGCAGACTGCTTCCACCTGGATTATACCCACCATGAGGGAATTTAGCGTTTGTGTTTTTTTTTTTAGTGGGTCATCCAACAGTGCAAAGCTGTTGGTAGGAGACAAAGACTGTGAGGAAAAGAAGGTGTCTGAGCACTTGGGATTGCTTTACAGTGGGAAAGCCTTTTCCGAGATGTTAGGCAGGTCCAGCAAGGCGCCCGGGCCTGGCTGTTATTTTCCAGTCAACTCTGGTGTGCAGGTGTCAAAAGGGCCTCGTTTGTCCACTTGGATTAAGGATTGATTCAACTGCTTGTTGAGATGGCAAGACCGTGTCTGCTGGCTTCTTAAAATAGGAAAACAAACTCCACTGGGCCTCAGAGCCTGTTGTTGGGCAGAGAGGGCTGAGCCAGCAGCCAAATGGGCTCAAGTGGCCCTCAGGCCGGGCAGTACAACCTACCCCCTAATCTGAAAGATTTCCATCCACACAGCTCCTCTGATGGCCAAATCAGCCACCAGTCAGGATGTGGCGGCGTTCCTGCATTCGCTTGCTCTGACAGGACGGACGGATGGACAGACAAGCCAACAATATGGAGGCATTTCTGCTCCTCACACTGGGATTTTAACTCCACGCATAACTCAGCTGTGAGAGGAACTGCTCCCTGCTGGGGTGTGATGCTTCAGTCTATAAGCACCGGCTGTGCCATTTGACATGAAATAAAAAACCCCAGGAGCACAGAATTTCCCTTTCTCTAGGCAAAATCCTCCATCTCTCTGCTGATGAGGATGTTTTATTAGCAGCACTACCACTGCTCAGAGGCTAAAAACCCCACTGACCATGTCCAGTATTCACCCCTATTCCTTATTTCTGAGCTCTAGAAAGCCCAGAGCCAGTTATGGGGGCACAAAGGGCCCCACATGCATAGGATCACCCTGTGTTTGCTTCGCAGAGAGCCCTTCCCTTATCTGGGATGTCCCAGATTTGAGGATGCCCTGACTGACCAAGGCCAAACTGTCGGGTTTGGGGTCAAGATAAGGACTGAGCTAGCTGCCAGCATTTCTCACTGTGCAGGCACCTCCTCCCTCAGCAAGCCAATTAACAAGCCTCTGCAAAAATCTCTCATTACAAAGAGAAGAAAATTGGGCCTTTAACTTAAGCCCACTATTTTCACAAAGCTGTTAAGTCTAACGAGGAATTAAATTATTTTTTGTTATCGGGCAATGCATAATACATTCATTTACAATAGCCTGCAAAAAGAAAACTTTACAGAATTGGCTGTGACACCTCGAAAAAGAGACACCACAAGACTGAAATTTAAAAGGACAGATAGCTAATTAAAAACCCAGTGCAGTGGTTCCATCTGCAGTCTCACACCATCTCAGAGGCTGCATTGCCTTACTTGCATCACACGTCCAAAGCCATCCTTACATTTCATGGAAAGATAATGCTTAGATTTTTAGTCTCTTTAACAAAGAGCTTCTAGAAAAAAAATACGTCTGACTCGCTTTTTTTCACATTTTGGGGGTTAAAATTTCTAATGCGTAAAATGAACAGCTTGGATTACAATGACCTGCTGGGAATGCACCTTGCAAATGCTACATCTGCACTAGCAAGGGGTGCAACACTAACAGAGCTGGTGTCAGGGTCCCAAGGTCACAAGAGGTGGGTGTAATCAGGAGATTCACCTCAAAATGTGCTGTTGATCTAGATTAAAATGCTAATACAGTCACAACCACAGCCTCCTGTGGGCAGTGCACACTTTGTGTTGTGTTTTTTTTTCTTCTTTCTTTTTTTTTTTTTTTCTCTCAAGGCCCTGATGCAAATGGTACCCATATTACAATATTCTGTGCATCTCCTCTGCCCGCCTGAGTGATGCAGTGGTAACCCTCAGCAGCATGTAGCACCGTCATTTATCACTGCAGATGGCTGAAGGCTGCTGCCAACACTGCACCATAGCATCCCCAAACACAACTGATACCTCTATGAGGACGTAGGGAGCCTCACTTCCCAAAAACTCTCTTGCTAAGTAGCATTACACACTAGAGACAGGATGGTGGAAGGCGAGAAAATGAGAAACCTGGTGGTATGTACTGGTGGGGGGAGCTTGTGCTGAGGTTACGTGTATACCAGTACCAGTTTGAAAAGCACCAGTACCAGTACCAGCTTTTCTCACAGAACGACGAGCTAGACCCACAAATGCTGTTCCCTGCTTCCATTGAAACCAGTGGAAGCTGAAGGCCCCTGTGGTTTTGAGCTTTACTTTCCCAGACCTACATCTGGAAGAGTGGCAAGAGAGTTGGTGCTCAATTTCTGGTGTATTACAACACCCCAAATTTCATAAAATGGTGCTTCAGTGCTTTCATAAGCTGAGAGTACCAATGCCTAAAGCTGTGTACCCAAAAACTGCAGTCTCAAAACTTATTTGCTAAGAAACTGAATAATCTTTTCTGCATGTGTGTGGATAATTTCTCATTACACAGGCAAATACTCCTATTAATAATGAGAGTTTTCTAGGAAAAAACATAAATCTGGATTTATGCTGTTTTGTGCTTGAGCCTTCTCACACAGAATGACACAGAGCAAAGCAGTAGAAAACAATGCTTGCTCCATCACTCTTATTTTCTCCAAAAAACAATGCTCATAACATCTCATACTCACAGCACGGTGCCGGTGCTCTTCCTCTTGATCCTGAAGTGCGAGGCGTCATCTGTGAACTCAACATCGTAGCTGGTGTCCTCGGCAGCCACCCCTGGGGAGTCGATCTTGAGGGGTACCTCGAAACGCTCTCTGTTGGGGTCGTAGACCTAAGCCAAGGTGAGAGGGGGCCCGGGCAGGTTAGCTGGCTTGCTAGTGTGCGTGGCTTTCTTTAAATGACTTTCCATTTCCCAAAATACTCACTTTAAACCTCAGCCTGTCTTTCGTCTGGAACTCCACATCAATGACAACAGGAGAAATGTCACTTCCAAACAGCGACAGCTGGCTGCGCTTGTTCAGCGTTACCCTGAAACAGAAACATGCCTCAGTTTCAGTGTCGGGAAACAACTCAGCTGTTCTACATCAATTCTTAAAACAAACAAAAACAGTCAAATCATTGATTTATCAAGAGAAATAAACTGAGGTTATTCCTCCATTTGCTAAGATCTTCTCCTCGTCGTGGAGGTGGTGGTTGGCTGCTGGTTCCAGCAGGAGCCCGAGCTGCCAGACAGGAGCAGCGGTGCGGGTGGCACGGTGCTCGGCCATCCCAGCTGCAGCACTGGCACCTTCCCCTCTCTCTAATTACTGGCTTTTCACCTATGCAGAGGAGTCCAGTAGCACGCGGTAATGTTTATTTCATCTAGCTTTAAGGCTAAAAATTAGACGACTAAACCTCATATGGTTGACTTGGCTCTCTTTGCCATTAATGGGAGAAATACCTGGTTTCTGCACACTGGTGGTGTGGGGTGAGCAGCTCAGTGCAGAACCCCAATTGTACAGGGCTTAGCAAAACACACCCACCAGCCTTTCCACCAGCCTTTCCATTATAATAAGAAACACATGGTTTTCAAAGCCAGCTTACCTCCAGCCTTTATCTGTCTTCTCCGCGTTCCCGCCCAGGGAATATCCGTAGGGGCTGTCCTCGGGGAAGAAGCACCAGGGCGCATTGGGGACGTCGGTGGTGCACCAGGTGCAGCCCCGCGCCTCGCATCTCTCCTGGGAAGCGCCGGGCTGGGGGTGGCAGTCCACCCGCCGCTGCACCGCCACGGCCCCGCTGCACTGCTCCGAGCTGGAGCCATGGCACTGGCCTAGGGCTGCACGGGGGGGAAAGCAGTCAGAGACAACAGAAAACCATACAGAAACAAGCGATGTGATCTGCTTTGGTTATGCTTTTTTTTTTTTTTTTTTTTTTTTAATTTATTTTAATTTAATTTATTTAATTTAATTTAATTTTTTTAATTTATTTTTTTTATTATTTATTTTTTTAATTTATTTTATTTACTCATTTTGGGGCCAATACCACAATTCTTTTGACTGAGATGACCTCAGGGCAGCATGCCTACTCATGACCGAAACCAGAGGAGCCGCTTTCTTTTCCATGCCAACACAGCATGGTCCCTATTGTTCAGTGCTCAGAGCTTCAGGTATTCAGCTGAAGCATGACCAACTGGAAACACTCAGAAATACTCACGGAAAGTTAACTAGCGAGCTACCGAAACTGCTGGTGAGGTGTTGCATCCGACGTCCTCTGTGTGCTTATTCTTTGCCATGGTTTTCACAGAGGTTATGTATGTATACACAGTTATAAATATGTAAAATATTTATAGTTTACTGGTCTAGTGGGACATGTCTCTGCCCATGGCAGGGGGGTTGGAACTGGGTGGTCTTTAAGGTCCTTTCCAACCCAAACCATTCCATGATTCTATGATATATGTAATTATAAAAATGTTAATTACATATATGTTTGTATTAGGCTTCATTTATATAAATGAATATATAAATTATATAAATACATTCTATAAATGCTACGTGTGTGTATTATTAGTACTTTGTATTAACATTCCTTGACTTAATACAGTACTATAACAAAATATCTTCCCTTACAGTAAAAGTAAATCGTTGGTAGGACAAGAAAAGGGACAGATCAGTCGTTCACAGAACCAAAATCTCTTAATGAGGTGCTCAGCCCTCTCCTGCCCCCAGCTACTGGTCCAGCCCTGCTGCCCCTACACGCAGGGAGCCTGCCGAGAATGGGCTCTGCAGGGCCAGCTGCCTTCGGTGCTGGCAGAATACCCCAGGGTCCTGGGGAGAGCAGGCACATGGCTGCTGACTTATTTTGAAGTGTAAATTGTAGTCGTTACAGCAGTACTCAAAGATTAAATCTACTTGGAAGATAATTACTCTTTTCCATAAAATGACAATCACCTGCTTTAAACGTTTTATTTTATGCGGACTGGTGGGTACTTGGCAGCTTAAAACGTGATTGCTGATGCAGTTGGGACTTCTCCCCGTAAAGAAGTTTACAAGCAGATGTGCACAAGCAATAATTCTGGATAGTGGAAAAAAATACAGCATAAAACTGCAAATTCGTTAGGAATTTGCATCCTCTGGTGCTACCGGAGTTTAGCTCCAAGTAGAAGATGGGAATGCACGGAAACAGGAGCTGAACACTGGCTCCGTTTATCTTTTTAGAGAAATATTCTCATCCCCACAGCCTGGTGCAACTAACTCAGCCTCACATCACCTGCTACAGGTGGGAATAGCCATATAAATCCAGTGGACCTTCACCAGCTGGTAGCTTGGCTGCCCTCTCTGTCACCACCCTTGGGTGGGCTGGCTGCTTTCTGTCCAGCGTTCACCCCTCAGCGCGCATCCCTCCCATAGGGCAGCCCCGAATTCTGCCCCCCTTGTTCCATCCAAAGCACACAAGGAGCATCAACACCCCTCAGCAATCCCTAGGTGTCTGATCTGTGCAGTAAAAATCAGCAAGTAGTCATCAACAACCGAATTAAACACTTTAGCCAGGGCTGGGGTAGCAAACCCTCTCCTTTTCATACTGTGCCCCTGAGGAAGATGAAGAAAAGTCACGCAGCTTGCAAGTCCCGTGGAAGTGGCTGCCAGGCCTTCACACACTGTGCACTGACTGTTCCTGCTTATCGAGGGAGAGATGGAAAGATTTCAAAGGCTTCCCATGGCCATCTGAGTGCTGAGGTCCTCAAACCTGTGCAACCACAGGGGCTGAAGAAAATCATACTACTAACGCCACCTCTGCTGTCCAACCCATAGCTCCTGTGGCCAGAAGCTTCGCACTGCTCTGCCTTGCATATGCTAGTTAACATCTGGGTGGGTGAAGCACCAAATAGAGTAAAACTATCACATTTAGCTGCTTTTTTTTTTTTTTTTTCCTTTTCTAATAGAAATGAAATGCAGCATCAATGTCTTCATTACTGAAATCAGAGAATGTGACCGAACATACCAGAGCAGATTATTAACAGGAGACTTTTATCAACTTATTTCTATAATGAAATGCTTTCAAAATACTTCATAAAGATATTGTGAAGGAAGAAGCTAGTTCAGAGGAAAAAGATGCCCCTGCAGAGACCAAGAATACACTTCTTTTTTTCTCCTCGTCACCTGTATGAAGTTTAAGTTTTCTAGGGAATTTTGAAACTAAGCAGGGCTGAGCAAGGCTGCAACCTCCTTCTGTAATAGTGCAAATGGGATGGCAGCAAGTGGAAATATATATTTAATTTTAAAGCCTCTGCATCATTTTCACTGCTTTTATGGCCCGTGTTTGCGTTTCATCTTCTACATATATTTGCAAATGAGCAGCTGAATTTAGTAGCAACTATGACTATCCGCTCCTTTTTCATGATAATTTCCATGGGATCAGGAACTAAAAAGAGGCAGCTTGAAAGATATCAGTGAAAAAGTATCCCCACTGTTGTTTTTTCTTTTTAAATCTTGACTTAAATTTTGTGAAATTAAGTTAGAAAATGCTGCGATAAGGCGTAAGCAAGGAATTAAATCAATACCATTGCTCCTTTTAGTATTCATCTTTACATTTTGGGTTCACCTACACATTTGCAAGGTACTTGCTGCAGAGATTCCTTCTTCCTTTATCTGGCAACTTAGAGGGAGAATAAACCTGATTCCTATTCTTAGGCTCTGGTGTATGTGGGTCCAAGCCACAGAAAACAGATCAGCACCACTTAACTTTCAGCAGCTAGACTGGGATCTCTCTCTTACCAAGCCAACCCTGTTGTCTTCCCGTAAAGTCACATCAGGTGGAGTTAAGCCCATGCCTGCTCTCTCCCTTTCCATGTGAGAAGAGGAGCTCCTGCTCTCATAGCTCTTCTACTGTTACCAAACCTAGCTCTTGCTTTGGAAGACTATGACAAAACAGGAATACCAGACATTTACCTGCCAGCACAGCGGCCAAGAGCCAGAGACTCCTGGTTCTCTCCATGGTTCACGGCTGATTTCTGCGCGCAGCCTGTAGCCTTTTATACCAGGCAGAGCTGCGATAAGGATCCCTTCAGATTATTGATGGCATTGCCAATATTTTATCAAAGCTAATTCAATAAACTCATGCTCTTGTAACACATGACCTTGCCTGTATTTAAGAACGTATCTCAGCAGATAAGACAGGGCTAGTGACTAATTTGTCCACAAGCTTTGATAAACATCTGAGCCCCAGTCCCAAGACTTTTCTCAGGATTCTTATAAAAAGCCATTTACCCAAGACTCCCTTCATTTTTTAAACAAATATCTTCAGAGTCCCGTGCTTACCTTTTTCTGATCCATCTTTTGTCACATATATAATTTTATACTAAAAATGAAAAGTTTGGAGAAAAGCAGCTGAAGAAATCTCCATTAAAACAAGACACTGGTACTGTGACCTTTACAAAATGACAATTTTCCTCCAATTATTTGATGGCAAGAACTTCCAGAGTACCTCCGTGTTGTACAGTAAGATTCGTTTTTAGGTGGGATATCTTCCCGAAGGAAAAAAAAAATCTTACTATACACACAATTCTCTAACAGTCATATTGGTGCCAACCACAAGACAGCTCATAAAACAAAATGTCTGTGTTTTCAAGCATTGCCAGAGAGAAGCATCTGCAAGTCAGAGTGTTGCAACAACAGCCTCTCGCCATATGGTCCACGAAGGCAGAACAGCCTGACAGCAAGTAGTAGTCTCTTAGGTGTGTAAGGACTTTTTTTGCAGTTGAAAAACACAATATTCATGTGAATCTTATGCACTAACAAACTACCTAGGGTTCCCAGATGGCAGCCCTTAGTGTTAAGCTCCGAAGCCACGGGTCACCAAGCTGCTGGCCTCGTTTGTGCCTCGGCAGAGGGTGGCCTTCACCAGGCTGGCCAGGGCACCCCGCAGCAGGCAGGCACAGCCTCTCGCAGGTAAATCCACTCTCCATTTGCTCCAAGTACTGCTGTGGTCCCAAATCACGTTGCGCACTCATGCACCCTTTAAATACCCTGAAAGCATGATAGATCAACTGTAGCGATACCAATTAGTGCATATCTTAACTCCCAACCTGTACGTTGCCTAACAATACACATCATTTCTGATTTCTGCTGAAACTTGAGCTAAATGAGACATCACCTCACAAGCAGAATGCATTTTCATCTGCTTTCAAGCTGAGCTGGGGAGGAAATAATTTCTCGAAGATGAGTAAGAGGCATCAGGGCTTTTCTTTGCTTGACACTGCATGTAACAAGGTAAGAGATGTGATCTCCTGAGAACAGGAGCCATCTGCTGCGTTTCAGCTAGTATGAGGGAATCCTACTGGGGTTCCTAAGTACTATCAAAGCAGTAGTAATGCCTAACTAGCAGCTAGAAGTGGGGTACCAGAACAACCTAAGGGCTGCATTACTTAGCAAGCAATTCTACTGCACTACGTAAAACTGTGCGGTTCACACCTGGGGCCTTTGCAAGTGAAGTGAATTCTTACCAAGGAACGATGATTAAAAAAAAAAAGTCAAAGAGAAATAGTTCACATTCACATCTTTATTTGTTGCCTATATAAGCTATAATTTACAGTCTTGTATTTTTTGGGGGGGGAACAAACAACAACAAAAAAACATCAAAAAAAATCAACATCCTAGCACTGTGTCTGAATCTACATAAAATTTTAAAATTTGCAGAATTTACAAATTAATATTCAGAGCAGTTGGCTAAATTATACATCCTCCCTCAATATCCACACTCTAAGAGCTTTAAAAGTCATACAGGCACATGATAAGATATTTTCTTTATACAACCATCTATTTACATAGCTTTTTCCAATACACGTGGTTCAGTTCTCAAAGTAACTGCCAAGGCTTGCAAAACAGTGTATTTAAAATACATTTAGCAGCATATAAAATTAGATAAAAAGGAAAAAAACATTTTTGCTTTAAAAAAAAGGAAATGAGATGATAGAAACAAATCCATAAGAAAAATAGATTAAGATATATTTCTGTCATGACATTACAAACACCTAGTCATTACAGAACATAGGCAGAACACTAATAAAACATACCAAGTTATGAGCATTTTAGTTCTAGTCCTGAGCACAGAGCATACGTAGCTGCACAACTTTGGTCAACGAGGATTATATGCTAACATTAACACAGATCATATAGCATTTGCTGTTAGCGGGACACAGTCACATCAGAAGGATCTGTCACTAACAGCTTCCTGCCATCTTTTATTCTCTCCACTTCCCTAACAACAGTGTAAGTGACCTTTAAAATCCTGAAACGTCTGTCATAATCAAAGGCTTATTAATAGGAAGTCAGCATTCCTGTGCTACCCTAAAAACGCAACACAGCTGATCACAATTGTGAGTGAAATACAGCAGAGCACTTTTCTTTTAAATATATTCCCAGTTATAATTTTAAGATGGTTTCCAGTTAAACCGCAAGTGTTACTTATGCACACAAACTCAGCCATTATATATAGACATATGTACGTGATCACTGAGATACAAGAATGCTACCTTTTTTTCTTAAATACAGTACGTGTTTTAAGGACAGCAGGTCTGGTAGAAGAGTTCACACTTATTTTTCAGTTCATTCCAGTCATCACCATTTACTTAACAGGCATGCAGCAAACTGCATAGAGTGCACCTCAAATTCTTCTTTTTTTTTTTTCTTCCTTTTTTTTTTTTTCCCCACCATCTCAGTTACTGGCAAGATCTTCACTTGCATCTCCTGTATCTGAGATCTGTCCGTCTATCACATTTCGAGCTTTCCAGATCCTCACAGTCCGGTCACTGAAAAACAAAACCAAATCAAAACAGTATGAGACAGTATTAGAGTTAGATAATTACTATGGATAATTTCAGAAGGGGGAAAAACTTTTTTTTTTTTTTTTCCAAAATCAGGTGCTTTATTCAGAAAGGTACTGTTGTATAAATAAGATTTCCATAATAGATATGCAAGGGTCTCCAAGAGAACTTGAAATCTATGGTATACCACACAACTAACAGAATAAGGTGCTTTTCTTAATCAAGTCACCTGAGGTTTCAAGTACTGAATATGCCCACTTTTACTGAGGAATCAAATATTCAAATCAAGGTGTTTAAATGACAGTAGGACTGTCTTTTAATCTTGCAAAGCTCCTGCTAGCACTTAAGAAAGAAAGCAGGTACCATGGCTTTTAGAAAAGTTCCTGCAGGTCAGGAGTCAGCCCTAGCAATAACAGCCTAACTGAAGAGGCAAGTTGGTAAAATTCTCACTATTATCTAATTCTCTCCTGTCATCCTGCATATTAGTGGTCTTCAAACTGTTTTGATTGTGCACCCCTTCACTAAAAGATTTTTGAGCAGGCACCTTCAATATATGTATTTTTATTCATTTTGAAGTTACACACATGCACTAGTGAAATCCTAATATTTTCTTCCCCTGTCCCAATGTATCACCTTGTGCATTCCCTGCAGTGCACACACCCCACTTTGGAGACCAATGCCATATGTTATTGGCATTTAGGAGCATGGACCCGATTTTCCCATGTCTGCTATGAAGCGATTTACACAACTGAAGATCTCCCAAATACATTTGCATGGGCAGAATTATAGCAGGAACTACAGAAAAAGGCTTATAGAGAAGAGAAACTCACTCTGCTGCTGTGAAAATATGGCTGGAGTTAGTGCAGATTGCATTTATAGGACTGTCATGTCCTTTCATCTCCCCAATCTGAGCGAAGGTGTCCACATTCCAGAGCTTGAGGATGCCTCCTCTGCAGCCGCTGAGCAGAACTGGAGCACCGGCAGGCAGCAGACTGAGAGCACACACCCAGTCTTTATGAGCATTAGGAACTTGCTGAAAGACAGAAAGCAGGCAAATCTTACAAGGATGAAAGAAATATAGACAAATGAACACAGAATTAGAAATAATAATAAATAAATAAATAACAACAACTAAAAGCCAACCCTGAGTTCAAAGCCCAGCTCCCATCCTGCAGACCATTAGCTACAGCACTCTGGACACATCCCAGCCGTGTGGCTTCTCCTTCTTTAGAACAAGGAGGGTGCTTTCTTCCTGAGGCTGCATCTACACTACAAGTCATCTAGGGTTTGTTTCTCTTTGATAAATAGTGCTACAGAACAAGAAGAAAAAACAATATGCACAACTGCCACGATGTGGAACAGAAATTAATTTAGGATAATGCTAATTTAGGGTAACACTAAATCTGCGTATGTTCCAATGCATATTTGAATGCATATTTGAACATATGGTCTCTGTGTATTTTTCAAGTCTGTCTGTAGAAGTTATAAAACACAAAAAGAAAATAATCCCAAACACTGCTCAAAAAATACACCAGGGAAACAGAAACTACACTTCTATATTTGCTTTCCTCCCTTCTTCTTTTCCCACTACACATTATAAATTGATCTGGCGATACAGCACTTCAAAAAGATACATCAGCTCTTTATTAAGGAAGGACACCAGCATTTCACTGCTGATTCTGAAAGCCAAATGCTGTGCAGACCGGCTGAGAACAACAGCCATTTGACACAAACACCAGGGAAATAACAGTTCAAGTTTACTGTCTTTTAAGGGAAGCTGGGCTGGCTCTTCTCCAGGTCAGCTTTGTAGGAACTCTCTTTTTTTGCTGCCTTCCTTGCATTACGGAGCACATACAGCTTTCTAGGACCTTTCTATTGGAGTTTATCTACAATACACACTGCTTGGCATGTATAGCACCAAGTAAAGTAGACAATGTCCAGATTCTTTCAAATAGCATGATTGTTGAATGATTTTCACCAAAAAGGTTTTCCAAACCAGGACCTGATGAAATATTAACATTTATACTTTAAAGCAGCTTCAGCTCTATTTCAGGCTTTTTTGTAAGAAATCATGTCGAGGAACATCAAGGAGAGCGATGAAACCTGTGGTATTTAGACTCTTCTACCACGTACATGATCAAGTCAAAATTCTACCTACACTTACTGAAAAATAACTAAGTTCTAGATGTAACATCTGCAGGACCACAGAGGAGCTGAGGTTGGCAGGGATCTCTGGAGATCATCCAGCCCAATCCCCTGCTCAAAGCAGGGTCAGCCAGAGCAGGCTGTTCAGAGCCAGGTACTGGTTTTGAGGAGCTCCAGGGGTGGAAACTCCACAACCTCTTTGGGCAACTGACTCCAGTGTTCAATCACCTTTACAGATGATTTACAGAAAGAAAACTCTCATTTTCTTTCTTACATTTAAATATTTCCTGCATTTCAGTTTGTGTCCACTGCCTCTTGTCCTTCCGCTGAATACCACTGAGCAGAATCTGGCTCTGTTTTCTTTTCTCTCTCCTATCAGGTATTTATATATACTGACAACCCTCTCTTCTACAAGTAAGACTACAAGTAAGGGAAAGTAATTATTTCCCAGTACTTAGTGGGTGGGAGGCCACCTCTGGACTACTGGGCCCAATCTGGGGCCTCCCAGCATCTGAGGTGCATTGATAAACTGTTGTCCTCGGGAAAATATTTGGGGGCTGGAGAAGAAGGAGATGAAAAGGGAAATCAGTGTGTGTAGCCTGGGAAGAAAGAAGGCTGAAAAGAAATCTAATTGCTGTCTTCTCCTACCCATCCTACCCAAAACAGGAAATCTAGTGAGAACAGTCAGATGTTTTTCAAGTGCACACAGCAAAGAAAGTTGCAACAAACCGAATTCTGACTGGGTACAATTAAAAAAAAATAATTCATAGAAGAGTAGTTAAGGAGCGCAGTAGGTCACCCAAAGCAAACTGTGCAATCTGTGACCTTGGAGACTTTTCAAAACTCAGCTGGGCAAGGCCTCTCTACTCAGCATTGGTGAAGCCACCCTCTGTTCAGTTCTGGGCCCCTTTTTCTGGGAAAACTCTCATGTAGGGCCACCAACATGATGTAGAGACTGGAGAACCTCTCCTTTCAGAGGCTGAGAGGCTGTTCAGCCTGGAGAGGAGGCTCAGGAGGCTCCATCTGAAGTACACAAATAACTGAAGGGAGGGTACAAAGAAGATGAAGCCAGGGCAAGAGGCAGTGGGCACAACCTGGGACATGGGAGGTGCTGCCTGAACACCAGGAGCACTTCTGCGCTGTGTGGGTGACTGAGCACTGGCACAGGCTGTCCACAGAGGCTGTGGGGCCTCCTCCTTGGGGATCTTCAGAAACCGCCTGGACGTGGTTCTGGGCAGCCTGCTCTGGGTGTCCCTGCTTGGGCAGGGGTTGGAGCAGCTGGCTCCAGAGGGCCCTGCCAGCCTCAGCTCTCTGTGACTCTGTAACCAGACCTAACTTCAAATTTGGCCTTGCTTGCAGCAGCAGGTTGTACTACATGACCTTCAGTGGACGTTTTCACCTTGAAACGTAGCCTCTAGTGGCCACTTTCACCCTGAATAACCCCATGGCTAGCAAAAACAGATGTTTTCTAACAGTTAGCAGAGATTATTATATATGCATTACAGGTCTTATAGAATGCATATGTTATATAATATGTTATATGCATATGTTATATAATGTGAATGGCAGTCTAAGGTGCAAACTTTTTAGAGGAAGACTGGGGGGAGGAAGAGAGATTCTAAACCCCTTTCTACAAAAAGATACTCTGTAGCCTGACCTGGAGCATTGCTTGTCATTAACGAGTTCTTAGTCCAAAATTTACCACCTTGTCAGTGACATAAGGATGTTGTTACCCAATGGTTCAAATCACAGAGAAGGGAAATGTTGCTTTCATTCCAAGCAAAACCAAAACAAAGCCAAACACAACAACAGCAAAAACACATACTCAAAACTAAAACAAAGCCTAACCACTTCATCAGGATTTCCTGACACTACACAGACTGCAGAGAAAAGTGAGTGCATTCCTAGTACAAAGATAGGTACATTATTGATTTCCTTCTCACTCAGCGCTGTGCCTTCCATTTTAGAAACATTAGTAAGTGAATAGTCATCATCTAAACCTGAACATTTACACGACCTGAAAGGAGTTCTAAAGCATGACTGTCACATTAGCCACATTATTTTTACATTACCTGAAGAAGGTCTTTCTGAGCCAAATCCCATTTCTTAATTCCATTGTCTCTGGATCCACTAAAAAGGTTGTCTCCCATAATAGCAAGTGCTTCGATGCCATCATAGTGAGGAGGTTCAAAATTGTGTGTAGGACTCACGCTTCCAAGAGCCCCTTCAGTTACATCAAACATCTAAAATAAAATAAATTATCAAATACGGTAGGCAAAATTATCTGCTCTCCAACAGGCTTGGAAACAGGCAGCAAATAACTTAAAGGGAAACACTTGGAAAGGTCTCTAAAGTCTTATTACAGTCTAATGTATTATGATGTATTAAACAGAAATTATCTAACAGAACCACCTCTTGCTTCTCTTCTGCCTTTTGCCTGATGCAGGAATGCTTTGCTGACATAGAGAAGACTGCTCTGGGAGAATGTGCTACTAACTAGTTATGAAATGCACAGCATCTTCAGAAGAAAGAGCCTCTCTATTACATGTCTTTGGCTAGGGAAACAAAGCTCACGTGTGTACAGAAAGCATGGTTCAAACAGGAAGAAGCATGAAGACAGCTGAAGAAACATATTTTTCTGGACAAGGTGTTTTGGCAAGGGATTCACACCATTATGTATTCATACTTTCCAGGGGCTAGACACACCTCTCTCCTTGCCTGTGCTCCAAGAATGGAGTCATAAAACAAATTGTTAAAATTGTGTCATTTAAAGAATTTAAGCCATAACCAGCCCCATCAGCTAACTGTCTCTAGAGCAATAGTGTTAAGCAATCCTGTTTCATTTTGCATTGCAGGAAGCCACAACTCACTCAGTTGGACTAAGCTGAGAAGGAACTGATGAGCTGTAACTTTTAAAAACCACTACCTGCTCCACAAGCAAATGTCAGACTACATTCACTATTATTAGATCTTCATCGACTTTTTCAAATTAATAAGCTTGGCAGTACGAAAGAGACAGCTTGGCGATATGAAAGAAAACCTTAACCGAGTTAAAGGTATTTTAGAAATTACAGCATTCAATTAACATATATCAGTTCAGTTGTAACAAAAATGTCCAATGATACCACCAGAAGAATTAGGCACTGAGATGACTAATATTCCTGGCTCAGGAAGCAATACCACAGTTTTCTGTGGAGGGAAAGCAGTTTGCTGTGACCAGATCTACTATATCCAGTCCATCTACCTGTGCAGAAGAACCAAGAAATCCCAAATCATGGCACTGACCATGAACGTACAGAACATTTGTAGTGTCTGAAGTGACCTGACTGTTCTGGAGGTATTAACCTTGCAGAAGACCCACAGCACATACACACGGCCAAAATATCCATGGATATTCTAGTAATGTAAGTGAAGAAGCAGGCAGCCTCATAAGGATTTAGGTAGCTTGCCCACAGCAAGGGAGCCCACCAGGATGGCAGAACACAACAGATAAACTGCTTTGACTATTGACAGATAACTTTTCCCCAAACTGTCCCACCCCTGGCTTGTCCCGGGAGTCGGCTGTGTGACAACCTGACATTACATGATTGCATCCTGTTGGCTCACTGATGTCCTCCACTCAGTACTGTGCCAGGATGGTAGCTCCTAACTAACCCGATATTCTGAGCCATACAGAGAAGTAATTATTCCAGTCTCTCTCTGTGTCATCCTGTTCCCTAAGAATCCTCTCGTCTATAACCATAGGGACTTCCTGATAGGACTGAAACCCAAAGGCCAAACCATCAAGCTATGTACCCACCTCCCAGCCTGTCTTCTGAGGCTAGACCACCACACAGCCAAGAGTGCAAGAATTGCAGGGTAGGAACAGCAAAAAGAGAAAGCTTATAGCTCAGAGAGAGAGCGAGCTCAGGTTCTGTCTCCCTGATGCACTCCCAGCTGTGTTTATACACCTTCTCTAGTGTAAGAGACGTATAGGCAAATCCAGCAGGCAACACCAGAATGAAGGATAACCCTACAAAACAAGTTAGGGTCTCTTGCTCATAAAATCTATGGCTTCACAATTCATATGTTCTTTGCATTGTGAGAGGTAGCTTTATGAAGATGATGAAGTATAGCTCCCATGTTCTCAGAAACATGCCCTGGTGGTTTGGGCACGTTCCCGAGAAACTGGAGATTGTAGATTCAAATACACTCTGGCTGAGATAGGAAAAAGAAAAAAAAAAAAAAAGGAAAAAGGAAAAGCAAGAGCCAGAAACAAAAAACTGACTCCCTACCCCTGAGTGAATTAATCACAATGACAAGAAGCAGAAAAGTGCCATAACCTCACTATGCTATGCTTAAACACAACTCAGCATAATCAAAGTGTGTGCTAACAAAAAACATGTAAGATTAGACAGCTGGGCTGAGATGCACAGGCCTTTCTCTCCATCCCCACTTTATAAATGTGGTAATCTGTAAGCAAAAGCCTGGGCTAGACCCCAAGCTTTTTACTGCGGAGAGCATACAGAGCACCTCTGCCAAGGCAGCTAGGTCTGGACTCCAAAAGGGAGGCACTCACTGAAGTAACATTTAGCCTGTGAAAGTATCTAAACAGCAGGTGTAACGTATCTTTCTCCAAGACTTCACACACCTGAAGCCCACCTTACTAAGGATGAAGAAAAAGTTTAACTACAGACAACCTGATTCACATTGTTTTCAAAACTGTTCTATCATGAGATTAAAAAATGATGCTTATAAAGGCTGAATGCTATTGATAATTTGATAGAATAATTTCTACCTTGGTTATCAGATTTCAGATACAGAGAGGTGAGTCACTCCTGCTGAAGCCTGCATCCCATGCTGATGTGAAGAGTTAAAATAAACAGACAAATACTTCTGGTTTACCTTTATATAATGATCCTTTGAACCAGTGACAATAAGATCTTGCCCATTGGAAATTCGTTCCACAGTAAGGCACATAACAGGACCCTGGTGACCAGTTAGCTTTCCTGTAGACTGAAATCTTCAAGAATAAGAAAAGAAATGAATGAGGATTTATTTTTATTTTTCCATGTATCCAACATATGCTATAACAGTTTCTGCCAGGATGGATCTTCTTTTCTCCTATGTCTTCACTAGTTATCTACTGGTTTACATACTCTGTTCCCCACACCCATGCATAAACGTGAAATGGAAATAAAAGTTTATATTTAGGTTGAAAACAAAAACACAGTAAAACAAACAAACAAAGAAAACTTTAAAATAGACTCCTTAAATTATTCTCTGTATTTTGAGTGCCCTCTTTAGGTGTAGGTTCTGTTTGGGAAAAATGTTATCTAGTAATTATCATAGCCACACGTTATATTGCATTACATCAGTCAGTAATCATAAGCTCATCTGCAATTACCAGTCAAGACTCATGCATCTGTCACCTTACTCTTCAGCACGTGTCTTAAACACAGAACCTTGTTTTTTTTCCCGCAATTATTTTTACTGAAACAACTCACCATAACCTTAACAACCAAGGAAATCAAGATCAATTCCATTATCTCTGTAACAACCATAGCACAGATTAGTCGATCCATATCTTTACCCAGAATATGGATATTACCATGAACAGGAAACACCTCCTTGACTTTGTTACACACACACGTGTAACCACCTAAGGAAGATTCTCTTCTGCTGATGTTCAGTACCTTTTCAGGTCCCACATCCTTACTGAGTTTCCAGCAGCTGCATAGAGGAAAGTGCCAGTTGGGTTTAGTGCAATCTGATTGATCTGGTTCTCTCCAGCGGGGATAGTGACTGTTCTGTTAGTACTTCCTGAACACACATCACCGGGCATCGCCTGGCCTGAAGACCTGAGCACAAACAAGGAGGAGAAAAATAAATAAATAGAATAACTACATTATATTCTCTTTATATATTATTTAAAATAAAGCCTATTTACCTGAGCAAAAAGGCTATAAAGCCAATAATGAATACCAGAGACCTGATAAAACACTACAAGCATGTATGCAAATTGTTTCATGTGTTCATATATTATCAATGCCCCACGCTGACCCACCTTGAACGTGTTAAAATAAAGCCTCCAGCCCCAACAGTGTATTTGAACTACACTGTACTACACTATTGAATTAAATCTAATTAAATTTGAGATAAAGATTCATTCAAGCTCTTGGTATTCAAGGTTTAATATACTTACGTCAGTGTCCGAACACACTTAGCAGAATCTCTGATGTCCCACACCTTGATATAGGATGTCGAGACGGTGAAGACGAGACTAGTGTAGTTGCAGTATTTTATAGAAACAACATTATTTGGATGACCCCCCAGTGACATAATCTCTTGTCCAGTTACCAGATTCCAGACTTTACAAGTACGGTCTAAATAAAGACAAGCAAAAACAAAAACAAAAGGTGGGGATTAAATAGAAAACTCGTATTTTTTCAAAGCTCAATAATTAAAAAAAATCCATACATTCAGTTGTATTCATACATATCCCCCCCTTTTGGCAGGCACTGCATAAAAATGGCTAAATGAAATTGGTCTTTAAGAGTACACATGGCATCATCTACCACCATCAAAATTAAGCAGGATGAATCATTAACTGTCATGTTAGCTCCCAGAACATTTTAAAATGATAAAATCCCATCCCAAGGAAAGTGAGTAAAGATACAGAAAGTTCGGAGGTTGCGAGGTTTGGATGATGACAGATGAAGAGAAGAAGCCAATTTTACACTCAAGAATTCTTCATCAAGATCATAGTTCAGGAGAGAATGTGAACCTCGGGATGATGGAGGATTGACTGCCACAACAAATACAAAGTCAAGAAGCAATTCAAACAATTCAGTGCTTTAAGAGCATCTGAAAATTCCAGCGTAAGTGCCTTAGTCATAGTTTTCATTCAGTAGCAATCCAATTTAAATACTGCAAACTTTTGTGTTCTAAGATCCCAAATGCACTGACGTTTTCAAGAATTTTGCAGCACAAATGGAGTCCACACAGGACACTCTCCTTGTTGCACCATGTCACTCACCCTCTATATTTTAGAAATACATTTTTACTGGAGTAAATACTGGGAGCACAAAGAACAAACTTCAGCTGTCAGCAGTTGTTACGGTAGCATGAAGAAGGTAAGCATACCAAGAACAGGTCGGCTGCTTTAAAAATCTCAACTGTTAAGAGCAAAGCCCAACATCCACAACACACCTGAGAGCTTATTATCATTACTGAATCAGCACTGGCTGTTACTGTTATGTGCTGTCACTAAGCTGTGTCTTTCTGCTTCAGCTACAGATTCCAGAAGATTTAGCTTTATTTAATTAAACAGCTACCTACACTCTTCTACTCATGACTACAAGTGTACTTTGTGAAGTTTTCCCCTCCAAAATACATGCAAAAAATATTCCTCTGTAAGTATGGGAAGCTAGCATATGACAAAAAGGAGCAAATATTTACAACATCTGCAAGCATTCCCGTGTTCCAAGGAAAAAAAAAATGAAAAAACTTATATGCAAAATAAATTAAAAAATTAACAGCTTTTTTCCCCACATAGCCACTGCATTTGAAACCTCAATACAAATCAACTAAGCAGCATTTGCAGAAGCTATAAATATATCCTCTTATTGCACCTGCATACAGTTGCACAAACTCTAAAACATTGAACAGAATTTATAAGACCAAAAATTTGCCAATTCACTCTATCAGTGTCTCTTGATATTTTTAATAGACAGGTAGGGGAATAGGCACAGAAACCACATCTGAATGTTAGCAGTAGAAGACCTACAGCTGGGGGTGCTATCTCTGTGTCATGCAGGAAACACCTTGAAATTTCAGAATGGACACGTTACGTGGACTAGTGAAAGGAGAGTGTCCCCGTCAGTAGGCACTAACTTCTTCTCAGCCACCACTCTAATTCACCTGAGCTTCAATTCTTCAAGGAAAATTCACAGGTTATCACTTAGGCTCTATTCGAGAGAGCTTCCAAAGTTTCACGTATTACTAAGAACTTAGCGAGTACTTTATTGTAACTGCCTCATATGAAAAGATTCAGAAAAAGAGAAAACACAAAAATAAATTTTGAATGATACTAGAAAGAGCATTTATGAAAAATAACCACCAAGGTCCAGTTACGTTCTCTTCAAGCCAAACTGAGTGATTACAATGCAGAGTCAACAAAGATAGGAAGGAAATGTTTTCTTCCAAAATGCTATTCCTATCGGCTTGAAGAGCTTGTAGATTGTTCTACCCAGTAGGGAATTTAGTGACTACTAAATCTAGCCCAACCCACAACAGCCATACAACTCTCACAGCCCACAGTGGGCAGGTAATGAGATGCACATGGAAAGCACAAAACAGCTCTAGCTCTGCAGAATGAATCTATTCAAACTCTGTAGGTAGGGCAGCCAAAACGTGCTAATTCCCACCTCTACCTCTACATCCTGAGGCTAATACTTTGCCATTGCATGTCATGTGAGCACCTGTTACCATGACTGGCTGCAGCTTAAAATTCAACAAATGCTAACATTGTTCTTGAGTGTTACCTTTTCCACTACAAATATGGAGCTAAATACTAAACAATAAGGTTAAAAATCTGTAGACAATTACTGTAAGTCCTTCTTCAGCTGATGTTGGAAACAGATCCTCACAATTTTCCACTGAGTTTACAGCACTAAGCACAAATTGGGAATTTCACAATAACCCAGGTTGTGAAATCAGCCTGTACAGGCAGCACAGGTGCATGAAGCTTGCCCAACCTTTAGATCCAGTGAAGAGAAGATCATCAGTTGCATCTACACAGAGCACAGCCTTGGCATGTCCTTCAGCTGTATAGATACACTGAAGTGGGGAAGATCGGATGCATTTTGAAGCAGGGAATGGGTTAATTATCCCCCTAAAGAAAAAAAGAAAATGTGAGTTGGGCATAGTAATAGACACAGATCAAATTAATTTACTTATATGTAGGGGAAAAGTTAATTTCATTTGCTTAAATGCGAAGACAGAACAGCTGAATGCCTTTCATAAACTATGCAAGGATTTTACTATTTGGCTTTAACAAGTGTGAACTCTGGGCTAAATAAAGGAAATCACAAACTAAAACAAACAAGAAACAAAAAGAGACAGGATGCTGAGTGTTGGGTACATGGGAAAACCTGCAAGATGCTGAAAGAGCCAAGATGCATAAAGCTCCTGGGTTCAGAAGACCAACCACAAGACTGCAAATTGCAGAAGGACAGCTTAGTCCAAATAGCGCATCTGAAAAATGCAGTGAAGGTAATGTACACAGACAATTCCAAAGAGAGACATTCCAAAGAACTAATTCAAGGAAAAATTTCACACAGCCACCCTCTATGGGCAAGCCTGGAGAACTGCTGCTAACTCGTGTGCCTGAGGAAGGTCCCTAGCCTGTACACAACACCAAACTTAAATGGCTATAAGGGAGGATGGTGAGACTACAGGTACCCCAGAAAAATCTTTCCAGGGTATGTGTAGCTAACTCTGAGATGGTACCAAAAAGATTGTAACCCAGCCTGAAAAATAAATAAAACGACTCTAATCTTCATAAAATAATAGTAGTGTAAAATCCCATGCGTACAACCGCATGCACAATGCAATTACGCTTCCCCTTTTCTGTGAAGTGTAGAAAAGCCTACCCTGTATCCTTGTTAGATTATGCCCACAAACGTGCAATGTTAGATTGTGACCTGACCAGCTCACAGTCAAGAAACACAGCCACACTCTTCTGGGGATTATGTTCATAATCATGAGAAACAGCCACTAAGCCCTATCTCATAAAAACCATCAGGCTTAGGAAAATGTAAAAATTCCATAATACTGCCCAGCAGAAAATTGCTACAGAATGAAAAAGTCTTTACTGATATGAGCTAACTTAGTGGCCTCGTTTATCTGGTATGGTTTTAGTGATGATGATTTTATGATTCTATTCTATGTAATTCATAACTTCCTCACTTTGAATAATACGTTCATCTTTCAATCTGCACCTTACTTATAGTGTTTTCAAGAATACAGGAATAGACAGTTTACTTTATTATTATTATTTTAGGTGTCTGTGCTTTGTTTTCTAACACTACACAGAACTAACATTTTTTCTCAGTAATATTCTCCAGTGGATCAGGCTGCCTGTAGACTGTGAATTACTCCTACTGCTGCTCCCACCCACTCATTCCCTTGACAAACCATGTAAAATACATGTCCCAGAGCTATTTATCTACCTGTGTGCTGTGCTTTGAAATCTACAGACAAAACACACTATGCTTGCTACAATGACTAGACAAAGCCACCAACACATTATTATTAATCCTGTGACTGCCCTTTTCTTGCTAATTTTTTTCACTGAGTGCCAAAAGCCTAAGCCACTGCTTGGAAACATGAGTAGGGACATTTATTTCATCTTTCAAACCACTATGCATCCTGTCAGAAAGAAATGGTAGAAACTATTTGTTTTTATTTACAGAATTTAATTTTTGAGTCACCTAAGCCTACAACTGAACAAGGAAAAAAAAAGCCAAGCTTCAAAAAAAGTGAGAACATATTTGCTCTTTTTCAAAGAAAACAAAGAGAGAGTATATCTATGGAAAGGTGTACACCCTAACTCATTTAAAAAAAAAAAAAAGCAACCACCAAACTGACATGCTCAACAATGATAAAGAAAACCCTAAAAAAAAGGGGGGAGGGGGACACATGCTTGAGCAGAATTTCAAATTTTTAAACTTCTGACAAAAGCAAAAATTCTACAGTGCATAAGTACCAGGAAAATTCATGCATCAAAATGAAATGCAAAATGAAATTTCCTAAGAACTGAAATAACTTCAGTGAGAGATGGCAGGAAAACAGACAAGAGAAAGAGAGAATACCTGTGTACCTCCGACAGAGAGGAATCACTTTCATCAGACCTACAACCAACAGTGGTGGAATTGTGAGGAGAAAGAATAGAGGTATCAGCAGCAAAGTAAAGCCTCCATATTAGAAGAACAAACAACAGCATGGCCAGTCCAGAAAAGCAATGCAAATTCATATACAGTATGCAGCATTGCTCAGGGTATACCTTAAATCCACAATAATATTAGGGAAAAAAAAAATCATTAAACAGCTCTCTTGGCAGTGAGTTACATTGGTAGACTGCCTCAAACCAAGAAACTGAGTAACGCCCACTAAGCCATTTTTTATTTCCCCAATATTTTCTTACAAAAGTAAAGGTAAAGCAAAAGGAGAAGACGGATTTGAACTTTAACCTTTGGAACATAACGCTTATTGAAAATATGAAAAGGAAAAATCATTTCTAACACCAATGCCTGTTAAGTATAGAAGAAAGATGTAAAACGTTAATCTGAAAAATATAAATATTAAACATTAATAGCCCACTGAAACAGGAACAGCAATTTGGAGATTATCCTTACTTCAAAGTCCTTCACCTCTCCTTTTCAAGAAGAGTTTTAAAAATAAAAAACAAGAGAACACACAAGAAGAAAAAGCTCCCCCAAGACATGAACGTTTTCAGTATGTCATAAGATACCCTTCATTTCTAACTCAAATTGAACAGATCCAGCAGCTCCCTTTTGAGTTCAAAGCCAGTGCAAAGAAAATGAAAAAGGTTAAGTGGGAGTTAGCAGTAAGATGACATATCAAAGATGAAGAAGTTACAAGCACTGTTAAATTATTGCAAGCATTGCAAGCTACTGCTTGGTATGTGGCAACCCTGCAGACTGAAAGAAAACAGACTTTTTATAAAAATAAAAAAAAAAAAGTGGAAAGAGACCTATTTCTCATCTGGCTATAGCCTGAACCAAAGGTTTATTCCAAGTTTCAGTTGTGGTTCATAAGTGCTGCATGGCACTATTATCAGTACTGAAATCTGCAATAAAGATTCTGTTCAACCCAAGGCGACTGCAATTTGGACAAACTCCTGCAGAAACAGATGCCTAACATGCCAGGAAACTGAGCTCTACTTCTAAATGAGGTGTTGATATTATCTGCTCCTCCAGATCACCTCCTAACGTGAGCCTGTTCAATAATTCGGATAATCTCTAAACAACTACATTCTAGCCATTTCAACATCCTGCCCTCCAGGGTGCCATTGTGACAGTGCTCTGAGCTGGAATAACTGAAAAACTGTCAAAAGCACAATTTCCTACATCGTTAGCCTAATTCTACTTTCAAGTGTAAGCACACACACAAATACACATATATCTAAAAATTCTACAGTTCTTTTCTGTCACAGTTTAAGGCTTTAAAACTACAAGTACCAAACATAGCCTAGAACGTAGGAAACAAGGTTCAGCAGGAAATTGTTTTCCTTAAATTTTTACCGCAGTTTCATGTAGGTTTTGAAGTATTTTATTTGAAAGATACATGAAAGCAGGAGAAATGTCTCCTCCCGTCTTGCAGGAGAAAGGCAAAATATCTAAGATACTACACTAGTAACTTGAATGCACTTTGCAAGTCCCTGTTCGGGGGCTGAGGCTTTCCTCTGTGACTTACTTATCCTGCTGAACTGATGTGTTTCCCTGAGAAACAGTAAGACGACTAAAAACATTCATTTCATTACGGGGCCGGCTTGGTGGGGAAGTAGGAGGTGACAGACTAGCCTCTGGGGTTCCAGAATCTGAGCTACAAGAAAAAAAGAACATCTTCTTTAACAGGCTGTGAATGGTTAGAGATGTTAAATGCAACATGCCTCAAATGTTAGATCCTCTTTTCTTAAGCAAATAAATAAAATTATAATAATGGCTACAGATGTTTCCCAGAGCAAGTAACAAAAGTTAAGACTACAAACGGCTTCAGACTGCAAGGTGGCAAAATGTTCAAAATTTGCTTGATAACAGCGGAAGCTCCAAGCAGAAAAATCAAGTATGTGAAATGAAGTTCTCATATAACTGCAGTTCCTTAGAGAAAATAATGATTGCTATTTAATAATAATATTTTTTTTAAAAAAGGAAATGCTCCAAAGGACATTTTCAGAGCTCTGGTCCAGAGTTATTTGTGTGTACAAAATTACTTGGGAGGAATAAAAAAATAAAAATACACACACAATGGTTGAGCAATAATAATTTCATTGCCAACAATAAAAACAACTATCCTAAAATTAAAGAAACAGAAAATACAGATTTATTTTTCAAGAAGATATACCCATGGTTTAAATTATTCCAGAGAAAATAAAAGATTCTTACAGTTTTTGTTCTTTTGCCTTTGTCTTTTCCATCGTTTTGTCATAGACTTTTCTCTTGGTTAAAGGTGAAGGTTCGGGTATCTTCTTCTCCGACAAAGATGGCTGTCTGGAACTGAATCAAGAGGAATTGTTATCTTACTCTACAGCATTTGTCGAAGTTGCTTTTCCCACATTAACTGTCATTTTCTCACTCAGAAGTACTTAACATATTATTATTTCATCTCTTGAGACTATCAGATTTAAATTTGTTCTCACATTTTAATAATAAAACGCACCAGATGCATTAACTTCCACGGTTCATCAACATATCAAGAGACACATACTGAAAACACACAGTAGATCTACTAATTCAATAATAAAAGAGGTTGACTAAAATAAATACAGTAGCTGGAGGATGTACCTCAAATTAAGACCACAGAGAAGACTGAAAGTCTAAGATCTAGAATTTCTTATTCCACAAATTTCACCTACAGTAGACCACTTATGGATACGAAGAACAGAAATCACAATGGCTCCTACAGATGAATTAAAACATTCACTAACACATTCCTGTTCTGATACCAAATTCACAATTGGGCTGTGAGAAAGTATCTTCCATTGACAGCCTGAAAATTTTGACACTGCTTCTCTTCTTCCTTGCTTTCCATTCCTCCTTTGTCTCTCTAGCTCTTTCTACAAAATAATTCCAGTTCAGTCACTGTGGTCTTTACCCCAACTTTTTACTTCCCAATACAAATAACAAATGATCAAGAGTGCAATACTAATGTTGACATTTGAGCACCATCATTTTACTGGTCATCCAGATGATCTCCACTTTTCTGAATTCCTGTTCCTCAGTAGCTAGACAAACAGAAAAGCCACATGTGCTTTGGTTTATGCTTTTTTGTGTGAAGAGGTTGTTCCTATTAGGAACAACCAGCAAGACCAGAAATACTTTCTAAAAGGGAGAAAGCAATTCTCAAAGTGCTTTCGTGTCAGACAACTTTACTAAGCAGACTACACCCCGTGGGCAGGCACTGGCTTGACACAGTTATTAGCATCCAGTCTCAGAGCTCTACAGACTCTGTATCTACACACTTGCAATTTCTCCACCTGAGAAACCCTATGCTGGTTTCCCTTGAGAGGGGGTCAGTGTTACGCAAAACCCATCTGAGGACTTGTGGGCAAAATAGCACGATTTAACATGAGCCACCAGTGTGCGCAGCAGCTCAGAAAGCCAACTGTATCCTGGGCTGCATGAAAAGAAGCAGGTTGACTGAGGTGATTCCCTTCCTCTTCTCAGCTCTCATGACAGCCCACCTGGAGCACTGCATTCAGTTCTGGGGCCCCAGCACAAGAGAGACATGGACCCGTTAGAACAAGTCTGAGGGAGGGCCACAAAGATGACCAGAGAGCTGGAGCACCTCTTCTATGAAGACAGGCTGATGGATTTGGGGTTGTTCAGTCTTGAGAAGAGAAGGCTCCGGGGAGACCTTACAGCGGCCTTCCAGTGCCTAAAGGGGGCCTGCAGGAACGCTGGGGAGGGACTCTGTGTCAGGGGGTGCAGTGACAGGGTGAGGAGCACAGGTTTTTTTAACTAAAAGAGGGTAGGTTCAAATTAAGATATAAGGAAGAAATTCTTCACAATGAGGGTGGCGAGGCCATGGCACAGGCTGCCCAGAGGAGCTGTGGCTGCCCCATCCCTGGAGGTGTCCAAGGCCAGGCTGAATGGGGCTTTGGGGAACCTGGGCTGGTGGGAGGTGTCCCTGCCCATGGCAGGGGGTGGAACTGGGTGGGCTTTAAGGTTCCTTCCAACCCAAACCATTCTGTGACTCTACGAAAATGGAGAGCACAACCAAGAACAGCTTCTTGACCAAACTGTCCCGAGTGATCACAAGCTCCCATACAAAGGTGAAGGTCCTCCCTGTAGGGCCTAGTGCCAGGAGTTGTGTGCAGACCTTACAGTCCCCCTAACTGAAAATAAACAAGGTCTTCGAAGACAGGAGGAGCAGAAGCAATAACTTCAATAGTTCTGCACAAAAGTGTAATGGTTAAAGAGCACAAACAGGAGGGGATGGTGGGTTCAATTCACTCCTCAACACCAGAGCACCTCTTTCCCTGCAGGGCCCCGTATCTCTAGGCATACTTTGCGAAGAACATATAAAAGGAGGAGGAACATGACACACACTCTCCGTCTTTTAATGCTGTAGAAGTATGTATTTAGGAATGCAGAAGTCCTGCAGTCACAAGGCAAGTCCTATGATCAGCCCAATAGCTAGATTTTTCAACAAGGATAACAAACTTGAGCTTTAGCTTCCCCTACCTTGATTGCCTACTGTGCAGCTAGTATGTTAAATAAGCCACGCCAGAACCCAGAACCCAAGCTCCTCTGACTCGCACCAGTGGCCTCCACAGCCAGACCTGGCGCCAGCTCCTTCTTGTTTACTCTCCACCTGCCCCTGGAGTGTTCCATCTCTGGCTCCACAGTGATGGAGCTCAGAAGAGGGTGTAAAAAGCATAATTGTATAATGAATCCTGTTTGAAACCCTGGAAATTCATGTAGTATAAAAGTGTAGTCTTCCTGGAAAGAACACAGATTAAAAAAAAAAAACACACCACAGGTGCATGTAAAAGCACAAGATACACACCTAACTACAGGTTTCAAGTATCCCTTTAGATTTCCCAGGATATCAGAGACACCTCAACAGAGCTGGAAAATGTAACACAAGACCTACAGGAGACCACCATGCTCTGATGGAGCCGAGGTAGAAGTCTCAAAGGACCACAGCACTGGCTGTCCCTACAAGCAGAATTCCAACCAAAAGTGGCTGTTGGACTCCGTGTTGTCTGTACACGTTTTGGTTCCTCTCTGAATCACCACAGAACTGAGAAAACCAAGGGGTTTCCACAGCAGAGTTTGTGCATATGCAGACACCTAACTTTGCACTTAAGTATAAAATTATCTGTTACTTCCAGAGAATGCATGTTTTGGATCACTGTTACCAATTCTACATCCCTGAATGCCACATAAGAGGCACAAGGGAGATAATGTTTATTGCAGGTAAGATGACACTTTGCCTCAGAAGAATGTAGCTTATTACAACAGATAATAAGCACTACAGGCCCAAATAAGAAGGCCAGATGTCTTACAAAGACAACCTTTTGTCAACAACAACCAGTGACCAGCAAAAACAGCAATACTGTAGAAAGTAGACTGAGCTCTGGTTATGAAAAAAGCCTTTATGTTACAGCGAGGACATCACTACAGACTGATTGTGGCCATTTTTGATCATTTATCTGCCAAAACATGAACAATAGCAAACCAAAATAAGTGAGGCCTGCTACTGACTGAATCGATTTACTGCAGCACGCTGTCTAATGCTCACAGAATACAGTTTTTAGAAGAGATCCGTTTTGCCTTGTGCAAGCTTCACTTACACAAATGGATGCATTCTAGCAGATGGAGTGAGGCAAAAGGTGGTATTACCTGAGTCTTGGATGCCAGGCCATAACACTTGACGTTTTAAATCTTGAAGCTTCAAGAGTCCCTAGTGATCTCACACTAACTGCTGAAACAAGCGGGTTTCTTCACCTGTCTTAACCCCCCAAGAGCATTATTTTCAAGCAGACTCAACTTGTAAAATGCACTGAAGCCATCAGCATGGGTTAATAATTGCTGTCAGCAGTGTTTTACTGTTCATGTTTGCCACCTCAAGCACATGCTAGAAATACACAGTAGAAATAATACAAATTGCAAGTGTACATTAGATGGAGATTGCTGTAAAAACATTATGCAAATAGGACAGATGGATAGTGAAAGATGCCTAATTCCAGCATCTGTAACATGAAGATGGGTATGGGACAGTTTTTTCATATCATTGAATATGGCAAGTGCATACAGTTTACGCATGAGTTTGCAGATTATAGAAGCTAGTACCTTAAAAAAAAAGGGAGGGGGGGCAAGAAAATGGTCTCTAGCAGTGAACGGCTGATAACCAGCAGTGACATTGGTAGTTTTAAAACAAACAACAAGAAAAATGAAAAAAAGCACACACTAGAGTGCACAAGACCTCCTGGCCCCAGAGTAAAAAGACAAAAATAACATTTTTAGTTTAGGATTTTAAAATGTTTGTTTCAACTTTACACTTGGATGCTCCATTAATATATAGACTTCTTCAGTTTAAGCATGGTCCACACAAAATGTCTCACAAGAAGATTTTACCTGACAGTTAGGACCACACACAGATACTATTACCACATTATTTAAAGTTTTTATTGTTGCTGCTTTGTGGTGGGGTTTTTTGTTTGTTTGTTTTGTTTTTTAAACTCTGCTGTTTTAAGCAGATTTCCTGCTATCTCCCTAGAAAGTGAATTTCCTATGGTATGAGTAAAACAAAATATCCAAGGTACTGGGTCCATTTTTCCCACTATTTAGAATCAAGACTACAATAATTTCACTATGACAGAACAACTTAATAGAAGCTTGGAAACCAATTATATATAACAGTGCATTTCTACCTTCTAGAGTGGTGATGGCAGAAAAAGAAGGAAGGGCTTTGTCAGTATTTAGTAAGCTTGAGTATATCAACCTCCCTTGTACAGTTAAAATAACAGATTACAAGAAATTGGCAACATGCACTTCTACGAAGCAAAGAATAATTAGTACAGCATGGCCAAACTTACATGCTGCCTATCTTAGAAGGTAAGCCAGATGGTGGGGGAATAAACTCTCTGTCCCTAGCAGCAGTATCATTTGTGTCAGCAGTCACCCCACTTTCTTGGGTTTCTGCAGCAGATGCAAGAGGGCCAGGCAAAGTGGAGCCTGCAGCACTAGTGTCAGAGACTAAATCGCTGCTATCTGCGTACAGCAATTCCATCTGGGTAGTGGTCCTCCGGCGGGCCTGCAGACAAACAGAAAGCAAGTTGCAACTTAAACATTTCCTAGGATGTGTCAAGAGTGCTACGTTTAAGATTATAATTAGCTGGTAATCAGCATCCCCCTCAAATCACTTGGCAACTACCTTTGGAAACTAAATCACGGAGCTCACCTGTATCCTTCCAAATGATTTCAGAGGAGGCAAGTCAAGTTCAACAGCACGAAACATTGATTTGACAACTGTTTGAAAGGATATCCTTGGAAACCAGTTACAAGTGCCTATCAATACTACAAGAGCGCAACATTATTCTCCTAGGGTTAACTAAATGAAATGTTATAAAGCAGCGGAAAAAAAGCAAAATATGAATTTAAATAACTACAATAATATTGGAGTAACTTCTTACACTGATGCTTCTTATGATGTAAAAACATCTACTACTTAGTTTATATCAATTCAGAAGTAATTCAAGCCAAGATGAATTAATATTCACTCAGCATTTCAACAATTGGAAAACAGCAGAGAACTTCAGAAAGGTGCCAAGCTTTATGCAACATGGTCATTCTTGGAACTGACCATACACTCTATGTGTTTAAGCTGCTGCTGTGAAATTTAGATCAATTCCTCTTGGAAAGAAAGGCCACTGGGGAAGACAAAGGTCCAGCCTAAACACAGCCCTTAAAAAAATTACGTTTACTTCATACCAACATTTTCAGATTAAAGTAATTCAGTTTACCTACCCGAAGAGCTGTGAAGCCAAGGGACACTATCAGTAATGAAACACCAACCTAGATATGTTCCTCTAAAGTCAACTGCAGTTCAAAGCATGGAGGATAGACTTGTACTTTACAAATTTGCTTTATGCTCCTGTGACCACAGAAGCAAATCACAAACAGTACACGTTTCCAGTTCCCACTCCTGTTAATATTAAACTGCAGCCAACCTAGATATACACCTCCAATGCCAGATTTAATTAAGAACCTGAAGGACAAACTTCTATTTGCTTATAAACATCCTTAACACTCCTATGACCATAGAAGCAAATAATAATGAAAAAAAAAATTAAAAAAAAAAAAAAGAAATCATGTTTCCAATTCCCCCTGGCATTAAACTGCAGCCTCAGTAATACTAAACTACAAATCTACTCCAGTTTGGAGTGCTAGTAATCTTCCTAAACTGTAAAAATTCAGCCACAAGACATTGAAAGACAATACACTTTTATCATTGTTTCTCAGAGGGGAATATTAAGCAAAAGCACATCACAAATGAATCACATGAACAGTGCTTCAGTTCACCTTCTGTATGTCTTCGCTCATTAATGTCTCTAGAGCAATGCAATATCATCCCCCAGAAGCTTCCATTAAAGTATAAATTATTATTATTATTATTGTACTGCCTACCTTGCTTTTGGGTTTGACTTCACCACAAAGCTTCAAAAGATCTGAAGACAATGAACTAAAAGAGAAATTACAGCACAGTTAGCAAGAAAACAGCTGTATCTTTGCAGAATGTGCATTTTTAGTTTCATCCTTCTTCCTAGGGAATTGGTAGGCAATGTGGAAGGAAACCACATCACAGGTATCTTCTAATGGGTACATAATGTGTTGCAAAAAGAGGAAGTGACAGCTTTTTTTCCAGAACCAGATCCAGTTTGCTCACCTTCCTTCCGTCCCAGGACTATGCAATGGGGCATCCTCATCAGTACTATCTTCCAAATTTTCTAGAAAATCACCAAAAGAATAACGTTAGCCTGTGCATCTACAACAGGACATCCAGGCTTTATTACTGTACACAACATTTCAGATAATGTTGAATGTAGATGAACGGCATATATGAAAGGTAGACAAGAGATTTTCTAAATCCCTATTTGCCAGCCGTTTCCCATTGAATCTTCCTGTTTTTTCCTTTCCATAATTTATTTTCATTTTTGAATTTTTCATTCATAAATTTTCCTAAGTTCTTTCACACAGCTTAAGGAAATCATACACCTTGGCATACAGTGCCAAATGTGGTCTTCTATTGTAGTAGAGCAACATGGTTGACAGAGAAATAGAAATTGTAGAAGGAGATCTGGAAGAAAGAAAGAAGAAAAGCAAAGCAGATTAACTGCAAGACATCGAAAAGAAGATGCTAGTCAATGGACAGCAAGGATGCTTGTTCCACTTCCTTTTTGTGATCATCCTGCTCCAAGACAGAATCAAATCTGTTAAAAAATAAATAAATAAAATAAAAATAAAATGCATTTTTATCTAGCTAGTGAGCTGAGGCTCAGCTCCAGTTTATACAGAATGGCAGCATCAGCCTGACAAGAAGCAAGCACTTTGTTAGTATGTAAGCATATCAGTTTCAAAACAGGATGATGCCACCATTTAATACTATGGGCCTGCTCCTAAAAATATTAATCGCATTGAAGGTAACTGTGAAAAGAAGCTGTTCTGTAGAAATGCTCCTGAGGTAAAATAGATATTGAAGCCTGTGCACAAAAGACAAAACCAGCATGCATGGCACACACTGTTACGCTATCAAACATCAGATTAACATGTCTGCATGCAAAACATCAGGCTAAGACAACCAGTCCAGGGCATGTGCACAATCAATTCCAACTGCCAGGAGAAAAAATCCTTTACTTGCATGTTATTCTAGTGATAATTCTAAGTATAGCTTGAGGATATGGGTATTAAATTCCTACAAGTCCCGTATTTTTGAACACACACGTGAAATTGTAAGGATTAAATAACATTCTGATGACATTCCACTAAATCTCTTCTTTATTATTAGAGATGCTCTAAGGGTATTTACTTATCTCTGCCAGAAAGCAGATACCATTTGTAACACACAGCATTAATATATTTGGTACCCACGTCAAAATAGGTTTGTCCATGCATATATTTTAAATGCAAGTTCATGCTTTGGAGAAAGGCAGGAAAAATATATAATCTCCAGTTGAATTCTCAGAAGAAAGAATGAGAGGGAAAATGCTGCCTTCTTGTGTACACTAAATCTAAAAATGTTTCCTGAAAAAGCTTAAAACATACATCAATCTAACAACAGCTCCAACAATGCACTTCAGAGGTACTCAGGGTTGCACTGTTAAAACTCATAGAACAGTTGTTTTTTGTTGTTGTTTTTCCATCCTGGGTTTGAGCCCACACTAAATCTTTCCTATATATGTTATTACTGGGTGTCTTCTGCAGATAAGATCTGGAGCACTGTTCCCCCTAGCAAGGCACCAAAGCAGCAACAGTAAAATAAATGCATTTTATTTCATTATTGTGATGATGTTACCTCATGCACTTCTCATAAAGGGCTTGTCATCCACTTTGTTGTTACTTGTAAAAGTAGAAAGCATGGGATTGCCACAAAATATGGGATTTTACTTGTGGGCTCGCACTCACATGACCTGATGTGTTGTAGTAATGGTTTTCTTGGGTTTATCTGCAATTCATCACAGGAAGACTGTTGGAAGCCCCCAAGTAAAAACCAGTGCACAAAAACAAGAAATGCAAAGAGACAGAAGAGTAAGACTCTCCAAGAAGGCCTGAGCAAGAGGAGATGAAAGGAACAATAAGGTTAGCAAAAGGCAGTACTGCTTGTGAGGAGCAGGAGACAGAACTGCTGATAATCGGTGATCTAAGACCAGTGCAGAGCTTTGCTGATGGCTTCACGATGAGGTCTTCATCCTCATGTAGAGACAACTGAACAGTGACAGTACAATTTGTACTGAAACGTGCCACACCAGCACATTTAATCCAGTGGAGATGACTTTTAACCTGCTCTTTCAAGATCTGCACACACACGGCTGTGAGCCCCAACCAGAAATGCCCAGCTGTCACAGGTGGGAAGGAGAAGCAGCTCCCACTGCTTCAGGAAGGAGTCACTCCAGCAACGTTTCACTTTGTCGTCATGCTAACTCTTCACAAGCACGAAGAGTTCATCTGCACCCAAAATAAAAAGCCCGTTCTGTAGGTAAATATCTGAGCCTGTGATAAAGTTCATTGCAGATTGAAACCTTTTCTTCAGGCTCCATTTGAATGCAGGTACACAACTACACTCGGGAACACCCCAACTTCTTCAAGCCAACCATGTTCAAGTGGCTAAGAACTTACAGATCGCAGAGCTGAAAGAAGGCATCAAGGGAGCGTTTCACAAGCAGCTGATGATCAGCACCATGATCAGCACCCTGAAGGTGCAACTACTCTGTTAGGGATGAGGCTGAGTGGGTCTTCCCCTTGAGCTGTTGAAATCGGTCTTTGCCACCCACACTTCCACCCTTGGGAATTGTGTCTGACTGCCAGGGAGCCCCTGCACAAGAGTCCCAGTCACCAGTCCCAGCCTCAAAGCCTCACTTCAACAGCTTCTGAACTGTGTACAGCCCAAAAGGTTTAACCACTAGTGATCTACAAAATACAGACCATCAACAATATGGATTTCTGTGTGGACTGAGGTTAGTATGGTGTATTCAGTTTAAGGTACATCCAGTGAAGTTTCCTTCCTAAAAAGTGTTAGCACAGTCCTGAGTGCCTTAAGTGTTTTAAAAGCCTCAGTTCATGCTTGCAAAGTGTTAAAAAGCTTCTTTAATGGTACATACTCTACAAAAATTTTCACAGTAGAGCTACTGTTTCAATGCATTTAACAAAAGTATTTTCAAAAGAGTGCTCCAGATGCTGTTAACAAGTGAAAGCCTGTCCAGAGCTAAAAGAAAATGCAGTGCTAACATCCTAGCTGGTGAAGCACTGCTCTCACACCAACAGGGGTGAACGCACACACACAAACACACACAAGAAAGGGGCTATTCTAGACAAACTACAATACTAATAACCACTGACATTTCTGAGGAAATACTAGCCAAATGCAGCAACATGCCCTAACACAGATCATCAGCAGGTGTCACCTGTCGAGACACTGGCAAAGCTGGAATTGTTCTCACTGGCTTATACCAGGTGATGATCTATACACTTTAAGACAGTCCTGTACATATGAAATGTTTCAGATGCCTATGCAGACTAGCACAGGACAGCTTAATGGGATTAGAAGTAAAACAGGATGATAGAAAACAAGCTGACATCAGGAATATTTCTTTCAGGTTTCAAACATAGCCAAATTCATGACTGGGAGTATAGGAGCTGAGAAAATGAGTGTTGCTTTCTTCAGAATAATTTAGAAGCAACAACAACAAAAGATTTATCTCCTCAAAGTTAGTGAAGTAATAACTAAACCCAATTGAAAAAAAGTGAGAAAAAAGCTCTGTTCTGTAAAATATTTACATTATGAAATAAACTAGGTTAAAAATGAACTGCATTAAGACCTTTTTTTTTTTTCAGTAAAAAAATGTAGAATTTATCACAGCTATAGTGGTAATATAGCATAAAATAGCCTTATGTATTCTGAACATAAAGGTTCACAGACAGTAAGTCATAAAATTGAAATACAGCTCTGCTTTCTGTGTTCACTTATCTACCAAACCTAACGTGAAGCTATAGGGGTTTCAGGAAGGAGGAATGCTCTGTAAGCTCATGGTAACGAGTACATTTACAGAGTAGTTCATGCAAACTTCACACACTCACAAATTCTAAGACGCACCAGTTAGTGAACATGAATGAATTAGTAACTCATGCAGCTGTACAGTACACAGAAAGCTAAACATACTTACCCAGCGGTATGCTATCTAGGTCTGTGTAATAACAGCAACAAGGAAACAAAAGCAACACTCCAATCAAAACATATCCATTTATAAATAGAAATAAAACATAAGTACCCAAATGTACTCTATATTTTTTCTTAATATCATCTCACGAGAAGTAGAATAGATGCCGTAACAGACATACAATGCCACTTTCAAAATCACTAACGTACGATGATTGAACAGGATTATATGTTTAGAATTTCACATTCAAATGTTAAAAAGACATCAAATTGTAAATGCAATCTTTTATAAAAATAACAGACAGATTATTTGAATTTTAAAGATCTCGATAATAAAAAGCTTATTTCCTACATTTCACTGCTGAGTGGATATACTTAAAAATGACATACATGCACATCAATTGTGAAGTAGAGTTTAAATTTAATATGTTAAAATACAGCATCTATTCAGAAAAGAAACAGCCTAGAATGCCCAGTACAGCATGCATGAAAGGCAAACATGACATGCAGCTGACAGCTCAGAATATAAGATGACAAAATTACCTTGCAAAGCATGACCCAGCAAAGCATCAAGTTCAGGATTTAACTCAGCTTTCTCTTTCAGCATATGAAACAGCAGTTGGTTCTGAGTAGCACTAGTGATTTCGGTCTGCTTAAGGCGCCCCTCAAGAACTTTAATCTGAGCTTCTTTCTGAGCTGCTTGGAGACCCTAGGAAAGAAAACGAACAAAAACAATGAAGTTCTGTCACAACACCTTTGTTTAGAAAAGAAGAATTGCCCCAAATTTTTAAAAACTATGAATACAAAAAACACGTAACCTTTCTTTCACACCCTAAAGTTCAGACGTTAACTAAAAGATTAAGAGTCAACTTGTGATCCTCAGACTCTTCCTTGTAAATATGCATCCAGAGGTTAACTTGGATATGAATCCCAAGTATAATTCATAGATTTCTCATGCTTATTCAAGACCAAAAAGCACATGAAAATTAACACCTTAATTTTTTCACACATCACTACAGTACCCTTTTATTATTTTTTTTTTTTAATCTATTACCTATGATATTCTGTAATAAAGCAAAATCAGAACAGTAATCTTTCCTACAGAATTACTCATTGAACATTCAGCTTTTGCTGGAAGATCTCTCAGTCTAACTTAAGAGAGGGAAATTCCCTAGGCCCATGTTTTAGTGGGGCTTTTTTAGCTGAAGAAAGTATAGCCAAGGAAATTTAAAGGAAAGACTTTCCAAATAGAAGAGAATTGGAAAGGTGAAGGTACAAAGCATCTTTTGAAATGCTTGCAGGGTAGAAGATGACCAAGCACTACCAATTAAGAAAGTATAGTACTATGGACAAAGATTTGATTCTTATTTTATCCAAACTAAAACAATAGGCATGTTTCAATAGACACATTTTGCATGCAGAAACAAAACAGAAAGCGTGCATGATCAATTTTGCAAGAAAGTCCTTCACATAATGCAACGTTAATTAAAAGGAGAAATTGTTAACAGAGTCAGAGACTCTTCTCTCACATATTCTGTTGCAAGGAATCAGGTATGCATTCAACCCACCTAAGGGCTGACAAAACAAATTTTGCAGAAGCCAATGTGGTTATGGGAAATTTCTTCCCAGGTTTCTTCTTGTTTTGTTCTCAAACTTTTTAGACTACCTTAGTCACAATAGTAGTGAATCAAGAAGGCAGAATTAGCCACTGGGACTGACTCAAAGTTCATTTCAATAGTCCTAAAATCTTTCACTCAATTCCATGTCAGTGAGCATGGCCTCCGAACACAAAGAAAAGACGCTGGGAGAGCATGTGATAGATGTGTGCACATGGTTATAAACTGCCAATTACTCATTTTGAAAGTATTATTTCCCAAAGCTTTAAGAAAAGCCCATCTTGCTCTACTCAAAAGCAGAAGTCTCACCAAAGTGTGCCATGCAACATTATATTATCCTACCTTAAAACAAATTTTTTAAAAAAGGCTCACATTCTTAAGAAAGTCGCTGAGCTGAGCCAGTCTTTAAAGAGAACATCCCGAGCATTTATTAGGAGCTTGTTGGAAAACATGGAAATATATTATTTATTTGATGCTAATTACCTCATGTAGTTCTTTTAACAGCACTATATTTTTGTAGAATGAAGTGGCCTCTTCTGGGGATTAAAAAAACACCAAACGGGTTGAAGCTGACAATGGATCTCAAGGGCCTCCACACTGAGAACCAGCATGACTCAGTAGTGCTGACCTGCTTTGTTAGGTCTGGCTTACTTTCCACAGGTGTAAATTTAAGTTAGCCAGCCTTTATGTCAGCACAGCTCTGCTCCTGATACATGGCATAGTTCTGACACACACATTTCGCTTGCTACATTACCTTATTGATACCCATCGTGAGGAAGTGATCAAGCAAATATCGAGCTTCTGTCAAAGTGCAAGCATTAATCACCGCTGTTACATCCAAGGTCTCTCCCTCTTCCTACATGTGCACCAATAAAAGAGTCAGGTGGTAAGGAAAAAAATGCATTTTTGTAATTACTTAATCATTTTTTACTCATAGAAAATAGAAACAGTGCGGATGCTCCAATATTGCCCAATTATTCTCTTGGCTACCTCTAAACCACGCCTGACAGTCTTTTTTTCCAAACTATCCCCCAAGATATTCCATCGTACAGACTCTGCAGCCTTACAATTCTTCCATTTCTTTCCTGTTAGGAAACTCTTACTAATCTGTAACTCATACACTTCCTTTCTAAGCTATTCACAGTGGGTACAGAAAGAAATTTATTTCTTTAGTCTCTGCTCCCTTTGTGTATTTAAAGACTTCTCCCCCTAGTCTTCCCATTATTTTTCTTCTGATTATTCTCAGTCAGTATTAAGCACTCCGGTACCCTTAGGAATTAAGAAGTCTTTTGTGTTCACTATTTTATTGGCAGTATAAAGTCCTGTAACCTTGCACCACACTGTCCAAAATGCAAGAAATCCTGATGCAAATAAAACAGTAAGAGCTACTGGTAACACAACATGCTTTAATGCACAAATTAGCCCAAGGTGACAGAGGGAGAACTCAAAGACTGCTATGTAAAAAAAATACTGGTTAAGTCTTAGAGTTCAGACTTCATATTACCACGCACTGAGGGATCTAAGAGACTGTATCTGATGGCTTCCTCCTGCTGGATCATGTATGTTATGATGCACATTACAAATTTTCACATTTCACTGCTTTAGCCAATATTCAAGTTTCTACATCAATCATAATAGTAACTTAATAAGGGAAGATGTCTATCTGAGGTCAGTCCTAAACAAGCAACTTCAACTGAAAAGCCTCCTTAGTTACAGAAAGCCATTGTTCCATAATTGGAAATTTACTAAAGGGCTATAGATAATAAAAGTAATTTACATAAATGCTAACATACAAAACTACTTATGTATATTTAAACCATATGAAAACAACACAAGGGACTAGAAGTATATCTATTGCTGCAGGAAGAGGATAAAAGCTGGTAACTTTTGGTCCCAAGAATTACATTAATATGATACCAGCAGAATAGAAGGCATCCGTTTCAATGTTTAAACACCTTGCGTATTAACTTGCATTATGGTATCAACACTAAAACTCAGACCTGAAGGTCCAGTTGCATTTACACCCTTCATTTCAGGCTTCAGTTAATTTTTCACCAATTTCCAGTTCCTTTATACAACCAAAACAAAATTTGTTTCTAAACAGGAACAATTTCAAGGCTAACACAGTTGTTTTTTGTTTTCAGTCTTTCCATTATTTCAATTAATATTTGACCTACCTTTGCTTCTTCCATTTGCATGATGTTTGCTTGGCAGTCAGAAATGCTGTCATTAATGTAGTCTATATTTGCAGTTAGTGATTCCATCTCTTCATTTATATTTTGGACATTTCTATCTGCTTCACTGCCACCACCATCCTTGATGAGCTTCTCCCTTTTCTTTGAAAGTTTTTCTCTTCTTTTTGTAAGCTCTTCGCGTTGCTATTTTCCCCAAAGACATAATATGACATAAAATTAGTAAACATTAGAACATTTAAGTGCCCTTATTTTGTTTTCTTTTCCTTCTTAAAATTTAACTAACAGATCATTATTTCTATGTGAAGACAGACATTCTTTTAATATATTTACACATGATCCCATTGATGTGTTATTCCTTACTAAGCACAGAAAGCCCATCTCCAAACACTTACTAGAGATAAAAGCTTCTTCATTCCCTGCAAGGGATTCCAAGTCACTTTGCCTATGCCACCATCCCAGCAATATATTTACAACAAATGTAAATAAACTACTCTTTATTTAATATGACCACATAGCCAATAGTCCATAGTAGGTCACCCACCGTAAGTAACCTGTTCATATCTGCCTCCATATTGGAAATGGTCATCCTCTGCATGATGATATCAGTCACTCTGCGTTCAAGTAACTGCCACTTCATCCTGGCTGCCTTTGAGGAATAAACTCGGGTTGTCACTGCTTTCCGCTGATATTTCTTTCTGTTATAAATTCAAGAGAAACATACAGCTAAGTTTAAAGTAGTTCAGGCTTGAAGGGGGAAACTATCAGGCCAGAATATTTTTCATGAACAACTTAAATTTCTTGCAGAATTTCCTGCAGTTTGCCAAAATGCACCAGAAACCTATGTGCACCCTGCACTGAACTCTACTACACTTAAATGTATAGCATTTAAAAAAAAAAAATGTATCAGCACTGCGGCATCCTGAAATTCAGTGCCACCGAAGAATCATTCCCTGTTTAACAAGAAAATGTGCTTCAAGCTACAGTGGAAGCCCATCAGTAAAGCTAATGTATTACACTGGGTTTTACAACAAGATTATTGTTGAAAATACGAACATTACGGGCCTTGGACCCATAAGGACATTTCTTTGAAACAGATTAACTGGATTTTGAAAATTTTGTGCATCTTAATACACTTTATCCTTTAATGTCATTTTAAATTATTCCACGCTTACTTAAGCCCACAAAATGGAAATTATATTTGGTAATGGTAAAATGACTGTTTTATGAGCATTACATGACAGCAGTCTGAAAAATACCAATGACTGCAATATGTACCATTAGAACGAATATCTGCTATAAAGCTCATTCAATTTCCAGTTCTCTTAAAAAAGTACTAAAGAATTTTAATCCTTACCCTGTTCCATTTGTTGCAGTTACGGATAACGCTTGAACCCTTGCAACAGGGATTCTCATCTTCTGCTGTGCTGCTGTTCTGGAGCCATCGTGCTCAGCTGATGAGCTAGAACTTGGTTCCTGAATCGGATGCTCAGGCAGACTCAGCTTTCGACTTACTTTTCCTGCCGCTTTATCAGACAGAGGCCTTACTTGCCGACGAAGGGCTGTGACCTGAAACAGAGCGAAAAGACACAATTACCCTGAAACTCCATTCTAAGTTGCAGCAACACAGTGTTATTCTGCTTTCAAGGATGTGTTACTCTTTTACCACAGTACCTCTTCAGTTTTGCGACGTAAGATTACTTCTTGATTTCTCTTCTGAGCTTCCAGAAGCCTGAGCTGGTGCTGTGGAAAAAACAAAAGCAACAGATGATATTCTTTCCATTCTCTGCCACAATGAATCGCTGTATTAAAGAAAAGAAAAAAAACAAAACAAAACAAAACAACTTTATACACTAATGTAAGTTTGCATAAATATTGTGACATGAAGGGTCCAGTCAGAATGGTTTCTTGCTCTTTCTAGGACAGAATGACAGTACATTTTTCACTATAGCTATTCTCTATCAAAAAGACCACTTGCATGCAAATAAGGTGATTGCAACAGTTTTGTAAAGATTCATTAATAAAACAACACTGATGTACATATTCAGCAAGTCTTCCATTTTCTGTTGCACTTATCACTTGAAGCTAGGAACTGAGTTATCACATAAGTCAAATTATGTGCATTTTGACTGGCAAAAGTATACAGGTACATGCCTGCCTCAGTAAAGACATTTACACAGGGCACATGCTGGCTAATGGATGCACATCTTAACAATAGCTACTTATTCCAGATGAAAGTTCTCTATCTCTTTAATCACCTCTCGTTTGCGTTGCTCCTTTTTAAGTTGTGCAATTTCTCTATTTCTTCTAGATTCAGTCATTCTAGCTTTCTCCTGCTCTTCTTTCATTTGTTTCATCAGGCGAACCTGTGAAGAAGTCATCACTTAGAAAAGCTGTTTGCACTGAAGTGCTATTCCCAGCCCCCACTATATAAAGGATTTTTTTTTCCTCCAAACTGCCATCTTTCAGTATATTACATGCTTTTAGCAATTTCCCTTCTCCATCTAATGTGTCTTTTTCACTCAGTGCTGAATAACAAGTAATAAGCAGCACAAGCTTCTCCACATGTTTGATGCAGTAATATCCGTTCATTAATCCTAAAAGGGCTCCCCACACACATGTGCACACACAGGAATAGCGTAGTCTTCAAATCTTTTCTGTTTTCAGTCTTTTGAGCAGCTGACAGCAAGAACAGAATTATCCAGTGGATAAACGCAGAGATGATCTCAATCCATCTTCCACTGAACAAACACTCGTTGTAAGACACTTAAAAATACTGAAATATACCTTAGTTTTCTTCATCTCTGTCACCTCCTGCTGCAGTTTCTTCAGTTGCTTTTCATATTGAGACTGATTCTTAAGCAACCGTGCATGTTCCTTTTGAGCTGTTTGAAGTCTCTGCAGTTCTTTATTCATGGCTTGGAGTTTCTTTTCATATTCTGACTTGATTTTTTTTGCCTTTTCTTCTGAATAGGTTTCTACAGAACCTAGAACAAAAGGGAATTCTTAGTCTGCTTTTGTTTACAATATTTTCATTTTGCCAGCCACAGCAGAAGACTCTTTCCTCTGCTTTTAGCATTTTTCACAATATTTGAAAAACGTCATTTGCATCTAGTTCCTGTCACCTGCACTGTTTCGAGATCTTTATCTTTTATGTCTTCCTGGGTAAGGGATCAAATCTTATTACTTTCCTTCCGATTTCTTTGCACTGGGCAATAAATATCCAAATACCTGAAGACATAAATATATGCATGCTTGCTCACTCATACACATACAAGATCACAAGAACAGTCAAAACAGGTCCCTAGAGACATCAGGCCTAATAACCACTTTCTGATGCTGATCAAAAGGGAAGGTCTAAGGAAGGATAAGGGAATAGCAAAAGCATACAGAGTAAATATGATAAAGCATATACAGTATATTTTTAAAAGAAATAATAGAAACAAACCAATAAAGAAAACTTCCCCCAAACTTCAAATTATTCATGGCTCAATTAATGCCACAATTAATTTTTCATTTTAACACAACTCTATTTAAATATGTGATAGTTAGTAAAACTTCTCTGCAAGGCCACTTTGATTTTCATTCTTATTTTAGGCAAGCCAAAGAAAATGGGGAGGCTGTCACTAAAACAAACTTTTAATTTATGTACTATCTCAAGAACTATGTTAAAAAGAAAATAAGAGTTCCTAGAAAACTGAAAATGCTCATTCAAGTAAATCAAATACCTGTCAGTAGCAGTAATTTTTTTGAGAAAAATCTCTCAATTCTGACAGAAACTAGAATGAAATAGGTATGACTCACTAGCATTTTGGGTACAAACCTGTTTCTGTTTTCTGCAAGTTCCCATGTTTGCAAAAAGAGGCAAGGAAAGTGGCAAACAATTCAACCTGGAGATCTTATCATTTAGATTTAAATAATTTTTACTTCTTACCCAAGTTTTGAAGAACCTGATCTCTTTCAAGCTGAGTGTCTCGAATCTTATGTTGCAGCATCATTAGTTTCTCCTCATACTGTTTTTTCAGTGTTTGCAGTCTTCGCTGGCTGTTTTCTAGCTCGTCTATCAGTTTCTGCTTAATGGCTATTTCACAGGTGATATTTGCCAAGTCAGCCTGATAATTTTCTGAAATAAAAAGATACGGATAATTAAGATTTCTGTTAACAGAATGGTTACCACATAAACATGTATTCCCCCTGCAATGTTAAGGTTGTTTCCTGACGTGTAGTTGTACATAGGGAAACTCTAAATGAAACACAATGAAGCAAGTGAAACCATTACTGAAAATCATGACAAAGTCTCCTCCTTAAACATTCTCCATGATAGAACTGGGAAAGAGGGAGGAAAAGATCTCTCTCATTGGAACTTAGTTGCCCAAATGTTTTAATTCTTTACAGTTAAAACTCACCATCAGCAGTCTCTCCTAAACTATAACTCCTAACTATAAAAGTTATTCAGACTGTGAGACCTGAATCACCTCAGGGCTGGAGAACAACTTTGATTTTATAACCTGCTGGGTTTATGATTCAAAGTCTGGCTGTTGCCAAACTCCAATGGGAGACTTTCCCTTCTCTAGCTGTTGAAAAAAATACTGCCAAAATCCTAAGAAGAGAGTAGCTGCCCCATTCACATAAGTGGAAAGAGGAAGGGATTGAAACCAGTCAGAGGGAAAAGTAAGGAAAAGGGATTAACCCAACTGCAAGGTTTATAGAAGTTTAACTAATTTCTTTGATGAGTTGGATCCCTTTTTTGGTTTAAGATTATGTGCTCCAGATTTATTTATTTATTTTAGGTTCTGCAAATGCTGCTAATTGCTTGTGACTCTCAAACAGGAAGCAATCAGCAGACTTGCTTTGCCCATTTGGCCCAACTCACAGGAGTGAATTGCTGGTAATGCTAGCTCTCACTCTAGCAATATTAATTTGCATGCCACAAGTACACCAGCTGTTGATGCTTCAACATAAATAGACACGACCTCTGTAAAATTAGGAAGGCTGACGGACTCCCAGCATTTCAAAATTAAATGTTACCCATGCCCAAATTAGCCAAATGGGAGCTGTCACTGTGGTGATCAGTCCAGAGTCATAAAAATAACCAAATACTTAAGCCTTTCACATCAGGTATTCTAACTAAAGAAGAAAAGTGTTGTTAAGCACCCGATGGCTTCTCTTCAGTTTTAAAGCCAGTATGGGGATGCTTAATGAGATGTAGATTATATATTTTAGCATCAAAAGCAACAAAGAATTCCCTGGACATACAATCCACAGAGCATTATTAACAGTGGGTTGACAACATGCTATCTGGGCTGCCTCAAAAAATCAAAAACAACAAATAAAAAGAATTGCAGATAGTGTTTGTACCAAAAATTCTACAAAATATTGCACTGATATCACCTTTTTCATCAGAGTCAGAATCTGACTCATCTGAGCTTTCAACAACTTCCATGTCATCTTCATCCTCATCATCTTCCTCTTCTTCATCTTCATGATCACTTGCTTCCTGAATTTCCTCCTACAAAACATAGCGGAGAAAGACATTAAAACATGCCCACGCTTCATCTCCCATTTGCTTCCTATTATCACCGGGAAGCAACAATATTCACCTGACTCATTCCTAATTTTCTTTCTATAACCTTGTAAATCTGTACACAGAGAATAAATAAATCAACACAAGTACTTATAAATACTTACTGCCTCCAATTCATTATTCTCCCTCTCCGAAGTGCCTTTTTCATCTCGCTTCTCTTGCTCGTTATCTGTGTTGTCATCTTTAACACTAGCAGAAGAGGCACATACACAAAATATTCATAAACTGAAATGGCAAGTGCTTCCCATCCCCCAAAACAGTACGTTGTAATTTTAAATAAAGATGAAAAACAAAGTGCATACAGAGGTATAGATGTTGGGCATGGGTAAAACACAACTTCCAAATTCCCACAGAGCATAAAATAATGCTTAATCACTTTCAATCTTAGCTTACACAATATTAATGAGTATCACATTGTTTTAATCCATATTGCGCAGCAGGGACGATCAAAATACAAATCTTTGTAAACTGCAGAAGTATTATTTTTGCATGGAAGTTGCAGTGTACCCAAAATAGCTTTCACTAAACAAAGAAAAACGTGTGCAGGTGCAATAAACATTTATAGATGTTACTACACTCTCGATCTATAACAGAGCCTAACATGCCTATGATCATCTGAAATCTTATGCATAAACCCTAAGAGAAAATTTCCTAATCTATTGTACCACACCTACTCTTTGGATCAGTTATCTACCTGGACATCAAGGGAACGCTCAAAATAGGCGTTGATTGATACAACAACAAAAAGAGTTGAGAAAGACTGAATTTTTGAAACAGGATTGCATCTCAAAAAGAAACTTTTCCCAACAATTAACATTGCATTTCAGTATGTTTCCATGCTTCTGTTTTTCAGAGTATGGTTCAAAATGTATCTAAATGCTAAGTACCTTTATATTTTTTCCTCTTTTAAGGACCTGAACTGTGAACTGTAATTGTAACAATGGCTCATCGATTTTTATTGTTACTATTATTTTTAGAGTGCAGAGCTGAGATACCGCATGCCAATGTTAAAATTCAAAAATTGATGGCACTCTGCAAATTCTCGTGGACCAAGTATCAGTCCCTCTAGAATTACACATGCAAAACCCAAACAATCCCCAATAGCCAGGAAATTGTGACAGAACAGGGATAGACACAAGGGGAGGGGAGCACTGAGAGACCAAACTCTGACAAATCCAGTCCTCAGTGCTGTGACAAGACAGGTTCAACAGATTTGAGAAACTACTCAAATTTAGAAGTCGCTTTTAAGACAGAGCTCTATTCTAAAGAGCACTGGTTACAGTGCTAGATGGTTCCTTCTGCCCTACTCATCACCAGTGAAACTGAATCCAGCTACAGCTGACGATGAGCAAGGCAGAGGGCATTCACCTTGATCTGCTGAATCCATGCAGCAGTGTGGAGGCTGGAAGTAAAAAGCTGACCCAGATTTGTCCAGAAAACAAATGCCAGACAAAAAACACTGAGCTTTGCAATCTTATTTCCACAGATTCTCATCTTACTCAGCCCACAACATGCTCTGTTTCACATGGACTAATAAGCTGAAATGTTAATAGATCGTAGCTCTAATCTTCATACAGATCAAGAGAAGTTCCCAGGTTCCCTTCTGCACACAGTATGGAGCTCACCACTACAGAGAACTTGTGTTCTGCTTAATAAATGGGAGAAGACAGGAGGAAGGAGACCCAGCAGCTCCTCCAGACAGAACCAGGATGCTTAATAGGTATACTACTGATCTGCAGATTCACATCATCACCCTACATGAATCCAGTGTGGGTTTTTTGAATCAAAGTAGACAGCTGACAAATGAAAGCTCCTTTACTTTATTTTTTAAGGACAGTGTGTTTCTCTTTTTAGCCATAGAGCCTTTAATGTAACTGCTCTCCATCTATTACCTTGGCTGAAATTGAACTGAAAGAATGGTCAAGGCTTCAGTAATGCGATTTCGAGAAAATCAAAGGGACTGTGAGCAGACTTAACTGAAGTATGAAGGTCACATGCCAAAATTATTATGGTGGTATATTGCCTGCTATACGTTACCTATTATATGAGCTACAGAACTTTCCTCCTGCCCTTCATCCCATACAGGCCATGCAAGAAAGAAATCTACTTAGTTCTATAGTGGCTCCCCAAAGGCACCACCAGCCCACAACTGCTTGCAATCCCAAAGTCAACCTCAACTCCACAACAGAACTTTCCTCCTTGGCACTTGCTGAAAGCCAAAACAGGACAGAATTCTGAAAAGCTGAAGGATCTACTTTGGAGGTACTTATGAATCTACCCAACTTCTTTCCATGTATGACAACCACTTAATTGAAATTACAGTTAATTAAAAACCTGGGAAATATTCCAACCTTCTTTCTTCTTGACTGCTTTCCTCAAGTTTCTGTAGCCTTCAAAAGCACGAGGTACAGTATTGGAAGGCCAAGCCAATGAAGGACAAACCAGACAGTGAAAAGCAAAAGTGATAAGAAGGTAAAAAATGATATATGAGCTTGTGGAGTTTAAAAACGAAATTTTAAAAGATATCGTCAAGAGACAACAAGTAGTAAAAAGGCAATACATTTTGCACAGTTGGAAAGTAAATAGAAAACAAAGAAGCAGCATTTGTAGGTTATCTAATCTGTCACTGTCAACAACTGTAAATTCAAATTACACTAATGAAGTTTTAGATAAAGAAAATATGTTTCCTTTTGAGAGTTATTTCTATCATGGATTCAAAAATCACTTAGTTCTTAAAAAAAAAAAACACAAACAAAAACAAAAAAACAAACACAACACAAAGACACTCTATCCTCTTTTGCCACTTAAAATTGGAAGAACTGAAAAGGTCAATAAGTACTGTCACTGAAATAAAGTTGCATATCCTCAGAAATATAACAAGACAAAAATAATGCACTAGTTTTATATATATGCTGATAAGATATCGTAATGTAAAATACTAATGAGATTTTTTTAGTAATATTCCAAATAATATATTCTGAATATAATTCGTACCATCTTTTTTTCAAACTGCAATTTTTTGTTGTTGTTTGGAGTCTTGTTATTTGTTTTTAATTAAAAAGAATTGCAGTTTATTTTCTCTGGGATTCAAAAAGTAGGTGCCAGTGATTACTTGTTATTTAAAAAAATGCCTCAGAAGCAATGAGATGGATAAAATGTTAGTATTTTTACTTGTACTTTTTCCTCCTTAACAAATGGTGATGTAGCAGCAAAGAAGCATCTGGATGACTTAACAGTAGAGATGGCTTAAATTTCAAGAACTAATTAAATTCTCCATGTTCCCTTTATTTGGGAGTTTTGAATGTAAGCCTATTTCACACTGCCTGCTATCTTACTGCAGTACCAGCTAGGAGCTAACATGCTGAACCACATGGCATTTTATTGCTAATTTAGTTTAATAAAGGTTAGGGAAGTCAAAAGACTTCAAAAACTGTCAAAAAGACAGTCAAAAACCGTTTCCAATAATCTTTATGACAGATGCTTATTAAAGGCTACAGATATGAAGCAGTACATACCTGCTGCTCACTCAAAAACTGCCTCTTAGATCTTCAGGCTACCTCAGAACAACTTGGAGGAGTTGCATGTGTTTAAGACAATGCACCTTTAATCAAACATGCTGACCCTTAACCAGAAAATGAGCAGATCAAGAAAGGTAGCAGATGGGGCAGAGTGACTAACTAGGCTTACCAATCCCATTTTAATAGGAAACTGCTAGTTAGACAACTTTAAAATAATAGTACAGTAAAAGCTAAATGCCTGTAGAAAACAGAAGTAGAGCAAAGAATTCCTACTAAACTGCAAGGTAAAATAGTCCCTTTGCAATACATTAGCACACCTATTGCCAATTCCTGAAATTTCAATAGAATCAAAATTTACTATGATGTAACCTGAACACAGGCTTTACATTTCATTCATCAGATGGAAGCACTCTGCAAATGGATAACCCCTCAAATTCTGTCATTTCCTAGCATCTGGGGAATCTTTACAGATGCTAAGATATGAAAGCATCTTATCTTTTATAAGATAAAGATACTTCTTATCAGTTTAACAAATGCACCTCAGAAATACAACATTATTTAGCAATCTGCAGGCAAGCCATTAGATAGACCCAATCCATACCAGCACTTTGATAGCACGATCCCATTTTATAGAACACAAGACCCACTTTGAAACATAGGCTGGCCACCAAAAGGGGTCTTCCAATTTCAAATTTTCTATGGTTGCCTACTACTTTTTACTACTACTCTTTTTACTACTGTAGAAAACTTCCCAAAGTGTTTTTCTTTGTTTCCTTCTTGGGTGTTTTGGGGTTGTTTTATATTCCTGTTTGTCTAGTGGAGGGTTTTTGTTTTCTAAGTGAACAACTCCTACAAATAAGAGGTATTACCACCATCTTTTTGTTCAATATGTTAAAGAACACATTGAAGTCTTGGGCTGAACGGAGGCCAGAGGATTCTGCTGATTTCATGTAATACTTCCACCCTCTCCTCAAGTTCCTACGAACATGACACACAAAAATCTATCTAAATCCCCATGAAAGTTTCACAACAAAATGAGATGCAAAGAAAGAATCCAGTAATCATCAAAAGGAGTGTTTTCCAGAAGAATCAGACATTCATATAATATATTGATTTATAGATAAGACCCCAAATCGCAAGGGTGTTTAGTCTCACTAACCCAAAGATACTTCACATTTCTACCACATTTCAGGCTTGCACCATTTTAGATTTACTTGCAGAAAAAGCCTGAAGGGCCATTAGTAGAAAGAGTAATAGAGTAGAAGCATGGAGAATTTCAAAGGAAGTATCTTTAACAGAATCATAGTCTTGGAGTACACAAACAAATCCTTGCTGTACTAACTGCTGTCTGAACAGGCATTTATATCAATGTCTATGAGCATTTTAGTAGATGAGAAACTGCATAGCAAAAAACAGCAAAGCACGATGTTGCAGAGAAGTAGGAAACCTCAAATTAAAAACATTCATAAAAGCAGAAGATAGAGAAAGCAAAAGAAGCCATTCCAAGAGCTACCAAAGAATTCCCAGCTATTCAGAATATCTTTTCTTCAAAAAGTTGTATCACTTTTGACACAAGGCAGAAAAAAAAACAATTTTTGTTCTTGAAAATTTCTTTTGAACTTCAGATGCTTAAAAGAATTTATGGAGAGCACCTGTGATTTGACTGTTGTGCAAAATTATAAAATATAAAAAAGTCATTAAATCTGAGACATTCATTCTACAAATACCATATACTTCATTGGAAGAAAAGATGCAAGAGAAAAACATCTACATATTCAACGTGTAAAAGGGTTTGTAGACACAACAGTTCCAAAACCAAACCCACACACCAACAATGAATTTTAAATTCTCAAAGCTAAGAAAATAACACATTCCTTTACTAATTAAAAGTAAATAAATAACACTATAATTTATACACCACCTCTTTTTCTTTTTCCTTTCTTTTTTTTTCAGCTTTTCTAGATCTTTCTTGGCTATATCTAGAATTTCCATTGTCTCTTTTTCTGAAGAAAGCATGGAAGCAGAAAATGCTGATGGTCCACCAAAGTACGTGGATCTTGTTGAAGCTCTTGACAAGTTGCGTCGAAGATTTTCATTCACTGCTTCACTTTCTAATAATTTTGCTCTTAAAAAAAAAAAAAAAAAAAAAAAAAAAGACAAGGATAATTCTTTAGTATCTGTAACTGCAATGCGTTATCTTCAGTTTTAAAAGAAACTGCAACACAAGATGAAGTCTTATGAAAAACAAGCATTGTAAATCCCTGCTCAGAGCATTTTACACAATGGGTACAGACATTGCACATACACCATATGCATATACCCAAATGGACAAACATATTTGTATAGAGAAACACATATATACAGATACATACAGTGCATGCAGACAAGTATATATGTCACACGAAAGCTACTTTATTATGTATCTGTAACATTAAGTGAGAATAGGCCAAATAATTTTTTTTTGCAATAATGCAGCTCCAAGAAAGTGAAATATAAATATCTAGGATGTTTAATACCTTTAATTTATTTTGTTAATGAGTCATTTCTCAGTACCATCATTTATACCTGACTACGAAGTTATCATAAAACAATGCTTTTGTGAAACAATATTGAGTCACCACCATCATTCATGTAACAACTGACATTTGTATTGTCTGTTTCATTTTTAACATTTTAGTTTTCTGTGGCCAAAACCATCAGATAGTCTTTGAAGCTGAAAGCCACTGTCCTAAAGCAATCCCCACACAGTAAAACACAATGATCAGTCAATTGAAGTATTTACTTGCTAACATTACTAGTATTTGTTTTTAATAAAAATGTTTCAAATATGTATTATTTAAATACCTGAGATCTTCAATTTCCTTGATGTAATTATGAATCATGTTGCTAATTTCTTCATTTCCTTCTCCTTGGAGTGTGGGGGAAATAATAACAGCATTAATATCTCAATAAAGCTACTAGGCACAAGGTACCAGCAAAGAGAAATACGCATACACATTTAGATCTTATGATTGATGAAAAATATTTCCTCCTTAAGCTGAATTAATGGTTTTATTCCTGTTTGTGATCAGAGTTATTAAAAATAACTTCTTGTATTCCATTTGTTTCTATGTTAACAACTTTTAGTAATGGATGTACAATAAATCAAAAGGAACCGGACCAACAGTGCACAAGAAGAACAATGCATTTGTGGTATTTCAATTGCTTGATTGTTCCATGAAGTGAAAAGCAAGCCAACTGTCACCCATCTGTGTTTGGGTCCTCCCAAAGCAAAATGTTTTAAGTCCGTGTGTAACTAAGCATAGAATAATTCTTATCCAAAGGGATTATTTCACACTTCCTGCTGTTCACAGGACTACATGAATAGTAAAGTCAGTCCCAAACAATTTCTATCTATAGAAGTCACCAGAAATAGTAGAGAAAAGAGCTAGATGGGGATCTTTCCCTGCCAACATAGAACCCATGTTACCTTTTCCAAAGTCAACTCTTTGTTCTAAGGGACCCAAGGCAACAAGAACATGTAACTGATTTGAGTTCATGTACTTATGAAGCAACTTACACAAAAGCATGCGCAACACACCCACAGCATACCTGCTCTGGCTAGCACTTGGTTGGCCTGATCACTCACAAGCTGTGTTACTCTGGCTCTCAGAGCATCAATAGTCTCTTGCATTGCTTTAATTCTAACACGCAGGTTGTTGTTTTCTGTTTGCAGCATGGCATTTTCATGAAACATGTCATTGATGCTTTCAACGCCTTCTTCATCTATAATCCTTTTACCCTTGAGGAAACACATATATTATTACTAGTAAATGCTGACCTACACTTTTTTTTTTCTTTTAAACTTAGCAAAGACAAGCCACAGATTGCTTAAAATTCCACATAGATATGCATAGCAAAAGATATTATTCTCTCAAAGAGTTTAAAACAGTATGGATAGTTTTTAAAGCACTGATGTCTGGCCAACATCATTTGGATCCTGCCTGCACAGCTCCATATTAGCCTGAAATACAAGTTCTTGAGGAGGTTAAGAAATGAAAAGTCAATGTGTATTAAATCAGGATACTCTCTCAAGTATAACAGAGGAAGATGATGCTATTTGGTAACCACATTTACTGCTGAAAGCATTATCTTTAGTTTAAATTTTCAGGAAGAAATGGGCATTGTAAAGTATAAGTATTTAGCTTGTATAATTTAAAAATTATTTTTAAAACACAAATACTTCTAGCTCTCTATTCAGTTTTAAAGCAGTACATAATGACTGTTCACATATTCCTTCATGTGCCAATTTAAACTGTGATCGTTTTCACTTTGAAAGTGACTATTTCTCATCACTAAGAATGAGAGCATCTGGTAATGACTCGAAGTGCTTTATAAGTTAGTGTTATTACTCAATATTTTTAGTGTGTGAAATGGAACCAGCCAACAGAAAACAAGCTGTAGAACTATAACCACAAGAAGAGCAGAAAAAATCCTAAAAGGATACACTTACTGTTTTGTATTCCATGAGCTCCATCTGTAGCCGTGTAATCTCACTGCGCAAAGCATTTATTTGTTGACTAGCCCTGTCCTGATTAACCATCACCTTGTTCTTGATGTTTCGTGCTCGATTCGCATACTTCAACGTGTTCAAGGTTTCCATGAAGTCTCGATCTGACGGGCTCACACACGCTATCATGAGAGTTTGACTGCAAGTTACAAACATAGATTAGCTTTACAAATCAAGAACAAAAAGAGTACAGAGGCTAACAGGTCTTCATATGGAAGGTGAAAAAAGGAATAATGATTTCATGACACTTGTGAGAATTTTCTAGACCTAGCTCACTGTAGCAGGAGACTGGCAACCACAAAGTTCCAGCACTGTAATACCTCGTATCACCCTAGCATAGTATAAGAGAGAGATCATTAATTGTTCTACATATAAAATTATAAAAGCAATTAACTGATGTTCCTAGAAATCTTTTTCAAATTATACTCGGTTTTCCTAACCCCATGTAAACTGAGATTAAAGTACTTAAAGGCAACCTGAGGCCTCAAATAGTGATTGGATCGTGTTAGTTGCCAGGACTCATTAATTCATGAGGTGCCTTCCCACTTAATCTGGAAGCTGCCCAAACACTCATCTTCAGCTGCCTGTATGTGCCCAGAACGTCATAAAATATCTGTCTTCCACCTATACTTTTCTACTGAGATTCAAACTGCCTAAATTCTTCAGCTCCAAGTATCTGCTATACCAAAAGAAGCCCAAAAGATAGTACTTATCCTCAGTAGACCTGACAAGAAATGTATTAATTCCAAGTTTTGCAACACCACTTAAGCTTGGAGCACTTCTGTAAAAAGGAGCAATAGTTGAGCTCCATGCCCAAGACAAACAACCACTTTCTGGGCTCCTCTACACCCTCTAGCCATCCCATCTTGGGATATACAAGGTGAGAACATGCTACCTGCTCCAAGAAAAAGACTGGGAAAGAAAAGGTGGAAAAAAAGGAAAGAAAAAAAATGCCTTTCACTCCAGCATAATGTTTTAGTTATTCGCCTAGGGGTCAGAGCCAGAACTTCAGCTGTAGATCCTAGCTTAATGGCACCAATATGTCCTAAATTCTCAACAGACAGGGGAAAACACATATATAGGAGGTGACTGGCTCATCCCCAGCAGGCTTTAGAGGAACGTGCTTCTCTTTGTTGTACGTGGAAGCTTAGGTGGTTGTGTTAGGAGTGCAATGTCTTCAGGGCAACGGAGCAGTATCTGCATTAGGCAGACTGGATCTGATCTTCACCTTCTGTAATTTCAGATCAAGAAAAACAAATTACTCCTTGAAACCCTTTGTGAGGCAAGCGATTAAATTTGCCTTACACACTGGGAAACTAAACTAAAAAGAGTAACTAGCCTGAGGACATGGGAAAGGTTCAGTATATAAAGGACTAGGCTTCTGCAATTCTCTCTCAGACCTCCTGTGCACCATTGCATCACCTCCCCAGACTTGTGGAGTTTAGTCATAAAGATAAGAACATGCTAGATTAAGGAAATAATAATAATTCTGAGATCAGAACTACTTGTACTTTCAGTTCAGAATTTGATTCCTTTTCTAAGCCTCAGACAACTGGTTCTGCTAGCTTTCTTAAAAACTGAGCAACTCAAACTCCACTTTCCTATCTGCATTTTGTAGTGGACTCATTTTTAAATGCCATTCTACTCCTTTTATTTTTCCAGTTTTTAAAATGCCTCCCTGAAATCTAGGGCATGCTCCATATTTTAACTTGAATAATTCAAGAAACATTAATGCTTAAATGTTGCTTCAGAACTGTTACAGAATTATATATGTATTCTAACCTGAATATATATTCTATCTTTTAACCTGAATCACTATAGCAAATCTTTTTAAGTATTCGCAAAAGAGAAAGGATAATGTGGACTGTAGTACCTGGGGTGGAATTTGGAAAGCTATGGAAAAGACTAGCAGGAATCTAATCATCTGATTTCCCAGAGGAAAAAAAATGCATGTTGATTAAAATTTAGCTTTCCCACAGTTCGTTTGCTAAAGCACGGATATGAAATTTTAAGTTGTGTTATAATATGCAACTCTTCCTTAACAACAAACTACTAATTTTTCCTGCCTTATCATGTATATTACATAAATAAAAATGAGGGATGGAAGAAAAAAAAATTAACATCAGGCAGGAACAGAAATAATATATCTTCCTGTCCTTGTAAATGCTCTGGAACTGCATTTGCTATCTGCACATTTTACTGTAAACTGTGATTTCTCTTGAAGTACAGAAGAGGGAGCAGTTGAGCTACCAAACAAAAAGTGTTTTCAGTCAAATTAAAATAATATTTCAGTAAAAATGCAATTTTAGAAGCGGCTTGAAAAGTGACTATTGGCTGGTGTATTTGATATAAAATTAGTCAAGAAATGCTATTTGTAAAGTTATTTCCAGAAACAGCTTGGAAGTCATGCGCTCAGTTTCTCCTGATTTTTCCCTATTATTGGGTTTCTTCCTCTGTTAAACACTTTTGAAAATCCTAGCCTTTATTTTACCCATTTTTTATGTGTCTCTGCTGCAATAGTGCAGGCTGTTACTGAAGTTATATCTCTGAAGAACAGAGAAGTGATTTAAGAGATCTCCTCCACTTCTCCCTATTCTTTTGTGAAATGCCCAGAATACTTCCTGCCCCCTAGGACAGCAGATTAAACAGAGGAATAAACGTACTACCTTGCTAAAACATACTTAACTATGGTCCCTTTTGTGTTTCTACATGTTCATGGTGCATGTTTGCTTAGAGCTTCCAGAGCCCAAGCCTCTCTTCCTGGTCTCTATGCAATACATATACTGAGGAGGCTCTTACAAACAGTTCTGGTGACACAGTTGTTTGACTTAGAGATGATCAGCGCCAGATATCTGGACATATCCGCAATATCCTGAGATAGACAACCTTTATGAAAAGACAGCAGTATATGTGCTAAGCTGCCTTGCTCAGCAACAAAGGGCACTTTGTGCAAGGAGAACTGGCCGCATGAAGCTCCTGCTCATGGTGATCAGAGCAGACAGCGAGCCTGTGCTCACAAGGGCAGCAGTCTGAGCTAGACAATCTAATTTGCAAATGTGGTTGCAAATGGGCTCCCTAGCTAATAGATGGCAACACATGCTGACGCAAGCCAGTGGAGATCCAGGGAGAGACATCAGCCAACAATAGAACTTTCCTGAGAGGTAAGGCTGACATCAAAGTCAGCTTGAATGTCTCTGCAGAAATAATTCCCTGTTTTTAGGCCTTCATCCGGCTCTTAGAAGGCATAGCTTCAGCAGCAGCCAGCATCTATGAAGACTTCACCATATGAAATGCAATTATAAATACAAATAGTAAGGGCACAGTATTGTTAATCCCCAAGCCTTAGCCCTTTGCACGCAATGCAGCCACCTCCATGGTAACCAGCACAAAGTATGGCAAAGGGCTTGAATGAAGAAATACAATTGGATGATAAGTAAATAATGGGATAACTGCACGCAGATATCCACAACGCTACCTCTTGGGGACAGAAAAAGAATGAGAAAAGAGACTGAAGGGAAATTAATGAAAAAAAATCAGGGAGAGAACACAAAATTTGAGAAGTTAAAATAGCAATAGTCTGATGAAGTTTTCCAGGGAGAATTCTGGTGGTTTTTATTTGTTTGTTTGTTTTTACAGCTGTATTGAAAGATAGACAAAGTCACCTCCTCTATGTTTCTATACTGGCAACAAATCAAAAGCTAATATTGTTTAGCAATTCAGGTTAAAATAAGCAACAAAAACATCTGCTAGAAGCAGAAGTCATCATGGCTTTAAACTATGCTGTAATTAATATGGTTATGACCCAATAACAGATTTAACATTTATGGTACCTATAATCTAAAGAGGAAGGACTTGTCCTTTACTTAGAAGTTACCATTTCCAGGTAACTCAAAGCTCCATGTCTAGTAAAGCCACAACAACGCTGAAAAGAATGATGCAAAAAGCCTCTTTAATATCTTTCCCTTGTGTTGCCAGCATTTCCTATCATAACAGTCATTTATTTTGGAACCTCCCACCAACAAACAATAATAAAGATAACAACTCTCTTTAAGGGTTATTTTACTTTCTGAAGATCATGTACTCATTCACTTTGATTCACAATGAAACATGCAAAATGTTCCCGTACCTGTTTCCCCCAAGGGAGTCCTGAAGTAGCCTTGTAAGCTTTGAATCTCTGTATGGTACGTGAGTTGCCTTCTTACTTTTATCTCCCAATGCACTTATTACATTGCCAAGAGCCAGCTGTAAAACACCAAATCGTGTAACATGCAAGTTAGAATCAATTCCCAAGTAGTTTTAGTTTAAAAATCAGTTACAAACTCAAGCGTGAGTATTAGGAGGGTAGGAAGTGGAAATCACACAATTAACATACTAAAAAAAAGTATTTCTGAATGTTTTTACATTGGAAATCATTCGGAAATTTATAAATGTTTATCATGCAGTCCAGTATCTTCAGGGACAAAGTGCTTAACAAAATTGTGTGCACTGTCTATTGATACATCAGTCACAAACTGAAGTTAGAACTACTTCATGTAACAAACATTTTGTTTCAATGATTATTAAAGCTCATCTATGTCTCTAACAGTAGCCATGTTCTCTTTAAAACTGATCCCTATCGGGCTGCTTTATGCTAAATTTAGAATAAAATATGGAACATTAATATGAAAAAACAGATTTTACTACCTCGATGGATATAAAAAAAAAAAAAGTTGTATCTGATGAAGATTTAAGCATTTAAGTCTTGCAATTATGCATACATGGCCATTGCATTGCTAAAAAGTGGCTTATTTCATGTTCATAAACAGCTACATATTTGGCTATAAAATTATTTTTAGATGTACAACTACATGCACAGGATTTTTCACTTGCCAAATTCAAACACATTCCTCTAGATGGCGCCCTGTACAATCAATTCTTAACATAGTCTTGAAAATGGTTTTACTGCACCCAGTTATTGCAGAACTGCATACAGCACATGTTCTAAGAGTGCTTTAAAGTTTAATTCATCTCCATCTGTTTCCCAAAGTTGATTGCTGGAATTCACTATAAAAGAGGGTTTTGTGATCATATAAAATATTACTTTTACTATGTTTGTTTTCACCTTTGGGCATTCTGTAACGCATTTTTGTTAAGGATGCATTTGTTTCATTAAACCTCCAAATCTCTGTTGGCTTTGTGCTTATAGCAATGATGAAATTGAATTGAATGCTCTTCCATTGGCTACAAAATATAACCAATGCCCTGACTGTAAGAGAATCACTAAAAGTTCCAGTGTGCAGAATACATCTGACACTATACATTAGAACCAGGAATAAATAAATAAATGAATAAATCAAAGCAATTCAAAGGTATGATTTCAAACAAAATGAACTTGCGTAATTGGGTCTTTAAAAGAAGAATTGCAGAGCCTACACACAGCCAAGCAGCTCAAAACAAAAGGTATGAAACCACAATCTTCACTGATAATCACAAGCACTACTTTTCAGTGTACTCATAATTAAAGTATTTAATAGCTAATTACAAAAATGCATAAAGAGCCAGTACTCAGATAAAAAATATGAAGTGATGCTATCAACTTAAAAATTTTATTTCTACTTAGAAATGTTTTGCCTAGGGTTTTTTTACACTACATACTAATAGAATCAGAATTTATTCATCAGTTAAACTTGTTCATTGTCCATGTTTTACGTGCCTGTACTCCCTGCAAACTGCTTGCAATTTTCTCCACTTGTTTCGTTCTTGATGGAATAAAAAAATATATATTAAAAAATAAAAATGAAAAGTAAAAGGAACTCTACCAGATCTTTTAAAAGTTGGAGTAACTAACTAGATTTCACAACAGTTCTAAGTACTATAACTTGCCAGTTAGAGCCTAATGCAAGTCAGGAAACGTTGGCAAGCCAGAACCTGGTAAGAATCAATATATGCTGCATACCATTACATCTTACACTACAGGCCTCATTCTGCATATCATCTATTGCGACTTTAGGGATTAATTTAAAGGAAGTGATTCAGAAAGGAAGAGAAGATGTTACAAACAGCCCAGGGAAACAAATTGTGTAATCTTACTAGTCCACAGTTGATGGAAATGCCTTCTTTTGCCCTTTCTCCTGTAGCTCCTGTTCGCTTTAACCTTTCAGATCCCGCTAAATCAACGAAATGGAACTTGGCAGTAAGAGTTTCAAACTCATTCATCTGAGAAGATTCAGATATTATCCTGTTATCGGTGGCATTATCCTGAAATAAAAAGGAATCCATAAAGCTTAGTAAGATCTTTTGTATTAGTCTCCCACAAAGTTCAATCAACAATTATTGACAAGAATAGCTTTTTGTCACGTCCATCTCCTTCCTATTTACTAATTCTCTTATAATAGCAACAACATCTCTCTCTCAAAAAAAAAAAACTGTCTTTGTTTAGTAATATCTATTAATATATTCTTGAATACATCGCTCTACATACTTGTCAATATCAATTATTTCTAAGCATGGTCTACAGTTGATTTAAGGTGAGGAGGGGGAAATACAAGGAATATAATTTAATACAAGGAATTTAAATACAAGGAATTTAACTTAATAAATAAAATTAATCAGTAATGATATTACACACACACCCCAAAATTACCAGACTTGCTTAGTACATAACCCTTCAACCAACTTATTTTGATTTTATACCTCTATACCTCTCTAATCCCCACCAGTTTCTCTGTGGCCTGATTGTTCAACTTTATTTTAGGAATTATTTTTTTGGCCAGTTTTCCCAGCAGCCAGTATTCCATCAGCACTTCTGACTTGACCAGGAAATAAGGACAGCAGAATGAGTATAGGAGAAAGAGGTTCCTTTCTTTTGTCTAGTAATTGGGATGACCAGCACTTCCAGCATCCCTCAGGCAGTGCAGTGAGTCTGCCAAGGAACGTGCTGCACCACAAACAGGGAACAGTTCCTCAGTCTCTTTCTTCATCACATCCCAAAGCACAGCAGCAAAATTACCTTTTTATCATAGTCCAAGCTTTTCACTTGTCAATTAACTGTACAATATATTGCTGACTTTAATTTACTCTAAGTCTAGTTAGACCTATTGACATGAAAGCAATGCTGACGAAGAAGAGAAGAATCTTCAAGCCAGACATTTCTTGACCTTCCTGATCTGATACCCACCTCAGGGCAATTTCCACCTACCTCAGCAGCGTGGAATAGGCACATATCTAGTCAGTCTCATAAAATATTCACACAGCCCAATCTCCACTGGCTTGATTAGGAATTTCTAACACAATAAGCATGGTTGGTTCTGCTTTTTCTTTAAAAATAAAATAAATAAATTTAAAAATGGGGTATTCTGTGGCAACGTCCTTGATCAACTAGCCTATAGCTCCCTCCGCTATTGCAAGGAGCAGGACATGTGGCTACAGACCAAGCTTTTCACACAGCAGCTCAACGCTTCAAGCTTTTTAAGCAATCTCCTTTTGTAGCAGTTTCAGAGACCAGATGAATTCACTCCACTTCCACAAGACTGGACTATCCCTGTTTTGGATACTTGGACAGTCACACTGCTGGCAGATCGCTCAGAGCAATGATTAACACATCCTTTCACTCTCACACATCCAGTAAAATCAGATGTATGTCCAGAAACTCCTGAGAGAGACGTGCTAACAGCGTGAGTGCAGTGAGAGGAGCAGTGTTTTGGTGCCCTGGCTGCCTGCCCGCCCCGCAGGACACAAGCACACAGCCAATGTCCTCATCCTTGGCAAAGCTGTTGCCCTAGTAACAAAGGTCTCCCAAAACTGCTGTCTACAGACAGCCACAAAGACAGAAACTTGAGCAGCATCTCTCCTGGCCACCCATTAAGGATTTGTATTAATTTAAATTCTGGGAGCGTTCACATCAGGTCCAGCCTCTGCTCTCCTGGGCACTGAAGGGAAAGGCAACGGTGACATGTCCTACTCCAGACCCTGATGTTATCTTGCTTACATCTCCCAGAGAAAGAAAACACAGTTTGACACAAGGCAGAAGGTGGCTGCTTGCTCCTATAACACCAGCAGCTCTTACAGGCTGGGCCAGAAGAGAGTCCCCGCGGTTGTCCACAAGTATCTGAGCTGAAACATCTCAGATGGTGGCAAGTGCCTACTGCAGGCACACTGCTCTGCATGAAGCAATGCTCCTGGGTGAGATATTTGGGGAATGAGCCACGTGCACAGCTCTCAGCAAAGCCTCTGAGCAGACAGTGCCACCACACAGCGACCAAAGTTCCTTGCCAGGCTCTGCCAGTCCCTCCCTGAGTGAGGAGACAGCTGCCCACACCACCAGGTCCCCAGTTCTGACGTGGGAAACAGCAAGAAGTGTTTTTAACGGGGGTATAAAGCAGGTCTACATACCACAAAGGACCAGGGAGTGACACTCATTTTGCCTGCAAATGACTATTTGTAGTGTTAAAAAGAATAAAATAAAGAAAGAACCCACAACAAAATAAGCATTATAAACACATTGCACTGTTTCACATGCTTAAGAAGTGTTATCTATGCACCTAGGTACTTAGGAGTTCAATGAAATCAACTGCATGAACTTTCAAGACATCAAAATTCTAAATACTTATCTATTTAAAATAAAAATGCTAAGCAACAGAACTGTTTTTTTGCTTGCTCCTTGCTGGATATCAACGCTTCACCTGAAATACCTCACACTTTCAGCTTGACTACAACCCTAAACCCACTAACTACTAAGACTTGGAAAAATGCTGTCCCAATTAAAGACAAATTATATTTTAACTTTGTTACGTGGGTATGTTGTAACTAAATACTGAAGAAAATGCTAGAGGAGAATGGGCAGGTTCATGTAAGAGGCAGCAGTTTATTGTTGCCTCTGGCTAGAAGATGGTTACATGTGCACAGATTAAATCAAATTATTATAACATTTAGCAAATGCGTTGAGCATGAAGCTGACTGTAGAAACTTTGGTAAGTGCAGTTCAGATCTCAGCTGCTGCCAAAACAAGATTCACATTTTGAAAAATGATTACAGCGAAGCTTACTAACAGCAAAGATACGTACAGTGTTAAATGCAGGACAAACTCGGGTTTGACACAAGTGAATGGTAAAGATAGCGTGCGACCGCGAGCTCTGAACGTTCATCTGAGTACTGGCAGTGGTTCGAGACAAAGCCCCCAGCTTCAGGCACTGCATCATCTAGAAGACAGACAAGAAATACATTGGATTGCTTGCAATTTACATAAAAAGTGTTCCTATGGCACTTAACAAATTGTTTTGGATACAAGTAAGCTTTTTCTCTTTGCTATCATTTCAGAGCCAATATGCAAGATACAGAGATTCTTAAATAAGGGAACAAAAGTGTTTTTTTGTGGTTTCTAAAAGAAACCACTCAAATGTTTGTACCCATCTTTTTACTGTCCCTTGGTAATAACATGGCAATCTCCCTTCCATTTGCCTGTGGCAAAAAATGTACAGATTTTCTATTTTTTGTCCAAAAATGCATAGTACAATAACATTTGCATTCAGCTTTGCAATGCACAGACACTTTAAAAAAAAAAAAAAAAAAAAAAACAGCACTTTACCTCACATCAGTCATCATGCAAAGCTTTCCTGTCACAGGATAAAATATGAATAAATAAAGATAAAAAAAAATAACATACAAGATTTGGGAAATCAGATTTACACACATGCCAAAAATTTCTCTCCCGGTGGAACTGCACTGTTGGCAAAAGTCTATTTCTAGAATTAAGAGGAAATTAATATCAGACATGATAATTAAGCCTACAAAAGCAAAGGAAAGTTTTACCTAAATATACACCTAAATTGTTTAAGATACAGAAGGTTCATGTTAGCAAGCATAACCTCTACTTTCAGCTGTTCATTTTGAACAGAATATAATTGTGAACATTTGCTTCTCCTGTTGCAGTTTTCTCTGGAATTAAGGTCTGAGAAGTGTTACCACCACTACATAAGAGTGAAAAATAAAAATGAAAAAATATGAAAGGTAAGATGTTTATCAGAACATACAGACAACATGTTTTGTACACATTTGTTATGCTACAGAGTAATTTATTTTCAATGGTCACCTCTGATTCTCCATTCACAGTTCGGGTCGTAACACCCACTGTATAAATTCCTCCAGCTGAATCTTCGTGGATTTTAATGTTTGATTTTTTATTCTTTGCATCGATATCACGTGTGGTATCAAACAGATCAAGAATTTCTTCATTGTAAAGCTGAAAGAAAAAAAAGGAAAAAAAATGTAGTATTATGATAGGAAGGAATTCCTTAAAAGACTGCTAAATCTGTACATGAAACATGCAGAAGGTTATAAAAATTCACGACGTCCCAAGGTTTTCAGTAAAGGGTGCTTTACAAGGACAATAGGATGATAAACAGCAGCTGTAAATTAAGTCATCTGCACACCTCACTGTTAGGATAGAATAGTTCAGTTTGGAAGGACCTTCAAAAATCATCAAGGCCAATTGCCTGACCACTTCTGGGCATCAACCACCTCTCCAGGGAGCCTGTTCCAGTGTGTGACCACCCTCACCGTAAAGACATTTTTCCTTGTGTCCAGTCTGAACCTCCCCTGGTGCAGCTCTGTGCTATACCCACACATCCTGACATTGCTCCTGACACCAGGAGCAGGGACCAGCACCTCGCACTTCATGTTATGCCACCCTAAGAAGCTACAACTTCTTCCACATAGTCAGACCTGGAAGAAAACTTTTTGCTAGGACCAGGCAATTCCAGCTCCCACACACTCCTTCCGTCACACCTTTTCTCATTTTCTCCCTTTTACCTTAATAATTCTCTGTCTGTTTCTCTTTTAGATTAAACCATTCCTCCCCCAGAAAGAATTTAACACTTAGTTTTTGTACAAGCCGCTTATTAGAAACACTAATAGTCAGTCAAAAAAAAAAAAAAAGGCAAGAAAATTAATTTCTGGGAAACGTTCTTTCTGGGGAAGTTCCAATTTAGCCACAGCACAATAAAAAATCACCCAAAAACATGACATTTTAAGGAAGAAGCTATCATATATATATATACATATCATTTAACCTTTGTCTAATTTAGATAGGGATTTCATCTGAAGTATGTCATTGTGGTTGCAGTTCAGAATTACAGTACAACCCATCATGCTATTACCACTGTAACATTCAATTACTGGGCTGTATTTTGGGACTCTTACAGCCACATTTGTAAAGTTATTTTTAAATAAAGATAAAAATCAAGGAATTCAGACACTACACTTAAGTAGTACAGCTACTACCCCTTACACCACTGCTGTTGCAGCTGCCTGAGCAGAAATGACACTGCAGCTCCTGACATTCAAATTGAGAGAGAAAAGAACAGCACAGCATTTCCACCACCCTTTCTCGAGCCCCAAATCTCTCTAGGCAAACATTAGCCAGAGGAACTTGAACCTCTGCTTAAGGTTACCAGTGGCAAATCTGTACTAGTGCAAAACCAATGCCAGTTTGTTAATCTTTAAAACAGTTTTAGGAACATATGACTAGACGACCTAATTTACTTCAGCAGTAATAAAACCAACTGGTTTTTCTTCTTGGTAATATTTTCTTTTCCCGCAAAGCTACAGTAGACAAAGTTGCAAAATACTGAACTAAATAATAGAGATTTATATAAAACTCTTCCCTAAAATGACACTCCCTGTCAATATCATTTGAGTATCAGGTTTTATAGCTTGGTAGTGAATATAAATGTTATAACCACATCAATTGATTTAAAAATAGATACATTGGCAGGAATCACAGCATAAAAGCTAGACGAGATGAATGAGCAGCTGCTGCAGATCAGAAAAATCACAAGTGTAGGCACACCTACCAGTAAGAGAGTCTGTAACAAGCACAGACAAAGGGAACAGTTTTTCCACAGCACCGACCTAGATTTTCTCTGGGCCTACTGAAAGAGGGAGCAGTGATACAGAAGCCCAATCCTAAACCACCAAGGATCACACAGACACACTACAAAATTATTTTTATGCTTGGTTTCTTCTTTCATGAGAGGAATCTACCATGTCTACCGAACAGATTTTGAAGGCTAAAGAAATCTATGGGAAAGTTACACAAACGGCAAAGCACGGCTCACTAGTCAAGGGTACAACAAATGTTTTGCTTTCGTAAGCAAGAATTCATAAAGAAAAGTTTATGAAAGAAACTTTCATAAAGCATTGTAGACAAGCAACAGCAATAGGCCCCATGAACAAATGTGTAGCACAGAATGGGATAAATGATGATGACAATTATTTCTACACTTCAAAATAACCCTGTAAATAAAGTTACTGAAAGAACTGGAATAAGATAAAAAGACTCTTTTCATATATTAAACAGCCAAAGCAAACTCCATAAAAATTCTTTTGAAATCTGGAAGATTAATTCAAAACATCTTATGAGAAAGCGTATAAAAGTAGCAACCAGAAAAAGTGGTTCATTTGCTTTCCAGAAAATAAATGAAATTATACACACAGATCACATTTACCTCTAGGAACTGTGCATTCACTTTAAAGTCTGGAGGTGGGAGTCCTTGTTTAATAGCAGCTTGTTTCTTTTCTTCAATACATCTAAAAAGATGCTTAACAGCACGTGATATAATGCCTTGTTCCTCTTCTGTTATGTTGACATCAAATCCAGTGCCCATGGTGTATGTTTTGCCAGCACCTGTCTAAAGTGAACAAGTAGTCGTCACTAGAACACAATTCAGAGAAACAGTTTCTGAACACTCGTGTTAGATAGAGACTACAAAGCCAGGTTTTGTCATTTTTGCAATATTAATATGCACACAGACATTTGAAAAACAGTAGATGTTGCACAAATTCTACTTTTTATCCACAGATCAGCTACAACGCAGGCAGGGACCACTTCAATCTTGCACAACCTTTCCCCTACAAGCTTCCTCTAAGCTGCTTACACCCGCCTCGAGTTATCATCTCTGAGGTCAAAAGAATAGGTAATGTTTTCAACCAAGAATGCAAATTAAAGCACTTACTTTGGGCATTCTTTACTGAAGTAGATCAAACAACTCTCTTAATTATGACACCTTAATATCTCAGGTAGAATATTGCCATTTCTAGACAGCACCTAAGACTACAAGCTGTACCTTTACTAAGAAAACAGCTTAATTAAAACTGAAGTCCTATAGAAGACAAGGTAGCGTTGGGTTTTTACTTAATTAGTGGGTCAAGTCTAAGGCAAAGACAGTATTATGCTGTAGAACATAATCTACCAAATTAGATCTGCCAACTGCTTTGTTTCACCATGGCTAGACTTCACTAACTAACTTGAGATAAGACATTTAACAGTGATGAAATTCAGCATCCCGCTAAGATCAATTTCTATGCAATCAGTTCCTAAAGGAAAACTCAGAAGACAATAATGCATTCTCTATGCCGCGCTCAATGATATTTCAGAAAATGGGATGGGATGGAGAACTGCTCAAAAAGAATTTTAGTACAAGTTACATCTGTAAATCTACTTATTTAAGTCACTAATTTGTATTACTGCATTAAAGGGTGAATTCAGGAATTATATGGACTCATACCACTTTCAGTACTATTATTAATTCAAACCTACCACATATGTCTGCTGCATCTGAATTGCCATTCAGCACAGAATCTGTGCAGACTGCTAAACAATATTCTAGAGAATGTCTTGTTTAAAATAAAGGCAACAACAACAGGTTTGTGCATTGTGAAGCTTAAGAGGAAGATTAATTACAAGAAACTCTTCGTGTTTATTCCAAAATAAATACTTTAAATAAAATTGTAAAGCTTACTTGGCCATAAGCAAAGACAGTGGCATTATAGCCTTCAAAGCAACCTTCAATCAGTTTTTCTATGCACTGTATATAGATTTCTTCTTGCTGCGAGTCGATGTTGAACACATAATCAAAAGTGAAGGCTTTATCTTTTCCCAAGAACACTTGAGGTTCCCCAGGTGTGACAGACGTACAAATATGGCATCCTTCAATCTTCTCTTTGGCTAGCTGTGGTCTAATTCTGTTTAAGAAGAGACAAAAAGAACCATCAGAAGTTCATCATTAAAAAAAGGAGCATACAAACAGTGTAAATGAGGAATCTGAAAAAAATTCCTTACTGAAAATTTCTCATTTTTCCTCAAGACAGGAAGCTTCCTGCCAACTGAGCCAAAAGTCCCGACTCTATCAGAGCCCTGCTCACACAAACATTCATTATAATGACGCCACCTTCCCTGAAGGTTCACCTCCTAAGTTCAAGCTGACATCTTGCACGCAACCCCAAATGTTTCTGTATGGGATGCTCTGCTGAAGAACAACTTGCATGGTTCGTTTCAGATCTTGAAATCAGACTTTCTAGGTTTACCAAGCTTCATTGTGAAGGGAGATTTTTTTGACAGCAACAAAAACATGAAAAAAAGGTTGAAATAGTAATTTGGGAGCAGGGGCTTCCAAAGGCTAGATGCTATCTTAAATGAAAGACCCCTTGCTATGATAGCAAGGAGAAGGCTTGGCATTTCTTCCTTTCCTTCCTTGTCACAGTAAAAACACTTCTATGTAATGCTCAGTTTCAGCAAAGCAACGTATCTTCATAGGAAAAAAGCAATTTTTAACAACTTCTAAAGGTAAGTGTGCCCCATTCCTCATTATTTCCCCACTGAGACAAATTCCAGCTTTTATTTCCATTCATTCAGTTTCTGATAAACCAGTCTGAGGAACACAGCCATCCCAGACTTCTTATACTCTGCGATGTGACTAGTTCCTCCGCATCAATACCCCTGCAGTACTGTCAAATCTGAATTCATGGACTAGCCAGGACGAAAGCAGGCTGTGGAAGTCTGTGACTCGATTTGCTTAATGGTTAACTACCAGGAAGAAAAAACTCTGCCCAGCAAAACAACGTATTATTCCAGCTGTAATTAACTAATAATTTGTTTATGGAATTGACTTTTAACATTTTTTTAAAGTGTTTCCAAGTTCTCAAAGCAAAACCTACTTTAAAAAAAAAAAAAAAAAAAAAAAAAACATGCAGGGCCATAAAGAGAGCAGAGAAACAAGGCTATATATAGAGGCAATAAAACATCAGTACAGCAACATACAAAAAATCACCGAATGTTATATATAAATTCTCCGTTTAAATCAAACCTCAGGTACCTATATATACCTCAGCGTTTCTGCTTTCAGTTACACAACGCTCAAGCTGAAGATCTGTATGCAGAGAGCACACTTTCAAGGCATATTTCATACCCTGTGCTTTACAGGTCACGTCTATATTCATGTTTGGTTTGGGGTGGCTGTGCTCTTTTGAGGCAAAATGCCCCCGTGTCTTCACTTAGCTGGTTCAGAGCGCAGAGCACTTGCAGTGTGCACAAATTACACCCCTTCCAGAGGAAACGAAGCCAAAACCCTCCTCTCTGGGTACATGAAACTTCTTCCAAAAACCTAATGGGAACAGAAGGGTCCAAAGCGGCCTGCTGCCCTACTGCGGCCGTGCCAGCACTTGCTGGGTAGGGAGAGCTCTCTGCATGCTCTGAATGAGTGGGCTGTGGACCAGTTTGAATTATAGCACCAAAAATATATCTGTCCAAATCACATCACCTATTTTATTATTATTATTTTTTTTATTTCAGGTTAGGACTTTTTCCACTCTGGGATGTGCATCTCTATCAGGAGTATTTTTCAGAATTTTTATTCTAAAAGCTTCACTGTATCCCACTATATGACACTTCCAAGAATAATTTATTTGTAACATTTTCTGCATATTAATTGTTTTATAGATAGTAAATTGCCAGCAGAAGATGTGTCCCTTGTCAGCATACCCTCTAATGTGGAGTTGGAATTAAGCAAACCTTTGAAAAACATCATTAAGGGAATGACTGTATGATGTGTAAAATAAGCATAAATATTCTAGAAATTGTATTTGCATGTAAGGACATGGAGTGTATAATATAGGCCACGGATTCTCTATTGCAGGATTATCTTTTATTCTTTCAGTGAAATAATATGAAAAATAATTCAGGAGTTGCAGAGCTCCTTCGCTAGCAAACAACTTCATCCAAGTGGACTTGCATCCACTAATCACAAAACCTGACAAAGATGTACCTAAGCTTCTGGCAGTGCTAATTTCTTCTAAATTAAAGAACATTCTGTAATAAAGTAGCTTTTATTTCTACGTAGAAAGAGAGAAATTCATCACATGCCTTTCCAAAAAAGCATCCTACACAAGTGGAAAATGGAGCAAACAAACCATTGCAGCACCCTGCCTGTAGCAGTCAATGGGCAGAAGCTGCCAGCTAGGTGGGGTATGCTGCTGCTGCTGTAGTTTAATGCCTTGGTGTCAGTCAGAGGGCAAGCTGCTTTTTCAGACTAAGCACTTATTCTTTCACTAATCCAGTGAATTCAGCAGAAAGGCAATCAATTGTTCTTCCGAGCATGAACTCTGAGGGATCCTGAAGTTCCAGAGGTACTCCTCACATTGCTTTCCAGTACAATGAAGCCAAAAACCTTCTATAAAGATCAAAATGAAAAACACATCCTCAAAATTAAGTAACTTCCTGTGCATCTCAATCACGCAACTTGCCCCCCCAGTTGCAAAAGGCTTTTAGCACTGACTTGTAGAATGAAGTCTGACAAATAAAAACTAGTTTTTCTTCACATATTTTCATTGTTGTTTTTTTTGTTAGTTTGTTTTAAGTTTCAAAATTGATTTCCTACATTGAGGAATTAACGCAGCTATGACAGGTGCCAAATAATGTCCTCCCCTCTAATGCTAGGTAAAGGCTCTAAATGACCACAACGGAGAACCGTATGCAAAAAATATCACAGGTTTGCATGAGTCACAGAGGTGACAGGACTGCCAAGCAAGCAGTTTTGATGCCAGCCCGCAAAGACTTCCCACGAGAGCCCTCCCAGTAAGGAGCCCTCCCAGTAAGGAGCCCTCCCAGTAAGCTCCCCGGCCTAAAAGCGGGCAGCACCTCCGAGCACCCTGCTGCCACAGAGCCCAGGGGCACAGCAAGCTGCAAGGGCTCACGTGTGGCCACAGCTGGCCTGCAGCAAGATGCTACTCCAGAGACCAGCAGAGCTGATGGAAATTTCTGTCACAACCAGCAGCTTGGCCTGGGGGAGACACCTCCACTGGGATAGCACAGCATCCTTCCCTGACTTGCAACTAAAACTGAAGGCTGTGCTAAGCAAAAAAAAAAAAAAAAAGCAATGTTGCATTAGGACACATATAGAACAAAGGAAAAACAAAGCAAGACTATCCAGGTCAGGGCAGCTTCTCCCTGAAGGGCTGCCTTCCCCGTACAACTTCTCTTCCAGACTGTCCACGGCGTAGGAAGGTTGCACCCGGAGAACACAGCTGTGACAGGTTTGAAAGATGTCTTTCCCAAAAAGGATGTGCAGACGAGATCCTCACCCATCCCGTGATCTGTTCAAGGGATACTTCATGCTCTGAAACCCATACAGCTCCCTTGGTAAGTTTAGCTCCACGAGGAGCTTAATGAGTGAGCACCAAATGTCTCGGCTGCAGCCTGGTTTATGAACTGTGTGAGTGGGTTACCTGAACGTCGTGGCTCTCAAAAAGCCTTTCCAGCTGCACTGAACGTGTGGTCTGGCAAGTCTTAGTCCTCATGCAGGTCAGCTTCTGCTATAGCACTGCCTACAGGAAAATTTCCCCCTCCCCCCCCCCCGTCCCACACATCAAATAGGAAAATGATTTTTCCTTCTGCTTACAGCCAAAATTTTCTCCCTCTCATGTCTCAATGTCAGCAAAGCAGGCAGCGCCCACACGTAAGATGTGAAAGGGCTCATTTTGGTCATCTCTCTTTGCCCAGTTCCCAGTCTGGCAGTCTGCCACTGGGATTTTTCTCCAGGACCAATATGATTTACTCATTTCATCTTCGACGTGGCCCCACCTCACCTGTTTTTCAGGCCACTCTCTTAATTGTACACAATTGGGTGTTTTCTGCCTATTTCCAATCACGTCTCTTTAGATGTGGCAGCTTTCCAAACAACATTTCACCTCGCATCCTTCCCTCACCTCCTCTCCAAAGCAGGAACACACCCAACCCTTGTTTATATGTGCTTTGCAGCCTCCGGGCCACACACATCAATCTTAATCCCCTAAATCTATTCTGCCTCAGCACATCGGGACAAGCTGTCTAATTAGGGAGAGCTAAACTATCCAGTGGTGGCACTGTAATGCACCGTATTGTCCCGGCACTAATCTCGCAGTGGGATAGGTACAAAATGTCGCTGCTAAGACATAAATATTGCAGCTGGAGCCGATCCACATCATACAGGTCGGGGACTACAGCCATCACTGAGTCAATACCCTGTGCTGTGCAAGACACCAGGCTTCCCAGACTGAATTCCTGTTTAAAGCAGATAGTATCACAATATCCCTTTGAAAAGCATCATCTCTTGGTTTATTTCTGGGGATAGAAAATCGTCCCACTGATTTAAACATATATTTATTTATATGGCATACACACACACACACATATACTTACAGCTACTCTCTGCTCAGTGAAGAATCTCCCCATTATCTAATTTCTCCCCCAGGAAAAATTATTTTGCATCTCCATGGGAAGCATTGCAAACATTTGGCTGCTGTAACAAAGGGCAACAATCACAGCAATTACCATGTGCCTTCTCAGCACACGGACATAACAGCAATAAGCTAGTAAGAGCTTCTGAGAGTGACCTATAAAGGGCAAAGAATCAAATTTTCCTTGTTTTAAAGAAAAGTCAAAAGTTGTGTATTGGAAAGAAGAAAACATAACAATGATGCCATGTAAAGTTCCTTTTTATTAAGCTCTGCAGTGGGGAAGGGCCTGCTTTCACCTTGCTCTGCAGAGTGTAACTCCACACATCGCTCCAACCTCACATAGCAGGAGGTAGGAAACAAACTGACCTGAACACCCAAGAGCCTCCAGTGCTCGTCTCTTAAAATGTCAAGCTTCATACAGAAAGTCTCACCTGTGAGTATGTGAACTATTAAATCCAGGAGCACCTACTAAAACTTTGAATGAGGTGCAGCAGGCAGCATAACCCAGGAAACAAAACCTCTCCAAAACAAAGACAAAAAAAAAAAAAAAAAAAAAAAAAAAACCTGCTTCCTGCCATTGCTTTGGCCTTGCAATTCCCCCTCCTTTCTGTTCCTCTACATTTATACTCATCAAATCACCCCCATTAAACATACTCCTTCACAACAAGGAGGGAGTAAGGAAAGCCAGAGATTTCATCCCAGACACCTAGTATTTCTGCTTTTCTGTAGTTTTGCTAGCACGCACAGCTTGCTCGTTGCTGTATTTATTGGCATTTCAAAGGAGGCCACAGCTACAGCATGTGAACGAGTTCATCTCCATCAGCTGAACAGAATATTAATTATTTACCTCTCAGTGAGGTTTAAGGATATGGGAAAAGCTGTCCTGTGACAAACACCAGATCTACTTCTTACAGAATAACAATCATTAAGGTTGGAAAGCCCTCCAAGATCACCTGGTCCAACCACCCCCCACCAATGCCACCACTAACCCATGTCCCCAAGCACCACGTCCAACCTCTCCTTAAACACCCCCAGGGACGGTGACTCCACCACCTCCCTGGGCAACCCGTCCCAGTGCCTGACTGCTCTTTCTGAGCAGAAATGGCTCCTCATTGCCAGCCTGAACCTCCCCTGGCACAACTCGAGGCCATTCCCTCTGGTCCTGTCACCAGTTCCCTGTGAGAAGAGGCCGACCCCCAGCTCCCCACACCTTCCCTTCAGGTAGCTGCAGAGAGCAATAAGGTCTGCCCTGAGCCTCCTCTGCTCCAGACCAAACACCCCCAGTGCCCTCAGCCGCTCCTCACAGGACTTGTGCTCCAGGCCCTTCACCAGGTTTGTAGCTCTGCTCTGGCCATGCTTCAGGGCCTCCATGTCCTTCTGGTGCTGAGGGGCCCAAAGCTGAAGGACCCAGGAATAAACCTACTGATTCCTATCAGCAACCATCACCAGTTAAGCATTTCTGTTCTAGTTGCCAGCCCATCCAAGCACAAGAGGCACCACCCCTCCGTGTCCCATGTAAACACAGGCTGTGGTAACGTGCAAATGGCGGTCACGTGTAAAAATGCTTTTCTTCGGTGAGTTGTTGCTCACTAACCCATAGCACAGATGCAGTTCTGTAATGTACTTCTCAGCATTTCCAAAGAGGATTTTGGTAGCCATTGACACAAATACGTTTCCACGAGCTGTTTTAGTGAATTTTTGCCCTGCTTTTTTACTTCACAAACATGTGTGTACCCACACCCCAACTCTTCATAACGAAGAAGTGTGACAGTGTTGCAAGTCATTGCCTTCTCCTCCAACCTAGCTTGTTTTGAAGTAATAACACAATGTTTTTTTTATGCAGTGCTTTAATTTTGAATGAATGAACAACCAGCCCTATAAACAAAAGCATGAGGCAAATTCCAGGAACCTCCAGAACACGGTGCCATATCCGCAGAAGGATTAACTCTGTTTCTGGATGCCTTAATGAGTGCTATCCAGAGGCATCGATCGATCGGTACCATTAATATGGAACTGCACCAGATATAAAGCTATTATAACCTACAAAAGGCACGCTCACACTACAAACACTCAGCCCACATGGATTTAATGAGGTGCTGCCCAGCAGCCCCGAGTTGGCCCAGTCCCAGGTGACCCCCCCCAGGGTGAAGGGGCCCCCAGACCCTGTGGCCCCATGGCTGCAGAGCTGCTCCCAGCCCGGGCAGGGAGCTTTAGCTCCCATGCAGCTGTAACTCTATCGCTCTTACGTAAGGTCTGGGCACCGCTCCCACCGGTGTTTCTCCGAGAAGTTGCCATGGCTGCTGTGTCTACCCCGAGCTCGGCACTGCCAGCTTGTCTTACATGTGCCCAGGGCCCGGGGAAATGGGGCAGGGTCTGGGTGGGACTCAGCCGAAACTCACACCGCGTCCCTGCACAAGCAGGAGTGAGGCAGAGGTCTTGCACATGTGCCAATGCCTCCTACCTTCAGGTACCAGGGAACCTGCAGCCATGGCATGTAGGGATCTAGATGAAAATTTTATTTGCTGGCTGTGCCAGGGAATAAAGTCTTCCCGGATAACTCCTGGATGTAGTCATCTGCTCAGAAGCATGGCAGATGATAAAGCAGAACATATGTGGTCCAGATTTCATTCCAAAATCTTATTAAGGTACTGATAAATAGGAATCAGCATCCCTTCGATCCATGTGTAGCCATTAAACATGGCCATTAAGCCGTGAGCTCAAAACACTCAGCAAAATCAGGCACTAAATTACCAAATGGCCTCTGAGATGTGATGTTTTTAATAGATTGCTTGTTTTACTGCAGACGAAAAATAAAAAGGCTTCAAAAAGGCAGGCAGGATATTTTGTTTCAGTGCTGCAGACTGTCACTTCCAATTCCCGAGTAATGAGAAGGCAACAAATGAACAGCTGGAATTAGATGTAAGGGAGGAAACAAACCACTGCCCTAACTAGATTTGGCCCGCTCTCCCCCCCTGCACGCAGTCTCTACCTCTGCTGCTACTTTTTCTTTTTGAACACGAATTTAATTTCGTAAGACAATTACCCTGCTCGGCAGCTTGCCTCTGAGCAGTTCCCCAACCCGTTCAGTGCTGATTTTGGGATCGTGCTGGCAGTGCCAGGTGGGCTCCTGCCTGCTCGCTGAGGCCCCGCACAATGGCTGCATCTCCGGGCAGTTGCTATCGCCGGCCAGAGAACCGCCAAGCAGTCTGATTTCACGTTAATTCTTGTGCAATTCTGTAACAGTCTAGCAGGCTTTGCAACCCAGATGGCATCCTCAGGCTGACAGGCACGGTCATGTGCTTCTGCCAAGAAAAGAAAACCTAGGGGAGGGGAAAAGCCCAAGTCTGCTCCCACACACACCTCCCACTGCCCCTGCCCTCCCTGCCCGGTTCCTCGCTCCCACCGAAGGGATAAAAGCCCCTGCAGTGATCTCGTAGCCCTCTAATATATTATAGCCTTATAACATGAATGAATGCTTTCATCCAGAGCTCCTTCTTGTGTTTTCCCTTGGCCTAATTTACTCTCCAGGGAGCGTAGAAAGCCACAGCTTTCGAGAACAATTTGACTTTTGAGAGCGAGAGAGAGGGACCATGTGGCAGGATTTGTGCAGGCTCTGGTTATTTCTAGTTCAAGGCAAGGTCAGCAGCAATGGAAAAGCAGCACAACAATAAGCTCCGAATGCCTGCCAAGCACAGAACTGGCACGCTCCGAATCTGAGAGCAATTGGGTTAGAGCTGAACTGAGAATGGAAGTAACATTTCTACGGCAAACAGATTGCTAAAAAAAACTTGTTCTACTGTGCCACTTGCCTTGTTTTTTTTCTTAACATTTAGTGTTATATGCATCCCCACCCCCAGAAAGTGAATGCAGAGATAGTAACACAACAGCACAGCTTGAAGCTACATCAGGGGAGGGTCAGGCTGGGGGTTAGGGAAAGGTTCTGCACCCAGAGGTGGTCGGGCACTGGGACAGGCTCCCCAGGGATGTGGGCACAGCACCAAGCCTACCAGCATTCAAGACTTGTATGGACAGCACTCTCACACACATAGTCTGATTTTGGTGGTCCTGTGTGGAGCCAGGAGTTGGACTCGATGATCCTTGTGTCTCTTTTCCAGCTCAGAACATTCTACGTTTCTAACATATTAGAGAAAATCAGATCTAAGCAAATCCAGTAAAGATTAATTTATGAATTAAGACCCAGCATACTTATGGTCTGTTACCAAGAAATGAAACACAGAGCCATGCCTTCCTAAAACCAAATTAATTTCCTAGCAGACGGGAATACAGGCACACCTACACCACGCGATAAATCCGCGGGACAGAGATCAGTCTTTCCCGTCCTCGAGTAAACACTGCAGGGCTGAGATGACTACAGACACCTGATGCCCACAGAGCTAATAAGCCTGGAGAGGCTGTCTGTCCTCATTGGGGAGCACAAATAAGTACGTTTAGAGATTAAGAAGCATGAACAAGTATTTCTGCTGTTACGGTGTGGTAGAACAACAGCGCTCTTACTGTGAGCTTGGCAGGCTGAAGGTCTGGACACTGCCTTGTACCAAACACATCGACATACCCTGAAACAGTCACGTCACTCACAAACAGCTCCACTAGTAAGGTTTAACCCTGAAAATAGAGTCTTTTGCGCCTCTTAAGAATGGAGCAAAAATGAACTGGACTTGGTGCTTCGGGACATGGGTTAGTGGGTGAGATTGGTGGTAGGGGGATGGTTGGACCAGATGATCTTCGAGGGCTTTTCCGACCCCAACGATTCTATGATTTTAACTCCAGAAGGTGATAGATCATTTTAGCATTTATTTTTGAGAAGTATTTCCAGCCTTTTTGAAAACCTTACCCATACTTTCACCTTGCTAGGTCTGGGCATCACCCCAGGGGAATGAAATAGCAGAGACATCCGAAGCACCTGGTTCAGGCACGAAGGGCAGGTGCCTTCCCTAGGTGGTCTGAGAAAGCCTCCCCCTCCAAAAGGCCTGCCTGAGGTCAAATTAAAACCTTTAGAGCCAAGAGAGGAAACATGGATATGCAACCTAGAAGTTTACCCCAAGGAAAGCTGAGCCATATGTGGCTCTAAGATTAGATGACTGCTCCACACCACTGAAATCGTATCATCCATAGATGGGACGTATAAAGTAGCATCTTCATTTCATTGGTGCTATCTCACATCACTCATTAGCACTGACAAGACTGAAGACTAGTTAAAAAAAACAATACCATTACAAAAAAATTTATGGCAGTAGAACCTGATGGTCACACTGCAAGAACACAAGGGTCACATAACCAAAAGGAAAGAGGAAAGAAGGATCCTTCGGAGTGTCCTCAGACACTCAAGAACACAAAGAGAACAAGCAGTCAAACACATCTTCCTGCAAATAAGCTTTCATGAGGAAGTCAATTCCATATGAAATGGAAGATTTATCTGAAAAAAAAAATAAAATAAAATAAAACATTTTTTTTCTTCCAAAATTTAGCTTTAACAATGAAGTTAGCTCCTGCTCTGGAGCACGTAGCAGTAAGAAGTGGTTGAGCCAGGCTGCTGTTAACACCGTGGCCTCGCTGTTAGGCAAGCAGGGCACTACCAGGAAATCAACCTTTTGTAGCATCTTGCAGGTACACAGCTGAGCACTTACCAGAGATTAAATCTGCTAAATAAGTGTCATTATACGTAACTTAAGATGAAAAAAATTAATCAAAAGAGCTTAAGGAGGGCTTGGTGAAGAATGCAGCCTAGCCTAAAACTGAGTCATGATAATAGGCACTGCCAATATTTTAGAGAGATTGTTTCCGGATATTTTTAAAGAGTAGGAATTCAGCTGAGCTAAAACAGCACTGGCAAAGTGATGTGGCAAATATAGGCTATCCAGCCTCAAAAATCTCTACGTACTGGTGCTTTATCAAGCTACAGAAAGTATAGTGTTTATTCAGGTGTAAGGGGAAGAAGGGAAAGGAATGAATAAGTAGGCTGAGTGCCTAAGAACCTGAACTCGTCACAGAGTTCAGGGATTTGGGGGTACCTGGGGTTCTTGTAAGCCAGGGCCCAATCTGCCCAACACATAACACAGCCAGGAAACAGCACCCCACTCACACAGCAAATGGATATGGTGCCAGCTCTCCATAAAGCATACTTGTAGCTACCATATAATTACCGGAGTAAAATTTTATTAAAATACAATTTCATGAGACACATGGTTTAAAAACTATCGCCCACAGCATCACAGGATGCAGATGAATTAATTAATGTTGCCCACAGATATTTTCCATTGAAGGTACAGAATTGACGGGGGCTTTCTGGTTCACAAGTTGTATGCTCCTGCTTCCAGGGCAATGACACCGTATTTGCACCCCCAAAATAGAAAGCTTTACCTGTAGAGTCAAAGGAACAATTTTAAATATATATATTTATATGTAATTAATGCAATTAAATGATTTATTTTAAAAACAACTGCATGCATTCATGAACTTCCTCACATTTCAAGTTACCAACACTTCCAGGGAAATCAAGACTGAGTGCCGCAAGCATCCTCATTAATAAGCAGCAAACAAAGCAATGTTTATTCACTGTAGGAAAATAGAAGTTTGAATATGAAAGATAAAACAAGATCATGTAAGGCAAGATCATCCAGATGACCAAAAATCTCAGCCATGCCAACACCAGGCTTCACCCAGTTTCTTCCTGTTAAATGAATGCCACCCTTGAAGACCACTGTCTTTTCAAAAGAGCTTAGTTCTTAAAAAAGACACACTCCCTATTATTTTAAAGATAAAAGGGTTTCCTACATCTGTGGCAGAGGATAACTCCCAGTTGTCTCTTTCATCCAGCTTTGCCTTTCCTTTTTGCTAAGACCCACGCACCACCTATCCCCCACACACAAGTACTCTTCCAGCTCCTAGAGCTACAGGCCAGAAATTATTGCTTGTAGTACAGCAGACTTGAAAATTGGTTTTATTTCATTCACCTCTATATGGGAATTATCTCCTCAGTTATATGTTCTTAAGTCTGGGGCAGTTGGTTGCTTTAGACCTAGAGCAACATTTCCCCAATTTCACATAACTCTAAATAAACAAAATGTTTTTGACGTGCTTATTATAGCTAAAGCTACAAGCCACATCCCAAGTAATTACAGTTAAATAATACCATAAAAGAAAAAGGAGGATCACATCAATTAAGAGAAAATTACAAGTCATCGTTAATTATTACTGAAATGACTGCTTACCTAGCACTGTTAAAATAGCAACTAGACACTTCACAACAGGATAAGAGAGCTAAAAAACTGTGTTTTAGTAAGCTGCTCTGAACAGTGCCTCCGTTCTTATTTTTCAGTGTAACATGCTTGGAACAAAATCCATTGCATGACTTTTATGCCACTCCCTACTTAAAAAAACAACTAAATAACCCACCAGTGTTGTATCCACAACACCCGATCCACTACGTTCCAAAGCAAACTGCAGAAAATTTCTTCATGTGTATTGTCGACTGTTTCTAATGAACAGAAGTTGCCCTGTTTCCAGACAGAAGGTAGACTGTTTAAGCAGTGACTGGAAGTCCTGAGCTAGTAAATCGTAACTGTGCAGTAAGGAGAAAATAACCCACCAATAACCCACCCCATTTAGTACTATCTATTTTTAAATTTGCAAAACAAAGGCACAATATTATGCACCCTCTTCAGTCCTTTTGGTTTAACTGTACGTTTTTATACGCCTGAATGGCAAATCCCAACTTATTATTTCCTTCACGTCTATTTGCAAGGCTGCAAAAACATCCACGTTAGAAGCAACAGCATCAAAAATTCGGGACAAATTCCTGCATCCTTCTGCTCCAATGCAGCAGCACCGCGTTCACCTGGCTGCTCTTGGTCAGCTTCGGATGATGCTTTAGAAGAAAGCCTCTGAAGTCAGTTGGAAGGCAGCGATTTGGGGAACTATGCTAGAAATGCAGTAGGTAACATTTTTCCATGCTGAGTCATGCTCTGAATTGATTGCTCAGTACAAGCTGGATGCTCTTTTGTTGCAAGCAAGCATTTCAGGCAAACAGGAACTGACAGTCCCCAAACTTTTCATCTTCATTTTCCACTCCCCAGCTCCCAGCAGTTGAGATATTTGGGAGTCTCTTGGTACCAATTCTAACATCACCCATTAAGTTTCAGCCAGGTGCAAAATGTGGCAGAACAAAAGATTATGGTCTGTAGTTAGCCCAACTGCACACTGATTTTGGATGGGGGGAGGAACTTTATGTGAAAGCCAGCTTCCACACACAAATTCATATCCCAGTGCCAGTGGGCAGCCAGCTCTGCCTCTGCAACATTGGTACCAAGGGACGAGCTGCCCTTATTTCACATCCTCAGCCCCTCACCCTCTCTGCAGCAAGTCATGCTGAAGAACTTTCCAGACACCATGTACACTTCTCACAGAGACAACCACCTACAGCACACACTTGGCTTTTTGTTAAAACAGTTCTGGCAGAAAACTGGGAATTTGACACTTATCACCTAACAGAAGTTAAAAATGTGATGCTTTGGTATTATACCTGCCAGTTCTCCATTAAGAGTTAAAACTATCCAAGTAGCTCATTGACTGCAATATCCCACACATCACTTGAGCTAGCACTGCTGATTTTAATGGAACAACATGACAGCGCATGCTCTTCTGTCTCACCAGGAAAGTACGGGCCAGTTTCACACTCCTGACTTTGGCAAAAAGCAAATAAAAAAGGCTGCTTGGTCTTCTAGCAGAGAGCTGAGCAGGCCTTGCTGAGCAAATTCAGTGTGGAAATGGTTGTGGGAACTCAGTCACTGGCCTGGTTTAACTGCTAATCCCATACAGACCTCACTGCACTAGCAGGCCTGTGGCTTGAAGTTCCCAGTAATGAAAGGAATACTGGGAATACCATTTCAGCAAAGTTTTAGCTTCGGGATAGAACATGTTCATGGAGTAAGAGCACCCAGGTACTGTACCACTAGGCGAACTGAAAGGTTCACAAGGCAGCTACATTGTTAACACTGTGGATAGGATCTAAAAAGCAGTAGGTAGGTACTTCCCTGCTACTTGTTCTGCTTTAAACAACTTAACATCTGCTCTGGCCCAGCAGTGAGGCTAAGTATTTTCTGCTTCACGTTCTAGCCGTAGGCTTAATTTTTCATTAAGGCTCAGATCAGCTTACAACTCCAGCCAGAACTATTAACGCAAGGGCACTTTGAAAACACCAGCCATCGCACGGCTGCTGTCGCACAGATTAAAGGCAATTCTCTCCATTTTGCTCTGCGTGCATGGGAGGCTCTGCCCACGGCTCAGGAACAATCCTATCCCTCTGTGCACAGCTGCAGCCCGGCCACGGCTCTGCCCACCTCCCGCAGCTCCGGCACACACAAAGCAGCAACACCTGATCCCGGGAGCCCTTCTGCCTGCTCAGCTCTCGGCTGCGGCTCCTTGGGGACGGAAAGAAAGGTCTGTCCTGACAAGCTTCTTCAGGGTCAAAACGCAGCTCTTTGTCCTGAGTGAATTCAATCAGCTCTTCCTGGCACGCAGTATTTGATGCTGTACACTTCCCAGCTGCTCTCAGAAGCCACGGATGCAAATCGCTTGGGGTCTGTCCACAGAACAGTTTGTAGCTGCCGCATGCACTGCGGGTAGAACAGGCGCTTTCAAAACAAGCATTTTTATAAAAACTGTTACAAATCGCCTCAGAAATTTAAGCTGTCAGTTACTGTCTCCTTCACAGCACATCAGGACCATAGGACCAACCGAGATGGCTGTAGTCCTGAGCACAGAGCTTGTGACCAAAGGCCTTGTTCCGTACAGGGGTGGTTGTCCCCCTGTACTTGGTCTGGTGAGGCTGCACCTCAAGCACTGCGTTCAGTTTTGGGCCCCTTGCTACAAGAAGGACATGGAGGCCCTGGAGCGTGGCCAGAGCAGAGCTACAAACCTGGTGAAGGGCCTGGAGCACAAGTCCTGTGAGGAGCAGCTGAGGGCACTGGGGGTGTTTGGTCTGGAGCAGAGGAGGCTCAGGGCAGACCTTATTGCTCTCTGCAGGCACCTGAAAGGAAGGTGTGGGGAGCTGGGGGTCGGCCTCTTCTCACAGGGAACTGGTGACAGGACCAGAGGGAATGGCCTCGAGTTGTGCCAGGGGAGGTTCAGGCTGGCGATGAGGAGCCATTTCTGCTCAGAAAGAGCAGTCAGGCACTGGGACGGGTTGCCCAGGGAGGCGGTGGAGTCCCCGTCCCTGGGGGTGTTCAAGGAGAGGTTGGACGTGGTGCTTGGGGACATGGGTTAGTGGTGGCATTGGTGGCGGGGGGTGGTTGGACCAGGTGATCTGGGAGGGCTTTCCAACCTTAATGATTCTGTGATTCCTCTGAACCTTTAACACAGGACAAGGTAAGAGCTCCTTTAACTTAAATTGGACTTAAAACAGCTCAGTGCAGGAAGGGAGATGCATACCAGGCTTTCCAGGAGCGATGCCTACTATACCAAATGATTTTGCTGGGAGGACTATATGCATTCACAAGAAATGAAGCAGTAATGGCTTACTGATAGCACATACAGGCCTAGGAGGGTCTTACACTAGGGCCTGTAGGAGGCTTTCATGAAGGCACACACACAGAGGTAGAGCTGATCCAGGCTTTTTCCTCACCAGCCTAAAGAAGCCCGAACACTCGTTGTTACAGCAAGCAACAAACATTGCAGCACTGATGGCAATGAATCGGCCAAGTGCCTCCCACAGCTGTACACCAACAACGTGATTTCCACTCAGGGGATGAGCTCGGCTTCCACCACATCCTAACCACTGCCACCTCCACTGTGAGGCTCAAAGAAAGAATACAAATCCCATAGGCATAACAAAGGCCCAGTGTTTTGGCCAACTCTGTTTCCATTTAAAATAATCTCCTTTAGCAGTATCAACAATATTTGATAGAACATACCACTATATGTTAGAATAAACTGCTTAACAGGTATTTAGAGAGAAAAGTGGGATATTTGATTCTGTGATATTTAGGCAAAATTTCTTAAGCTAATTCATTTTTAGACAGATTACCAGGCAGTATTAATCAAGGTCCTAAAAGGGCATTAGCAGATTGATGTTATTCGTTTTCTTCTGGAATTTGCAGATCTCTGAAATAGGTTGTTATAACTCTCGCATGACAGGCTGCTTTTACAGTTTTAGTGTTAAAGCTGAAAAGAAAAATCTCTGCCCTGTTTTAACTTTTAATATTTGGCTAAGCCATACTATTCAAAAAATATCATTTGTTTTAACTGATTTCACTGCTCAATCTTAAATAAACGTTAAAGCAAAGCATAACAATGGCAATGTAGGTTCTTTCAGTCATTAAAAAAAAAAAATCTAAAATCATATTTTTTTAAAAAAGGAACAGTTCAGCAGATGGAACCACCTTAAAATCCTCCCCAAAGTTTGCTTTCTCCCTGGTTTCACCTATAGACTTTGCTTGCCCAGGCCTTATCGCTTGACTTCTGTTTACACAGAAACACAAAATGCTGTCATCAGATGAAGCGCAACTGCAGTGCGGCCCTTATATAAGCCTCATCACATGAATAATTAGCAAGGCCCATGGAGAACTACAAAGAGGTTATTTCTCAACCATACTTACCGGAGTTAACCGTTTCCAGGCCTCTGAATTAAGAGCCGGTGGCCCAAGAAGGAGAGCAAAACAAGTTGAAACTAACTGAGCCAGAGATTGAGAGCAGGGAGCGGGATTATCTGGAGCTAAGGAAATGAAAGGAGAGGATTTCCCTGCCGTGAAGTTTGAGGTCAGGACTGGCTACACCTCATGCATGAGCATGCCTTTAACTGAAGGCATAATTGGATTCTCAATCAAATCCCGCTGTCAGGTGTTACACAACATGTCAGATAATCTTATCAGAGTTCATGGATCAAAAATGTACAAACCCCATGTTTTCTCCATACCCCCCCATCGCCATCGTTGTAACCTGGGGTACCACAGCCACTTACTCTCACCTCGTACCCTGCATGTTTCCTAGCAGCTGATGCAAAGCAGAGCATTTGGGTTGTTGGCTCCCAGGCCACAGCAGCACTGGGAGATTGTTGCCTCCCCTCTGCTGCTGTAGAGGGGCCTTGCCAAGGCAGCAGAAATGCAGCGACACCAACTCAGCAGCTGGAAGAAGCAGAGACACTCCACTTTGAACCTGCTGCCACAGCGGGAACAACCAGCAACACTTGCTAGAACCACATTTAAAAAGGATCAAGAGAGAACCTGACATTAAAAGTCCCTTGTTACTTGTAACTTACCTTCGTTAACAATTTAAAGCAAACAAACTAGACCAGGGTTTGTAAACAAGTGAGGAAAAACCTGGCCCCAAAAAATAAACTGATTTTCCTTTCTAAGGAAAAACCTACAGCCCACATAAACAATTTCCCTGTGCAATCTGCAGCTCTCCTTTGATTTTTGCATTAGTCACAAGCATAGTGAACTGAAGAAGCCCAGTGTGTAATGGCACATAATTGAGGATATCCAGAAAGATCTGTGGATTAAAACAAAGGAACAAAGCTCTGGTTGTCCTTCTTGAACTTTATAGACTTAACAATAAAAATGAAAAATCTCTGGTCCTACACTCTCTTGTTATTCCTACCTAGCTGGAGGGGAGGGAAGAAAGGGAGAGCTTTGAGGGTCCAGATCCTTTGGGAACAAAACATTTCAGCTACTTACAGATTAAATGGAGACATCCCCTACATTTGTGGTGAAATTGGACCCAACTCAAACAGACATCTCCCCAGCATTCATACCAAAAAAACACTCAGGAGATGAGCTGATTGATATTCCACCACCAGAGCTAACCCTATAAACAGGGACAGGTGTCCAAAGCATTATAGCTTAGTCCTGTACTGAAAGAAAAAACAAACAACACCACTAAAACAAGTTACACAGATTATTTAAGCAGTGCCAGCTTTGGAAGAGAGACAGCCAGTGACCCCGAACTAAGCATTTGCTCATGCTGGCACACACAGCTGGGGACACTGGTGTATGGAGAGGGACTCTGCTCAAGCAGAGACTGGCAGGATGAGGGGGGATGGTTTTAAACTAAAAGAGGGGAGATTTAGATTAGATATTCAGAATAAATTCTTCACTGTGAGGGTGGTGAGGCCCTGGCACAGGCTGCCCAGAGAAGCTGTGGATGCCCCATCCCTGGAGGTGCTCAAGGCCAGGCTGGATGGGGCTTTGGGCAGCCTGGGCTGGTGGGAGGTGTCCCTGCCCATGGCAGGGGGTGGAACTGGGTGGGCTTTAAGGTCCCTTCCAACCCAAACCATGCTGTGATTCTATGATACAGGTCACACATGGCACTGCCCAGCCAAACAGCTCATTCATCCAGACAGTTCTCAGTACTGGCAACAACTGTAGCACTGCTCTCTCCAAGAGCAAATAAAGCCCTTGAACACAAAAGCTCTTTCAGCTATTTCTCCCAGCAGCAGGTTATAAGTTATACATCAAGTATCACTTTACATCGACCAACACCAGTGCTCACATGATAATAAATTTGTCAGTGGATGTTTTTGCCTACCAGTTTTTCTTTTGGTGCTTTCTCCTTCAGCCTCAGAGGACAATCAGATAAGGAAAAATAAATTTCTATAATCCAATTCATATACTGCACTAAAAGTAAAGTGACTCAGAGGGAAAATGTCTCACAATGAGCTGAATACATTAATACCTGAAACCTTGGGTTATGATACCTTAAATTCATGCCTAAAACTGAGTGGCTCTGAGAGGTGGCATTCAAAACCATTTTGGAGGATCTGACATCCAGAAGCCAGAGACAGATCTTGCCAAAATAGGAGACAATGAAGCAGCCAACAGAGCATTAACTGTCAATGAAGAACCAAGCCAAAACCCCACATCCCACAGAAAACAGTGAGAGTGACTTAAAGAAAGCCAAATGTACAAGTTTTGTACACGAAATACAGCTATTACCTCTAAATCATGAATGCCTTAATGCATTAAATTCAAATTACAGCACTGTTGCCTATTTTGAACAGAAAGTGGGTGAACAGTCAGGATCCCAGAGTTCACTTCTATGATCCGAATGGAAAAACACCCCAATGCCTCCTGATGCAGCTTTGGGGCAGAGGGCAGGCCCTCTCACACACAGGGCTGTGCTGCAGTGACCATCCCCTCTCTGCTGCGAGGGCACACGGAGAGCTGCTGTCACCAAAAGGATGTTGAACATCACCAGCTGATGTTTGGCCCCACCTGACAGTCCTTGGTTGGGTACACGGCCTTGCCCAAAACAGTTTAAGCTAAAAGAGGAAATAGGCAAATATAAATTACAGAGTACACGTAAAAATAATTTTTAAAAAAATTAGTCTTCTGGCTAGACTACATCAAATTTCCTTGACATATCTGATAAGGCTGGTTAGTCAGCAGCATTTCCTAGTGGCAGCATGAGAAATCCGAAGTAGTAGATGTTGTCAAGGGAAGATGCAGATGTCGGGAGCTTCAAAGGACTTTCCCGGTCTCCCAGTACACGCCTGTGTCACACAGACTGAACTTCAACCAGACAGCTCGGACACGGATATCGGGCAGGCATCCAACAACGCAAACCAAACTGAATGTTACTTTGCCCGGTGCTCGACAGTTGTTATGTCAGCACACAAATCCAGAAGGAAAAAAAAAAAAGAAAATGAAACTCCTGAAAATTTAAAAATCCATTTTTCCAAGGACAGGATGAAAATGGATAATGAACAAATTATAACTAATTTCCTAAGAGTCATAAGAACCTGTTCCAAGATACGTAACCGATGCTATGGTTGTATTCACAAGATTATCACATGCTTCATGTGATAAAGCAATGACTACTGCTTGCGTTGCTTTCCGACTTACAGGATATGTTGAACAAACCAAAACTGAAAGAATGAAACCTGAATTGTCATGGGCAGGACAGGGAAACGACGACTCTATGAGATTGTTAAGGAAAGCAAGAGCATCTATAAAGCAACTAAACATTAAGCAGCACTGGAGGTTAATTATTCTAGTTCGTCAGTTTGGCCAAAAGCATAAATGAGCTTAAACTGTGGCAAAGGTGCCTGCCAAGTATTCCTGCAGCGAGGAGAGGGAAGCAGATCGTTACCCTTCACTGAATCACATTGCAAAGGCCTCCACAGCAGCAACATCACATCTATCGGGACGTGGCCTTCAAGACCAGGGGTGGCAGGGAATAGACTTCAGAACAAAAAAGGATTTATTAACCATGCAAACCAAAACAAAAGCCCCCACTGCTTCCCGTTGGGGATGCTTACAACACGTTACCTCCCAACAGCCGCCGTGTCATCACCACCACTGTATGCCCATCAGTCTGCCAAGGCCCTGCTATGCCCTTCATACTCAGAACCCATCAGGAGAAGAGGCTGGGGTCCCTTTGCTGAAGCTCTCCCCCACATCTCACCCTTCAAGACTATATATTATATATTCAAGACTATATACTTTAGATCTTGCTAGGTTTTAGGCCTTGCCTGTTCTCTTCCAATACCTGTGAAGATGACCAAGCCAAGCTCCTTACTGAGGCTAGGAGAACAAGAGACAGCAGTCAGAAACTAAACAAAGAGACTTCCCAGTGTGGTGTAAGGAAAACGTTTCCCCATGAGGACAGCCACGTATTGGCTGCCCAGAGAGACCAAGGACTCTCTGTGCTTGGAGGTTTTTCCAAGACCCAATAATTCAATAAAGCCCCAAGCAACACGGCCTGAATTTAGTTTTGAGCCTGCTTTGGTTGTAAGGTTGGCTCAGATGACCTCCTGAGTTCCTTCCATACTTGAATTAGTCTAAGCTTACCCTTCCAAATTTCCAAAGCTTTATTGTTAATGTGGACGTTGTCATACTTCTGTAAGCATATCGTGGTCTCTGAACGGGATCATTCAACTGCTGAATTCAGGCCTTGGCACTGAACATGCAGCTCCATGGGATTACAGGCAACTGAGATGGAAAAGACCTTGAAGGTCTCAGGGTTTACTCACCCACTCTGCCTTGTGTACCAATATCAGCTATGTCCAAAGCATTCCTGGCAGATACCACTTTGAGCTGTTTTTCAAAGTCTCTCCTATGGGCAATTTCACATCTCCACAAACAAACTGCTCCAGGACATCCATCCTTACATCAGTAAACAGTTCCCTTCCTATCTTTTACTTTTCTTAGGGTAAGTCAAGACTATTAACATTTATCCATTTCACCTGGAACACGAACAATTGATTCTCTTCTACTTCGCGTCTGCCTTTAGGTATTTGTTTTTGCAGTCTTCACTTCCCATCTCTCACCTTACGGAACTGGTCCTGTTTGCTAGGTGCCCAGTCATCTCCCTTCTCTCCTGAATTGCCTCTAACTGCAATTAATTAGTCTGCATTTTTCCCAAACAGTGGCACCCCAAACTGAACACTAGACATCAGCCTACACATTATCCGTACATTGTGAAGGAATAAATTACCTCATGCCTTACATAAAAAGGCCATTTTCTCTGTATACTAGTTTTTTTCTTTTGCCACAATGTTTGTTTCATGATCAATTTGTATGCATTATTTATAATCACTTGAATTCTTGCCTAAAACAACAGCAGAGAGCTCCGCTTGCCCTTTACTTTCAGTCAGCTAGTATCCAAAATATAGGCTATCACCACTTTCTGTAAGTCTCCTCTTCCTCCCCCAAAATGTCTTGGCATTCACCAGTCATGAGAGTTGAAAATCAGCCCTTGCTTTCGGGGCTGAAAGTATCAAACAAAGCACTTTCATCTGAACCTCTCAAGTGTAGAATGTTTCTTCCTCTCCTGGGCCTAGTAAGGATTATTTGTTGACATTTAAAGAACAATGAAGAGCCCATCTGTTCCCCAAAGGCTTTGGGGAAAACAAAGATGAAACAGACCTACACAGCCAAGGCAGCAGGTTGACTAGATGACCAGCCAATGTAGGTCACTTCAGGGGGGTATAAGCAGGAAAAGATTCAGCTTGAAGCTTTTGGGAGGACACACATACAAAAAAAAAAAAAAAAAAAAAGGACAATTAAGTGTCAGTATAACTAAACATCAAATAACTTACCTGACAATACCAGTTCAGTCCTACCTCTGATCTGATTTTTAGAGCTCACTGAACACCAGCCAGACCACTTTTTGCTGAAGTCAAAGTTCTGCTAATGAAGATCACAAGGGCAATTTCATTGTTCCTGAGTGACGAGCTGGCTGATTAGATCAGAAGCGTAAATCACACTTTTAGCTACTTAAGTTAAACAGGTGGCCTTCTCTCTGACTTACTACTTCTTCAAACTATAAGAAGTGTAACCTTTCTCCTTTCTCTCATGCCTAGGAAAAAAAATATGTTAGGATATTTATTCCTTCTTAGCCCTGTGTGAAAGTATTTCCTGGTCTTTTATGTGTTTCAAACAATTTGCTTATAAAACACATTAACCTTTCTCAAATGTGCCAATCATTCACTCTTATGGTATAACTGCAACTAGAGAAAGAAAATAGGGGAACAATCAATACCACCTAGTCTCCAGAGTAACGTGTAGAGATAAGACTTTAAAGAACAAACAAAATGAAAAAACCACATCCATGTTTATCAACATTGCTAACAAGTTACATACTTCAATATAATGTCCTGACTGACATTAATACTCTGCAGCTACACAGCTTTCCAGGTTTAAATGCCACATTAACTTTGGTGTTTTGGTTGTCTTCTGCTTAAGACTGCTATCATGGATAGAAATAAAAGGAGAAAATAGTGAATGAAAATGACAAAGAAGAACTACACAGGTTGTTGTCTTCTGTCCCAACAAAGACAATAACCAAGTGGTTGGGTATTGACCCAAGACACAGAAGACCTTTGTTCAAAAACTCTGTATTAGATTAGTCTAGACAAACTAGACTAAGAAGCTTTTTTGATCAAAATCTTCGTTTATCAAAAGAAACCAGGCAGAGTCAGACTTTGAGATGTCTAATGAGAGAGAAACATTTCCTGTCCGGTCCTATTAGCTATATCCTCCTGCATGTTCAGCTCTGCTAGCTGAAGCAGCATGCTACAGCCCTTTAACTCTTACCCACCTCGAGAATCCTGTTTTATTGATGTTCTTAAAAGATCGATTATGCTGAAAATAAACAAAAGGGGGATAAGGGGGAGCTTGGTGTCCTTCTAGCTACTGTACACAAGAGAAAGCATTGCAGGAAACCTGGAGTACTTGATGAATGGAGAATCTGCATTACATGTAAAATGTCCTCCCAAAGAGCTAAGTATTTATTAACCAGATGAAGCGTAGCATTCCTGCAGCAGTACAAACACAAGAACCAGCAGTGAGAAGGAAAAGTTATCTAGACAACAAATGCTTGAATCCATTTTTAAAAGCAACAGTGGGAAGGTGCTCTTCAGCTTGAATGCTGAAGAATTACTGGGTGCAAAGAACAATAACATCAGAAGCTTTTACCAAGGTTGTGCTGATCCCAGTCTCCTTTGTTGAAAATCCATAGTGAGACTCGAGGGATGTGTCATTCAGCTTTGTTTGGTAGAATTAAGTCCTAAAGTTGCTTAAAGAGTGCACCATCCCAAACAGCAAGCCCAGCATGTGTCAGACAATTGAAAAGAGTTCTTCAAACAAACAGAAAATAATTATTATTCCAGCAGCGAAGGATTTAACCAGATCTGTTGAGGACAACAACAAAACCAAAGGCCCAGATGGCACCCGCTCCTCACTCCCTATTTCCATGCAGAGTCTACCTGATAGATATTTTGTGCTCATCGATTGACTGGCTCCAAATGAGCAGCGTGACTGCTCCGCTTCCAGTAGCGCTAATTTACACACAAAACCTTGTTAAAACTGTACTGTGGCTAATGCTGAGTGGACAACAAGGCTCACGTTTGGAGGCTACACATGGCTAACAGGGGACATGGCGTGGATATAAGCACTCCTAACCCGTCACCCACCCCAATTACACATGGATTTTTCCAAGGCAATGCATGTGGTTCACAGTGTAAAACACACACAGAACAGGCCTTCTCCACACATCGAAGTCACTGGGCCACCGATCTGCAAACCCTTTCACTGCTCTCCATTTGCATCTTGTTGCTATGGCAAATGCACCAAACAAGAGAACTGGCTGGAAAAAATAAGGCTGCGTTTCTGCCTTTAGTCACACAGAAGCAGATGTGTCTTTCAAAGTTTCACCAGGGAAAACTGGAAATAAAACACAGAGGACTACAAAAAAAAGGAGGAAGAACAGGAATGAACAATATTTAAACATTTTGAGAGTAGAGGGGAAAGAGGACACAAGGAAAAGGCACAGCTCATGTAGTTACTCTTGCTGGACTTGTTCAGATGGTGTTTGATTTCTAATTAAACTTTCTTGTTCTCCAGTTCAAACAATACTTTTAACTTCTTGCGAGTATTTTACATGGGAATTAAATTAGTGTAAGAAAAAAAATCCTCTGCCCCAGCAGTCCCAGATATGGCAGAATACTGAATCTTCTCCTTAAGCAGATATAAAGGCACCTCCAATGGCTTTAATTCCCCAGCAGCAGTCAGGTAACGCAAGAGGAAAGCAAGAATTCCAGCAGCCATCTCAGGCAGGGCAGCAAGGGCAACCTATAAAGCACTTAAAGCAAATAAAGGGAAAGCAGAGGGAGGGAGCGAGGCTGCCTCCATCCCAAGCACAAGGGTCATTCAACTGCTGTAGAAGAATTTGCAGAAGTCACACAGAAAAAAAGGAAAATGTGAAGCCTCGAGGAGCTCCGTAATAAAGGAATGTCTGAGCCGACAACCTAAACCCAAACTCTCCAAAGAGTGTAGCAAAGGAAACATCACCCAATGGAAACTGGATTTTTGAAGTGAACTAAACTCCCAAGTCTTCTACAAACTTTAGGAAATGCCAAGTTTAAAAACACAAAAATCAAGACATACTAATCTTTTGGTGAGAAATTATAACATGGAAAACGTCTGACTAGGTTTTCTTTCCCCTCCACAAGAGGATGAGCTTGTGTTTACATCTCAGGTGGTGGAAAGGCAAAGTCTATTTCCTAGAAAGCGAGATCACAGATTTCAGCCTGCCCCAAGCAATATCAGTTACGGCTGATCGAGTCAGATATGATGAAACCTGAATTAATTCAGCAGCAGATGGTGCTGTGGGTTTTTTTCAGCTTAAATGCAAAACATATGGATGGAGTGGCGTAAAGTTTCAGTGAAGGACAAGGGAATGTTTGTTTAACTCACGGTACAAAGGGAAACATCAAAACTTACAAAAGATATGAAACCTGAGCTTTCCAAAAACAAAATCTCCTTTGTAGCTTTCCATTAACAGAGTCCCTTTCCAAAAGAACTATTTCCCAGCACCTGACGTGACTCAAAGAATTATGATTTAATACTGTTGAGCATTTTTTTTTGACTTCGGCAGGGAATACTCACATACTGCTGGACTGAACTTCATTAATACTCAACTTTGCGAGACATTTCGCCCCAAAAACTTTCAAACCTTTGCATAATTACAGCTGGATGACAATGATTGTCTAATAAAAGCTGCTTATTTTCTGGTGTGCAATAGCTGGATCTGTCACAGAGGAAAAAACTTTGGTGCAATCAGAAATTAGTGCTGAGAAGGGGAATGGAAAAGGTGAAAAGGCAGCCAAACAGTACATGGGGTGAAAAAAAAAAAAAAAAAAACACACAGAAAAAAGCAAAGGAGAACAAAAAAAAAAACTCAGAAGAGAGCCAACTGGTCACGTAGTTCAAGAACTAGGGCCAGGGTAGGAACAAATCCAGTGTTTCCATAACAAATCTATGCCTCAGAAGGCTAAGGTTACACGGGCTGAACACAGCCCGTTTGCCTTATCAAAAGCTAACAGTACGTCCTGATTTCATGCCACAAACAGCCTGATTGGTTGCTAAATTCATGCTCCCAAATTGTATCAGTAATCAGCAGGCTTTTCTTAGAGTACCCCATCTCCCCTTTTGGACCACCAGAAATAGCAGTTTTTAATTCTTGAGCTGCAATTATTACTTCCCCTGTTATTTAAGACATTTCCTGACGGATGCAGCACGCTTTGCGCAAATCATTTCCATGCTTGGCAAACCCCGAGACTTCAGGGAAGTGAAGCGGCGTTACGATGTGTTGCAGACACCCAGGGCGGGTGCAAGAAGGGCACTTTTGAGATGTTTCGGTGAAAAGCTGGTGGCCAGGTCCCACAGCTTCTCTACACAGGTGAGGAAGGGGGGAACAATTCTCCCCCTCTTGGCACGAGGGATGGAACACAGGAGAGATGCTGATCGCAGCAGCCAAAGTAGCAGCACTTCTTATCTTGCCAAAGCAGGGAATAAGGCACATCTTTCACCAAGACAGCACACCCAACGCCAGAGCCCCGTTCCCTTTAGCTTCCCCAACCATCAGTTCAGGTCCTTTTATTGTCTACTCTACCCGAGGTGTCACCCAGCCACGTGCCAATAGCCATTTTACTGACTGGTGGTCAGCTTCCAGAGCTATTTGCCTTTTCACGTAACGCTTTGTTATTTCTTCTCTTTTCATGTGGCACCTGACAAGGCAGCGTTACAAATCAACACTGAAGCTTATCATCTGCATGTCTGGGGTGTTCAGCGACTCAGAGTGAATCAAGCTCATCCTTCTTCAGAGGACCAGAAGACAGATGTTTACTACAGCGTTGATGTCTTCTGCATAACAGGATGCACGTAACAGACATCTTTCCATGCTCCATCAGAGAGAAGTCCTCCAAGCAAGCCTCCTGGTGACATCCATCCATACGTTATTGCTCTCCAAGAGTTCCCTTGTGTAGCTTGCATCCAGAAGTGCAAGGAACCTAAGCCCAACTTTCTGGTCTGTTTAGACCGTCACTGGTAGGATGCCCTAACTGTACCACTGCAAGCTACAAGGGCAGGCACTGCCACCTCTGCTGCTGGAGCTATTTCAAGCCCCAGGACCCCAGCCAAGCCCCGGATAGCTCACACCATGACCCTGCATGCAACACGGACACGAACTGCTGAGATCCTCAATGTTATGTGAGACCTGCACCCGCCCAGGAAACCTGTACACTGTACCTTGGCTGCAGACACCACTAACATGGCAAGACACACAAGTTTGGAACCGTAACTGACATCCTTTCGTGGACCTGGTTCCAGAAACAGCTGCCCAACGTTTCCACCATCTCATAGCCTCCTCAGCAAAACCTTCGCACGCTGAAAAGACCTTTTGTAAAGCAAGATGGTAATTTCAGATTTGCCAAGAGGATAGCTTTTCACATTTAAAAGAAAAAACAGCCACCTGATTAGGTGGCTATCACAGGGGCTCTCTAATTTCACCTGAAAGCAGACACTACGCAGTCAGACAGAGGAATGCAAAGAGCCAGGCTCTTTGTTGAAATCTCAGACCATCATCAAAATCTGAGTCCACAAGTCTTTCAGAGGCGGTTGACAATGAAGAAAGAGGTTTTTTTCCTTAATTGGGGAATTTAACATTAGTTACCGGATTATCTGGCAAAGTATTTTGAGCTTTCATGCTTCACTAAACCGGAGTATTTAGTTCACCGCTCACAAACCCATTATTACACTGAAGAAAATGGAGAGCAATTAGCATACAAAATGATAGCTTAAAGGTGGTGTTAATTGGAAAGAAATATTTTTAATGGTGTTGTATACAATTAAGTGAGATAACCAGGTTCTGGGAAAAAAAAGCAATTTGCTAAACCATTTCAGTAATGTCTGTTCTTCAGCTTATGCTTCAAGTTTAAGCAAATTCAGTGCTGCAGCAGGTTCAGGGCAATACGCCTTTGAAATACCTCAGTTCAGCCACTACCACATGGGCTGCAACCTAAAAGCTGGTCCTCCTGTCGAGCAAGCCGTGTTCAGAAGATATACATATCAAAACAAAGACTAAATCATGGCAGCAGTGGAGATCATCACTGAATTAAGCTCAAGTTCCCCAAAAGAACTGAAGAAGGAGAAGAAAACAGAATGCAGGAGTTGTCATAGCGCGCTGATGCAACTGGTCTTGCAACTCATGGTGTGTTATAGGACCTCACAAAATACACAACCAGAAGCAACAGAAGACAATCTAAACAGAGTTACTGATGGGGAAAGAGTAATTGTGCATGCTTTTGTTCAGGATTTCTAAGCAGAGAAGGAGAAATCTTGTACATGAATAGTTAATCTTCCAGAGGAAGAAAGCAGACAGGAGGAAAGATGTAATCCCTCATTACCAGTGAACTATACTCAGATATAAGGTGTTAGCTATACAAAGATATTACAGAAGTGTGCCTTGCAACATTTGGGATTTGTTTTAAGAGCTACAGCGAACCATTTTAATCCAGCTGAGTGATGCTAATTCACTTTTACAAATTCTTTGCCAGATAGTATTCCTAATCTATTCATCGCACATCTACAGCCATAAACCTATTTGCACCAGTAGCTTTTATTTAATTCCTAGTTACAACAACCCTTTGTATTTTAAATGAACTTCTACATCACTATTATTTTTGGCTCGGGAGATATTTAATATTTTCTTCAAATGACAGAGCAGTCTGCTAACCTGCAACACGCCCTATTTTTAGAATCACACCTATCTCATATTTTCCTTTTTGAAAACACGGTCTAATTACGCTCTGGAATAATACCTCCCTGTATTTTGACGTGAAAAAGGGCTTCAGCAGCCACCACTCACAACAGCATCCCTCCACGCGGACAGCACTACTGCAGGCAGGCTTCAGTGAACACCCGCAGCACAAGCCCCACGTTGGCGTGCAGGGCGGCGTTTCTCTGTCTACCCAAAGTGCCACTGAACTGTTGGTCCCACGAGCACCTACCCACAACAGCATTCAGCAGCATCGCCTATCCCTACAGCCTTTATCCCCAAAAAATGATTCACGCTCACCGTTTGCCTGCACAACCCAAATTTATCTAATAAGGTGAAATGGAAGCAGCGAGGACCAACCGGTAGGTACAGACCTTCCCCTACTGCCTGATGCCTCGTGGCACAACGCTCCAGATGCACCAGCGTATAATTATAAATATCAAATACTCCAAATACCACCACATAACATAAAGGATCTTTTTGAAAGGAAAAAAAAAAAAAAAAAAAAAAGAAGTCATCATTCAGCATTGCAACCAAAACCCAAATATTGATGTTTTCTACATGTGTGCGTAGGTATATTTCCTCTTATATTTGAATTATGTAAAGGTATCTTGAAAGCGAAGACATCCGTGGGCTAATCTGGAAGTTCTTCAAACAATGCAATAACACCTTCCCATAGAAAACCGAGGAGAGCCAAGAGTTCACTGATGAACACCAGATTTTTATCTCCGATAAAAGCGCAATTTGAATTCACTGATGTTTCCAAATGATTTAAGCTCCACTCCCACTACGGCTCCTACCGAGAGTTATTCATGATGCAGGGTGAGCAGCCTCGTGGAGACCCATCCATGCAATTTTAGGTACAAGGTTTATGAGGGGAAGAAAAAAAAAACCTTTATCATCCTAGGCTGCTCCTGCAGAGCTTCGCCATGCGAACGGCTGGAGCCGAGGGGCTGCCTCTGCCCGATGAGTAAGCGTTTGCAGCGTGTGGCCGCGGTTCGCCCCGATATTTTTAGGGTTTTACAGCTCTTTTTCCCCCCTATGCACACACACACACACATACACACACACAGCTCGCTTCTTACCTGACCGCCACCCGCACCGAGCTCTCGTCCTGGCCGGCCGACATGGTGCCGGGGGGCCGGGAGAGCGGCCCCGCCGCGCCGGGGAGGGGAGGGGAGGGTCCCCTGGCGACGGAGAAGGACGAGGAGGAAGAAGGAGGACGAAGAGGAGGAGGAGGAGAAGGCGGAGGCAGCGGCTCCCCCCCTCTCACCTCCTCCACCTCCCCTCTCCAGCCATTTTGGGTGCCCGAGTCGCTAGGTGGCGGCGCTCCTCCCCTCACACACACACACACACCGGCCCTGGGCGGGGAGAGCCGGCAGCCCGCCCGCCGGCCTGTCAGTCAGTCTGTCCGTCAGTCTGTCCGTCAGTCCGTCAGTCTGTCTGTCCATCTGTCTGTCTGTCAGCCCCCCCGGCCGAGGTCTGGCCCGCCGTCCTCCTCCCCCCAACCCAACCGCCCGCTGACAGGAATTCCTGATGCCGGCGGTACCCCCTGCCGGGAGACAAGCCCGGCTGTTTTGCCCAAAACAAGCCGCATTCCTAAGGGAGGCTTTCAATCAGAATAAGCCCTTATTTATTTATTTATTTATTTGTAATTGTAATAGCATGCTAAAAACCTTCTGCTTCAGGTTGCTTGGTAGCAAACACTGCTCACTGCTAACCCCAGCCTCTGTGAGAGGTGGGCAGGTGAGGTCTGTAGGACAGGGCTTCTGGCCATCCCCACCTCCTCCACAAGCAAGCCCCCCTCAGGAGAATAAATCCACCGTGTCATCATTACTCTGCGTGTTTCTCCTCCTTGCTCGCTCAACCTCCTCTATTTTTCTTAATTCACTCAGGGATTGGAGCATTTCCAGAAAGCAGCTGGCCTGGAGGCTGCTGGGCAAAGCAGTGGTCTCCTGTGCTCTCCTGAATCACACAACACCCCCATGCACAGCTCCGATGTTGATGGAAATTGGGGTGTTTTAAGCTCCGCAGCATATCACTGAGATGTGCAGAGATAACACTTACTGGGAGGGCAGAAAATTGGGGGCACAGGTAGCTCAGGCTGCAGCCGCCTCAGGAACCTGGTGCACGCAGAATACAGCCTGACTTTCCCTGGGCTTCCAGCCATATTCTCTATTTTATGCCATAGGCAAAATGCTTTGCTTCTAATTTTTTTTTTCCTTCCTTGATATTTTATAGATAACAGATAAAGTTCTCACAGATTAACTGTGTTAGCATTCGTGCAAAATAGCTTCCAAATGAAAGTGATGGAAAGCTCATAGTTCAGGGCGTTTCCAGCTAGTGGGGCCTGAACACTCGTGACCGTGTTGTGCATTTACCTGTACTATACTGAGCTATTTAATAATAGCTCCACGGTGAGTGGCTTCCTATAGTATATCATATATCATAATTTATTTACATCAGATTTACAACTCGAGCTAAAAATAAAGCTTAAGCAAACATGGAAAATACAAAGGTTATTGTGTTTTCGCTGTAATAGCTTTAGTAAAGTGGATACTTTCTTATCCAAATGTATCCAATACTTTCCTGTTGACACAGTTACACTGCTAATGTAACAGAAACATTAAAGCCGAATTTGTCCTTGTACATCACTCTGCATGTGTTCCAGGCAGCATCTTCAGCTGGGTAGGCCCCAGCAGAGCAAAGCCTTATCAACCTCACCCTGAGCATGCGTACAAGCCCGCAGGTCCGCGCCTCCAGCTCTCCACAGCATGAGCCGTGCTCAATGCCCAGCCGAGAGCAGCAGCTGCAGGAGCTGTCTGTGACATTCCTGGCTGCTCAGACCCAGGATCACACTCTAGATCTTGCCAGGGCCATTTCTTTTCTACCCCTCCTGAACCCCTAGACATTTCTCTCAGCCAGATCACATCCAACCCTCTCTCTTGTGCGTTGAAAATGAATTTAGCAAAGTCAGTCTGGCAAAACTCCTCCTGAGCTAAGTATCATGCAGCTGGGTCAGTATTTACATCTCAATCATAAAGGATTTGCCTTTATGACAAAGATTTTTTATCTGCATTGGGGTTAAACAGAAAATCATAAATATGGGTGTAATAACTAGTTTGGGTGGTAAAACTGTTTTCTTGTCATTTATATTTATTTTGGTCTTATAATATCCTGTTCACCTTTTCTATCCTAAAGATTTCAGTTCAATGAGAGACTCCTCTGAAAATAATAAAGCAAGTTACATTTAACTTCTTGACATTTCATGTAAATTTCCTGTTCTGTGACCATTCAGATGTAAACCAGGAGAAAGACTTAGGTCTTATTTCTTTAATGACGTTTTTTTTCTCTGTATTCCCCATTTTGAGAAAATAACAATCCTTTTATTTAAATGAACTGTTTTATTTTGGGTTTTCCCTATTTCTTCAATATAAGCAAGTATTCTGCTATACTGTTAGGTTGGTTGGCTCAGGAAACTTTAATCACTTCTGCTTTTCCTTTCTTATGATGTGGTTGACCTGTGCTCTCCAGCATGATATTCAACTCATGGGAGGATTAGCTTGAATAAATAAGGGCACAACCAGTCCTTTTCTTTCATTGTCTATACTGCCAATGACTTGTTTATCTTTAATAAAGCCATACTGTAACTCTTACAGACTCGTGAAATCTCACAGCTGAAGAATGAGCCGGGAAGGTGCCCTCTCCTCTGCATGCCTACAGGCAGGACCTGCAGCAGAGCCCCGCTGTGGGCTTCCAGGGACAGGTACCAGGCACGGTTGGTCACCCCTGGTCAGCTGCAGAGGCTTCCAGAGAGGGGACAAACTGTTAAACCGGGGAGTAGCCAGGGACTTTACAGCTCCAATCCCTGCTCAGCACGTCGAGGAGGACTGCTAGGAGCATCACACCCTGGCAGCAGTCCCATGTCACGGCTGGTACACTTTCACCCCTCCATTCTGCTCTGTGACTCAGTGCCACGAGCTTCATCCACTGGGCAAACAAACAAAGATCTGCATTTGGATGGGCGAGGGCTCTGACTGACAAACACACACGTGTGTGCACACGCACAGCTGCACAGCTGGGGAAGCTCCTCGTATTGTTCCTCAAGCGTCAGAAATTATAGAGCCTAACATCACGAGCTGTGCATGATCATAATGAGCAGCTCAGCAGTCTGTGGAGAGCAATCAGTCACCCTCATGCTCCTCAGTGGTCTTCACCTAGATGTCCAAGCCTCAAGTCTTGGCCCTTGTAATGTTTGTGGCCATACAGGTTGCTTTTGAAAAGACCTAATTAAAGGACTGCAAGACCACTTAAAGCAATAGAGCCTTAACTTCAGATATTTTAACTGTGATAATTTACTGATGCTAACCAAGCCAGTTTAATCACAGGTTCAGCTGGCTGGTTAGGGCCAGGCTAAGGGGGTTGACTGTGACTTTGAGCTGCTGGAAATACCCTTTAGTTCTGAGAAGATATTCTATTGATGGAAATAAAAGAAAAGCTAGAGAATAATGATGCTGAGACAATTCACAACCACAAGGATCTAGCCCATGATGTTTTGGCGGGTTTTCTTTGTTTGTTTGTTTGTTTTTAAGATTTCACTCTACAAAACCTTATCAGACAACAGCCAGATATGCATAATACAGCTGTGATGTTCTCTAGTGCTTTTTCTGCTAAGTATAGTCAAGGTGAGACTGTTTTATTGAGACAGGCACTTAGAGTTGAAATTACTAATTTCTGGTTAACCTGTGTTAACTAGAGCTAATACACTATGACTAGTAGAAGACTTCAAGCAAGATGTGTGGGTTTGATCAAGTTAAACACTAGGTCCACCATTATAGAAGTCAGATATTCTTCTGGATACTGAAATGTTCATGTGCTATAAAAGAAAGGCACTAATGCCTTGTTCTGAAAATTCAGTATATCTAATCATCTGCATAGTTTAAGCTATCTTATCAAATTCTCTCACATGAAATAAAGAGCTGGTTATCATCTTGTTAATGACTATTCTTCAATCTATATAATAAATAAACCCTTTTTAATGGCATGCCATCCACAAAGTATTCTGTGATTTTGGCATGACACACTATGAAGCCTAAATATATATGCAAACATGACATAAAATGTACATTCTAATGATCTTTTCTTCCACATTTAATCATATGACAGTTTGAAAAAAAATGCAGAGATTTTTGCTCATCATGTAAGCGATTGTAGATTTCCTCTATAGTTTTTTCCGTGTCCTAGTCTGTCATAGTTCTATGAATTGTATGACCCAATAATTACTTGTATTCCAGCATCTTCTGACACAGGAAGGGTGACTGGACTCCCTTGAAAATGGGCTTCATGAGCTGTTGCTGATTGAAATTAAGTCAGCAATATTCACTCTTCAGCAGTAATCGCACCATTTTGTTTAATGAGCACTAAATTCTTCAGCACTGAAGTATACAGTGCTTCTGGGTTTCTTCTTGGCAAAGTCAAACTTCTGTTTGCATTTTCCAAGGGATGCCTTAGGGTGACATGAACCTTAGGCTTTTCCACAGTCAGCTTTTGAAAGATCTTCACTACACACTAAACTAAACTTCCAGAAACTGTTACGTCTTGATTTTTAAGGACTTTCTAGAAGCAATTTTTTCTCCTCTGACTGGCTTCTCTGTTTCAACTTGCAGGTCTTTGAAAGCAGTCAAGCTTACAGAAAACATTTCAAATGCTTTCAATTTTCTTCTCATCACTCACCAAGACTTTTGATCAAACAACAAAGAGGAACAAAAAGAGTCAAGCTGCTCTAAACTGGCAGGTAAAAAGGTATAACAGGGGGGGCTTCGGTTCCAGTAACCGTTGAAAACAGGTTGCTGAAGGCAATGGTTGCTTGGCTCGTGATGGGACAGGGAAGGTAATCTCAAAGCTGTGAGGAGTGCAAGAACATGTTTATATAATGAGAATAACACCAGCTATGGAAAGGAAACAGGCTGGTTTAGCATAGATGGAGAGAAGATGGTATGGAGACCAGAAGGAATGGGGTGGAGAAGGAAGAGAGATCTCTGGAGTCAAAGCCTAGTGATAGCTCTGCAGGGTGGTTCCCGGAGATCAAGAAGCACCAGGAACCTCCAAAGAAAGAAAAAAGGAGATGGGTCTTTTCCACCTACCTTCCAGGACATGAATGAATTGAAAAAGAGAAAATATGATGGAAAGAAACATGATTAAGGGAACATATCTGGAGCTGAGAACAGGATTCAGTGGGGATGGAGTTACTACACCATTGCTATTGATGAAGAAATAAGAATTTCTTTATGCAGTAATGTTTTCTATGCACAAAAATTGCACTGTGCTAATCATAACACTGTTAACAAAGCAGTACAGTTTTTCTCTCCTCTTTGCAGCTCAGAGTGTTTGTGCTGTATAACAAAAATGTGCTTGTACCCATACACTTATTTCTCTTTCTTCGGGGCCCAAGTATTGCTGCAACTTGTTCTAGTAAAATCCTTGTCTACACTAAGATGATTATACCAAGATAAATATTTTTATATAAATATACACATTGCATTGTATGCCACGTAGCACACATATACATGTACACTAAATCCCTACCAAATCAACACTGTTAGACTAGAAGAAGTAAGAAAAAGAAGAGGGCTAAAATGTATCTCCGAGGAAATCCTCCCCTACGTGATCATAACAGGCACCACTCAAAAAAAGTAGATTTATGTGAAGGATGAACAGGCCTTTTATGTTACTGTGTTTAAAGAATTTGTTATTTAACTGAGAGCCAGGATCAGCTTTCTTAGAGCAAAATTTTGTAAATTTACCCTGCCAACTGGAAGTCCCTTCAGGTATTACAGGAAGAATATAAACAATGGAGATGAGAAAAAAAATAGATCAGCCGGTAGCCTTCACAATAATGTAATCCAATATAATGATTTACAATTACCCTGTTCAATCTAGCACAGTCTGCAGAATATATAGGTATATAAGATTATATCAAAGATATAACTCAAGCCTTAGCAGGATGAGGCCTTACTTTGGCTTTGAGGTATTCAACATCTCCTGAGGTGCAGCCTACACTTTTTTTTACAAAGGACTCTGTACTGTGGGTCAGAAACCTCTGCATCTAAACTTGATTCTTACTAACACCTTGAAAGAAACCCAAATGCTATGGGATCAGGATGACTGAATTTTATGCTTTTTCCATACTATTGGAGAAATACTATTGGAAAAGCTCCAAAGGAACCAAGTACAAGGCCAGCTCTGAACCAAAGCAAGCCTGACTCTTCCCCTTTCTCGTGTGGGGAAACCGAGGCAAGAAGGAAGAGAGAGTTGCAGATGCCCATAGCAGGGATGGTTGTCAGAACCAGCATCGGGGCTGATTCTGGGGCCCGTGCTAGTGCTGTTAGACCACACCTTAACGAGATGAATTATTAATACAAAAGCTGCACGGGAAATTCATTTCTGCTGCCTCTCACCAGAGCCAGCTGTTCAGACTTGAATGTGTCACAGTTGCACAACACCAGTTTTGCCTTAAGGATACAGTTACCCAACATGATGGGGTTTTCATAACAACCCTCCCAACAGTACCCTCATCCTTCCTCTGCCCTTCACCCTTCCCCCATCACCACCATGCTTTCAATTTTTGGTCTGGACTGCACTTGTGGAAGACACCAGAAGACAGGAGTCCCACATGAATATGACAAGCACAGTGTTTGCAGTGGCCGAGCAGCCTCCTCTCAACAGCCGGGCCAACCAAGACAGAAAAAATTAATTCACATATTTAAACAGCAAGCATCAAAACCTGGCCCATTCCAGAGAAAATCAATTTCAAGTTCTCCATCACTGGGAAAATGCTCAGATGAAATTAGTTCCAATGAGGCCAGGGGAGTTGCCTTTTTCCTGCAGATCCTCCTAATGGCTGGTAGCAGAGGTTGGTCTGTGGCCAGTTTTATGATGGCCCTGTCCTCCTGTGCTGTTCTCCCCGGCCTCCTCCCATTGTAGGTACTCGCTAGCCACAGCGTGTTTAGGCCCCGGATTGTGAGTTCACTGGGTTTGCGCTTGTTTTACAGGTTTTTTGAAGATGAAATCCTATTTCCTAATTGGCATCCTTAGGCATTACCGCAATAAAAAACAACAAATAGTAATAACAAAAAACCTAAGGACGGAAGGTGGGCGAAGAAATGCCTAATTGCCTACACAATACTGGGGCCACAAGCCACAGGCAGCACGGGGAGCCTGGGGAAGAGCGAGTGGGTGGAGCATCACCTGCACAACAGAGGGCTGGGCAGGGAAAGAATAGGTCTTGCGAGACAAAACTGACTCTTTATTCTGATAGCATCATGGAATTTATAAATTAAGGGATGACAGCTCTAGATGAAGCATGGCACGAGTTGCTTTATTCCCTGTATGCATGCAGCCTGGCTTGGCACCCTCACAGACTCGTGAAAGAAAAAAGAAAGCAGTTGCAACAGTGGTGGAACAAGCCAGGAGGTGTGGGAAGGAGTTCCCAAACAGGGAGCTGTGGGGTTTGCTACTGAAGGACCACTGCTATGCAAAAAGAATTGTGCCGTGCCACGGCAGCAGCAGCCACGGCCACTGCTCCAAGCCTTGCAGCAGGCAGCAAGGCCAGAAAAATGTGTGCTTCCAGGTCTGTGCTGGGCTCCATGCAGGCAGAGGAGAGGCATTTGCTCATCCAGGTGTCAGCCACCAGACGAGCAGCCATTCCTCTCCTTCTCCTGGGAAAATAAAACACGCTGAGCATCGTTTTCCTTAATATTTATTTGAAGTAGTTCTCATACCACTCAATATATGTATTGCTTGGGAATGCTTAGGCCAAAGGACAACATGCAGAGCAGTGGTGGACCAAATCTTCTTTCAATTTGCATCTCTGGATGGGGTGTGCAGGAACAGTTTGCTGCCAAAATGACCGAGGCAGGGCCTTGCGCAGTGGCGAGGAACTTTGGGAATCCGTTGCCACAGGAGGTTGGGGAAGCAGACTATTAGCAGGCATAAGAAGGGATTAGACAAGATTTGTGAACAATGCCTCCATTACCAGCTAATAAAAGGAGCAGGCAGTTCCAACCACTGGGATCTCAGCAGACTGGACCAGCCAAGGAGGCCAGGTGCATGTGCTTGCATCTCCTGCTGCCACCCCTCGAGCCCCGCAATCCACATCTCTGTCCAGGCAGTGCTGTGCTGGGAGGCTGGAGCCTTCCAGGCCCTGCTGGCATCTTCAAAACCTCATCCTTGGCTGTGCAGATGGCCAGAAGCTGTGCAGCCACCCGAGTCCCTTCACAGGTGTCGGGCAGGGGTAGTGTTTTCAGTTATGTCTGAGCCAGCTGGACTTCTCTTAGGGTTTGGCTGGTTAAAGCTCCTAAATGGTGCTGCTCCCACTGAAGGAGAAGGCAACTAGCACAATGCGCTTGGAAGAACAAAAAGGAATTGGCTTTAAAAAACATTCACTTGGCCTCAGAAAAACAATTGAATACAACGGGATGGAGAAAGACAAAAAATCTGTTAATACATTAAAGTTAAATGATTGTTTGGGATAGCAGCACAATGGCTCGCTCTCCACAAAGTGCCCAAAGCCAGCTATTCCCTCATCTGACAGTGAAAGAGAGTGGGCAGCAAACTACCCATGACTTTCCAGCTGTCCCTTTTTCCAGCTGAACCCTCTAACTCTGTTTAACTTCTCATACCATTTCTGAACATCCCCACAGCCCTTCCCAGGACCTTTTCCAGCTCCACACATCTTGCCCAAGATCGGGGGAATGGACTGGAAACTGGAAACTGTGCTCACAATTAGGTTCACCATGGATTTTTACTCTGTTTTTCCCAGTCCTTTTGCAACTAAGTCCTGAAATTGGGTTTGTCTGCTTGACAGGCACTGAGCTGTCACACATTACCCGTAATCTAACATATTTTCCCATGTGGTAATAACAAAAACTTTTTTTTTTCACCCTCCAAAATGAAAGATCATTTTCTCCTCTGTCTTTGTGCTCTGAATTTCATTTAGCGCAAGCTATCAATGACTCACTCTGTATTAGGAGCTCCTTCTAGGTCCTTTCATAAGGACTGAAGTTATTGTCTGCCTTTTCATGGAAAATAGAGATCTCAGCAAAGATTCTTGTGAGGCTGCTAATAAAAGCACTGACAGATTTGTACATTGAAAATACGAGGCTGTTTATAGAAAAAACAGCAGGAATGAGGAAGAACTGCAATGGCTGACAGATGGGTGCAAGGGAAAAGGCTTAAAATATCTCTTGATATATATATAGGTATACTTGGCTAAATAATAGCACAGAGAACATAACTAAAGAATACAAATATTTGGAGGGGATGAACAAAGGATGGATTCGGGTGGAACACAGACCGTGACTGAGAAGAATGGAAAAGTAAAAGGAAAATATAGGATCTTGGGAATAGATTTCTCCCATGACCTATGTGCAGATGTGGGAGAATGTCTTTATGGAAGTAAGAAATCCCTCAACTTTGGGACACTGTGAACAGCCCTGGGGAAAAAGGACCTGAAGCAACAGCAGTGAGCACTCACAGAAATGCACTCTATGACCTGATGTATGTCTCCAGGCTCACAGAAGATGACTAATCGATGCAGGAAAGCATTCTGGTTCACTTTACACTTTTGCTTCTGAGTTTTCTGCTCTTTAAGTCAAGTCCTGCTGTAGAAAATAGGACACAATGTCATTACAAAAAAATAAAATAAATAAAATAAAAAAGGCAAGCCCATTCCTCTCACAGCCTCTGAATATTAATTTCTTAGAGAAAAGAGCACCACCTAGTGCTACTTGCTGATTGATGCTGAAGTGTCTCCACATGCTCTACCTCCCACCCACATGGACTGATTTTGGTGTTATCCCACAGTTTGTCCAGCCACGTTTGTCCAACCCTTAGCAGCAAGAGCATCCCAGCTCAGGATAGGAGCAGCTGGTTTATCCAGAGCTTGACATCTCTCAGATGCATATGCTGAATAAGGCAGTGCCCTGGGCAGCTGGTTACCATAATTATGGGTATTTGGCTGATTCATTCAGGCCAGATTCTACCACCCTTACTCACCCAGTGGAGATCTGTGCCTCACTGATAAGCCTTGCCGCTTTCACTGGGGTAAAAAACATTAATCAACACTCACAAGACTTAAGGCTTAAGAAAGCAGAAGACCAAACCCTTGCACTTCAAAAAATAGGGGATATTCTTTGCACTTACCTTCTGATTCTACACTCAGACCAAACTTTCAAGCTTCTTTTTACAAAGGTGAAAGCTCTGACCTTTTCTTATTATTATTAATAAAATCTCCAGGAGGGAGGTCTTCAAAGAAAACATTCCTTTCCATGAGAATTGCTTTCACTATCATGAGGATAGGTCATATGTAACGTAATTATTTTTTCAGTATTAATTGTTAAAATCCACTATTGCTGGCTTTGTTTTGTTCTTTGGGTTATTAACCCACACAATGTTTGTACTCGTATTTTCAGTCTTTAAAACCTTCCATTTTGTCTCACGGCTCCAGCTTTTCTGTCACAAAGTAATTAAAATTTCAGAAGAAGGGAAGAAACAGGTAAATCAACTCAGAATGATTCCGCATCAGCTATCGTTATTCATTATTTAAATAGCTCCAGACTTGAAGATACATGTAGCATTGGTTATGTGGGCTGATTTACATGAAGACGTCTATAGTAAAATGTCATTTAAAAGTCTTATTCCATTTAAATTGGTGAGTTTCCTAAGCGATCTTCAGGAGCTATGCTACCATGGCTAGATTCAATTTATCTAACAATAGACTTATTTCTTCTCCTTTTTAAATTATTCAACATTGCACCATTCATTTCAGCTGAAAGATGACGAAACTCAGCTATTCAAATTTCTTCCACATCCTTTGATTTGCCAAACACAGTTTGTCCAGAGAGATTTTTATTTGTTTTATAATCCTTCTCAATTTCACCCTATCAGGCAGCCTTTGCAAAGCATATTCTTCACCTGAAAATAAATGATCGATGTTACCTGCTGCTATTTCTGCCATGTTGTACCCACAGATATCACTTATGGTCATTTCTTACTTGGAACAGGATTTTTCTTTCTAAAATTTCAGGTTGCTTGTTTGGGATGTTTTTCTTTGTGAGAAAATGAAGTTTCTCTTCATATTTTGTTTTTAATTTTAATGATGGAACCTTGATTTATTCTTACATATTTATGCCCTTCCCAAGAAGTGACAGCAGAATTTGCCTGTGTCAGTATGTATAATTGGATACAGGCACCGGCTGTTGAATAAGGGTGATACAAAGTCTGGGTAATTATGAAATAATGATGGTCTGCGGCCAGATCATGCTCAGCTCTTGCTTTCTGCATGGGACATCAAGGTGCGGGTTGCCAAAAAAAAAAAAAACACAAACTGATTCAGGACATCTGTAACCATGCTGGTTCCCTGTCCTACTGGGCAGGTATCGGGCACTTTGTGGGGAAGGAGGAAAAATCCTGTACGGCTTCTGCCCTCAGCGTGCCCAAAACACACCGACTGCTGTGGCTGTGGCTGCTCTGATGCCTGCGGATCACTGGTGGGTATCACCGGGGCTTGGTAAGGGATCCGATGTCAACGTGATGTCACAGTACAAAATAAATTGGCAAAGGCTGGCTTTGCTTTTGTCTCTTTCCTGTAATAACGACCGTGGGGAAATTGGGAGTGTCTACAGGGAGCGTTATCTCATTGCACGTGGGTTTGATTCTGTTACGGTGCTAAGCAATAGATTTAACATCAATTCATAGCTGCACCAGTGACAGTGTAATTAGCTAATTAGTAGGGACTAATTGTTAAAAACACTGTATTGCAGCTACACCAAATTAAATAGCCTGTATACTTCTATTTGGGAGAGTTATGAGTTCATGCTTTTGCTCCTTAGGAATCAAACAAACTCCCACGAAATAAAACCCAAACCAGCAATTCAAAGCAAATTTACGCTCCACTATGACTAAACCAGGGGCAATAAGAGACTGGCAGCTGCATAAAGGTCAGCTTTATGGCCTCCTGCAGGAAGCAGAGCGTGTAGCCAGAAGCAGGTGAGATCCCTGCTGGCACCGAGGGCTTGCTGTGCAGCGGGGCTTTTGGTCCAAAAGGAAGCCAAAGCCACCGATCCTGCCCTTCAAACCGAATGGGCCTGGGCTGCCTTTCCAGCAGCACCGTGAGGGAGCGAGCCCTGCCCAGCTCTGCCTGGTGGCTGGTCTGGAAAAGCAGAGGCACTGCCAGGGTCTGGGGAAGCAGACTCCCACCTCTTGTATGAATACGGCTGCGTTAATGCAGTTTGGGAGGGTTGGGTTCCCTAGGAGACCTTCCTTTTCCCACACCCTGACACCGTGCCCACTCTCGGGAAGGTTCAGCAAGGGTGAGGCCAGCTGCAGGCAAGGAACAGGAGTCCGGCTGTGATTGCTGCTGCAGGAGGAAACGAGCGACAACCATTTAAAACTGTCACAGACCAAAGGTGTTTTTCTTTCCTTTCCTTTTTTTATTTTTTTTTTCTCCCAGACTGTCTATCTGTCTCTAGCCCTGGTTTTGTTCTGTGTTTCCAGCTAGCATATAATTACCATGAATTATACAGCAGAACAGGGTGTGTGCAACCGCACCTCGAACAAGCTGGTTCCCATTGGCTTGAGCAATGGCTGGAGAAGGGCACTTTCCCAAGCACAGCTTCAAACACGCAGTCTGGGAGGCCTGTGCAGAAAACTGGCTTGTTTAAAAACTTCTCCGAGTGCTGTATCCTACCTCTGGTGTCATTGCTAGCTCTTTAATTAACTAACCCTTGTCCCTCTTTGTAGCAAACACAGAAACATGAAAGCTCACCCATTAGAACAGTATTAAAGTGATACAGATGCTTGCTGTCAAGCATTTTTAACAAACATCTGATAAATCCTTCTTCTCATGCTTGGGCAGGGAAAAGTACCAACCTTGCAGACTTTGAGCCATTTCTGGATTTCGGTTTCAGCCTCAGACTATCCTGTTGCAGAAGCCTTTCATTCATTCTTCAGGAAGGCATCCTAGAGGTTCAACGTGCAAGGTGATTTTAAAATGCTGCTGCCTTCAAACTCTAAATTAAATATCAAATCTTTGGCTGGCTGAAATGCTTCACATCAGAGCACTCTGGGAGACAGCCACCGAGCCCACCTGCCTGGAAATCAGTGCTGGTGCTCAAGCCAAAATATAGCAAAACTTATGATCATTGGATAGTAAGAAAGAGTATTTTTTTACATTATGAATATTTTTTACTATTTATTATTTACTATTATTATAATACTATTATTGTATTACTATTATTATATTACTATTATTGCTATTACATTATTACATTACTATTATTTTTACCATTTATTATTTACTATTATACTATTATTAGTATAATACTACTATTATACTAGTATTTATTACATTATTATTATATACAGAAATAACATTTAGCCTCCCACTTTATTTCTGCATAGACCTACTTGGTCTAATTTCCCAGGTAGGATAACACAACAAAGATGTAGAAATTTGTCTGAGAACCTCTCGCTATTTGTGCTTCTTGCTGACAAAGCAAACTGTGGGATATCAAAGCAGTTATCTATGTAGATGTTTGCTTGGGTGGTAGATGGGGGCAGGACAGGAAGAAGCCCTGGGGCTCCATGGAGAACATTTCTACACTGATTTCAATTCCAATACCTTTCACTGCTGGAGTTAAGGTTTCCAGATTGAAGGCCTTAAATTAGTGCTTAAGCTCTGAATTAATCTATCTGGAAAACCTGTGACCAGGTTTTGCTGCTTGATGAACCATGGGACAAAGTCCTGCCTCACCATGCGGAAGGGTATGATGGACACAGAGGCCTAGAAATATATCCTGAGGTAAAATATCCCTGAGAGCAAATTCAGAAGAAAATTCAGAAGAAAATGAGGTCTCTCCACATCTCTGGGCACGGTACTCCTGATGGGTTGGGCAAGCAGCTTAGTGGCCTGTACTTTGCAGTGCAAAGTAATAACTGGCAATGATAAATAAACCGTACACATACCAAGGTCCAAGATTGATAGTGAACAGCTGGCATTACGGGAAACT